>NW_026606572.1:0-1200000 GCF_029890125.1 Rhinichthys klamathensis goyatoka | reverse complement strand
ATTACATTTTTAACCACATGTTTGGGTTTGTCCATATTTGACGCAAAATTGGGTTAAAACAACCCAACAGTTTTTTAGAGTGTGTCTGTTTTATTTCAGCCACGTTTCTTTCATGAAAACAGATCTTACATTAAACGGTCAATTATTCTGAACACAATTTCCTTTCCCCTCCACTACTAGCCCATATGAGAATGTCCACTCAGGTCAGGAGCCTTTTGTATATCTCCAGATGAAAAACTACACGGATTAAGCGCCGAAAATAGAGAGGCGGAGAACCAAGTCACGGCACTTGCCAGGTTAAAGAGAAGCGTTCTGGTAAATTTAACCAAAATAATTTACCACCCCGCCAAAAGAGGGGAAGGCACGCGGGGTGGGATGGGTGAAAAGGATGGGATGGAGTTCGAGGTGGGAGGGGTGGCGGTGGACTCGAACCAATAAATCGTCTCAACGTGCGATACCCTTATCTTGTAGCCACCGATATATTCTGTGCTGGGAAGCCATCAACACTGCTGGCTCGTATGAAAACTCCCGATCTCTTGCACTCGCTGTCCTAAATGGGGATAATTAGCATCACTTTATCACGCCTCTGCATATTTTCTCCCTTCTCCAAAAAACCCGGTACGCTGCTATTGGTCGCTGCTCTGTCACAGAAGATTACGGAGACAGATTGCACGGAACGAATGTGCTGAACGAGATTAGGGAGGAATAGAAATAGCAACTGGGCCAATAAATTCCTCGCGAGGGCCTTATCGTGCAATTACACGTTGACATGTTTAACAATCTTGCTGCCTCTTAATCCTGCGCCCTTCCAAGAGGCGAGATGCTGCGCCGTAATTTCTGCAGTCTGCGATTCCGGAGCAGTAATTTAAGCATATGCACAACGCCACGAAAAAGCAACTTTGTTCAAACTTTTATTTAGCAAAATGTTTCTGTCTTTCTGCTAAATATAAATGATTTGTTCCACACCGTGACCAACATTCTCTTTTAGCCGCGGCAGACACGGACCAGGGGCCCGAGCATTGTCGCATGTAAATCAGCCCCTTAAGTTTCAGTACGATTTTTGTCTGAATTGCGTCATTATTGCTCGGAAGAGCAAACAGTAGACTAATTCATTGGACTAATTTAGTGATGCACTCATGGGATTGCTTTTCACAGATTTTCTCATGTTGTTGTTGTGCATCACTGAGAATCCAATTACCATTATAAAACGACTGCTGTTCAAAAAGTCTAGACTGCTTTATCTAAAAAAAATACAAATAAAATGCTAGATGACCAATGCAAGGCTATAAATTTTTCAAGGCGCTTATGAAGCAAACTGCTTGTTTAATAAACTACTCGTACCTTAACTGTCTGTCTCTCTCTCTCTCTCTCTCTCTCTCTCTCTCTCTCTCTCTCTCTCTCTCTCTCTCTCTCTCTCTCTCTCTCTCTCTCTCTCTCTCTCTCTCTCTCTCTCTCTCTCTCTCTCTCTCTCTCTCTCGCCCTCGTGTTCGGCAGAGAGGTCTGTGTAAGGATGATTGTGAGAGACTCTGCTGGAATTTGGCAGGCCCGCTGCTTGGAGAGGCGCCCCACGCTGTGACTCCCATTCAGCGGTCCAGCGCGCTGTGAGGTTGGGAAGTTTCACTGAGCCGTGCACTCAATGGCTCCACAAAGCTGATTACAAGCCCCAGCGAATTCCTGAAGGGACCGGGCAGCCACGCAGGTGTGCGGGAAACCGGGGCAAGCCTTCAGAGTTATAGTGACAGAGCAAGACAAGCCATGAGACCACACAAAAAGCAAAGCGTCCCAGGAAGCGGCCAGGGATTTGGTGGGAAAAGAACACCTTAAATGTCTCCCTTGTGAGCAAAAAGGGAAAGAGAGGAGAAACTTTCCGAAGGCCTAATAAAATGATGCGCAGCCTTCTCAGGACAGTGAACTAAAATGGCTGTGCACTGGAAACATATTGTTGTGTTCATTTTGCCATATGCATTCTGAATAGTCCATTGGGGTTCAGGGTTAACAACGATTCATAAAACGTAAAGGCCTGCTCTCTCTCACTGTGCCCAATTCATTCTCCCTGGTGCGAAAAAATCTACATCAATGAAACAGACAGCGTATTTAATTAGAGCGGAGTCTAACTATCAATTACTCAGGAAAAACACAGGATCCCCAAGGACCGGTAATCAGCGCGCCAACAGTCGGCCGCGCGCTCATTACAGCAAAGCGACAGGCGGGAATAATAATCAGGGCGCGGTGACGCATCTGCCTACTGTATTTCCACCGCATCCTGGTGCCTCTCAGAACTTTAATAACTCGTCGTTTGTACTCAGTTTCGCCGTTTTGACCCTTGTTAATATTGTTGCTGTATTAATTTTGGCCTAATGTCATTTCTCTTTTGGACTTTTGGCCTATAGTCCATGCATGATCAGTTTACTTTAAACAATTCACTTAATTGACATTTTGTAACAACTTTAATTTTATTTCATTCAGTCCACCTAAAAGCGTAAAATATAGGTTTACTCAAACCATCTGTGTTATTTTTTTTGTAGTTTCTATGCTTTTCATTGGCATGAATGGAAAGAGTAGCCTAAATGTTGAAATTAATAATTTGACTGTTGTTTGTTTTATTTGTTTGTTTGTTGTTGTTGTTTTTTTGGGGACAAAATGAAAAAATGAGACTTAGCCTACTACTACTAGACTATTGCTCTCTTGGGATCGAGATTGTGTCATGCTGAAGTTTTAGTGTTGCGGCTAGGTGAGGAGCTTGGGTTTAGGTTTAGTGGAGGTTGGGTTTAGGCTACACAGTCTCGTGAAAGTGCGTATCTATACCACGAATGTTATTTCTCGTGCCATTTATACGCCAAAAATGTTTTTTGCGTGCATATGCTACTCACTGAAAACCCCTTGGGTAGGATTAGGGGGAGGGGGTGCGTGCGTATTACACGCCATAAAGTGCGTATCATATGCACGCGAAAACTGCGTATCATATACACGCAAAAACTATTTTTGGCGTATAAATGACACGAGAAATAACATTCGTTGTATTGATACGCACTTTCCTGACACCATTTAGCATGCCAACGTGCATAGTTGCTAGTAGTTTAAAGAGATTCAAGACTAAGTTCTTAATTTTATTGGGTTTTCTCATTCCAACTAGGTTGAGGCTATATGAATTCGAGTTGACTGCACATGGACATTATATGTAAAAAAAAAAACATTTTCACAAATTAGGTTTTTTCACAAATTACTGATTTATCTATTAAATGTGAAATATTTTTGAGTTCAGCAACTTTCATTCAATACCATGGAAAGTCTGTGTTCGTCCAACATTTCCTCAGTTTGAGTGAGGGCTCAGTCTTACTTTATGCGGCTAATTTAATCCTCCACAGAGTCAACAAGGGCTAATTGAGATCAGCGGGGCTCAAACACCCATTCACAATCAGATTGTCCCGTTAAGTCGTTTTGCGTGGGGTTTAGGATTCGGAAGTAACCATATTGTGGCACTCTAAAGATCAAGCTGGCTTTGATTCCTGAATTATAGAAATGGCAAAGGTCTCTGAGACTTAGGCATGTTTCAGTTCCCATGCTTAGCTTTATAAATATGCTATAAATCTATTCCAGTCTTGGCCTCACCTGTGTCCTGTCACCCCTGCTGTCCTCATGTGATTAGAGGACAAAAGCACTTACCCTGCCCGGCTATGGTAGTCAATCAACCACAACGGACTATGCTAATTGAGGGGAAAGGCGAGAGGAAGACGAACAGTGATCCCAATTGTTTGGCGAATTTCACAGCTCAGCGCAGCTGCAATGCTACTGTTCTCTCCCAATACACTCTTCCATCACTTCGAACACAACGCTACTGTAAGCCGAAGTCTGTGCGAACATGAATTTGCAATACTCGCGATTTTCTCACAGAAGTCGATATATTAGATCAGAAACAATGGCCATGTGGCATAGTGTACAGCTGAAGAGATAACTGAGGCGCACTCTAAAGTTGTTGAGGAGCTGTCCAGGTCCTGAAATAAACGCGGACAACATCCGCAATCCGCATATTATGTTCTGTTGGGCTATATCACGACACGAGCGACAAATCTTCAAGTAAGTCATATAATAAATCATTTTAAAAGTACGTGTTCTAATTATCCCTCTTCGTTCATTTCTCTCCGATTTTTTTATACTTAGATTAGCCTCGCCTCTGCATACGACTCTGCAATACAGATGCAATAAAGCCAAGGTTATATTAACAAGGCTTGCTAAGGAAGAAATTTTGAATAATGTTTGTAACCAAACAGTTGTGGTGGGGCACCATTGACTTCCATAGTAGGAAAAAAATACTATGAAAGTCACACATCTGTTTAGTTACAAACATTATTCAGAATATCTTCTTTTGTGTTCAACAGAAGAAAGAACTTCATACAGACTTGAGGGTGAGTAAATGATTACAGAATGGTCCCTTTTGGGTGAACTCCCTTTTAAAAAGCATTACATTTGGGTTATAATAGACAATTTAGCACAAAAACATCTATTCGTTTATGCAGACAACGATTTTGAGTATTTTAAAAAAAATCGATTTGGTTCTTCTGATCAGCCTTTGTTTTTGTTTGGCTTTCTCCCATTTTTCAGTCTGAGATCAAATATGTACCTAGAAAACTACTTGTAGCACATACAAAAAGAATGACAACTTTAACTGCAAATGACTTTTTTCCTCGCATTTGACCCACCTCACAAGGTGCCCTTCCTCTCAGCAGGTGTCAGAAAATAGGCCTCCGAATTGTTTGTGTTATTCCGCTGCTGGAGTCCCACTGTGCTTCTGTATTTTGTGATGGGATAAACTTTGACTGTGTCTGATTGTGTTGCTTTTACATCTGAAATAGGGAGGGAGAGAGAAAGAAACAGCAATAAAAGAAGTTGATGTTTATGGATTGGTCATTGATTTTGTTGCTCTTGGCTGTATGGGAAGAGCATACAGCCCCCCCCCCTTTTTAAAAATAAAGACAGGCAAGGATATGGAAGCGTGTACAGCAGCGCAGGCTAAAGCTGTAGAAGTGGATGGAGTCTGCGTGGACAGTCGCTGACAGTTGAAGTACCTGCCCTGAGGACTGCGTGACGGATTGGGGGCAGCGGGGTTAGGGGTGATAATGACACACCCCACTGAGTGTTATTACATAAAGACTGTGCTGGGCTGAAATGACATTGTAATGGGATGGGACTTTTGCCACGTTTTCATGGCACGGGTGCTCTTGCTCAGCAACTTACTTCCAGCTTCTGTGTCCTCTTTTGTCTGCCATATAACTGCTTTTTTTTCCCGCCCCCCTGTCTGTTTCCCTGTCCCTCTTTCTCTCACTCTTCCTATTCTTTCTAGTGTCTGCTTACATGCATTACAGAGACTCGCTTTTATGCATGCATAGGTTCCTGGCAGAATACGCAGAAATTTGGAGCATAACTTTTTTTTGTTCTTCCTCTAACACTGAAAAAGCTTATGTGTGTCTGTACTAGCTTCAGTGCACCTTCCACGCTTAATACTGAACACATGGCCTGTCTGGCTCAGATCATGACTGGAGCTCTACAACAATGAGATCCCATTCAGTTCGACTCAGGCACAAGTGCTCATGTTTTGTGTAAGTTATCGTAAACAAAACTCGGATACATTTTCTACTCGAAGCATTTATGCCAAAACATCTGTCTTTTTGTTTTGCAGTGCATTGTAAAAAATAAATGAAATAAAAAGCTTGCATCAATACATAGTGTCCTTCTAAATGAAAGGATACAGAGCATATAGATTTGATTTTTTTTAAATGTGTGTTTGCGGTTAGTTTGTGGTCTGCAGTGACAAGCCCCTGGTGTGACTAAGGTGGCACTCCTATTGTGAATAATAAGCAGCTCTGCCTCTAATTCTTTCAGTTCTTACATATAGATGGACTCCCTGTGTTCATATACAAAGGTTTTTTTTTAGCAATAGTGGTTACTTTCCTCTAGTACTGTGTGTGTGTGTGTGTTATATGTATATACCACCAGCCTGAACTGCTGATATAAGGCAAAATGGATCCATGCTTTCATGTTGTCACTTGTTTGTCAAATTCTGACCCTCCCGTCTGAATGTTGTAGCAAACGATATTTGCATTAACGAGCACTTGAACAGGGATATACATATATATATATATGGTAACACTTTTTTGGGGGGGTTCAATTCTCGCTATAAACTAGTTGCTTATTAGCATGCATATTACTAGGATATATTAGTACTTATAAAGCACAAATGAATGCCTTATTCTGCATGACCTTATTCTACATCCATTATTCTTACCCAATACCTAAACTTAAACGCTAGAAAAACTACCTTACTAACTATTAATAAGCAGTAAATTAGGAGTTTATTGAGGCAAAAGTTGTAGTTAATAGTGAATATGTATTCCCCATACTAAAGTGTTACCATGTATTATACTGTATATCATATGTTCTTAATGCATTCAAAAAAATCAAGGTCAGTCTGCTCAGGATTTTAATAAATCTGGAGTATAAACTGGCCATATTATACTGGCAATAAAGGACAATTTCGATTTGAATCATCTGGCTGTAATAACAATTAAATTCAGTCTGCATTAACTCTTTTCAGATTGAGTAACTCAAAACAGCTGAGATTTTTTTACAAATCATTTTTAAATAGACATTTTAAAAGTTCTTGCTCATGTAGTTTTTCCTTCCTTGCATGCCTTCTTAATTACGTACTTAATAATAATAATAATAATAATATTAAAAAAGAGTAATTCATCTTAAAGGGTCAGTTCACCCAAAAATGAAAATTATGTCATTAATGTCTCACCCTCATGTCGTCCCAAGCCCGTAAGACCTCCGTTCATCTTCGGAACACAGTTTATGATATTTTAGATTTAGTCCGAGAGTTTTCTGTCCCTCCATTGAAAATGTATGTACGGTATACTGTCCTTGTCCAGAAAGGAAATAAAGACATCATCAAAGTAGTCCATGTGACATCAGTGGGTTAGTTAGAATGTTTTGAAGCATCGAAAATACATTTTGGTCCAAAAATAACAAAAACTACGCCTTTATTCAGCATTGTATTCTCTTCCGGTTCTGTTGTCAATCCGCGTTCACGAGTCCGCAGTGACGCTACTGACGTGTATCTGGTGCGTCCGTGTATTCGGGTTCAAATAAATATGGCTGGGTAAAAAAATGCAAGTCTTCCTCTGTGTCGAAATCCTTAGACATGTTTGCGAAGATTGTTTTGTTTACAGCGTGCGTCTCCCTCAGACTGTAAACGAAGCTCGGCGCACTGATAACACGTCAGCAGCGTCTTACGTCATCAGCGTCACTGAACGCGGATCCACAACAGAACCGGAAGAGAATACAATGCTGAATAAAGTAGTTTTTGTTATTTTTGAACCAAAATGTATTTTCGATGCTTCAAAACATTCTAACTAACCCACTGATGTCACATGGACTACTTTGATGATGTCTTTTTTTCCTTTCTGGACAAGGACAGTATACCGTACACACATTTACAATGGAGGGAAAGAAAGCTCTCGGACTAAATCTAAAATATCTTAAACTGTTTTCCGAAGACGAACGGCGGTCTTACGGGCTTGGAACGACATGAGGGTGAGATATTAATGACATAATTTTCATTTTTGGGTGAACTAACCCTTTAATGACATAATTTGCCAGTACTCTCTCCACACCACACACGCATGCATTGTGGCTAAACTCTTAGTGAGCGCGAGAGCTGCATAGTGTGGGCTATTAGTGCAGTGATTCATGCACATGCTGGTCTCGATTTCAGTGAGCTCCTTGAGTATGTGTATTACTCTGACCCTGCATCTCTAATGTGTTTAGGGGGGGAAAAGAGAGTAATGCAGTTTCTGTGAAGAGTAACCTTAAACACAATGATGACTTTATGGCTGATGGACTTAATAAGCTGAGGAGCAGAGCTGTTTTAAACTGCTCTGTTTCTAATGTGTCAGTATTTCTTTGTAGGGCTGAGGAAAAGCTGTTATTTCTCTCGGAGGCGCAGAGCCAATACCTGAGACCTCTGCCAAAAAAAGCCAATCCTTTTACACTGTAGAAACCTTTTAGTGTACGCAATACACGGATGCAAACAAAAATCCATATGAAATGTGTCTTTCTCAATCAGAAAATCAGGCAAACACACACACTCACTCACACACAGTTTGTTGATAATTTTAAGTCGAGGAGATTAGGTTAATGAGGGGTCAGGGGGTGACCATAAGAAACAACGACTTGGTTTCCTCTGGATGTCACTGATAGCTCTTACTGCAGCTGACCTTTGACACCCCTTACAGTGAGTGATCAACAGACTCTGCCATTTAGATGGACTAGATTACAATATCAATGTAACGGACACAGGATCCTTTTTACAAGGGTCACTGAAATATATCTTTCAATGAAAACCAAAATCGCAGCTAAAGAGGGCCCATTTGTAACAATGACCTTAGATACTGACACATTTGGTGCCCTTTGAAACTGCTGTCAATTCGAATCAAAACAGTTTCTCACCTTTTGACATAAATACACTCCCAATCAAAAGTTTGGGGTGGGTAAGAATTTTTATATATTTTTTATTTTATTTGATCAGAAATACAGTAAAAACTGTAATATTGTGAAATATGTTTGCAATTTAAAATAACTGTTTTCTATTTTACTATATTGTTTAAAATGATGTCACAGCTTCAGTGTCACATGATCCTTCAGAAATCATTCTAATATGAGGATTTGATGCTCAAGAAACATTTATTATTAGTATCAATGTTGAAAACAGTTGTGCAGCTCAATTTATTTTGTGTGGAAACTTGTCTTAAATATCACTTTTACTGTCAATTTAATGCATCCTTGCTGAATAAAACCTTTTTTTTTTTTTTTAAATGAAACTAACTCACCATAAAAAGTTTAGATAGTTTGGGAAAGTTTCCTTCCTGTGTGAGAAGGCTGACCTCTCTTTTTTTCCTACAGGCACAAATGAAGCCATGGATTCTTTTATATGTCTCTTTTCCCACACCTCTTTCTTGCTGTCCGCAGTTTTAATGATTAGAGCTGATCAAATATCTCAAGGCACAGGTAAAACTTTTCCAGACCACTTCATGAGATAACCTTAGATTAACATTTACTTTAGAATATCTATCAATACCGTATATAGCTCCAGTAATGGGACATAAATGTCAAAGCACACAAAAATAAACCTCAATTTGCCAGACAACACGCTACAGCAGCAAAATCAATCAGTTCATACATTAACATAATTAACTGCATACACGTTATATGACTTTTCACATCTCGGTACTCTGACCCAGCGTTCTAAAGGTGACTCTTCGAATAAAGGTCGACTGTGAGCGTGAATGCGGCCGCGCTGTGATCGTGTCATGTCCGTACAAGTTTGCGAAGTCTTCTGGCTCTTGTGTGAGTTGAAAAGAGTAGATCAATTTCTAATAAACTTCTTCAATAGGCCAATTTTGCCTTTCACTGGCTGCTTTGAAAGGCTCCAGTTAGCATTTAGAGAAAGAGATGGAGAGTGAAGGATGATTACAGAGGAGTACAGTATGCCACTGAAGGTCATCACTCAAGGATAATGAGTGCTGTATTGAAACTACTCCTGTTTCCACTGTCTCTTTTTCCAAACCAGTCTACCTGAGTGAGAGTTCACTAAATCATATTGATCTCAAAACAACACAACTGATTGAAGGTTGCATTTCAGGGTGTGAAAAAGTCCCATGTCCTTTCAAAGCAAAGAAATAATAATCTGGGTGTAGAAAATTTGGAAATTTCAACTGATATAAGGGTAAGGCTGTTACGGTGCATTTGATCACATTAAAATCCCTCATTTCATTATCAGGAGAGCATTTGTACATTCATTCATTTTTGAGGGCAATTGACTTCATGTTACCAGCAACAGCAGTACTAACAACAAAGATATTTAAAAATATATATATTAGAGAATTGTTTAGTTTACAGCTTCTTTTGTAGCTATAGCTTCTTGAGCTTCTATTACCTTACAAAATAATGGTTTTTATGTAATTGATTTCTATGATGGAAAAAGCTGAATTTTCAGTCTTTAAGAAATCACTCTAATATGCTGATGCTGCTCAAGAAACATTTATTAATATTATTAATGTAAAACAGTTTTGCAGCTTAATATATTGGAAAGGATGATAAAAAAATTTGCATGATTCTTTGATGAATAGAAAGTTTAAAAGAACACCAATTATTAGAAATAAACATTTTTTTTGCAATGTATTTACTGTCACTTTTGATACATTTTATAAAAAATCGAATAAATGAATAAAAAAATCTCTGTTTTTTTAATTGTTTTTTTTTTATACATATATCTTAAAATACATGAATGTATGACAGTCATCAATGCTTGACACTTTTGGTCAACTAATGCAGAGAAACATCTTATTTCCTCCTTGCATATTTCCTGATTTATTTAATGTAATCTGAGGTGAACGGCCATAATGGGATTAGAGGCGGTGCTGCTGAACCCAGCGCGGCCCTGCTACCAGCTCACTCAAGAGAAACACACAGTTATCACACAACAGCAGATTGTTTTGAACTACTTATGAAAAAACGGAGCATCTGAAGACAGAGGCACTCTTGCCAGCGTGAGCTGGTGTTAAGTGCATGGTTGTTCCCGTTGTTTTATTTAGCATCTGCAGAATTCCCAGCATAGTTAAGGTGCTTTGGAAAAGGATTAACTGTTGCTGGCACTGGTGAGCAAGCCTCGCAGATTTTCCCCTAGCAAGAAAGTACAAAGAAGAGGAGGAGAGGGGAGATGGAAAAGAGGGAGAAAAGGAAGAGAAACCACAATAACAAGTTGTATAAACATAACCTGAGAGTGAGACATGGGTAAAAGTATATCTAAACAACAATTATCCCTGAAGGAGGAGGCTTTCACTTGCCTACTTACAGTGTCCTATTACATCAGATGCTTAATTTCCGTCGCTCTCTTCTACCTTATTCCCTCCTTCTCTATCTCAGTGCCTTGTTTTTCTCTCATCACTTACGAGTCCTTTTTTGTCCTGTAATGTCCAGCGGTTTCTTAATAGGTCTATTTAAAGATGGGGCAAAATAAAAAAGCCCAAATCAAAAGATGGTGCTAAGGCTTCTAAAAAATTCGAGTTGCCTCAATTACATCCATATAAATCACTCCGTATTTATGACTTTAGAATATAAGCGAATAAAATACAATCACATCTGAGTGACTTTATTGAGTATTTTCTTTTCACATCTACAAATATGAGAAGTGATCTTGCTAATAGCTTCCTTCCCTCAGGAATGGCTGCAGATGATTAGGTAATTTAATTATTTAAAGTCGCTTTGAATTCAATATGACCGTGAAGCATTCCTGACATTATTGTGTCCATGACATTGTGTTCACATCCTGATTTTGATGAACGCTAGCCCATGGTGTTTATAAAAACAAAGCTTACTCGAATTGAGATTGTGGATATTTGCCAGAACACTGTGATATCTTGCCTCCATCCTTCATTGTCATTGAAAAGAGGTTTTAAATTGTGTAAGGTGAAAATATAATTGAAGTAAGCTGAATCAGAAACGATCAAATGAAGATGCAATAAAGAATTACACTGACCTTGATACATTCAAAATAAATAGTGACTTTTTTTTTTTTATCATTCAAGTTTCCAGAGCGGGTCTGTTCTGTAGTGACAAGTGATTTAGTCTGGGAAATTTGTAGTTTGTATTGACGGTATTCAGATGCTCTTCTGCTGTTCCTCTGGTTAGGTTCCTTGTTTCTGGAGCAGAGAAACCAGATCCGGCCTGTTCGTAGAACTGCAAACAAAAGCACTTGACTGACGGCCAGATTTCTTCTCGTGGCTGCACTCGGGTTTCCACGCTCCCAGTATGACGCTTGAGAGACGGCAGGTAACGCAATCTCAGGTGTGCTCGGGGGCGTGGCCGACCCTTTTCTCCTTCTTCACCTTGATCACCCGCAGCGCAGCGACAAACACGGCTCCGTTTCAACCACTTATCCTGCTCGGCTGAAATAATCATCTGATCAGCTCTCGCTCTCACACTCCCTTCTCTGTTTCTCTCACTTGTTTCCACTCTTTATTGCATGGAAGTACAGTCTGTAGTTATTCCGAATAAGGCCCTAAATGTTAGTGGCTCTGGTTTTTTCTTTCACCTTTTTAACTCTATATGGAAATTGTGGGATAGTGAAAGGACACTCATGGATGGCGTATTCTCTCTTATTACACTAAAAAAAAATGATATGTTGGCTTTAATTAATTTTATTTCGTCAACAGGTTCCACATAACTAGGTTATGTTAAACAAACATAATTTGTTATGTAACTTCAACATAATTTGTTCATTTAACTTCAACATAATTTGTTCATGTAACTTCAACATCATGGAATTAGTCATTTTAAGCAACCCTATTAAAGTAGTCTCAAAGTGATTTTTTAAAGGCTTCCTGACATGATTCGGGTATTTTTTATATTCATTCATTCATTAATATTTCATTTATTTTAGTAACACATAATTAAATTGTTAGACTATAGCTAGCTGTTTGCTAGCAGTAGCACATATTAGCATCTTAAATGCTAAGATTAACATGCTCAGTCAATCAAATAGTTGAAATAATTAAATCAGTCCACAGCCAAACAAAATGCTCCACTCTTCTCCACAATGGTAACCCACTGTAATTTAAATGATGCTAATAATTCAAATGTAATTGAACATTAAACACAATTACACACTATCAAGTCTTCCCCTTTTGTCATTTTCTCAAAAAAACATAAAATAACACTCAATTTTAACATTTATTCTCTCTTAATTCAACCATATGCAAAGCATGCTGGGCACTAACAAGCACCGCCCAGTTTTAGTTAATGCAACACAAATCAATCATGTAATCCAACACAAGTGGATTAAGTAAACTTAAATGTTACATATATTTAAGCAGATTGAACACAATCAAATTAAGTTCGGGCAAAATGGCAGTTGGCTCGCACTATACTGCCACCCTCTGGATGTAAGAATTTTTCACTTAACATAAATGGTTTGTGTTTAGGCAACGCATTAGGATTTTGTACTGTTAAGTTGAGACATAATTACGTGGACATTACTAGAAAAAAACATTTCAAGTCAAAAAACACAATTATTATAAGTAAACTAAATATAAATATATTATGTAAAGTGCACAACCTTCCTAGTTCATTTTTTTTAGTGTAGTATGCGGCGCTTTTGAAAGGTTACAGTAATCCAATAGTATTATGGATATGCAGCATGACTTCCTGGGACTTGTTGAAATAATAATTTTGTTTGTTCAAGTGTTTTTGCTAACGGCACAGTACACATTCCTAAGCCCTAACACAAGTGTTGACAAACGAGCACATTTGATAGAAGTGAAAATTAGGGCATAAGGAGCGCGCTATTACGCATAATGTATAAATGTCATTTTTGTGATTAAATATGAAAGCTTCAAATCTATCCTTTCTGCTTGCTAGGTGTACTGTATATTTTTGAGAGGGCCAACTCCCTGGCGTGCAGTATTTTAGAGTGCCCATTTAGCCAGGCCCCCTGCTCTCCTGACAGCTGATGGAAAAGGCAGTGTAACAATGAGCCCCCACCGTGCCTCTCTGCCTGCCCCCAACCACCAGGGGAAGAGGAAGCAGCGGCAGCCGTGTGACACATTATTCTGTCCCCCCGGAACCTGCAGCCAGGCCAAGCCCCCCCTCCGGGTTCCCTTGGACCTCTAAGTGCCGAGCCAGGGACTGAGTGACATTTCCAGAGTCCTGACCTTTGTTTTTCCATTGACTGGGAAGACGTTTGAAGGAGGTACAGTGCACGCTGGTCGACTCTCTGCAAACTGCACACACTGGCAATTACACACACAGTTTTAGTTTGTCTCGCACAAAAGGAAAACCGAGCGCTATGCTGTCACAGAGCTTATTTTCTCATAAACTCTCTATATGGTTTACGTTTTACTATGCCGAATCTGTCCGAAAAGCCACGACAAACTTAACTAGACTAATGAAATGTAACCTAAGGGCACTTTGACTAAACTTTAAGAGTAGAGTTTAATCTTCTCGAAAATGACCACTGGAGATCAAATCATGGCACATTTTATGTTTCTAAAAAGGTCCCCTTAAAATGAAGTCAGATTATTGAATCATTAGCATTACATTGAAAAGTCTACTGCAAAATTCATTCAGGAGCCATGTTGGTTTTAAGTATGGGTTCTCGTAGGACTACATTTAAAAGCAAAACAGGAGAAAGGAAAGGCTCATGTGGAGAAAATGGCATAAAATGGAATGTACTGCAGTGTTGATAGGTTGAGTCTTGGGCTTTATTAATGATATAAGCTGCTGGCCAGTGCTTTGGTCAAATCAGACACCTGCTATGGCTGCCACACTCCAAGAACGATGACATCACAGGGAGCAGGGCAAGTCAGATCCGCTGTTAATCGCTCGCCTTAATTGAGTGCTCTGCTGAGTTCCAAATTGCTCAGTACAATCAAGACTCATTTTTGAGTCCCACCATGTGCTCTTAGGCCATGATGAGATACTGCCTTCATTGCCTGTTGTTTCTGAATATTAGCCTGCCTTTCAATACGCCCCCCACATATTCACGCTTTTTACTCGTACCCTTCAGGTTGCTGTTTTTACTGGCTATTTTTCTCTAATTTCTCTGAATTCCATGTGGGGGAGGAAGCTATTGTTTTCGAACATCCTGGTCCTACTCATCATTTGTTCACTAATTCCAAATCGGCAGTAAGTATGGACCAGTAATGAAACAAAGTGATTCTTTATTTTTTCTTCCTGAACACAGACAAGAATTCCTTCGTAATATGTAAAGGATTATCACTCAGCCTTTCGCAAAACAGATCTTGTATCACCTTGAATGGGTTTATTTTGCTGTATGAACTGTACATTATCCAGCTGCTACTGATCAAATAAATGAATATATGTCATTTTGATCTGAGTTGAAATTATTTGAGAATTTGTCCTCTGTATACCTTAGCCACCTAGCCTGGTTAAAACCAGACCATTCTCAGTTGTAACTGAGTTATGGTCTGGCAAAGCGTCATAGACAAATCATTTCCAGAGGGGCGTCACCAACGGACGTCGCGGATAGACCTAAAACCAATCAGAGCGATGAAGGAGATGACGTATGCAGAGTGGCGGAGAAACTCCGAGTGTTGTTCTTTGCTCGGTTTTTAACAAAAAGGAAACGTTCAAATCACTTAAAACAGACGCGATAGCTGATTCGAACGAGTGATGTTCGATGGTGGCATCCATCTTTGTAATGTAGGCTACAAAATCTGCTTCAAAATCCCAGCGCTGTCGTCATCGTGTAAAGCCCGCCCCAACGTTTCTGATTGGTGCCTCGATTTCGACGGATTGGAAATGGGCTTGAATGAGCTCTTTGCCAGACTAACTTTCAGAGCAAATCTAAATTTGCCGGAAGTTGTCTGGGTTTTCCCAGGCTATTAGCCACCGCTAAGAAATAAAATAGTCCATTAGAATGTACAAAACAGTTGGCATAGCAACAAGACAAACACGGCAACAATATTACAATGATATTAATAGAGTGCATTAGCGCCCGCCCCCTTTTTCAGTGGAGCTTTTATCCATTAATTTTTCCCATAGGGATTTTAAAAAAAGTCCTTGTTAAAGATCTATAAGCCATGAACCAAGACAATCAGCTACGAGGTCACTCAAAAATTTTGAAAAAATCAAAAAAGTATTTGAAAATCAGACAAAAATACAAACAAGACTGTGTACTTATCAGCTTTAGTTTAACAATCCCATAAAGCATTGCGAACAGCATAATCGAATAGAGTGGTGCCGTTTGTTTAACTTAAAGGGATAGTTCACCCAAAAATGAAAATTGTATCAGTAATTACTCACCCTCATGTTGTTCCAACCCCGTAAGACTTTCGTTCATCTTCGGAACACAAATTAAGATATTTTTTACATAGGCTTCTAAGGGATTGAAACTTGCCGGCCCAGAAAAGTTATTAAAGACATCGTTAAAATAGTCGAAGTGACTACAGTGGCTCAATCTTAAGTTTATCCAGCGACGAGAATACTTTTTGTGCGCAAAAAACAAACAAAAATAACTTCTTTATTCAACTATTCATTTCCTTCTCTGTGGGCCTCGAGTGAGTTCACATAGTGAAACAGCGCAGCGCTTCTGTGTTGTACGTCACACGCATTACACACATGACCAGCGTCGGCCAATAGTGAGCCTATACGTGTGAGCCTACAATGCTAACATTAGCTACAACCAAAACAGAATTTCACATTAGTTAATTTAATGTTAACTAAGCGTTGCTCACTGGCGTATTTTAACCCGACAATTCAATAATCTAACAAAGTCTGTCAAATGTAAACGTTATCGCAGTTTACCGTGGTAAAGTTTGTTACCGCCATGCTGACGAGTATAACATAGGTTAAACTGGGGTGCACAAACCTGTCAACACACACATAATGTTTTTTTACCTTGCTTGCTGGTCTCTCTCGGTGAAGTGAATCCCGTCTCTACCCCGGGACACACACGAACGGCGCAATACAACAAAAGACAGTCAGAACCCAGTGATATAACACTGGATAGTGATGACAATTTCAAAACACTGCTTCATGAAGCTTTGAAACCTTTACGGATCTTTTGTTCTGAATCAATGGTTCGGAGCGTGTATCAAACTGCCAGAGTCACGTGATTTCAGTAAACGAGACTTCATTACGTCATAACCGTTTCAAAACACTTCGAAAATTCAATTGTTCACACCTGGGGGCGAAGATCTCTGAGTCACTAAGAACCAATGAACTAGTGTCTGTGGGTTTTACCTGATCTCTGATCAGTTTTATAAATGTTTTAGATGTTTTAATTAGACATTAGTATAATTAAAATGAATAATGGATTTAAGTCTCTTATTGGCCTGTTTAGCTGAGCCATTCATAGAACAAACAAAACAAACCCTGACAATTGATAAAATAACATATAGACACTTGATAATCTTATTAGATGCTTAGATAATTGCATTTGAAAGATTTTACTTTCAATAAAAAATTTGCAATACATTTGTAAAAGGTGTTTTTATGCATGTTTGGCCTGGGTTTTTGTTGCATTTACACTGTTCTGACCACTAGGGATCCCCGTGGAGACGGGTGTCGGATTGTTTCGAAGCCTCGACACAATATGGCACATGTGCTTCAACTGTTTCAGTGTTCCACGAAGCCTCGATCTGCCCACCACTAACACGGGATGCTCCGGCGTGACACGACAAATCCCAGACAGCGTATGGTGATGCCCCGTTATATTTCTGACGTACGGTACTCCGAGTCATGGTGTAAATCTGTTTACTGCAGCTGTTGAATGAAATAACACCCTTTTTAGTGATATTTCGCTGCAGGCATAAGTTGGCATAACTGACCTACAGTGTGCAGTACACATTGCAACTCGTGTTGCATCATCTTAACCAGAGCCGGACAGTAACGGAGTACATTTACTTGAGTACAGTACTTAAGTACAATTTTGAGGGATCTGTACTTTACTCGAGTATCATTTTTGGGGAGTACTCATGACTTTACTCAAGTACATTTGAGAGGCAAATATTGTACTCTTTACTCCAATACATTTCTATCCATAACCGTGAGTACCCGAGTAAAATAAAAAAACAGTAAAAAAAAAAGAAAAATCTCGGACACCCTCAATTTGTTGTTTCCCTCTCAAACGTGATTGGATTGTGCAGGCGCCACTGATTGGGACAGCCTATCAGCAATCACTTTCAGCTTTCCGCCAAAGTCAACTCCATGGTCAGATTTTATATTACACATTAATGTAAGCCAAGCATTTGGTTTGATGTTCTTGAGTATGTGGTGTGTTTAACACAGATGTGGCAGTGGCGTAGCCACGAGGGATTTCTGATTTTCTTAATAAAAAAAACTTTAGGAGGCAAAATATATTTTTACTGATTATGTGAATTACACTGCGCAAACCAAAGTAGGCTACTACCCAGCGAATGAAGAAGGGTTGGCGCTCAGTCTCCACAGTACATAAAATATTAATTTTGTTTTATTTTATTTTTCGGGTTTGCATTTATGAGGAAAAAACAATGTTATGGACGTGTTGTCCGTTACCGACGTGAGCGCTCTGAAAGCGGCATAAAAAATGCTTTAAAACTTTCACAGAGACATCAAACAGAAAACACAAAACCTTTCTTTAACCTGAATTTCGTTTTGCATTAATTGTATCTTAATTTTAATCAAGGTTTCATCAACCAATTGCCTGGGTTTAATAAATAAGAAGTAAATAGCAGACGATAGATAAGAAACGGAGGCGCCGGACGTGAACTGGATCTCGTCTCATAAATGAACCGAAACACAGTGTATAAGGTAGCCTACTTGCCTCTCACAGACATGTCTACTTTTAAACAGAAAAATTCAAAACGAAAGAAAACAGACTACAGACTGCTCTCTGCTTATGTAATCCGTATGAAATGTGCATTTCTCTCTGGCGCGTTCACTGCTGAAGATCGCGAGTCAGCATCGTCAACTTCATCTAGCCGACACTGACAAAGAAAACACTTGTTTATTAACAAGTGTTTATTAATAAACAATTAAAATATCTCCTTGCTATATTTTACATATTCATAATCATTCCTTTTGCCGGTTCTTTGTGACAGCTTTTAGGTGCTGTATTGGCAGCGCCACCCTTACATGTGGTGTGTGTGTGTGTGTGTGTGTGTGTGTGTGTGTGTGTGTGTGTGTGTTGTCCCCGCATTTAAGATGGGACCCCCCAAAAATTTAATTAAATTAAATAAAGCAACATGGTAAAAAGATGAAAATGACTTGATTTTACTTTCAATTCCTTTTACATTCTCCAAGGTATTAACATTAAAAATTTTCATAACTCCATGTAGGACGTTTCTGTGCATAAATGTAAGCACTGTGGCAGTAGATTAGTAATGCAATATTTAGAAAATTTACTCTTGTACTCTTGATACTCAAGTACTTTTAAAAACAAGTACTTTAGTACTTTTACTTAAGTAGACATCTGACTGTAGTACTTTTACTTGTACTTGAGTAAAATTTAGCAAGGGGTATCTGTACTTTTACTCAAGTAACAAAGCTCTGTACTCTGTCCGCCTCTGATCTTAACAGAATTAACCAACATTAGCATCACAACACGTGATTGAACACACTTGGCATAAAACATGACAATCATAATAATAAACAAACATATACAAAAAGACATACCTGTTGAATGAAATAACAGCCTTTTTAGTGATATTTCGCTGCAGGCATAACTGACCTAAATAAAATATAAAATAAAATTAACCTCGTGGCCTTGCTAACGAGAGTGCGGCACGACAAGAGTTCACAAAAAGCCATATAACTAACAAAAGATATGTTAATACTCTGATTAAATGGTCGAAATATTAGCCAAACCAAATCACAAACATAAAATACTCGAAAACTCTACTTATTTTGCATTATAATCAAATGAATACCGGTATTACTAAACTGAGACGGAGCATGAATATACCCACCTACAGTGTGCAGTACACATTGCAACTGCTGTGTTGCGTCATCTCCCGTCTTACCGAACATTTTTTCCTGCCGTCCCCAAACAAACCACATGATGAGGGCACTACTACCACATGAATTTAACAAACGCTGCTGAATTCAAGAGGAATTCACATTAAAAACGGAATAAAAAAAACGGAATAAAATACTCACTGTTACACGTAGATGCCGTGCGGTTATTCGCTAATAGTATACATCACTGAAAAGGTATTTCGAACTTTTATGGTGTGTAGACATAAGTGCAAAAAAACAAAACAAAACAAAAACTCTCGCGGTGTAATCTGACACACACACCAGCCATGAAGTTATCATGCTGGCTGAAGTTTATTTCTCATTTCTGAGTGCTGTGCCTCTGGCATCTGAGAAAACAAGCACCACAGGTGCTCACATTGCATGTGGAGGCATACAATAGCTGTAAAGTTTTAAAAATTAGTTCCACCAAATCAAAAAGCATTTTAAGGATAATTTTAAGACAAATATTTCTGTGCCCTAATAGGCCAGTCATTGTCAATTTCAAATTTCAAATTCCTGTTTGGTGTCACAATAAATAGGTTGGGTGAGGTGGTGAGATGTCATCAATACCATCTGTATGACTCACCAGATACAAATTTATGTCAGAAATACAGAACGACTGTAGTGAGAGGGAAGGAGAGTAGAGGAAGAAGAGTCCTGTTTTGAAAGAGGACTCCTGTGCGTTTCACGATGCCTGGATATCACAGTGTCACCTAGTTAATCTTGTGTTCAACACAGCATGTCACAGATCACACGAAGCCTTAGACACACACACACACACACACACACACACACACACACACACACACACACACACACACACACACACACACACACACACACACACACACACACACACACACACACACACAGTGTATTGAATGTGACCACTCCCAACACAGTGAAACTGTTCAGGCAATCCACACCACTGAAGAGCGAATGTCTTACTCATGTAATTTATTACTGTCTGACCACACACAGTCGCATCGTTTTATACGACTGTTCAGCCAAGAGTTATTCAAGAGCCTCACCTGAGACGACCTCAAGCTGAATGGAACAGACTGCGTCTTGCCTCATTGTGATGTTCCACATTTTATTAAATGAAAGACAGTTATATAATGTACAAACTCAAACTACTCCCATCCGAATGCTTCAGGGACCTTGAGAGGAATGATTCTAGGTTAAATGTTAAACTCAGTTGATAGCATTTGACCACACACAAAAACACATTTCTTCTCATCTCTTGTTCTCTCTCCAATTTTTGGAGATTTAAAAATGAGAAAAGTGAAACTTGCATGAATTCTTCTGTTAAAACATGTGGTCATTTGAGCTTTTCAGTGGTTTTAGTGTACACGAAACAGGTTAGTAAGCGATTTTTACACGAAAATCATGTTAGCACGTATTGTTTATGTCTTGTGCCTAAAGCCTACTGTTGAAACAGTGAGTAATTTAACATTGACGGATTGGCCCCATTCACTTGTAAGTGCCTCTCACTTTAACCCAGAATATTGCTTTCTTTAAAGAAAAGAAGGAACAAGTACATTTTTTGGGAGGTATTTATGCTAATTGCTGTCGATTGAGCTTAAATTGTACTGAACCTGCAATATTCCTACACTTTAAAATTTTGATTTCAGTCGGACTATACCAATAATTGTTCTTTTGGTAAAGGTGCAGTTTCATTAGCGAAATATCAACAAACTTTTGTGGGCAATAAAGGCCATCGTCTATTGTCAATAGTGTAGCAATGTACGAAGCACAGCTCACATAGAAGTCACTGTTAAAACCTGACTACATAAAAACCCGCTTTAGTTTGATTATAACCAAACATGTAAATGTACTCACTGAACTGTCTGAGGCCACACGGGCATTAATAGCCTATTAGGACGGGTCGCTCAGGGTGAACAGTCATGTAGGTACAACGTTGATCACAGCCATTGTGTGTTGTCATGGTGGGACGGCAGGAGTGGAAACCTAGTACCAGAGACCTCACCTGATCTGAGCTGGTCTGATCCGTTCCCTGCTTGCTGAGGCCGTGACTGTGCTATTGAGAGAGTGCTGAACGCTGACCTTAATTGCTTGACGGACAGCTCAGATAAACTCATATCAAACATGCCCGCTGAAACCGTAGACGTGGTGTAATTAGTGAACTCCAGGGAAACAGATAAGGCTGCAAATCCAAAAGGGAAGGGGCCTGTGCATGCTAGTTATTCATTTATAAGGGCGTTGAAAAGGATTACACGTACTTCAGCGCGCTCGACTTGATATTCAAACGTGCGACTTCGGAGACTAATCAAAGTATGTTGGTTTTTCTTTATCCTATACCCACACATCTAGAGGTGCACAAGTATGTCACATGCTTTTCCTGTCCAGTTATTCTGGTGGTGCAACTACCCGGGGAGCGGGCCAACCCTGTCATTTAGCAGTAAGTTTATCCTGTGGTGGGATAGAGAAACTGTGGGGATAAAGGCAGCAGACCTATCCCATGACTAGGCTGGCGGAGGGGGGTGGAAAGCCTACCCCACAGCTGGGACAGGCCAGGTAAGGATCACTTACAGGCTGCAGGGTTGGGAGCATCATTGTGGCACCGAACTGCCCACAGTATTTACAGCCCCCCATACACACTTCAACAGTCTCAGGTTCAGCCTGCTGTGATGGAGCAGATAATATGCCTCCAGAGGAACCATCTGGAAAACCGAGCCACCACTCTGCTGTTGCCGCCCCAACGTATAAATTCTCATGCACCTGTCTGTGCCAGACGCCGTTCCCGCTTTCTTTCAATATTTTTATTTATTCATTTATTGTCAATAATGGGGCATGTTGTCACCATTTATGGAGTAAGTTGTGACAATGTAACCTTCCATTAAAAAAAGCCTATTAGAGGTTTCTTTTCAGCAAAGAAAAAAACACAAAATGTAACACATTACAAAAATATGAAACCATTATTTTGTCCAATAAACATTTTAATTACTAAACTGAACTGAAATGTATAATATAAACACACATCCCAGTGTCAAATTTTTTTTCATATAAGAGAGTTTTGAACATACATAAAACACTTTTACTGTAAGGTTTTTGTCTCAAAACCTTACAGTAATTCAGATATAGCCCTTTTGGCAACTAGCCCCAGTCTCTCCGAAATAGTGACACATTTGTACTGTGTGCAAAATAATCTCTCTCTTTTTGTCATTCTGCACAGGTGAATGCTCACGCACTTCAAAAAAAGCACCGTTGATACCCACACATACAAAAAAAGTGTGTGTTATGGGTATTTGCTGATCATACCTCAGCAGACCATCTTCTTGGTCCGTGTAGAAATGTCAACCTCTCATCATCACGCTATATGGACACAGCAGGTGTCAGTGATGATAGTTTCACCGTGACAGCTCTGTCGAAAGGGTCCAGAGCTTAGACGTCGTAATTATAGGCATTGAGACACACACAGAGTCAGCCTATACCTTTCAGACACATGTCCCAATACAGAAATTACCTAATTATCTGATTTCTGCATTGATGTGTGATTGTAATAATGAGACGCATGGCAGATCAAGGTTCATGGTTGTCTTTTAACGTCTGTTATGATGGAATGAACTACTCAACCGATAAAGCATTGTGAACGATGTAATTGTATCAACAACAACAGTACAATATAAAAGTAGGGACTGTATGTAATTGATAATATAAGTATGAAATACAATATATTTAACGTTTATTGCTAAATATTTAAATATGTACAAATATACAGTTCAAAAGTTTGGGGTTGAAAGTGTTTTTGAAAGAAGTCTCTTATGCTCATCAAGGCTGCATTTATTTGATCAAAAATATAGTTAAAACAGTAATATTACAACATATTAACACAATTTGAAATAACAGTTTTCCATTTTAGTATATATTAAATGTAATCCTGTGATGTCAAAGCAAAATTTTCAGCATCATTTCTCCAGTCTTCGGTGTGAATGAAATCATTCTAAAATGCTGATTTGCTGCTCAAGAAATGTTTTATTATTAGCAATGTTGAAAATAAGTGTGTGATGCTTGAGATAATCTGTTAAAACTGTCATACTCATTTTTTCAGGATACTTTGATGAACAGAATTTACGGTATTTGAAATAGATTTTTTTAACTATGTAAAATTCTTTACACTACTTTTGATCAATTTGATGCATCCTTGCTGAAAAAATTCCTTAAAAAAATCGTACTTTTAAACTTTTGAACCGTAGCGTATAACTTATTTGATAACGTCATTTTCAGTGCTTTATGTGTGCAGCAGAAGGAGCCACTCTGTACCTTTGCCACAAAACAGCGACTTCTCTGACTTTAGAATCATGGGTTGTGTAATTCACTTCAGAAGTTCAGAAAACATATCTTTTTTAAAGAGTTGAAATCACATTGACTTGTAGCTTTTATCTTCACATTTTATCTTCACTTCACCTCAGAGCTCATGTTAGGTTTGAAAAGTTTCGACACATTATCGCTAAAAATACATTTCTCCTTGGAGAAAATAAATGGGATTTTTACTTCCTGGAACCACACTGTTGTACTCTATTGTTGATCCTTGAGGAACTGAAGTCTTAATGTATGGAATATGAAAGCAAGACTTTCCTCTCTGTGTACAAGACTCCATGTGAGCACGTCCGTGTCAGTCAGCACGTGTGACACAGGGAGGGTACGGTTTTGCCTTGTAAATGAGAGTGTGTGTGTCATTCTTGCAGTATCTTTGTGGGTGTGGGCGGTTTGTAACTTAACCTCTTGCTCCTCCTAATCACTAGCTGTCCATCACACCGGCCTAGAAGTGCTTTCCTTCCTCGTGCTCATCGGAGTCCTCGAGCACACTTTCATCCCAGATCAGGTGACCTCCGAGGTTTATGGAGAGTGGAGCCAACAGGATGGATGCGGTTTATCCAGGTACGGGACATGAATGTCCTTGTGATGTCGACGCACGTCTCACCTCTCCCCCCATGGCGACTGTCCTTCCTGCTACAGACACAAGCTTCCTTTTCTATTGGTTTGAACCTTTTGTTCAGGGTTTGCAGCATTTGTCGCCTCTGACAAGTATGATGTTATGCCAACGTTTGAACGAATTTGGGAGAGAGAACACCAGATACACTTTCTTTCTTAGTGTCACATCTTTTTCATCACCTGCTGTCCGCGAGTGATACCCGATAAGTCCACAAACACACATGTGCTTAGTGGAATAGTTCACCCCAATATGAAAATTCTGTCATTATTTACTCCCACTCATGCCTTTCCAAACCTGTATGACTTTGTAACACAAAAGAAAATATTTGAAAGCACTGTTTTTAGTCAATGGGGTCCAAAACTAATTTGGACCCCATTTACTTTCATTTTAATAAAAAAAAAAAAAAATAGTAAATGAGTGAAAGATGACAGAATTTTATTTAAAGGAGAACTCCGGCGCAAAATGAACCTTTGGTCTAATTACACATTGTTACCTAGTCAACCGTTATCTGAGATTTGTTTTCATGATTATCGAATGTAAATAGTTTTATCTCTAAAAACAGTTTAGCCTATAAAGCTAGTATAACGCTAGTATATTGGGCATAGTGTAATGACAAATAAAAATCGCTTGTTAATACCACTAACAAGGCTGAAAATAGACCCACACTAACACGGTAGCATAATGAGGGTCCCTACCTTCAAACCGAAGCATTGAGAACTTTGTAAGTGTACAGACAGTTTAATAAGAAGATATTTAATACATACAGTCAACTTCGCGTATACAGGCAGAAGCCATCTTTGAAATACAGTCTTTACCAGTCGATCTACGAACGCCGATCCAAGCCTGCTGTTCGCGCTCACCTTATCACAACTTATAGCTCGTTCACATTCTCACCAGCGCACTTGGATCGGCGTTCGTAGATCGACTGGTAAAGGCTGTATTTCAAAGATGGCTCCTGCCTGTATACGCGAAGTTGACTGTATGTTTAAAATATCTTCTTATTAAACTGTCTGGACACTGACAAAGTTCTCAATGCTTCGGTTTGAAGGTAGGGACCCTCATTATGCTACCGTGTTAGTGTGGGTCTATTTTCAGCCTTGTTAGTGGTATTAACAAGCGATTTTTATTTGTCATTACACTATGCCCAATATACTAGCGTTATACTAGCTTTATAGGCTAAACTGTTTTTAGAGATAAAACTATTTACATTCGATAATCATGAAAACAAATCTCAGATAACGGTTGACTAGGTAACAATGTGTAATTAGACCAAAGGTTCATTTTGCGCCGGAGTTCTACTTTATTTAAGAGTGAACTAAAACTAAAATTTCAGTTTGTGCCAAGCTTTGTCCACTGTGTCCAATAAAAGGGACACAATTTCATAGCTTTAGAAATTGTAATTAAATGCATTTAAAATGTATTGCGTTCTCACACCAACTCGTTTGAGGAGATGAAATCAATGTAAAAAGAAATCTTTGTTTTTCTCATTAGAAGTTGATTGCGGAGTTAATTGATTTCGAAGCTGTGAAAAGATGCTGCTTTAACAGCCTTCCTCGTTGATCCCGATAACAGAGTGGCCCGATACCTAACGAGGTGCTGCATTAATTGTCACCCTCTGTTGACGTATTCATTTGGTGTTTAACTGGGAGATTAATGTATTGATTGAATGAGTGGAGCAGCCTGGGAATGAAGCAGAGCTGGTGTTCTCAGTCTCGGCTCTGATGGACTTCAATGATGAGAGCGTCCCCGGTGCTGACACAGAGGCTGCTGGGACTGTCAACTTGCACGAGGGAGGTCTGTTCCGAATCTGACTGCTAATAAAGCTCTCTCATTCAAGAAGTCATCGGCTGTCGTTGGAATTCTTGGCTGCTTTTCTTGTGTGGAAGGCTGTGCTTCTCTTTTCTTCCAGGGGGTTGTTGGACGAGGTGGGGGAGAGTTGTAAACCGTGAGCAATAGGGGGTCCATCTCCCCAATAGATGTCACAGATTTTAACGAGCAGTTTCAGCCCCTCAAAAGACATGGAGCACAGCGGGGTGAACAAAGATGGTCTTTGTCTGGGTGGGTGGGTGGGTGCGATGTGTGTATGTGTGTGTGTGTGTATGTGCAGACTTAAGGGAAATTGGAGGGGTGTGTGTTCCACGATAGGTGCCTTCTAGGGGCTCTTAACAGTGGGGTACCTTGGATTCGGGGATCGGGAAGGGTCACGAGAACACATAGGGTTCAAGATGTGTGCTGAAATTATTACTCACTTTGCACCCTGTATGTTTACTAGGCCATATCTGGATGCCTGCATGCATGTTCTCAGCCAATCAGCTGCATCGTGTCATGGGTGTTGCTGCTGCTGCTGCTGCTGCTTACCCATTGTGTGGGTATTACAGAAACAAGTGAATGAGCATATAAACAAATTAAACAAAATGTTGAACATGCTTTACATTGCTTATCACCATCAGTTTATATTCAGGTTAAAGGAGACCAATAAAAAAAAACCTTTATAGTGCACTTCAGCTTGTTGAAATAACTTCCTCAAAAAAATGAGGAATTTTGTTTTTTTTTTTACTATTTGGAATTTTTTTATTAAACATGTGTCATGATAAAAGCATATATTTTGTATTTTACATCAAATATTGAATAAATGTACACTACCGTTCAAAAGTTTATCAAAAATACAGTAATACTTTGAAATGCTATAACAAGTTTCTCTTTTATTATATATTCAAATGTAATTTATTCCTGTAATGGTAAAGCTGAATTTTCAGCATCATTACTCCAGTCTTCAGTGTCGCATGATCATTCAGAAATCATTCTAATATGCTCAACATTCCTCAACATTTTTGTTGAAATTGTGATACTTTTTTTCCAGGATACTTTGATGGATAGAACTTTCAAAACAACAGCATTTATTTGATTTATTTTTTGTTACAATGTAAAAGTCTTGTTGAGGTCATGCCGCTTCAGTGATGCTGTCATCAAAAGCAATAGAGCGACATACTATATTTTGTAATTCATGTTTCAATTCAATTTTTACTCAAAACGATATCATTTGTAATGAAAAATAGAAAAATACAAGAATTTTCACTAGTGTTCTCAGACTTGCGAACGCCACTATTTGTGCCCTTTAAAATATCACTTAAGGCAGCCAATGTTATTTTAACACTGACGTAGTAATATCTGGCTTTGCCCATGTCCGCTGAGTTCAGGATAGCAATGGACATGTTCATTTTTATTTTTTGTATGAGTTCTTTGAATCACATATGCAAGCCTTTGCGGGGAATGCATGTTGGCAAGGTTTTTTCTTTAATAGCTGTATTTTTTGAGCTTTTAAGTACAGTTTTTAACAGCTCTAAAGAAGCTGGAATAATACAGACCTCTGTTCATTCTGTAGAATAATTGAGTGGTTAATACTGAGGCTGAACAGAAGCATATGTGTTTTTCATACAAGAGCCCTATCAGACCAAAGACCTGAAGCTCATAATCAATGAGTGGATACTGAACATATGGCCCAAGGTTTAGCCCGATCAATGGCTGTGCATTTTCCTGCATTGAGGACAGTCGGAGAGACAGGGAAGCTTACAAGTGTGTGCATGTGTGTGTGTGTGTGTGTGTGTGTGTGGCTTTGAGACTTACAAGCAAAAGGAAATGCTTTACTCTTTCAAGTGCTCTGATTGGGCCTTGGGCAGGCAATCTTTTGTTTTGGGAGGATGGGGAGGTTGGATTCAGTGCCCTCCTTAATCTAATGGCCCAGGTTGGGATAAAATGGCCTTTGCATAGAACAAAAGGTCCACTAATAAAAATTAAACAATGAAGGGAGACAAGCAAGGTCAGTGAGCAGAGCGGTAGAGGACTGAGTATTTTCTACTCTTCTGTCTATTTATCAAATATATTATCAACATCATTCGTTTTACAGTGCCATAAGTGAGGAAAAAAGATGGAATGTACACAGCTTTGTAGGACACCATAGAGAGAAATATTCAGGGTTACCAGCCCTGCAAATTAGAAATTTGTGCAGAGGAATGATAACAGTTTGCAAACTTTTCACTGAGTCTTTCCAAAAGTTTACAGAAAGGGCTCGAATATACTGTAGTATTTTTCGTTTAACAGGAAATGTTGTCTTTCATGTTAGGGCACATATCTTTGCAAATCTATAGATATTTGTATCATCCATTAATGGTGAGCGATACTTCCTTCAATCCTGGTTCGATATGTAAATATGTATGGGTTTTGAAAGTCTACACTGTAAAAAAATTGCTGTAATTATGCGGCTGTTTGCCAGTAACTTACTGTAGATTTAAATTGATGTATATTTACTGGCAACAGTTAGTTCATAGTTAAATGAACATTAAACATTAACAAGTCTTTGTCTTTACAGAACAAAATTATAAAATAACAATCTAATGCAAAGCATTCTGGGAACCAGAAATCTTCATCAACCTTTTTCTGTTTTTTTTTCCTTCAGATTTTGGTTCCCAGAATGCTTTGCATGAGGCTGTTATTTAGTTTTATTCTGTAAAGATAAAGACTTGTTAATGTTTAATGTTCATTTAACTTTGAACAAACTGTTGCCAGTAAATAACATCAATTTAAAACTACAGTAAGTTACTGGCAAGCAGCTGCCAGTAATACTGTAATTTCTACAGATTTGTTTTACAGTCTAGACAGCAAAAAAACCTTCAATTCACATTTGGAGGTGGGTTGAAATGTGATTCCAATCAGATTTTTAAAGCTGTATCTCAGTCTGGATGTTCTGGCTGTTCAAATTGAATTTCAAACTGTCTTTTGCATCACTCTTAAAGTGACACTAAAGGACAACGTCAAAACCCGGTGACGGAAATGCCAGAAATGTATACATTCATATACCAGTCTCCTTTGTCGCTGAGTTTTTCTTGTGCGACAGAGGAGTTCTGCACCACGATTCGACAGGGTGCTTATTTGGAGAGCGTGATGATGCACCTCCATTTAACCTGCATCTTTTGAAAGCCTTGTCACATACTTGTCGCCTACGTTGTTACCAAAGCAACCCATGCAGATAGGTTGATTATGTCTGGACACACAAATCTCATTTGATCACTTGCAATTAATAGTGCAGACAGTCTGCCTGAAAAGTCGGATTTGCCTGCAGTCTTAACATAGCCTAAAGAGTGTTAATACAGTGGCTCTGACTATATCCATTTGGTGACACTAGGGGGTGCAGAAATTACACACTTGCAATACTCACATGGTAGATTCACCATTCCAGGTATGGCCGCACTTTCCAAATAGTTCTAAAGACTCAGAGGGCAGGTGAACGTTTACATGGTATTTATTCCATGAAGCATTAACAGATGGTAGTGAGCTGCAATGATTCATGTCAAGTTGTATAGAAAAGTTCTAAGGTGTAGGCCCCGTCCCAATCCTGGGGGATGTAGATTTGACTGATCCTGCCTGAAGATGAAGGCGGGGCGGAGCCTAACGTCGATGGATGGACAGGGACCAAACTGGTGGTTGTGCGGGAATGGAGAGGAACGTCAGCGTCATCAACTGAACGTAAAACAGAGTGTTCGGTGCTTATATACTCCAGTGTCAAGCAGTAATTGGCCAGACCTATGAATGACGTGGCATTAGAGTCTTCCTGGTACAACTTATGCTAAAAGCTATCATTTCTAAAAGGGTTTTATTAATCAATCAATCAATCAATCAATCAATCAATCAAACAAACAATATTTATTTCTATGGCACATTTAAAAACAACACAAGTTTTACACTCCCAAAATTACAAAACGTCAATACACATATAAAACACAATACTCATCACTATTCAGTCTCCATGCATCTAAGGGAAATGATACATGCATCTTCAACACTGACTTAAAACATTCAATCGAGTCATCACAGGATCTAATATGTATATGTAGGCTATTCCAATTTCCAGAGGTGAGGCGCTGCCACAGAGAAGGCACGATCTCTTTTAGTCTTCAACCGAAATCAGTAAAATCAGGTGTGGCTAGGTAACTAACTCTAGCTAATATTTGGTTGAAGTTACAAGTCAATATATTAACTAACAGATGAAGTGAACAGGAGAAATGCCTGAAATCACACTCCAATGTTTGTTTACCAATGAACACGTCATCACAGACATGTTTGTTTGTACATTCTAATCCTGATTTCAAACCGCACTGGAAAAAAAAAAAACCTTAACTGTCAAAAACAGTAACTGTTCGACTGGATGGAATTATGTTTATATTTGTCTATGAGAGAGCAGAGCAATAACAATAAACATTCATTGTGATGTGACCGCTTGTCAAGGAGTTTCTCTAAGTGATGTCTTGCATTGCACATCCATGGGAATGTGCTCTCCTCTCATGCTGTACTGTATGTTGAAGTGGTTGTACTGTCGTAGATATGCAGAAACTGTGAATGCAAATGAACCCCCTGCACCTGTACCTTCCAATTACCTCCCAAGAATTGCATTAAGCCTCTGGAGCCAAGGCTCACTGGAATAACAGAATAACAGATGAGATGGCAAAATTACTAACGTGCCTGGCAGGAAATTGGAAAATGGGAAATTTGTCTGGTGAAAGTATTCAATTACTGTGCTCCTTTTCCACACGTTCGGCCACGTTTCTGAAACATGGTAATTTCCGCTTTTCTCACCGCCTCTTGTGCTGAGAACAGAGCCTACACCAATCACAGATTATTATTACACAGATATGAATAATACACACTCAAGTTCATGGCTGCACTAAAGATTTTCCCTCAGCTCTTTTCCCGGCTCTGCTGTTATGCTTTAGAACGATGATGAGTTTAAGATAAAGAAGGGTGGAATTTGGCAGCATAAAGGACGACATCAGGCTCGCCCGCACCTTTAAAGTCAAATAAGAAATCTTTAATCTAATCGCACACTTAGGCTCAGTCCACATAAACAGACACCCTCCGTCTACCCTTCCAAGTCAGTTCTGCCGTACCCGATCCCCCGGTTCCTCTCTTTTCAGCTGGGAGATGCTATGTGTCTAATTCCACGTTGTTATTGATGCTGGCTGCTCCCCTCGATAAGAGCAGGCGGAAAAATCAATCACTCCCATTAGACGCTGAGAGAGTGACAAGAGGGCAAACCCTGGCAAGGGCCCCCACACACCCCCTCACTGCATTTGCTACTGTGCGCTTTGCTCTTTTACTGTATCTTTCTTTTAAGTGTCTGTTTGTCTACCTTTGTCATGCCTTTCCCCATTTCACACTTTTAAAAGCTCAGCTTGTGTTGAATCTATCTTTTGTTATGTTGGTTTATGATTTTACACTTGTAAATAATATTAATAAAATAACAAAAATAAATGATCAAATACTAATAATCGCAAATAATAATCTGTATTTTCAAATTGTACATGTGCGTTGTTTCATAAAGAGTTTATGAAACCTGTATCTTTTCAGATGTCATAACATTTAATGATAAATCATGAAAAGAAAACACTCCCACCTAATGGAATTTCTGCACAATTTGCTCAGTCAACACAAAGGTTAATAATGTTAAAGTTCTCCATTCACCCAAAACTCCAGCTTCTGTTCATAAGAGAGGGTCGTGATCTGTGCCGTAATGGGAATGATCACCACCCACAGCTGTAAGTTTAGGGCAGATCAACTGTCTACCGAGTGCACTTATTTTCAATTCATAGGCCATGCACATCGTCGATAAACAGTTTCCAGGAAACAAAGGTACCTGGATCCATCATGTACTGTAATCATGCTGCACCACATGCACTAATAAGCATTTGGATGTTTGTTCTTTAGTAGACGCTGACTGTCCAATAAACGGGATTGTGCATCTAAGGTTTTATGATGATGCATTTTAAAAGCGTAAAACAATTGATTTGCAAAATTCGAAAAGTTTTATCAGTACGCACGGCACGCTATTTACAGCCTGAAGTCCTAGAGCAAAAAGTCTCTACAGAGGACGTAATGACATTCTAAAACCTCCAAGAAAATCGTGAACTGATCCGTAAAGACACACCTGAAGTCAATAATGAGCGAGGGAAACAGGACAAAAGAATAAAAGAACGAAACTGTGATTCATCAAAACAATTTTAGCAAATAAATAACGGAGCAATCTTCGAGCTAATGGAGCCCTTTCACAGTCGAATAACTCAGCACACACACTCCATTAACTAAACTCAATACCAAGATCATTATTATCTGATAGACATACAAAAGAAGCACCCCATAGCCAAGCCTCTCAGTCCACATGGCGATTAATTACTTTAATTCACCCTAATGTTAAATAACAATATATGTGAGTGTATGTCCTGCAGAGCTCACAATAAAGCAGCATCTCTAAATTGTCTCTATGGTCATCTCTGCTCAGATTGATTATCTTATCAGCATTCACTTGCTTCACAGGTTCAATTATTTTCCTATTAGGCCCAGTACATTTAAATCTTATTCTGTAAAGGCCACCATCTGAAGTAATGTGCTTTTTCTTTCCTGAAAAAAAAGGCACAAAAGTGCATGGGTCTGATTTCCTTGCAAGCCCCAATCAAGCATGTTTTTGTGCATATATGTGTGTATGATAAGTATAAGGATCCCAGTGTTTGGGTCAGCATCACTTTCAATGACCCCCGTTTTAGAGATGCTCTACAGAGCTGCTTTATACCTGAATTGAACTCATTTTATATTTGATGATCTTCAAACATTACTGAATCAACACTGAACTGACCTCATCTGAACAAGGACACTATTTTCCTTTTAGAGCTGCTTTACAGCAGAATTGAACTCTGTTTGCATCATTGAATCATTATTTTCCTGTTTATCCCTGTAAAGCGGCTTTGAAACAATCTGTATTGTGTAAAGCTATGTAAATAAAGGTGACTTGACTAGACTAGAATGACACAGAAAGAGTTTAAACTCTTGGCAGCATCCCTCTTTCTTATTCTCTTTCCATCTCTGTATTTCCCCCGTACTGATTTCCGATCCTGAGCTTGAGGGTAAATCCTGCTTAGCATTGCCATTCAGTCCTGCACATGAAATCCATTTCTTGGCTCTCCTCTCTCTTAAGGGTGAATCTGCTCTAAAAAAACACTCAAGTTTTGCTTTTCTCTCCTCTCATTCATATACCTGCTGTCAGTGAAACTAAACCTTTAGATCAGGGGCGTCGACACATGAGCCCCTGTAAAATATAAATCCTTATCTGACAATCGAGGTTGCCATAGAGCGACCTCCGAATAAATTCCCCTCAGAATATTTCAGCAATTATGTCATGTGTGTTTTCTATCAGATGCTCAGAATCAGAACTAGCGATGCCAGAATCTGAATGAATCACTCTTTTGATCCAATCACCAAAAATGACAACTGTCCTCAATTCAGTTTGATTCATTCAAACAGTTCACTTATGCAGTGAATCGTTTGCAGCGGTTTCTCACCAAAATAGTAACAGGATATTTAATAAGAAAGAAAAAAATAGCGCTTCTATTTTTTATTATTTGTCGGAGATGAAGCAGCTTTTTATTGATCATGCAGATTATGAACAACGCTGTACTGCAGGTAAAGACAATTTATATCCATAATCAAACAAATAAAGAGTGTCAAAATATTTTTTGAAAGGCTAGAAACACCTCTGCTTTACTCTAATCACTCTGAAATTAAAACTAAAACAAAGGCATATATAAACCACTTCTAATGAGTGAACTTTGAAAATACAAATGAAAAATAGACCACAATGATAGGATCTTGTTTTTTTTTTTACTTGAATGGTATTATCAATTAAATATATTCTGTTTATATATGTTCTATATTTTTATTGCTTTCATAAATGCTGCATATATTTAGTTACATAAAAATATAAATGTCAAAATAATAAAAAGAGGAGGACCTCTGATATTAATCACATCATTCTCTTTCAATTGAGAACTGTATCGCCTCCATAAGTCCGTTATAGAACAATACTGCCATCTTTTGGAAATCTGTCTGAAACGCCATTATTCTAATACTGTACTTGAGCTAGTAGAAACTTAGATTTAAGTTACAAAATAATTGTTACAGTTAAGTTAAAAAAATATGTTAAACAAAATTACTGACTGAAAGCTCTCTCTTTTTTTGCGCAACTGGGATGTGTGGATTGTGTGTAGGGGTGTAACGGTTCAGTACATTTTCGATACAGCAAAAAGAAAGAAATGCCAGAGAAATTTCCTATTTATTAAAATAATTTTTTTTTTAAATAGGTTTGAGTTTTCCTACATCTTGAAACTTTCAGGTTTATAAATGGGGGTAATCTTTGAAGGATGAACAAATAATGTTTTGATCATCACATTAAAAATAACATTTAAATATAGGCCTATATTTATATTTAGATAATATTTGAGTTTTGAAGTGCTGGGAAAAGATGTGTGAAGTACTTGAAAGCATTTCACTATTCCAGCCAAACTTCCATGGTTACAGTTTAGGGCCGTTACATAGTCAACGCGAGCAACGCGAGCAAGCAACGCGAGCGACGCGAGCTACGCGCTCCTTTTCATAGTACACAAGCGTCACCGGCGATGCGTGAAATGCAATACACCGATTGCGCAGCAGGGGGTAGTAGAGTCTAGAGTCAGGTCACGTAATATTCAGATCAAAATGGCAACTGAAGAGGAGTGCATATTGCTGATTTTACATCGGCGGCAACAAAGGATGTATACGAACAAGCTCGCATAACTTTTCCTCTTCGCCCGCCATTGTATTCAAATCTTCTTCTTCTGTAAACATAATAATATACCTTTTTATGTACATTACTTGCAATGTCGCCCCCACCGACAACGCATAGTATTGCGTGCATCGGCGCGTCGCGTATCAAAAACTAGGACGACACATTTGGCTACGCATCGACGCATAATGGCGGCCGAAGCGTAGCGATGTGTAGCCTTGCGCACGCGTATGCGTACCGATGCGTTGACTATGTAAGGGCCCTTAAGGCCAATTTATACTTCTGCGTCGAGTGTACGCCGTAGTGTACGGCGTAGGCTACGCACGTAGGCAACGCCGTCATGAGCATTTATACTTCTGCGTTTAGGTCTGCGTTGCTCTGCAGTACAGCGCCGAAACGCTAGTTGGCGGCGGAGGGTTTTAATGTTCCACTGTGTTTAGATTCCTCGCGGCAAGAAGAAGAAGATTCCTCGCGGCTGTTTTGAGTTTAGGTTACTACAAGCAATGCCGACTGAAAGAGAGCAGATCATGTTGGAGTTGGAGCTTATCGAGGTGGAAAAGGTAAATTTTTAGTTTTTTTAACAGTTTCGCTGTACTTAGAATTAAAAAATGGCGGGCGGTGCAGAAGAACACGCCGGAAATGCATAGGAGGAAACGCGATGCTACCAAGCCGACCAATCACAGATCTTGCGGTCCGCGTCGTCGCGACGTGTAGTTACATTTTTGAGGAGGTGCGCGTCAGGTTACGGCGAAGGGTACGGCGTATGGTACGCGTCTGTGCGTATGCTACGCCGTACGTACTGCGCGCACCCGACGCAGAAGTATAAATTGGCCTTTAGTGTTACTATATTAAATCCATGGTGAATGTTGTTGATCTGTGCACTTAAAGCCTATAACTAGATCATTCACGGGCCACGGCACAATGTTTCTCCTGGTTTCCACGTCAGCGCTGTTTGATCTAGAGATCTACGGTTAATAACGGAGAAATTTGAATGCTTCTCACTAGATCTCGCAGCGATGTTACTTATTACTTCAGTGGCGAATAGAGAGCCTAAGGGCCCTTACATAGTCAACGCATCGGTACGCATACGCGTGCGCAAGGCTACACATCGCTACGCTTCGGCCGCCATTATGCGTCGATGCGTAGCCAAATGTGTCATCCTAGTTTTTGATACGCGACGCGCCGATGCGCGCAATACTATGCGTTGTCGGTGGGGGCGACATTGCAAGTAATGTACATAAAAAGGTATATTATTATGTTTACAGAAGAAGAAGATTTGAATACAATGGCGGGCGAAGAGGAAAAGTTATGCGAGCTTGCTCGTATACATCCTTTATTGCCACCGATGTAAAATCAGCAATATGCACTCCTCTTCAGTTGCCATTTTGATCTGAATATTACGTGACCCGACTCTAGACTCTACTACCCCCTGCTGCGCAATCGGTGTATTGCATTTCACGCATCGCCGGTGACGCTTGTGTACTATGAAAAGGAGCGCGTAGCTCGCGTCGCTTGCTCGCGTTGCTCGCGTTGACTATGTAACGGCCCTAAGTCCCGCCCCTCCGCTTCCGGCTCATGGGACCTTGTTTCGGAAAAAATATGTATGGTAGTCAATGGCGAGAGACAACTTATCTTTTTATTCCGTCTGAACTGTGCCCTGAATTACACATATGATGTTTGTCAATTTAAAAGATAATTATGAAAGTCAAGAAAGTCGCAGTTTGTCATAAAACAGAAGAGTAACATTTAGTTCTCTTACGAGAGGTTCTCTCGTATTGCGTAAGCTAGCTTACGCTGCGGGAAAGATTCATCTTTGCTGAGATATTGAAGCCAAAAAATTATTTCATAATTTTGTATCCATACACAACGCAGTTCCTCTGCGGCAGACCTAGAGCGGGCTAGCTAGCAGCTCATTGGTTCGCTCAGAGAGAACTGCTTAAGCCTATGGGAGAGCGGGGCTGAACCCGCTTCCAATGAGAGGCGCCCGCGCGCTCATTGCGTCATGACCCGCCAGAATGGGCGTGGCCATGGTGTATATAAGGAGCTCTCCCAGGCTTATATGTTGATTCATTTCATCTTCAGCAAGCTGCACGCTTCTGCTGTTCCTGAGAAAAGCCATCGCCGTCGAAGAAGGCATCCTCTAGCGAGCTCAAGGACCCTGAAGAAGCCGGCCGTCTTCGCCACCTTCAGCCGCCCTGCAAGCTAGGCCATCCGACGATTGTATCCTTTTCTCTATATCTAAAAGAGCCAAGCGTCTTTTTAAAGATGTCTCGTTTTTCCTGCGGCTCTTGCCGCGCTCGTCTCGAGGACGGAGACCGCCATGTCATCTGCGCTCTCTGCTTGGGACTCGAGCATGCAGAACTCGCCCTCGCTGATGGAGGATGCGACTTCTGTGAAAGCCTGCCGTTATCGTCCCTGCGGGCACGACTTCTGGCAGTGAAAACCGCTCCCGCGCCGCCTATTCTCTCGCCGCGTAAAAAGAAACGCCGCTCTCAAAGGCCGCCGGAGCCCCCAGCGGAAACATGCGGGCCGCCGCCGCCGCCTCCCGCTTCCCGCTCTCCCTCCCCGCCCCTGCCGGACATTCAGTTGCCGCCGAGTGGCCGCTCTGTTGTTTCCGATGACGCCGCGGAGGAGAAGGACTCCTGTTCACTGCTCGCTTCTGACAGTGAAGACTGGTCATCTCTCGGATCCGCGAGAGAGTCGACGGGGACCCGCGCCGGGATAGAAGAGGAGCTGATGCGCCTCCTCTCACAGGCCGTCGAACGCCTCGGTCTCGAGTGGTCTCCTCCACCCGAGCAGGCCCCGAACCGAATGGACGGTAGCTTTTTTCATCGGCGCTCGACCCCCGCGTGCACCCGGGCCGCTCCATTCCTGCCTGAACTTCACGCAGAGCTGACAAAATCCTGGAATGCACCGCTCTCGGCTAGAAATCGCTCCGATATATCCGCCTCGCTGCGCTCGGTGGACGGAGCCGCCGAGAAAGGCTATGCAGCCATGCCGCCCGTCGAGGACTTGGTCGCCACGCACCTCTGCCCGCCCTCCGCTAGATGGCGTTCTTCACCCACGCTTCCTTCGAAAGCTTGCAGAGCGACCTCGAGCTTTCATGCTCGCGCTTACGCCGCCGCCGGTCAGGCCGCCGCTGCGCTTCACTCTATGTCTGTCCTCCAAGTGTTACAGAGCGATATTCTCCGTGAATGGGCCGAAGGCGGTAGAAAAACCCCCCCCGCCGTCACGGATTTGAGAAGTGCTACGGATCTCGCCCTTCGCGCCACTAAAGCCGCCGCACAAGCTCTGGGGAAATGCATGGCCAGCCTTTGTGTTGCTGAGAGACACTTATGGCTCACGCTCGCCGACATGGGAGATTCTGAGCGCGCCGCGTTTCTCAACGCGCCCCTCTCCCCGACGGGCCTGTTTGGATCTGCCGTCACGGGAATCGTCGATCGCTTTTCTGAAGTACAGAAAGCTACTCAGGCGATGAACTTGTTTCTACCCCGCCGCGCTAGCTCTTCAGCGGGCCGCTCTCACGAGCCCTCCGCCAGAGCCCCATCACAGCGCCCCCCCTCCGCAGACTCAAACAGCTCAGCGCAGTCAGAGCGGCCGCCCTCGCCCTCGCTCTCGCTCTGACAGCCGCCGCAGACCGCCGCCCCCCCGTGGCCCGCGACCTAAGATCACGCTGAAGCCTGATCATCAGAAGTCTGCCTAACAATGTCAAGAAAACGACGGTGCTCTCCCGCTGCGGCCGGACCGCCGTCAAAGCTTCGCCCTCTGCCAGTCCCCGTTATTTCGCCGACTGCTGTAGTGTTGACCGCCACAAACAAGCCGGTGTCCCAGCCCGCTTGCGAGCGACAAAAAGCCGTTTTTACGGCTACCCAGAGAAATCTCAAAAAGAGAAATTTTGCCAGTTGTGTAGAAAATGTGCCCACAATCATGTGTTCACCCATACACACAAGCATAACATATCCCGTGTCTCTATCAGAGCCCCATCACATGAAACGGGCACAGCCCGCTCTAATATCAGAGAACATAAACACGCCCACGAGCTCGTGCACGTGTCCCCTCTCTGCTCGCTCTGTGTCACGGCCCATAGACTCCTCTCTGAGTGCAAATCCCGTTGCCACACACATTCAAAGCGCGCCCACACACTGTGTCCAGCCCGCTATGTGCAGCAATCAGGGCAATACAGCCATTCGGCCACTAGCCGCATGCTCCAAAGCGTGGGAAGCCATTCCAGGCATTTCCCCGTGGGTGTTAAGCATTATAAAGAACGGCTACCTGCTACAGTTTCGCCGCCGCCCGCCTCGTGCGCGCGCGCAGCTCGAATCTTCTGTCAGCCCGCTGGCCGCCGGCACGCTCCGCTCAGAAATTGCGACGCTGTTGCAAAAGGGCGCGATAGAGAGAGTCCCGCCATCTATGACCGAGTCGGGGTTTTACGGCCGTTATTTTCTGGTTCCCAAGAAAGACGGCGGCCTCAGACCGATCTTAGATCTCAGGTCTTTGAACAAAGCGCTCATGAAGAGACCGTTCAAGATGCTCACTACCAGGAAACTCCTCGCGCAGGTGCGCCAGGGGGACTGGTTCATATCTCTAGACCTGAAAGACGCCTATTTTCAGATCCAGATAAATCCCCGTCACAGGCCATTCTTACGTTTCGCCTTCGAGGGTCTTGTTTATCAATACGCCGTTCTCCCGTTCGGCTTATCTCTGGCGCCCCGTACATTCACGAAGTGCATGGATACGGCGCTCGCCCCCCTGCGAAGCCAGGGGCTGCGCATTCTGAATTATCTGGACGACTGGCTGATTTTGGCCCAATCACAGACGGAGCTTCTGTCGCACCGCGCAGTTCTCCTCGACCATTTGGAAACGCTGGGCCTCTCTGTCAACTGGACAAAGAGCTCCCTTCATCCCAGTCAATCGATTTCCTTCCTAGGAATAGATTTGGACTCGGTCACGATGACGGCTCGCCTGTCTACACAGCGCGCGCGCAGTGTTCAGCGTCTAGCCGCCTCGTTCCAGATGGGCACCCGCAGGCCTCTGAAAACTTTTCAGAGGATGCTGGGTTACATGGCCTCAGCCTCCGCTGTACTTCAGTTGGGCCTTCTGCACATGCGCCCGCTTCAGTTCTGGTTGAACAGCCGTGTACCCCACCGCGCGTGGAACACGGGCCGCCAGCTGATCAGGGTTACGCAAACGTGTCTCACGGCGCTGCAGCCATGGACAGTAGCAGAATGGTTTCGTCTAGGCGTCACGATGGGGACCTTTTCCTGCCGAAAAGTCATCTCGACAGATGCATCCAACACGGGTTGGGGTGCAGTCTGCGAGGGCTCACCGGCCTTCGGCCACTGGTCGATTCAGGAAAGCCCATTACACATAAACTGTCTGGAAATGCTGGCGGTCGAGAACGCGCTCTCGCACTTTCTCCCGCGCTTCCAGGGACACCACGTCCTGATCCGTTCGGACAATATGGCCGTGGTCTCCTATCTCAACCGTCAGGGCGGTGTCAGATCCAGAAATCTCTGTCTACTGACGCACCGCATTCTAGTTTGGTCTCAGAGCCGCCTGCTCTCGCTCAGAGCGACGCACGTGCCGGGCCATCTGAACGACGGTCCAGACATACTGTCCAGGAACCTCATCTCCACAGGAGAATGGTCCCTGAACTCACAGACGGTCCAGTTACTGTGGCGACTATTCGGCAGAGCAGAAGTAGACCTCTTCGCGTCAGAAGAGAACGCTCACTGCCCAATATATTTCTCGAAGAGCGAGGACGCGCTAGCCCAGGAATGGCCTCGCCGCCCGCTCTATGCATTCCCTCCGATCGCTCTGTTACCACAGGTAATTCAGAGGATCAGGGACACACGCCACTCGGTGCTCCTCATAGCCCCGCGTTGGGAGAGTCAGAATTGGGTTCCGGAGCTCACGCAGCTGTCACAGACAGCCCCGTGGCCCATCCCAGTCAGAGCAGATCTCCTCTCTCAAGCTCGCGGCACGATCTGGCACCCCCATCCACAGCGCTGGGCGCTACATGCATGGGTGATCAACGACTATTCGTTGATTTGCCAGAAGGAGTAAGAAACACTATCATACAGGCTAGAGCACCTTCCACGAGAAGGCTCTATGCGTCTAAATGGTCTGTGTTCTCAAAATGGTGCACCGACAAACAGCTGGACCCACGGTCGTGCGAGGTGCCGTCTTTGCTTGTTTTCCTTCAAGAGATGCTGGACAAGGGCAGGTCCCCCTCCACTCTCAAGGTTTATGTGGCAGCCGTCGCGGCGTTCGCGGAACCCCGACGCGCTCAGTCATTGGGCAAAGACGAGTTAGTCATCCGCTTCCTCAGGGGAGCTAAGAGGATGAACCCTCCGCGGCCCCCGTCGGTTCCGGTTTGGGATCTTTCTATAGTCCTTGAAGCTATGAAAGCACCCCCGTTCGAACCGCTCGAGTCTGTGGATCTGAAATACCTCTCGCTCAAAACCGTTTTCCTGACGGCTCTGTCCTCAGTTAAACGCGTTGGGGATCTTCACGCGCTCTCATCCAGCGCCGCGTGTCTTGAGTTTGGACCGAATGATTCGATTGTCATTCTCAAACCTAGGCATGGCTATGTCCCGAAGGCGATTGGTACCCCGTTCAGGGCTCAGATTATCTCCCTATCGGCTCTGCCTTCATCCGATAGTGAGCGCGATGCCAATCTCCTTTGTCCGGTGCGGGCTCTGAGATTGTACACTACGCGCGCTGCCGCGTTCAGACGCGCTGAGCAGCTTTTCGTGTCGTTTGGGGGGCGCACCAAGGGTCTGGCCGCCTCAAAACAGACACTGTCTAGATGGATAGTGGACGCTATCGCCTCTGCTTACGCATCTAAATGCCTGCCCTGCCCTCTGGGCATCAGGGCGCACTCCACTAGAGGCATGGCCTCATCGTGGGCATGGTCCTGTGGAATTTCCGTTCATGACATTTGTGTGGCCGCGGGATGGGCCTCCCCGTCCACTTTTGTCAGGTTTTTATAACTTGGAAGTTCCCGCCTTGCAGGCAAAATTACACTGACGAACAGCTCTCTAAGAAGCTGCATTTCTGGAGGTCCCTCACAACCGGTTCGCCCCTTGTGCTCTCCTGTAATGCTTATACACTTCATGTGCCCGCTCTGCTGGCCCCATACATGCTTATGTGTACACTTCATGAGCCCGCTCTGCGGCCTCTTTGTACATTCACTCCACGTTAAAAAATTCCCCCGGTATATCCCTGGGTTTTTTCATGAGTGGATTCGTAGCGCGCACGGCGTTGGCCAGGTGTTCCCGCAGCGTAAGCTAGCTTACGCAATACGAGAGAACCTCTCGTAAGAGAACGAATCGGTTACCTAACGTAACCTCGGTTCTCTCTAGAAGAGGGAACGAGTATTGCGTTCCCGGCCGTGCTTGCGCTACTAGCGTTTCGCTTCACGCTGAAATAAATCAACATATAAGCCTGGGAGAGCTCCTTATATACACCATGGCCACGCCCATTCTGGCGGGTCATGACGCAATGAGCGCGCGGGCGCCTCTCATTGGAAGCGGGTTCAGCCCCGCTCTCCCATAGGCTTAAGCAGTTCTCTCTGAGCGAACCAATGAGCTGCTAGCTAGCCCGCTCTAGGTCTGCCGCAGAGGAACTGCGTTGTGTATGGATACAAAATTATGAAATAATTTTTTGGCTTCAATATCTCAGCAAAGATGAATCTTTCCCGCAGCGTAAGCTAGCTTACGCAATACTCGTTCCCTCTTCTAGAGAGAACCGAGGTTACGTTAGGTAACCGATTCGTTTTATGTGAAAATCGCTCAATGAACATCTCCCGGGAAGCGAAACAACGAGCGAGATCCGTTGCTCGTGTGTGTGCAGTCTTGTACAAAACACTCAGGCATGACGGCGTAACGTTACGATTATAACGTAAGACTATAGACGAAATGACAGACGTTAGCTTCAGTAAAGTTAGCTTCATTCATTGAGAGAAAATGTGCGCCTTTTGGGTTTGTAGTTTTTGTAATTACGTATTTTCAAAGTCTTATACCTCAACAGTTTTACATCAAGCTGCGACTTTCTTGACTTTAAAATGTATCTTTTAAATTGACAAACATCATATGTATTTATTATGTCTATGGTTGTAACAGTGTCGCTTAATCAAGATCGGCTCGCGCTGGCTGCACAGAAGATGTTGCTGGTCCGAACTGATAAACGGTCCGTGAAGCACAATATAATGAGTAGCGCAGTTTCGTTCCGCTTTCATTACGTTTGCCATTTGTTGTTGCGCAACGTTGTGGTGGTCGCGCCGTATGCGCCAGCGCGGATTTTGTCGGACTCGGCAGGAAAAATGGTCCAAGGAATCGTTCGGTTTGTATGCGTACCGAACCGGAAGCCTCGTACCGAAACGGTTCAATACGATTACATGTACCGTTACACTACACCCCTAATTGTGTGAATATAATGCATTTGATATAAGATCTGGCAACTGGTCAACATTAGACAAACATATTGGTCCCATTATTCATACAGGAGTTTGGGCCATGCAAATTACGGGAGTTTCCTGGGAGAAATAACAAACCGGGAGGGGTCCGGGAGATAGGGCTAAAAAACGGGAGAAACCCGGGAAAAACGGGAGTGTTGACAGGTATGTAATGAAGTGACCTGACTATCCAAAAATAATTACTAACCCATGGTGTAGATAGTGACTCGCAATAATGGTCCTGGAGTACCCCAACAAACTACATTATGGATATCTCCATTATTAACTTATCAGATCCTTAGTAGAAACCTATCTGAAATGGGTCTGTAAATTAAGGGAAGCACAAAATGTGGCATGGTGGGATTACTCCAGAATAGGGTTGGGAAACAATATTAGCAGTGAAATGTGCAGTTATGTGCACATTCCATGGAAATGTCATAGCCTGGTTTATGAGAACTTCAGTACTCTAGCTTTAGTTGAAACTAGATTTAAGGACATAATTTATTATTAAACAACTAAAGCCCATTTTCATGATTTGGTTAATCATAATTATAATATAAAAAGTCATAATTATGACCTAAAAAGTCAAAATTATGACACAAAAGGTTGAAATTCTGATAAGTAGAAATTTTGAGACAAAAAGTCACAATTATGGCATGAAAAAAGACATGAAGGAAAATTGTTATTATTATTAGATAAAAAGACATAATTATGACATAAAAGATTAAATTATTTGATAAAAAAAGGTCAAGAGTAAAAGCATTTTAAGTCATAATTATGCCTGTTTATCACATTATTTCGACTTTTTTATATCATAAATATTATTTACCAAAGCAAGATTTTTTTTCTTATAAGGCATGCAGAATTGGGCTTCCATACAATTGTTTACCTAAACAGTGTGCATCATTTATAAACAATCGGTCAATTGCAATTTTTACATTTTGCAAAAGCCGTTGTATACACTGTAAAATGTGATCAGTTAAAGTCCCATTGTAGTCAATAATTGTATCCCTTAAAACTCATCTTTGATTTTTTCCTGTGAAAAAAATGTATTCATGCCTTAAAGTAACACCAGGTTACTTTTGCTCTCGGGGTGGGGTCCCCCTACAGTTGGGAAACAGTATTGTCCTCTAGACCTCTACTACTATCGTAAACTCTGTCATCCTACATGCACGTGCAATTGTTGACAACCACGATAGCCCTGAACACTGTTGGAGGAGGTCACATGCAGGTGTTCTGCTTGCGTCTTGTCTGAAATGTCTTCATCCCAGGTACAGTGGCATATATTTCAGCATGTCATATGAATTTAATTTCATGGGTTTTATTTTTTTCTAACGACAAATGATCGCGATGATCACGTTTACAAGCCAGCGTCATTATAGTAGCCTAGTAACTGAATCTATATGATACTTCAATGCAATGTTTGAGTGGTAGATAATAACCATATATCGTCAATATTATAATATCAAGCTACCATAAATGAATCTGCAAATTTTACAAATCGATTTGCATTATAGCTTGAGGCAAGACAAATAAACAAATATCACAGACATGTTAGGTATCCTAAAATATGATTTTGTACATCTTATATATTTACTTGCAAGAATGTAGCCCCTACCAAACTTGTACACGCCGTTTAGACATAGGCTTTCATTTGATTTTTTATTTTTTTTTGCCAAGTCCGCATCGGTCGGGCACCCCTCCTCCTCCTTCAGCTCACGCCAGCGAGAAAATGCTGGCCCAATGTTGATCCTCGTTCTGCCTTTAACGCGATCACTTTCTCTTTTTCTCTTTTTGCTTTGCTCCGATAAAACCTTTGCTTTCTTGTTTTTCTGTGCTGCTTCGGCCATGACTATAACATTTGGCTCGCACGTCCGATTTTAAGGAAGTGGGGGTGGTGGTGGAAGTGACGTATATGCCGTAAAGCAGTCGAATTTTGTAGTTCTCTTTGTTCGCCGGTTACTACCCGAAACCCGAAGTTTAAAAGTACGATTAAAAACGCTACAGACCCCGTCAGGCTATGGCAGACGTGTCATTCAACCTATTGTAAGTCGATGTACCATCACAAGAGACTTGGAAATATATTATGAAGGTTGAAAAGTTACCTGGTGTTACTTTAAAATAGCTTGAATGTAACTCTTCACCCTTGCTTTATTTAGTATACACAGACCCATAAATATGCAAATGAGCCCCGCCTCGACTCACTCATACAGGCTCGTCTACAAGTTGATGTATCAAAATGGTAACACGTTTTATGTCTTGCTCTCTACACTGTCGGACACATAACTGTAATTAATATGATAAGCCTTTGGCTAAACTACGTTATCAAACAGCTAATAATGTGTTTCTAATGTTACACACACACCTTCTAAAAATCAGCAACCTTAGAAATGATTTGAACAACTTAGAACGTCAGTGGAGTAAGGCATATTGTTCTTCATTACATTGTACATCATATACATAATTCACCAGCTAAATGTGCCTGATTTTTCACATCAACAGAAAAATATACAGGGATAACCTGGCTTCTCTTGAGACAGTGAGAATAGGTAATGATATGCTAAAGCCCGCCAGCACATTGATGCCCGCCAGCACATTGATGTTTGCCACGTCAGAAACACCAGCGATTTCAAACCGCGTTTTTGAGAATGTCTTTTTTTCACTGCGGTTTTAAGGACAAAATACTCAGCAATGGTGTTGACTTATGAATTTGCACATCATTTGTCTTAAAGCATATTAAAAACACCACATACTGTAGACATATAAACAACATTAAAAACTTTTAATGTTTTGTTTTCACCACAGGGGATCTTTAACTTAAAAAATGTAAGGAAACTTATTAAGTAAAATTAACTTCTAAGTAAATAAACTTCATGCATAATTGAAATAAAAAAAAAACTTGACAATTGCCGATAACTTATTTTTTCAATTAAGGATGAAGTTTATTTACTTAAAGGGGTCATATAATGGTGCATGCACTTTTACAAGTTGATTGTACTGAAATGTGTGTTGGCAGTGTCTGTACACAACCATCATATAATGATAAAAATCCATCCAGTGGTTATGTTTTAATCTCCTTATATGTTTTCCCCTGCCTCAAATCGAGCCGTTCGACCGTGTGACGTCACACGCTCGGAAGCCCCTCCCACGATTGTTGATTGACAGGAGCGTCTCAACACAGACCCGCCCTCGCGGGTGAGATCAGCTCCATGAGAGAGCTGTCAATCATAGTCTGCGCGGACCGGCGCGGTCATTGTTGATATGCTGGAGCACTGTCTATGAGCAGAATGGCGTCTAAGCGATTGTGGTGTTCTGTTCTTGGGTGTAATAACGAACACAGCAGTCATTTTAATGTTCCTAAATCCGAACCGCTGAAGACGCAGTGGCTGTGTTTGTTTTCGAAGGGAATATTCCCCACGAGCAACGTCAATGCGTTCATGTTTGCGCGAATCATTTCTCACCAGACTGCTTTATAGACGAGGAACAGTATAAAGCTGGATTTGCTAAGCTGCTGCTCATGAAAAATGGATCGGTAGCTGCTACCAGATATTCGTGTTCCTGCTGAATCTCCAGAAAAACGGAAGTGAGTGTAACGTTTTATTAAACTTTATATTAATATATTAATCTTTGCAAATCGCTAGCTGCACGCTTCACAATGAATGCGTCTAAGGTTTACACTCAGGGTACATTACGGCATGTTTTCTATGTATGACGTTCTCAATATAATTCATAATCCCACGTTTATACGGAACAACGCGTTATGGTTATTGAGTTACAAATGGTGTACGCCAGAGCTCTGGTGTACGCATAGAACAGAGGGGCGGAGTCAGCAAAGCTCATGATCATTTAAAGTCATATGCACTGAAACGGCGTGCTGAAAACAGAGCTGTTTTTGACCAGGTAAAATAAGTGTTTTCTTACAATACTAATGAGAATTTTTAATTAAAGTATATTACAAACTTTTAATTTAGACCCTAAAGAATCATATTAGCTTGTACAAAAATGGCATTATATGACCCCTTTAATAATTTTATTTAATAAGTTTCCTTACTTTTTTTAAAAGTTAAAGTCAAGTCAGCTGATCACTTTTTACAGTGTACATACCACTCTTATCATTTCTGTCATATGGCACAAATAGATATTCTAGTACTGTACTACAACTATTATGCTTGATTCTGTCTAACCACCTGTTTATTGGGCAAGACAGAAAGGGGTATTAAATGCTAAAACGGCTTGCCATAAGACGTGTACAGTGTACACAGTTAATTAATAACCTCTATTGTAATCTATTTTGCCATACATTCTCAGAGCTATAGATGTTTAGGCTATCTGTATGAGCTCCAATAGGTTACCTTGGGACACCAAGCAGTATGTGGCAGACTAGCATAGACAGTTTTCAGACTAGCATCAACGAAAATCTATTCTCAGAACATTTTGGTTGAGCTTTGGGGTGTAAAAACGACCACCTCACATCCTCCTTGAAAGCTTATCATTGAGCTCGATTATAATGGTATGTTAAATTCAACAATATCAATGGCGAATTCGTGAATCATAAATCCTGCTAAAAGCGAAGACTCTCTTCTTAATATTCAAGAGCCAGGCCAGAAAATTGCTGGCGACAACGTAATGGCCTAATTAATATACATGAGCCAAGCTTAGTGATTGGAACATATCGGAGCGACGTCAGCAGAACGTGATTAAAATTCAAAAGCTAAACTCTGCGTCAAGTGTAGGATGACAAACGGACCGCTGGATGGTGCTGTGAGATACTAACGCTGTCACTGTGCGACCCCGTCTGAGAGGAGGAGGAGGAGGAGAAGGAGGAGGGTCTTAAGCGAAAACAAGCAGAGAACCTGGCAGAGCAAGCGGCTAGCAATGGAAAGATACGAGTGAATGGTAAAAGGGGTGAATCGTGCAGTCACGGGAGCATGTTGATACGGACAGAGTCCAGCATGCGCGAAGTCTCTGTTAGTAATCTTTCACAATTGACGCAAAGGGGGTGGACGCAACCCAAGAGCGGAAACAAAGGCGCTTTGGTTTGAACAAAATACATCTGTAAAGAAGGGGGATAATTGGTGAGCAACAATTTCAGTTTTCAGAGGTTTCTTTTTAAAAGGAAACCGCATATATCACACGCAGAGTGACGCTACAGTTGTGTTGTTCTGTATTGAACTAATCGATCTGATGTCTGTTGCACTTCTGCTACATTGTTCAAAACGCTGATGGCAATCCAGTTTATTATGCACGAAATGTCACTTGCCTTTTTATTCTCCTACGTGTCTGATCACTGTCTCTATCAGCTGCCCCACTAACTTATCTTCTGTATCGTATTTCTCTTTCCCAAATGTACTGCAAAGTTTTTTCCTTCCAGCCCGAGACAGTTCAGTGGTCTTTCACATGGCCAGGCATGTCCCATGTGATGGCTGATGTGTTCAAATAAAGCTACAAATAAACCCGCAATGGAGTATAATTCGTGTTAGGGAGCTATCACTTCTGGTTTTGTAACTGTCTTTTAGTAAAAAGGCAGTATAGCTGCGATATATAATATAATAAATATTGTTGCTTGTTGATTGACAGTTCACTAAACGTGAATCTTTCCATTTGTCAACCATTTCTAAGCCTTCAATACACATCCCTGGTGAAAAAAACAAAACGACTAAACTAGTTTGGTTTTAGCTTTTCAGCTAGTCAGGCAGTGCGACCAGCTGGCTAACCTACTGAACACAAGGTTGGTAAGGCTGTGAGACCAGACAAGACCTAATGTGTTTTTCAGCAGTAATAATTTTCTGATTATTATTATTATTTACTGTTATTTTCATTGGCATTAACTGTTGGTTAATTTTAAGGCTTCTAAAACATAATCAACTGCCTTCTGCAGAAGTGCATTGCATGGCCTAGTGAAGTTATCAGTTGCATATTTCTTGTGTGATTTTTGGTAAATGAATCAGATGTTAAGTAAATGTTTTTGGTCCGATTGTCTGAACTGCCATAGATAAGTTCAATCCAGAATCACCTAGTAGTGGGTTAAAATGTGTCGTGTAACATCACAACTACTACATATGCTAAATAAACAATTAATCCAGCATGTGGCTGTAAATAACATTTAAAAACTTTGTTAGCATTCCCATTCATCTTACTGAAGATGTTTTTCATTCCGTTACTCTTCACTACCACATTTAATGAAAACGATTGTATCAGAGGCAAAAATGATCAAGGAGACAGTGAATTGCTGGTCTTATATATTCATTTGTCAAGAATAAAAGTAAATGACTGGAACAGATGTACAGATGACCTCTGCTCTGGTAAGGTGTGCAGTACTTGGAGAAAACTGCTGATCATGTGTTTTCCGTTCACCTTTGACATCACTGTTTTCAAAGTTCGGATATAATGCATCTACAAAATATAAGAATTTACCTTAATTCAATGCAGTGCGTTAAATACAGTGGATTCAAATTTGAATGAAATCTGTAAGTCAACTTGTGGAAAAAGGTGAATGCATACAATTATTTCAATTTTATGTTAGATAAAAAGAGGTGGAATTTAGAGGAACATGCTTAACTTAAACTTCACTTTGCAAATCTCAACTGCTTGATTGTTTGTATTGTAGCCAAATGTAAACCATATTATTGCCAAGCTCTAATTGGCTAAATGTGACTATAAAGCAAGAAGATATGATTATAAACAAAAACATCATGATTTTTTTTGTAAAGCTGCTCTACAGTGTGTATTGTTAAAAGCGCTACACAAATAAAAATGGACTTGTCTTATTCAGCGCTCAAGATTTAGCATTTCAGATGCATTTAATTTTCCTTATTAAAGAAGTCACTCTTCTGCCTGCTAATTAAAGAGGTCGCACTTTTTTATTTACTGTAGATCGTTCCCTTTCTTTGAGTCTGTAAACACATGCAAGTGTGATGAAGAGAACAGATGTGCATACTTGTGTCCTCATTTTTACATGTTAATTTTCATTTTTAGTTTTTGACTCATTCTATTGAATCGGTGTGTTTCAGGTCCCTCAGTATGAGTCGAGATGGATGGAGAAAGAAAGCCAGTGAAGATGATGGGTGGGGAGGAAGGGTAAGAGTGTTCTTTGTTATTTAATGTGTTATTGATATCAAGAAGGCAAGCAGCTGTTTTTTTTTTTTTTTTTTACAGTTGAGTTGTCCTCTGACGTATTGTTGTGTTGTTTTTCCTGCTGCCCCTGTAAATACTGTAAAATATTATTTGTACTGTTATTTTAACTTGTTCTTTGATTTCCACATAACCGTCGACTGCCTTCCTACCAGGCGAACGTTCCCCCTCATGTGAGTGCTGGTGTGTGTATGTGTGTGTTCCTGCTGGAGTCTAGACAGGTTTTCATTTGTATTACACCAGGCAGTGAGTTATCTCAATTTTCCTCACTGGTGACCAGCACCTCTGCTCTGCCTCCACAGTCCGAGCCCTGCAAGAGATTTGATAGGCTTCAGCGTCCTGATGTTCCTCAGGCATTAGCAGAACCGCACTAGGATAAACAACTCCAAGAGCTTCTGTTTTCACTGCTAACATTACAATCACAATATGTCCCAATAATATGTCAACCATAGTGTTTTGCCACCAAATTGGAGACCCAAAAGGGTGTAACTGTTGATTTTTAGTTACTCATTTAGTCATTTACAGCCGCAATAGCAGACCCCGGATCCCATGTTTGCTTGTAAAAATGAATCTTGCCAGTGCATGTACAGTATCACAATTGTTTTCTTACAGGATTTAAAGTTTTTAAGCACAGAACACTTGTGTGTTTTCATATCTCAGGTTATATTAATTAGGTTCAGGGGAATTTCCTGTCAGTACAGGTTGGAGCGAGTGAGTGAGTATTGTGGAGTATTTTTGTGTGTGTGTGAGAGTCTGTTTATTGGTTCAGGCTCAACTCCTGAATCCCAGCGTTCCATCCGTTGCCATGGAGACAGAGAGTCGCCGTGCCAGCAGGGCAGACTTGCACCTCCAGTCTCATTGAATGTCTGAGGCGTAATCAAACGCTTGTCAGCCAGACGCTGCACGCTTTTCTTTGTGTGTGTGTGTGTGTGTCTATATTGCAGTCTGTTAATTTTTCCAGTGGTTAGAAATGTTTTTGTTTTTTTACTGTTTAAATATGTGTGGTCAGTGAGTGCTGTCTGCTTTGCCTTATTACTTGATCTTGTAAATGGGATTTTTAAAAATCCAATTACGATTACAGTTGTGTTTGTTAAATTCTTACTTAGGGCGGTTATATGGCTGCAAAAATCTGTAAGCTTGAGGAGCAGTTTCAGAAGGATGCCCCAAGAGAGAAGCAGAAAGATGGAATGTCCTCCTGTATCTTCAGCGGTGTGGCCATCTATGTCAATGGATATACAGGTCAGACTTCTCCCACATGTGCTGTGATAACAAATGTCAAAATGAAAGCAATCACATTATTATTTATTATTTTGAAATACTTAAAAAAAAGATGATAAATACTTAGTTTTTGTAATCATTATTAATAATACTAATAATTAATAACAGTATTTTATTTATACAGTATATATTTTTATTATTTAGATTTGCCATATATATAATTTTTTTTTCATTTGTTATTTTTATTTTGTTATGTGAAAATAACATTAGAATAATGATACTGACAAGCAGATACTGAATTAGGACAGCTCGTTTTTCTCAGGCACTCTTTACTTAAACTGCGTCTGACAGAAGAGTCAACAGCTTTCATGCATGCCTTTCAAAATAAATGCCTTGCACCAGAAAAACATTTAGAATGATGTTTTGTTGTTTTTCTTTCTTTGACTACACACTCTACAACCCACTCAAAACGGTCTTGCGACCCACCGGTTAAGAAACACTGGTATAAAGCGTTATATAAATAAAGGTGACTTGTCACTTGACTTTATTATATTATATTATATTATACAGTTGTGCTCAAAAGTTTACTTAATCTTTGCAGAATCTGCTAATTAATAATTTTAACAAAATAAGAGGGATCATAAAAATGGCATGTTCATTTTTATTTAGTGCTGTCTTGAATAAGATATTTTACATAAAAGATGTTTACATATAGTCCACAAGACAAAAAATAGCAGAATTTATAAAAAATTACCCCGTTCAAAAGTTTACATACCCTTGATTCTTAATCCTGTGTGTCGTTACCTGGATGATTCATGACTGTTTCTGTTTTGTTTTGTGATGGTTGTTCTTGAGTCCCTTGTTTGTCCTGAGCAGTTAAACTGCCTTATGTTCTTCAGAAAAATCCAGCAAATGATTCGGTTTTCCAGCATCTTTTGCATATTTGAACCCTTTCCAGCAGTGACTGTATGATTTTGAGATCCATCTTTTCACTCTGAGGACAATTGAGGGACTCAAACACAACTATTAAAAAAAAAAGTTCAAACATTCACTAATGCTCCAGAAAGAAACACAATGCATTAATAGCCGGGGGGTGAAAACTTTTTGAATTTGAAGATCAAGGTAAATTGTACTAAATTTGTCTTCCGGGAAACATGTAAGTATGGGCGGTACTAAATGAAAAAAATATATATTTAAACAAAATAAGAAAAATTTGGACATCTTCATCCTGTTCAAAAGTCCCCCCCCCCCAACCTTTGCATATTAAAATATGCAAAGGTTGCTGGAAAACTGAAGAATCTGCAGAACCCAAAGGATTTTATTCAAGATCATTGCGCAGTTTAACTGCTCAGGACAAACAAGGGACTCAAGAACCAGCATCACAAAACAAAAAACAAAGAAGTCGTGGATCATCCAGGTAACGACACACAGGATTAAGAATTAAGGGTATGTAAACTTTTGAACAGGGTCATTTTTATAAATTCTGCTATTTTTTGTCTTGTGGACTATATGTAAACATCTTTTATGTAAAATATCTTATTCAGGACAGCACTAAATAAAAAATAACATGCCATTTTTACGATCCCTCTTATTTTGGTAAAATTATTATTAACATTTTCGCAGAATCTGCAAAGGGTATGTAAACTTTTGAGCACAACTGTAGATTTGTTTATATAGAATAATATGCAAAATTATTTGGGAAGATGAAGTGAAATGGTTTCTGGGAAACTTTGCAGGCTGGACTTAAACTTATGTTTCCCAATTGAGCACCATAGCTGAACGTGTCAGGAGGATCAGCGCTGTGCCACTGCTCTACCATTTTGAGAACCTTGTATTGTGAGTTTTTTTTTGTTTGCAGTTCCCAGTGCGGATGAGCTGCGCAGACTGATGATGCTGCATGGCGGGCAGTTCCATCTCTATTACACTCGCTCCAAAACCACACATATCATTGCCACCAACCTCCCCAACAGCAAAATACAAGAGCTCAGAGGAGAGAAAGTAGTGCGGCCAGAGTGGATCACAGACAGGTGTGTCTTTTGTGCACTTGCAAGCTATTGAAGCACAATATTATTGCAATACTAATATTTTTGTTTTTTGTGCAGTATAAAGGCAGGCTGCCAACTTTCATACATCCAGTATCAGCTATATACAAAGCAGAAAGGCTTGAGCTTTGCCAGTGTTAGTGCACAAGGAGGGCAGGATCCGTCATTCAGCCATGGACCACACAAACCCAGTCCAAGTCACCCCCAGTCACACAAGCCCAGCCTCACTCAAACCCATGAAGTTCTCAAATCCACTCACGCTAACCACACGGCTAACTTCACTGATCGAACTAATCACCAATTAGACGTCAAACTGTGAGTATGCTTTATAACAGGGATCCACTGGCACACGTGAGTGTCAGATGCTGCGCTTGGTTAAAAAAAAAAAAAAAGATCCAAGAAATAGCATGCAACACAACAAATTATTTTATTCATTTTTCATATTGTTCGTGTTTGGATATATATTGACCCAATATATATATATATATTGACCTTCATTCACCCAATTTTTACATTTCGATTACCTTTATCATGTAACACTCATTTAAAGTATTTTAAATACTGAAATGTAATAATGTTAAATGTAATCTAAAAAATTTCTATCAGGTTTTCACACTGTATATTATGTTCATGTTTCTGAATTCACTTGGAGCATTTAAAAAAAAAAAAGTGTTTTATTTATTTAGACTACGTAGTATAGAATTTTAATTTCGCCCATTTATTTGTTATCGATTTATTGTATTGGCCTGCGGGTCAGTTAAAACTGCTTTACGACCATGGGCCATGTTTTTACACCCCTCATAAAAACCCCCCACATTTGGATAATTATTTAATATTGTATCTTCTTGTCCTCTCTCCTTTTGTCTGGCAGAAATGGCTCATATAGCATCACCTCTGAGGAGGATGCAGAGAGGCCTAGAGTTAATGGGATTCATGATGGAGATGATGATGACAACGCCTGTGCCCTTTTGCCAAGAGGCTCACAAGACACTTCATTAACTAACGGTTATGTACACCCTGTGAATGGTGCCTTAAAGCCTCAGGACTTAGTTTCTTCTGCAGAACATCGCCCTCATGTTGTTGACACAGGGTCCCTTCAGTCCCACCTCCCACAAGCTGGATGCTGGGAGAGGGAGGAGCCCAGCTGCTCTTCTGCTGGATCAAAAGCAAATTCCCATCAGACGCCCTTGATATCCACAGCCAGCCCTGCAAAGAAGCCTGATCCTCACAATATGCAAAAGGAACTCCATCCAGAACCAACATCTAATCCAGGAACTTCAGCTGCCCCTCAGAAGGGCAATCAGACAAGAGTTCGACTAAATGGGAGTTATCACATGACCCCTAACTCTTCCATCCTTGCAAACTCTAGTAACCAGTCAGGAAGTTTAACTGCGCAGGGAGCAGGGGCTGGAATAATATCAGAGTTCTTTTCTCACTCAAGGCTGCATCATATTTCTACATGGCGTAATGAGTTTTCTGAGTATGTGAACTCCCTGCAGAGCAGGCGGCGAGTAGCAGGAGGAGCTGTTTTCTCTGGAAAAGAGAAACTAAAGAAGCTCAAAGCTAATTGCAGTTCAGGTAGCTTGTCTTTGTGTTTTATGTTTATGTATTTTTTGTTATTGAGGAGCATGTGTATTTGTGATGCAGATTTTTGTAAAAAAAAAAGTTTCTGTATTTCTCTTTGGCACAGGTTCCTTAATGGCTGCTCCTCAGGTGCGTCAGTCCTGTATTCTTCATGTGGATATGGACTGCTTCTTTGTATCCGTTGGGATCAGACACCGACCAGATCTCACAGGTACGTTTCAGTCAGCTAGAGGGAAGTGCTCAAGTTTCTTATTGCAGCTTATTTGATGGCAACTGATAAACTGAGCTTTATTGATGGTCAATCTGTACTCCAGGGAAACCGGTTGCAGTGACAAGTAACCGCGGTCCAGGCCGTGTTGCACAGCGACCTGGTGCAAATCCTCAGCTTGAGTTTCAGTACTACCAGAGGAAACAGAAACAGTACAGAAAAGGTAAACCCAGATTTTAGAAGAAAGATGTTGGTTCAATTTAGCTTGAAATTAGAATTAATTTATTAAAGATTATTTTGAAGTTTGAATTTAGGTGACCATTGTTCTTTCTGCTTTAGAGAAGACAGATAATGATCTTGAGATGACCCCATCTCCACAGTGTGATGAAGGTCCCAGTAATGGAGTGGATCTGGACCTGGCCGCCCTCTCAATGGCAGAGATTGCCTCTTGCAGTTATGAGGCCAGGTATTTATTGTAAACCTGCCGGGCTACTTTCTTTTGCAACATGAGTCCTTGATTATTTTGGTCTATTTTCCCAGGAAAAAATAAGTTTAAAGATTTTTACATTTTAAATATATATGTCTACTATTCATTTAGAAAATTTAGGAGTAAATTAGCACATAGATTAGGGATGTCCCGGTCAATTTTGTTGTGTCATTTGATATTGAGTATCTGCTGATACAGAGTCCTGATCCGATACAGGTATTTTCCTAGTGCTAGGTGCATACTTCAAGTACAGTAAAGTTATAAAATCAATACAACGTATATAGGGATGTACAGATTGTTCCGCAGGGGGCAAATGCAAAATAGGGGAGTAATTCAAATATATCAATTACTTTGTAACAGTAACAATTATGGATATGGGACTACTGATTTAAACTTCTTGATTTTTATATGTACAGTAAGGAGAATAATTGCAACAAGAAGAAAGAAATTGTGGAGATAAGGTTAGAAAGCAAGATTGTGGTGTTAGAATGCTAGTCTGTCAGTCAAGCAAGCCATAGCAACTCGTTATGGCACAGTCTGACTGCAGATAACAATAAACAGTAAATGAATTACTTTTGAGTGATTCATTACAAAAGAGTGCATAAAATATGGTAAACCAGGAAACTCACCTGTGGTTCTTAACATTTTTGACTCCCAAGGCCCTCCATTGTCAACAACTATAGATTACAATATATTTAAAAGTCCATGGCATAATACATAATTCATAATACAGTTTGACCTCTAGCAGTACCTGTTACTCTGATGTTTTCCTCTCTTACAGGCAGGCTGGTGTGCGAAACGGCATGTTCTTTGGCCGGGCTAAGCAGCTCTGTCCTGATCTGCAGTCTGTCCCGTATGACTTCCAGGCGTATAAAGAAGTGGCACTGACTTTGTATGAGACCCTGGCCAGGTAACAGATAAATTGTTTGCTACAACTTTCTTTGGATTGTGATGTTATTCCTAAACCCAGTAGACAAACATTTTCTCTTGCTTCACGATTGCTTGTTTTATAGTTACACTCACAACATTGAGGCACTAAGCTGTGACGAGGCCCTGGTGGACGCCACTGCTCTTCTGGTTGAGCTGGGGGTTACTCCTGATGGTCTGGCACGAGCCATCCGTGAAGATATAAAGGAGAAGACTGGTTGCTCTGCCTCAGTTGGAATGAGTAAGAGACTTTATAAATGGAAAAATGAAAAATCTGTCATTATTTACTCACCCTTATGATGTTCCAAACCTGTATGACTTACTTTCTTTCTTTTTTGAATTTTTTTGAAGAATGTGCTGGTTGCTTATGTGCTCTTAATGCATTTACAATGAATGCGAAATTTGATGTAAAAGTATTATAAAACTCGTGAGCTATATTCCACAAGTCTTCTAAAGCCATACAATAGCATTGTGCTTTCTAATGCACTCTTGTGAACATGCCAAACAGCTGATGTCAAGATTTTAAGTGAATAACAACATTGGTTTGTTACTCACACAAAGATATTCTATTGCTTCAGTAAACTCAAGAAATGTTTTAGAGCTTAAGAGCTCCAGTCCTCATTTACTTGCTTCATACCGAAGAGAGTGGCCAGGACTTTTTTAAAGTTCACCTTCTACAGAAGTAATATAGGTTTGGAACAACATGAGGGTCAGTAAATGATGACAGAATTTTCGTTTTTGGGTGAACTATCCCATGAAGAAGTTTAATGACCATGTGTCATATTGTAATGTAGTTGTTGGTGCCGTTTTATCTCTGAAAGATTTTGTAACTTCCCTTATACTTGTCATCAGGTTCCAACATCCTTCTTGCTCGGATGGCGACCCGTAAGGCCAAACCAAATGGACAGTACTTCCTCAGGTCAGAGGAAGTGGATGATTTTATCAGGGATCAACCTGTCTCCAGTTTGCCTGGTGAGAGCAGAGCATCTTACACATACACTACCATTCAAAGGGTCCAAAAGAGGGTCTGTTTAGTGTTTGTAAAAATTTTAAAGTCTCTTATGCTCACCAGGGCTGCATTTATTTGATCAAAAATATTTTAATATTGTGAAATATTATTACAATTTAAAATAAGATTTAAATTTAATAATACATTTTAAAATGTAATTTATTCCTGTGATGGTAAAGCTGAATTTTCAGCATCATTACTCCAGCCTTCAGTGTCACATGATCCTTCAGAAATCATTCTAATATTTGGTGGTCAAGAAACATTTCTTATTATTATTATTATCAATGTTGAAAACAGTTGTGCTGCAATATATTTTAGTTGAAACGGTGATACATTTTCTTCTGGATTCCCAAACGTTTGAATGGCATTGTATTTAAAGCTGAAAACAAGAGTTTTACAGTACAATTTATTGCTGTTTGTGTGCATGTGGACCTGTGCTTCTGCATGCTTGTGTGCAGGTGTGGGTCGCTCGATGAACTCCAAGCTGACCTTCTTGGGAGTGAGTACCTGTGGTGACCTGCAGCAGTTGTCCATGTCTCGACTGCAAAAGGAGTTTGGGCCACGGACGGGACAGACGCTCTTTCGTTTTTGCAGGGGACTGGATGACAGGCCTGTGCGCAGTGAGAAGGAGAGAAAGTCTGTGTCTGCAGAGATGAACTACAACATTCGGTTCACACAGGTTTTGAAGTATACAAGTTACAGCAATCATTGCAAATCGTCCTATACTTGTCATTGTCCTAAATCTGTTGACCTCCCTCATTAGTTTTCCATCACCTCTAATGTTCTGCTAGGTTGAAGAAGCGGAGTCTTTCCTCACTAACCTATCTATGGAGGTGCAGAAGAGGTTGGAGGGGGCGGGGCTTAGAGGTCGCCGGGTTACACTTAAGGTCATGGTGCGAAAAGCAGGGGCTCCGATAGAGCCAGCCAAATATGGTGGTCATGGGATATGCGACAACTTTGCCAGGTGACTTGCACCTGGATAAATTTGCCACTTCTAGTCTTCTCAAATAACCACTGCCATTTGTTTACGGGGAGTGATACTCTGACATTTAATGTTGTGATGAAACAGGAGTAGCAACACATCTTTTCCTCTGTATTGTGACATAAAATATGAGTGAAACAAAAAGAAAAATGTAGGGCAGGTATTTGGTTTAATTAATCGGTTGTGTGAACTTGCACTTGATTGTAAGAAAAGGGTGCAGACTAAATTATTAGAGATTATGATGTTATGATGTTTTGATAAAGAATTATGAGATCAGAAAACAATATATGCATGGTTGATTCATTCACAGTACCATGCATTTAGAAAATAGGGAGAATTTCTCTGATAAACAAAATAAAATTCCTGCTGATACCGATAAGCTGATGATAATTATTTTCATGCTGTGGGATATATTAAAATCATATACAATTTTTTCCGAATAAAAAAGCACTAAAAAATAAAATCAGTCATTGTAAAGGCTGCAAGTAAATTTAGGCATCACAACATGTAATGTAAAGTATGAAATTGTACAAATTTTATTGCATTTTGCTTAAGAAATTAATTAAATTATTAGTGTTTTTAAAAATTAACTTTTATAAGAGCTTTAGAAGATGGCAAAGGTTATTTAAATGTAAAAATAGGGGAGATTAGCATGCACAATTAAATATCCAATATCAACCAAAACTGATTTAATTCATTCGAAGAATCTCTAATATTGACTGATAACTGAGCTCTGATTTGATATACATTTGAGAGTTTCTCATTACTGTCACATTGCAGGTCTGTTTTACTAGCTCAGTCCACAGACAATGGTCAGCTGATTGCGGCAGAGGCCATTAAGCTATTCCATGCCATGAAGTTGCATGTGAAGGACATGAGGGGAGTGGGGCTGCAGGTGCAGCAGTTGGAGGGACCTCATGCAGACCCATCAGGACAAGGGCCCTCTCGTGGTCGCTCGATCAAAGACTTGCTGCAGGCCAGACAGCCTGCCCACAGCCCCAGGAAAGAGCCTCATGCACAAGGTCAGAGCAGTTCGATTAGGACAGGGTTCTTCAAATCCAGCCACTGTCCTGCAAAGTTTAGATATAACCCTGAGCAAACTCACCTAATTGTAACTCTATCTTAGTTTTGCTCACTCATATGTGTTTGATTAGGGTTTGAGCTAAACCTCCAGTGCCGGATTTGAAAAACCCTGATTTAGGTTATGATGTATAGGATTTATGTTGGTGTCTGACTCTTAACAAACATTCCTTGTTGCTTGTATTTTAGATGGTTTAACCAGCCCTTCCTCATCCAGGGCTTTCTCCTCCAATCAGGAGAGAGTTACTCCTCCATCATCACCACCCTCCACCAGCTCAGATCCAATGCCTGGAACGAGTAAAGGAGAATTTCACCATCCACGCACCCCCAACCATGTTAGGGCATGCCTAAACATCAGCATTGAGGTGCCATCTCCCTCTCAGGTTAGGTTCTTGAGTGCACCTCAGGATCTAAAAAAAAAAACGTTCTGTGTTTTATCATGAAAATGTATCATGGTTTCCACTAAAATATTAAGCAGCACAGCTTTTTTCAGCATTTATGATAGTAAGAAATGTTTCTTGAGCAGCAAATCAGCATATTAGAATGATTTCTGAAGGATCATGTGACACTGAAGACTGGAGTAATGATGCTGAAAATTCAGCTTTGCATCACTGAAATAAATTAAATTTATTAATACATTAAAATAAATTACAAAAGAAAACAGTTATTTAAAATATTTCACAGGATTAGTCAAATAAAAGCAGCCTTAATTAAAAAATAATAATAATCTTGCTGAACCCAAACTTTTGAACGGTGACATTTCAAATGTAAGTCCCTCTGTCCCTTCTCATTTTAGGTGGACCCGTCTGTTTTAGAAGCTTTACCTGTAGACATAAGGAAACAGGTGGAGCAGTCCTGGAGACACCGAGAGGAGCAGCCAAGCACCTCATCTCATCTCTCAACCCCACCTCGAACCTCCTCTCCACCTCCAGCCCCATCACTTGGCACCCTTGTACTGCAGCTCCCAAACCAGCCAGGTCAACCATGTACAACGGGCATTATACTAGAGCTCCCTGACTTCTCCCAGGTACATGCTATTAACATGCCGACTACATGGGGGAAACTTGGTGAAATGGTGTTAACATTGGCCATCAGAAACTAGTATTTTAGAGATCCTAAAACTGAACTTTTAACAGGTTGACCCAGATGTGTTTGCAGCACTTCCCAGAGAGCTTCAGGAAGAACTGTGCTCTGCTTATCGAAACAAGGGAAACGCTCAAGCTCAAGGCACCACTGGTGAGTAAAAATAAGTTGGAATGTGCAACAATCTAAACAACATCCCAGATGTCATTTCTCTATTATGAGCACGTATCTTTTTCTTATTCTAACTTTTTTCTTTAACCTTTTATACTGTACATTAGAATATTTTTCATAAATGTAGTCCTTGTGTGTTATAATTGACTTTTTATTAACAATGTAGCTATAACATAACATGACAATAATTATCAGCTTATCCAGAGTTTTGATATCCGTGTCTCCCCTAGAATTAAGTAATCAACCGCTACCACACAGCATGCAGTGTCTCTAATCTTTCCTTCTCGTTTCTGTAGTGGAACAAAAAAAAACATTTCCTCAACTAAAGCAGCCTGCAGCGGGGAAATTAAAGCGCCGCTACAAAAAGAGAAATGCTAGTCCTGCCAAAAAGGGTCCAAGTCCACTAAAAAAACTATTTCCTGGAAACAGCCCTGCCAAATCCAGCCCCTCCAAAATTATTCCTCTGCCACTCAAACAACAAGGCCTCAAAGTAAGCCTGTGACCCAGTTACAATATTCTTCTTTTTATTTATAATATTTTTCTGTTTATACTGTAGTTTATTGATGCTTAAGCCATTTGACATTAAATGCGTTTGTTCAAGGTTTTGACAATTCTGGGGGGGTGAAAAGGATTTATCTTAGATGTTTTTCATTGGTAGACTGAAAATGTACAGTGCCCATCCTCTCCGAGCATAGATGTCCCAGAGACGCTGTCCAAATTAAATCCCCGCCCAGTCCCGACCCTAGCTGGAGCTTATGAATTCAGTGACATCAGAACTCTGCTTCGTGAATGGGTCACTACCATCTCAGGTACGGCAGAACAGCAAAACTTTTTTAAATGCTAGTATGTATTTGCATTGTGCACCTGGTTTAATTGTGTGGTGCTGCATCTTGACAGAACCAATGGAAGAGGACATTCTGCAGGTGGTGAAGTACTGCACAGAACTCGTGGATGATAAAGACCTGGAGAAACTCGACCTTGTCATCAAATACATGAAGAGGTATTGTTCTGAATTCTCCGTCACTGGTTCCTGCAATAAATACATCATAAATCTCACAAGCAGTAATATACACTACCGTTCAACTATTTGGGTCCAAAAAGATTTTTTTTAAAGAAATGTATTTTTTTCTAAACATTGATGCATTAAATTGATCAAAAGTGACAGTAAAGACATCTATTATTTTACCAAGAAATACCTATACCTACCTTTTTAAACTGAAAAAAAAAATATCACAGTTTCCACACAAATATTAAGCAGAAGAACTATTTCTTGAGCTGCAAATCAGCATATTAAAATGAAGTATCATGTGACACTGAAGACTGGATTAATGATGCTGAAAATTCAGCTGTGACATCACATATAACATATTTAAAAAATATACTAAAATAGAAGTTATTTTAAATTGTAATACTATTATTATTGTAATATTATTTCCATTTTTGCTGTATTTTTGATTAAATAAATACAGCCTTGGTGAGCATAATAAGCTTCTTTCAAAAACATAAAAAATCTCACCAACCCCAAACTTTTGAGCAGTAGTGTACAACCCCATTTCCAGAAGAGTTGGGACATTTTGTAAAATGCAATAAAATCAAGACTCTGTTATTTGTTAATTCACTTGAACCTTTTTTTAACTGACAAAAGTACAAAGAAAAGTTTTCCGATGTTTTCACTGAACAACATAATTGTATTTTGTAGATATAAACAAATTTTGATTTTGATGGCTGCAACAAACTTACAAAAAAGTTGGGACAGAGGCAAAATAAAAGTGAAAAGATTATCAAAGTTAGATTATCCAACTCTTTTGAAACAGTCCACAATGAGCAGGTGAATTAGTAATCGTGTTTGGGTGTAAAAGAGCTTCTCAGTCTTTGCAAGCAAAGATGGGTCATGGCTCACCACTTGGTGCCAAATATCATGAGAGAATTGTCAAACAATTCAAATATTCCATTTCTCACAATTTCTCAAATTACGCAAGGAGAAAGCTATACATCAGATCTATGCGGAGATGCCGGCGAGTTCTCTGGGCCTCAGATGGTTTAAAGGTAGGGTAGGTCGTTTTTGGTCTAAAAAACTTTTTCACAAATTTGTTTAAACTTTCTATATATATCAATGCATAATTAAAATGTAAGTACTCTGATAAAAAGAGTATAAAAATCGAGTGACTCTAGACCGTTTAATCTGCACTAAACACAGCTCATTATTTCCTTCCGGGACGAAACAAAGGATTGGCTTAGGCGACTGTCACTCTCTCGCAACCATGGCAACACCCCCGCTGCTACATGCGCTGCCCACATGCGCGCACTCGTTTGACTCGAGGAGGGTAAGAGACTAGTAAGAGACACAATTACATGCAAAACACGGCGTATATGTTATGAATCTTACACGAAATTCACCTTCATCACAGTGTAACTGATTGTAATGGGAAAACGTGTATCAATGCAACCTGTTTTTAGCTTTGCTTTATGTTACTAGCTCGTTAACGAATCAAACTCAATATATTTTAAACTTTACCAGTATCGATATGCTAGCTTGATAGTGAGTACTAACAGCCATGTTAGTTGTTTATATTCATAATGATAAAGTTAGGTATTTTATTACATGTGAGTCTGATATGATGTCACTACATGCACTGCTCCTCTCTGCTCGGCGCTGGTAAGCGCGTCCTCCAGCTGTGAGCTGTCGGCATCGCGCGTTCATGTGTTTTGGGGGCGTGGTTTTTGGAAGGAGCCCAGAATGGAGGGGGTGGAAGTGAATGGAGATAAGTAGCTGTGTTTATTACAGCCCTGAGAGGACTACAGACACTCGATTTTTATACTCTCTTTTCCAGAGTACTTACATTTTAATTATGCATTGATATATATAGAAAGTTTAAACAAATTTGGCAAAAAGTTGTTAAAAAAAATTCTACCTACAATACCTTTAAAAGACAGTGGAAATGTGTGCTGTGGTCAGATGAGTCCATGTTTCTGCATTCTCAATCCCAAAGACAAAAAGGACCATCCAGACTTTCATCAATGACAGGTGCAAAAGCAAACATCTGTCCTGGTATTGGGGTGCATCAGTGCAAACAGCATGGGTAACTTGCATATGTATGAAGGTACCACTGACGTGGAGGCATATATTAAGATTGTACAGAAACATTTAATGGCATCAAGATGGCATGTGTCCTGGGAAGCAAGACAATGCCAGGCCTCATTCTGCACATGCTAAAACTAGTGGTTTCTAAACATACAACGACGACCACCTACTGTTGAGCAGATGTCTTTTATCTGGCGAGATTGGGTGTATTTTTTTTTTCTTTTTTTTTTTTTTAAACCGAATGATTAAAAAGTGTAAAAAAAAAAAAAAAAGGAAAGGTGATGTGACAGTGGTAAACATGCCTCTGTCCCAACTTTTTTAGAGTTTGTTGCAGGCATCAAAATCTAAATTTGTTTATATTTCCAAAATAAAATTAAGTTGGTCAGTGAAAACATTGGAAATATTTTCTTTGTACATTTGTCAGTTAAATGAGAATTTAATGGTTCAAGAGAATTAACAAATCACCAATTCGATGTTATTGCATTTTACAAAATGTCCCAACTATTCTGGAAATGGGATTGTAGATCGATTGGACCTTCTGATGATTTGAACTGTTCATTTCAGACTTATGCAGCAGTCCTCCGAGTCAGTATGGAGCATGGCCTTTGACTTCATCCTTGACAATGTGCAGGTGGTGGTACAGCAAACCTATGGTAGCACTCTCAAGATCACATAGGAGGACCGTCCTAACCTCAGTCACTGTGACGTCAGCCCAGTCCTGCCACCTCGTCATGATGTGTGAGAGAGACAACAAAACCGCTCGAGTCTGACAATTGTAGCATTGCTTTCCTTTTTGTGAAATCACCCAATAGAGCTTCTCTGAGGACATCTGAGGATTACAAGATCAAGCCAATGATGATGAGGAACAGATGAGCATACCAGCTTTATTCACAAGCAGTGGAACACTGAATATTTCTTTCATCATGATGTCAATTCTCTAGACTGATGTCTCTAGAGGAACTTTGGTAACACTTTTCAGTCAGGTTGTATTTGTTAACATTAGTCAATGCATTAAGTATAATGAGCTAACAAGGAATACTTTTTGACAGCATTTATTAATCTTGGTTAATGTTAATTCACAAATATATCATTTTTCTATTTTTTACTTCGTAGTTGATAATGCATTAACTAATATTAACATACATTTGTAACATTTAAATATATATAAATGTAGAAATTAACATTTTACAGCACGTATTAATCTTGATTAAAGCATCATTGATTTTTAGTTGGTTAACTATTAATGTGTACAACCTGAGTGTAAAATGTCACCAGAACTTCTTTGAATGTTTTGAATGCACTGACTGTCCTAAACTAAGCAAAGCAAGCCACTTTGCTTCCTATTTGGATCTGTTTTTCTTTCTCGTCTTAATTGTCAGCATTTTGTCCTCTTGTACCCCAGAACCTGTGTTTATTTTGAATGTCTGGCCTCAGAAATATGTAACAGACTTTGCAGCAAAGCAGAATGGAGTGGCATGTAATTTGCCTTTTATGGGTCAGACTGAGATGTTGAAAGTGGAAATAGGGAAAACAGAATCAAAGTCTTTTGGCAGTTTAGCATGTGGATACTAACATTTTATGTAAAGCTAACATTTGTTTTCCTAGATTAAAATATATATATATATATATATATATATATATATAAATATTACGGTACACCTGCTCATTGATTGTTCATCATGATGTATGTTTGTCCGTATGTCTGAAAGAGCTAAAAGAGAGATGAATATTTATGAAGAAAAAGATTAAAAAATTGGCCAGGTTAATTTTACTAAATTGAGTTTCAACTGTCCTGTCATGCTTCTTAGTCCTGTTTTCTATGGATATGGTGCTGGAGGAAAGGAAGGGTTTTTCAATTAGATGGATGTGAACTGAATAATAGGTCAAAGATGGATACTTCAGTCTACATTCCTAATGAAGCATTCTCCTCTCAATTCCTTTTCACTGTAGTTTTGACTTTATGTATGAACAGAATGTACTTGACTCCTCAAATGTTTTAAGTTGATACTTTCTTGGTTTTAAGAAGCTGCTCATGAGACATCTGTTATTATCTCACATTATCATGGCATTACAGAGATGAGGGCCTGAAAAACCATATTTGGTCAAAAATCTGTAATGACAGAATGACCTGTGCCTGAAGACCAGAAGCTGTGACATCATTTGTATGTTTTCTAAATTTGCAAATAAATTTGAATAATTGATATGGTCTTGTTTCTTTTTTTTTTGTGTGTATGTATTTATAATTTGTGGATCAAGCTAACATTGATCCACAAACAATGTCACTAACAATGATAGTGTAACAGCAAACATCTTAAACTAATTAAATAAGATTCTAATGAAAGGATAAAGACAAAAGGCATTTGTCTCTGAAATCTGTAATTTAATAACACTTAGGAAAGTTTTAGCTTTTAGTGATGTATATTTATAAATTAATATTTAATATTCTGATGGTGCAAACGAAGAGGCAAAATTTAAATAGAAGATAATGATTGATCAAATATGTCCAAATACACAAATTCAAAACAAATTTTACAAAGAAAAAAAAATAGACTGATCTAATGTAAATTTCAAAAAAGTTAGAGCATATTATACTTCCCATATATATTGTATTACTATTTCGATTGTCCTGCACATACTTTTAAAAGGTATTTCTAAAATGTAGCTTTTGTGTAATGTTGCAAAATACTGCAGTTATTAACTATTATAACTAGTGTAACTGTATGGTTACCATGGTAGATGTCTGTAAGGGTAAGCCAGAAAATAAAAATGAGACGTGAGATTTTTGCAAAATGAATTAAACTATGTGACTTACATCTGCACTGAATTTTATGAAAAAAACAATACAATAGATATTTTTATTTTATATTCCTACTGAAATGCGTCGAAAGCGCTACGATTGCATGACGTAATCAGGTGACGCCTCTACGTAAACCCTGCGTCAGTCACTGTGTCGCCTTCTAGAAATTATACAGACTTGGTAAGTGTTTTTCCGTAACATATTTTTCTACAAACTCTGCATTTTAAATTGTATGTCAGTTAAATGACCCCTATCTTGTTGTTGCTTTCTGGAGAGTGTGTCGCTTGCCGATTAACTACGCTACAGTCTTTGTTGGCGATCAAAGCTTCCGTTACCACGGTGTTTGAAAGCCAAAGCAATACGCTAGCATTAGCACGATTTGACGCAAAGCCCCACATATCCGTTTTAAAATCATCAGTCATTATTTACAAGAGCTTATTGTATTTTAAAATCAGTAATTATAGGTGAGACAATAGGAACCGGAGAAGGTAAGCCAAGTTGGCATGCTTGTCTTCATGCGGTTGTAGTAGTCAAGCAGCGCTGGCCGACTAACTTACCCGCACCTCTATTGTTGTGTACGAACAACAGAATGCCCATCAAAACCCCGACGACTATTGATTAACGTGTGCCACACATAGGTGCCACACCTTTCACACAAACAGCTTCTTGCTTTACTTCGACAGACACCTTAAAACCATTCACTTTAATACCATTAAAGGCACAAATCCCACGTTGTTGTGAGACCTGTTAGATGTGTGATAAACAGTTATTTTGCAGTGTAAAAAAAAATTAGTTCAAAAAGTAGCTTGTTTTAATTTACTTTAATCATTGTTTTACTAAATTCACTATTATTATTTTTTAACGTGGATTATTTAAGTAATTCCATCCAATATGTGCTGTATGTCTAACAGGAAATGGCCAGTCAGTCAATGGAGGTTGTTGCGAAAGCTCTGGAGCAGCAGGTGCTGCAGTCGGCACGGATGGTGGAAGAGCAGCTGGATGCAGAACTAGAGAAGTTGCAGACCATGGATGAAGATGACCTGGATCGGCTCAAGGAGAGAAGGCTCGAGGCCCTCAAGAAAGCTCAGAAACAGAAGCAGGTGGGTGTTCTAAACATATTTAAAGAACCTAGCTCTAAATTCGGAGCTTGTTTTAAGTTTATTATTAAAATGCTTATTCAAAATAAGTTATCTACATGAGGTGTTTATTAGTGCATTGAAGCAGATCAGATTCCCCCTATTGATGTGTTTAAACTTTGTAAACTGTGGTATGTGTGTGTCCTCAGGAGTGGATATCTAAAGGACATGGTGAATACAGAGAGATCCCAAGTGAGAGAGATTTTTTTGCTGAGGTGAAGGAAAGCAAAAGTGTCGTCTGCCATTTCTACAGAGACTCTACCTTCAGGTATTTGAGGATATATTTGTTTTCTTTTGGTTTCCTTGGATCCTTGTGTTATGAATCAATTGTGTATAGAGCTATTTTCAGTGTTTGTTTGTTTTTTTCAAAGATGCAAAATTTTGGACAAGCACCTAGCTGTCTTGGCTAAGAAACATCTGGAAACAAAGTTCATCAAGCTGAATGTTGAGAAGGCTCCATTCCTAACGGAGAGGCTGAAGATTAAAGTCATTCCAACACTGGCTCTGGTCAAGGATGGGAAGACTAAGGATTACATTGTGGGCTTCACCGATCTGGGCAACACAGATGAGTTTCCAACCGAAATGCTGGAGTGGAGACTGGGCTGCTCAAGTATCATCAACTACAGGTGTGTGTGTGTGTGTGTGTGTGTGTGTGTGTGTGTGTGTGTCCACATTAAGTCCTTGAATTTGAGGGTAATGGACCTGGAAAGTCCTTGAAAGGTCCTTGAATTTGAATTTAACCAATGTGTGGGAACCCTGATGCATTGTATATGTATGGTGGGATTAAATCGCATACTTATCATGAAATTAAGCATACATCATTTATCTTGTTTGACGTGTTTATTTTGTCATCGTTTGCTATATACAGCTAAATAAAAAGATTGAAGGATGATTCTCAAAAATCTGTATTTTCTGCAAGCTTTTTTCAAGGTAAATTTAGGTGTCTTTCCAAAAAAGGCCACTTGGTGACTCCAAAAGGACACATAATAACCAAATGATAATATCAAAGAGCTTGTTTAGAGCTGGTTTGCTTTATCCAACTGAGAATCTTAGTTTGTATATAATCTGGCCATACTGTGGTTGGTTGTTTTGAATTTCCATTCAAGTCTGTATTTCACACAGCATGATGCGTGAGTGCTCGTGCTCTTCAGAAACAACCACAGAATATGACAGAGCTCGTGTTTTAAAGCTACACAGATGCTGGAATGAATAATTCGCTGAAAACGGATCACAAGTCTTTATTCTCTCTGCCATATCTGATGTAATCAGCCTGGTTTTCTTTACATTAGGCGCTTGTTCTTTTTTAATCTCTTTCTCGCCATGAATATAACCAGGGTAGTTGGCATAAAGTTAAAATTATAAACAAACAAACTTTACATTAGCGCTGTTTTGGACTGATTGTTCGAATGAAATCACTTCCTAGATAATTGGGACTGAAAACGTTCCCAATTTGGTAGTAATTTCCGCCTACCAGGGTTACAGGTGCTTGCCCCATTGTTGATGGTCAGTGTGATAAACTCCCGACTACATCGTTTTTAGTAAATAACGCAATTTCACATGCTTCAGTGATTTATTTGCGTTTAATAATTTTAGTGTATTAAGGATTTTAATTTTGAATTAATCGGATGTGTTAACGTTGACAGTTCTAATATATATACATTTTCTAAGGCTCATATTTTATTTTTCATACTCACTCTAAAATTTAAAATAGGAAACTTTTTTCTATTTAAATATATTTTAAAATGTAATTTATTACTGTGATGGCAAAGCTGAATTTTTTAGCATCATTCAGTCTTTAGTGACATCAGAAATCATTATGCTGATCAAACATTTATTATTATCAATATTGAAACTGATCATTTTTTCAAAGATTCTTTATTAAATACAAAGTTGATAAGAACAGCCTTTATTTTAAAAAAAATATACATTTTTGTAATGTAAATGTCTTTACTGTCACTTCTGATCAATTTAATGCACCCTTGATTAAAGTACTACTATCTTTTAACAAAAAAATGTTCTAACCCGCATACGCACGTAAATAGGCCTCTAAATCAGTGGTTCTCAACCAGGGGGCCTCAAGATGACTTAAAAATGTTTAAAAGACAAAATAAGCTAAAACAACATAAAAATCAGGATGATCTTTTTGGTTATTTTTATAGAAAAAATATACATCTTTCTAGATAGGCCAAACTCTAAAATATTTTATCAGGTTGAAATTGTGAGGAGGGTCAAATATTGTGGACAATGAGGGGACCTTGAAGACAAAAAGGTTGAGATCCACTGCTTTAATGGTATATTTATATACACTATCATTTTTACAAACTGCTTTTATATTTGTATCCTTTCTCCATCTAGTGGGAATATTTTGGAGCCACCAACAATTGGGCAGAAGTCAGGGACAAAGTTCACCAAGGTGGAGAAAAAGACCATCAGAGGCAAAGGGTATGACTCGGATTCTGAATCTGATGAGGATTAGAGGACCAAAACATCAAGCTCCGTCTTTCTCAGGGCTTCCAACATAACAGTCCTAAGTCTTGTAACACCTCTTTGAGATCACTTGTTTTCCTTGCCATTTGTGTCTCTCACCTTTGTCCTATGTTTGATACTTTTATGATAACCAAATACCACCTATTTAATTCATATTTCTTTACATGTGTTTTAGAAGTGAAACATTTGTATGGAGCATCATACTAGTGAAGGTTCACTCTCTTTAGCTCTTATTAAAGGTCCCGTTCTTCATGTTTTTTTGAAGCTTTGATTGTGTTTACAGTGTGCAATATAACATGTGTTCATGTTTCGCGTGTAAGAAAACAGTATTTTTCACACAATTTACTTATCTGTATACCGCTGTTTTCACTGTCCAAAAAACGGCCTGATGACTTCCTTGTTCTATGAGGTCCCTCCTTCATAAATACGTAACGAGTTCTGATTGTGCCAGCGGTTCCTGTGTTGTGATTCGACAGCAGCTTATCGCACGTAAATAGGCCTCTTACCATAAATTGGAGATGCATGCGCAGCTGAAGTGCTTCTTCTCCGTGGGAGCGCAACAAGACCACCCCTTTTTTGTGTATTCCTGTGGGCGGAGATTAGTCAAAAAACTGTTCTAGTCAGTCCCTCCAGAAAAACGCGATTATGCGATCGCTGAATTCAATGCAAAATCAGCCAAAGTCCGCATATTTTCAAATACTCCGCAATTTCGCCGCATAAATTGCTGATTTCCGCGCAAAATATGCGGGGCTTGCATGATTTCATAATCCCCGCATTTTCGTCGCAAAAAAGTCACATATATCTTAGCAGAAAGTTGGAAAATGTTGCGTTTGCTTCACACAAGAGCAGCCACTTCCCCCTGTTGCCATGGGGACGTTATGAAGTGACGTAATTACGCGACGTGAACACCATTGAAAAGCTGTAAAACAGGAGCACACATTTTTTTTTGAATATTTCATTTATTCATTTTTACTGAAGCTGTAGCATATTCCTCTAGTAAAGCTACAGAACTGGTTTGACTCAATGTTTTGTAAGTTTAATGTGTTTATTAAGGTCTTGTAACGCGTTGTGTCGGAAAGAAAAATAGGGATAGCTCACAGCTGAAGTTATTGCAGAGGCCAGACAGACTCACGGAGGCGATTGGCATCTCACAACTCGCACTTTATTCCCAAATCGAACTCGTAACTGTCTGTCACACGTTCTACCGTCCACATCGTTACTTAATAAACAAAATAAGATAAAAGTAGCATCAAACAGAAATTACCCGCACACATGGGGTGTTCGAGGCGCATGGCACATACAAATATAATACTGCAGACAGTTGGGAGCGCGCAGCTCTTAAAGGGGCCACACCTTATTTCCACTCGTTACAGTCTGAAATAAAACAAGATGAGAAATTAAATATTTCCAGCACTTTCTGTGATGTAGTATGCTTGCTTATCATAGGAAGTAATAAGAAAGGACTCTTTACATTAAGGTAGTAGCCTAGTGAGAACAGGGTGTTGGGGGAATCACTTTTTTTTCTCTTTTTCATCAAACATCAGTTTTTGCAAGTTCCCGCAATTTTTGCAAGTTCCCGCAATTTCATCGCAAAAAATTGCATAAATATCCCGCATATTCCATCGCATTTTTAAAGAAAACGGGCCGCGTAATCAAGGATTTTTGCCCGCAACAATCACAAAAAAACTCTGCGTTTTTCTGGAAGGACTGTCTAGTTACGTCACTAAAAAAGGAAGTAGAGGGATGTAGTCCAAACCGGCCGTTCGCTCTAGGCTTTGAAAGGGGACTTCTGTTAAATAAAATATCTCGCTAGGCATTGAACTTTGAGCTTTATAATTTTACAGGTATTATTTATGCTCTAACAGCAACATTACACACTAATTAAAGTTTGAAAATGGAATCGCGAAGAACGGGACCTTTAATTAAGGAAGATTGAGTTTCTGCAAGACGGAACAACCGGAAGCTTACGTTTAAACGATGGTGCAAAAAAAAAAAAAAAAAAAAAATATTTCTGCCTCTAATGGACTGATGAACAGTTTAGTGAGCATCAAACAAGTGCCAAGGAAGCAAGCTTCTGTATTCCACTAAGAATTGTCACCTCTTTCTCCCATTGATGTGAAAGAAGTGCGGGCTTTTTTCTTTTGTAGCAGTACATGACTCATTAAAATTTTTTTATATATATGCCTGTTCTGTTTGTCAATGGAAAAAAAACTGTCTCCCTGAACATACCAGTGATTTTAAGGTTACATCACCAGAGTGGCTAAGGTTTGAAATGCATGCTTTTGTAATAATTAAAGAGAAGATCAATTTATTCAAACCTTTATTTAACAAATAGCAAATACACAACACATGGTAGGCTAGATAAATTCTATGACTCAATGGCCTTCTGCTCAAGTGGTTGCAGGAGACGTTTCACTACCAGCTCCCCTTTGCTGTTCAGATATGTGTTGGCCATGTCCTCCTCAGCAGGTAGTCCATACGGAAGCTTGAGGGGCTCAATCCTGCAGATAAGAATATTTGAATAGGTAAGTTTATTGTAATGGTCAGCAATCAACTGATTTTAAAATGTTATGAAATGCAAAATTCCCAACATACCTAACCAGATGCTTAATGGTTTTCAGTAGATTGTTAACTGAAGGGGTGTTCTTGTGGACACGGGGTTCATGCGCCTGGAGAAAAAGTTGTATTGAACTATTACATTTTAGTTGAGTGTGATACTATTTCATAAAGTAAATTTACCACATCCCACCTTCATTAGCCCCAAGCTCTTTATAACCTTCTTTTCCCAATATGGACGCCTCATTGTGCTTTTAACCCGTGTCACTATGTGTAATTTATGTGGATGTTCTGGATCACCACCGTACTTGTCATGTTCTTTTGCTCGTTCCTCAAATACCTGAAGAACGAGAAGATGGTGTGATGTTATTACATTAAATAAACTGAATCAGATAAAACGATGCATGTACATTTTGAACTGTCACGTACCTGTGGAGGGATGCGACTCTTAGTGAATTTAGTGCGACATGTGGCTTGTGTCAGATTCTGAAATTACATTTTTAAAAAGTTTATATTTAATGGTTTTTTTTTTTTTTTTGCAATTATCAAAATTATCACGGTTTATTCAACGAGGCTGATGTGAAATAACCTCACCTTTGTGACAGTGGAGGCAGATGTTAGAAGAGCTCGATACAATCCTGCCATTATCAGACGACTGGCTTGTGTTGAGGTGGGCGCTACCTAGAAAGGTTATTAGCTAGCAAGCTAGCTAGAGTAAATTAATCGTGCCCAGTACAGCACTCAGTAAGTGGACTATATAATGAACGTAATCGCGTCAAGGAATGTAAAGTTATTTACTCAAACACCCACGATATCTAGATATGTTAATGGATAAACATACCACAACTAACTATGCTATATTTCATGCATGTATGTATGTCAACTGAGTTGACCAGAAACGGAAACGACTCTTTTTTTTTTTTCTTTTTTCTTTTTTGAAAAAGAGTCATTTCAAAATAAAGGTTCCCCGATGCTAGTCCTTTCTCTTGTAGTAGTGGTCTGACTCACTAATCGGTTCTTTAGAACAGTTCATTATAAAGAGCCTGTTAAAAATGCATTCAGCGATTATGTTACCTATTACGTTCTCTTAAGCTTTCCAAAGCTTTTCCTTAAACACATAAGCACAAAAACGGTAACTCAGTCAGTTCAGCTCAGTGAGTTGTTTGTTTACTTAGAACGAATGGACTCCATACTGTTCAACAGATTCATTGAAAAGATTCGACTCAAAAGAACGGATTGAAAAGCAGTACTCTTCATTTACGAACCCCGGCCGGAAGTTCGTAACCTTTCAAGTTCACCGCTAGCCACTTTTCGTTTATAAACATGGGAAAGCGCGTTGCTGTAGTGTTGGCAGGGTGCGGTGTGTTCGATGGAAGTGAAATCCACGAGGCGTCTGCGGCTTTGGTTCATTTGAGCCGTCAGCAAGCTACTGTAAGTTTATTCGACTATCAGCTCTAAGGTTCTACACTGCATATAATGCAATAACGCAGACATTCGAAACAGAACATAATCCAGGAGCAATGCAATAAATAGTTTGTCTAAATCAATAAATGGCATGTTGGTGCTATTTTTATCAGTAAGCAACCAGTCGTGATCAGGGTCATTTGACTGCTTTAATTGGGATAACCGGCCCCAAAACATCAATCATACAAAAGAACATAATCATATCAACAGATGCATATTAAATGAGCTAGAGAGGGAGGAACACAAAACACATAAACTGCCAAAAATAAATGGTTTCTGAAACCTGCCAAGGCAGACTGCCTGCCAGCCACTGACAGGTCACATGACATACCAGTGGCGGCTCCTGCCAGCCAGCTGAAGATTGAACCCCTACTTGTCTGGACAAGTTGTCTTTTTCGTACATTGTTATAGAGGGTATGCGCATGACGTCACCGTCGGCCGGAGTGAAATGCGGTCACGCCCACAAGTGGCAAAAAGACTGAGCGGCAGCATTTGTTTTCAGCGTGAATGCCGTGAAAATCACACAAAACACATCTAAAACGGGAAAGAGCTTTGCGATTGACTGTACAACTAGATTTGACCAGAAATCTGAGGTACTGTATATTTTTACAGACTGCAAAAAGCTACAGAACAGACTATATTCTGCATAATTGGATGTTTTTAAATAAACACTGACAAAAAACTATACAAGTTTTAGGGCTGGACGATATGATGATATACAGTATAACATTAATGTAAGTGATCACTCGGATTTAGACCTATCTATATTGTATTTATATAAAACGTTTACAGGCAAATTGTCTTCATTTATTTCCCCAGCATCGAAATCAGGCACATATACATGTCAGGAAACACGATTCCTGGCTGCATGTCAATATCCATGGATCACTGGATCTTTGATAAGTTGTAAGGAACACTATATCGAGTCCAACTTTTAGTTTAAACTGATAATAGTTTGTTTTACTCGCGTTAACGCAGTTTCCCCTATTAACTCCAGTCACGCAGCAGCTCTTCTGCCACTCAGTCCCGCTGAGGGGGGCGTGCATAGACATAATAAATACATAGACGCCCTATTCAAATAGAGGTCTCTGCGGAACAACAAGAAGGTGTTTCCCAATTAATGGGCGTTTTCAAACCGGTCTAGGCATTTTCCAACCATCCAATCATAACCGTACGGATTCGGAAGCCCTTTCAGAAGCGGAAATTTTATTATAGCACTTTCAGAAGCGGAAATGCGTTATTATTATTTCTCGGGTTTTTTCTTGATTTTTACTATTATGTCTATATCGCGACAACATTTGATTTATGTAAAAAATAAAATACAGGCTACAACTACCTATTTTCTTTAAAAAGGAATTCTTTCATAAGATATAAAAAGGAATTCTTTCATAAGATAGTTATACAAGATCTGTATCTTATAACATAACGGGAAATTTGGTTTATGAAAGAATTCCTTTTTAAAGAAAATAGGTAGCTGGATTTTATTTTGACATAAATGTTGTCGCAATGTATATGTAAATGTTGTTATAGCCTGTGAGTGTGTATTATATTTTATAATATTCTCTCCTACCTACATGCAATTTTCCTCTAAATGTAAACCTTAAAAGGTAAAAGTATTAAAAATTACTTTATTACTCAACTATTTATAATTACATTAGTTTTATTTTCGTTTTGTGTGTGTGTGAACAACACAACATAAATCAAGTTGTAACGGTGATTAACAAGGAAAAATTCAATTTCCAATAAAGTTACCAAATCCTACTGTAAAGCAATGGTGAAAATTATTGTATTGGTCTTTCTCACCTGTATTTTTCAAAATATATTTATATGTAATGACTGATATTTAAGTGATATTTGTAGCTTACATTAAATGATATATAAAGTAAAACGTATTGACCTTTAAATTAAGGTAAAATGTGTTTACTTAGAATAATGACTCTGAAAACTTTAAACATTAGCATCACTTTATTGACCGTATAGATACTGTAACCAATATGATGAAAAACTGTATTGATAAATGCAGCATTCTCTATTTAATATAATAGTAAAAAAGAGAGCATCCAATAAAATAAAATAAGCAATAAATGTGGCAAGTTCAAACATGAGGAACACATTGCATGAAACATTAGATGCTTCCTCCACAGCCACATAGAAACAGTCTCCGCAGTATCCTGGGGAGTCATCAGAGCCATAGAACCCCTGCAACACACCTCTTTGCCCTCTTCCTCTGTAGCCTTCGCCACAGTCTTTGTATGTAGTATCAAAATGGAGACATCTGGATAGACTGTATGGAACCCTATACAGGTTTCTGACATTTTCACTGAATGCCTTCCAGTTCACGACACCTAAAAAAAAAGTTGTCAGCTGACCTCATCATTGTCTTAATATTCAACCATACATAACTGAGAAAAACAGAGAGAGCTGTAATTAACCAATCAGTGACACTAATAAAACTTACTGTCCAACCACCGAAAGTGAGCCTCTCGGCGGAAACTTTCCATGCTCACAATGCTGTTGAAGCACCTGCAGGTGAGGGCAAGGGAGCCAATTGCAACATCACCATCTTGAAGCACAACCTCCAGTAAGATTTCACGAAGGACCAGCGGAGGAAGCTATACATGAACAAAACATAATCTGAACTTCTTGTGGTTATAATGATTCCCTTGCATTTTATAAATTGAGTAATAACAAATACATGCCTCCTGTATGTTCAGGGGTTGGTCAACAGTTGCCACTATGAAGGGACAAATGAAGAACATCAGTAAATAACAGTCAACATTTACTATAAATAATAGAGCACCTCAAACAAAATAAATCATACCAGTTTTGTGTGGCTTGTCAGTCCGCCTTCTCTTTCTTTGCTGGATTTCCATGACCGATCTTGATAAATTTATGACATAAAAACACATTAATAATACAGTATATCAAGTTTCATTGATCAGGTGCTGCTGGGGCCAGCGAAGGAGTTTGTTGTGGTGGATCAGGTGCTGCTGGGGCCTTATTTTATGCCCAGCTATATGGGCCACTATTTGATGATAATGTCTGGGTTTACATATTTGAGATGTGCAGAAGGGGCATGTGAATAAATTAGTATCTGCAAGGTAGCGCTGTGGTTGAGGCTCTTGTCCTCTCCGCTGAATTGTCATGTGGTGAATAGACAACAATTTCATCCATTTTAATTTAACAAGTTTCCTCCACTGTACATAATTATGTTAGTCTATAGGTTTGACTACACATGTGAGGTATTAATGCCTGCACTGATATAATGAAGAGTGTTGAACATTGACTAGTGAGCTGATCTCACAGCTAAAAAAGGTCAAATCATGTTTCTATTTAAATCCAGGTGTCTGCAGAGGTTTTTGTTAGGGTTATGAGATATAATATAAATAACAGAAAAATTATAAATATTACATTAAAATTGATATTAAAAATAATAAACTTAACAAGCAATGCTTTTTCAGCTTTTCTTGTTTTCTTACAGCGCACCTCACACTCAAACACCATTTCTTATATGAAGGGAGTGGTTTCTGGACTGAATGAAAACGTAATTTATCCACAAAAAAAATTTAATCGTTTTTAATCATTTTTAATTAGACAGAATTTGCAGTTAGATTAATGTGCACAACACTTTCCTTAAAATGTATTTATAGTTATTTATTTTTTTATTATTGTATTTATAGAACATATTAGTAGGCTACCTATATCCCCTGGTTTCACAAACAATTTTAAAGCCTAGTCCTAGACCAAATAAGTCTGAGCTGTTCCAACTGAAATACACTTGCACTGACTGATCTTAAAATATATCAGTGTCTTTGTTTTGTCTCAAGATGAACACCAGTAATGTTTTTTTTTTCTAAGCACGTTTATGAAAATTATTTAAATGTCCTAATTGAACTATGGACTAATCCTGGTTTAGGCTAAACCCTGTCCCTGTCTGTGAAACCGGGCCATAATTCGGTGGAATAGCCCACTAATATTTGTTTACAATTATTGTTTTCTAGTCTGACAAGCTAACGTTAACTATTTTTTTATATTACAACACGCCGACAGTAAGCAAACTACCACTATCAACACTAAAGTAACAAACGCATGCACCAAAAAGTTAGCGAATGTTTGCTAATAGTGGTTAGCGATAGATTGTAAGTGGCAGACCTCTTGGAGCTTTTCTTAATCGTGTTGCAAGCAAGTTTACACAAACTAATTAGCGTTAACTGACGTAAAATGAGAATTTACACAAATCCACTTACATCCATATGCAGGACAGGTGACCTCTCTCCTCATTTCACCCATAGACTGTACCGTTTTCTCGCTATCACTAATATCTGAATATCTGATGGGGAAAGCGTATTCAAGTATCACCCACTCAAGTTTTAGCAAACCAGGCAGAGAGATTGTAAAACGCCTACCTGGTTGTAAAACGCCCCCAAATTGAGGCACGCCCCTTGTTGCTCTGCAGAGACCTCCTTCTCGCCCTATTGGCCGCTGGAGCGTACGTCAACGGCGCCGCCATGTTGGGGATGGCAACTTTCCCATACCTCTCATACCGGGAATTGAGGAAAAATGCCTGTTTTGTGCGCTGTTTGGGGCTGTACACATCGCCACACAATTGAAAACAGCTTTCGAGGAATTACCTTTCACAAGCAAGACTGAACGTTTGTTTTTGGTTGTATTTGGTCATGATTTAATTAGTAATAGTAACGTTCAGAGGATAAATTTAAAAATACTACTGTTATTGTGTCACGAAATGTAGTTTAAATAGTTTTTCAGTCGACAATGTAGTTGTTTAAAGCTCAAATATGTGGTTTGTTTATAAAGATAGCGCCTATTTAAAAATTTGATCTGACGTTTTCGGAGTTGTAAGATGCGCTCAGCGCTCGTCTACCCCGCCTGGAACAGCCGTACCTCGGCCAGTGCTTCTGAAGTGTTGCCGCTGGCTCGGATGTCTGTAGTCTAGTGGTTAAACATGAGATATAATTCGTCTTGTGTATATCTAACGGGCGATCTTTGGTCTCATTAATCTATAAATGGTTCCCTGGTAAATCGTTTTGGCTGAGGGCAAAGTGAAGTTTCATAACTTTATATTTAGGCTATTTTAACATTGTATCCTGCTGTATGCTTGACTGAAGCTACTTCTGTTATAATGGCTATTACTGATCAATAAAACTGAAATTTAACAAAAAGAGTTAAATATTAAAGTCACAATTTAACTTATTTTTTATTGTGTATATTCTGTAAGTGATATTTCTTATTCTATTGCTATTATTATAGTATTATTAATAAACTATGCTATTATCAATATTTTTATGATTGTATTATTGTACTTATGATATTATATAATTATACTAATCATTACTATTTTATTTGCTGTATACTATTTGTTTATTTTATTGACTAAACTATTTACTATTACTTCTCACTTTATGTTATATTTACTATTTGCATTGCACTGTAGTTGTACCATAACGTATTATTATAAAGGATCCATCAGTTATCTTTGTTATTGCTAAAATCTGGTCAATCACAGAAAATGCTTTTTCCACAATAAGAAAACTTAAATTATATCTCAGTATGGGGGTCTTCACCATTCTTATCCAAGAATAAAAAGCCAGATACATGACAAGCCTGAGCTTTGACCATTCTTTATTAAAAAAAATATTTTACAAGTCTAACTATCGAGATTTTAAATAACTAGAGATGGAACTTTTTGTACACCACATACAAACCACTGAAATCGGTTGATAAATGTAAAAACAGTTTGTTTTTATCCAGAAAAAACGCAGCTCCCCCGTTTGCTTACATTTGATTACAGTGCAGTCTTGCCCCCTCAGCAAAATGGCGGACCCGTTGACGTATGGCAGCAACGTTCCAAAGCGGCCAATAGGGCGTCTATGTATTTATTATGTCTATGGGGGCGTGTTCCGGCGGGGAAGTGACGTTAATGCATTCCCTCTATAGGCTTGTTAAGTCTGACGTCACGCGTGACGTTTAGCCTCTTCCGGGCCCAAGCGCTCCGCTCGTCCACTCCAGATCCTAGACTAAATAACGACTCGGTTACTAACGTAACCTCGGTTCCCTGAGAGGAGGGAACGAGTATTGCGTAATAGCTTTACGCTATGGGAAAACTCCTTTTCTCGAGAAATATTGAAGTCTTTATGTAAAACGCATTGCAGCTGCACAGCATACAGCAATGAGCGAGGCAGCTCGATCATTGGCTGTGCTGCGGCAACTTGCACGAACCAATGACGGGGCGACTCTGAACCCGCTTCCAATGAGCGTGCTTCGCGCCCACGCGCGTCAGAGCCCGCCAAGATGGGCGTGGCCAAGGGCTGCATTGGGCGCCCCGTCGTCTGAGTTCTTTAGGTTCAATCGACTGAAGCAAACTGACCAAGCACAAGCACGGCAGATTACGCAATACTCGTTCCCTCCTCTCAGGGAACCGAGGTTACGTTAGTATCCGAGTCGTTCCCTTTCGAGAGGTTCCTCCTATTGCGTAATAGCTTTACGCTATGGGAACGCCATGTAAAACGCCGTGCGTGCTGACTTCGCTTCTATTAAGCCGGAGGCCGGAGCCTGAGCCTTTGAGCGAAGTAATTATCCAACGAGCCAGCCGAAGGCGGCCTTTATAAAAGGACAACTTGGAACGGCCCGATGGGCGTCCAGAGACACACACAAGCACATTTTCATGTACTGTCATGTATGAAAAATCCTCCACATCAGTTTCAAAGATGTGATTCTATGAGGGAGGAGACAATGCTTAGCATGTACACACCCCAGCCTATGATAGCTAGACCGACAGTATGTTAGAATGCAATGAGGGGACCTGTAGGTTATAAAACCTGATAAATGTGGACGGTGAGGCCCAGCCTGCAGCCGCACAAATATCTTGAATGGGTATCCCACTCGACCACGCCCACGAGGAGGCCATGCCTCTCGTAGAGTGAGCTCTGATGCCCAAGGGGCACTGAAGGCCCTTGGCTTCATAAGCCAGCGCTATAGCATCAACTATCCAGCGCGATATTCTTTGCTTTGACACAGCCAGACCTTTAGTGCGGCCGCCAAAGCATACGAACAACTGCTCTGTCTGTCTGAACAGGGCAGAGCGTTCCAAATATACTCTGAGTGCCCTGACCGGGCAGAGTAAATTAGCGTCACTTTCGTCTGCTGGGGACGATAGCGCGGCCAAAGATATCACCTGTGCTCTGAAAGGAGTAGAGAGCACCTTAGGAATATACCCGTGTTTTGGCCTGAGGACAACCCTGCTGTCGTTAGGTCCAAACTCCAGGCAGTTAGCGCTTGATGACAGCGCGTGCAGGTCGCCCACTCTCTTGACCGAGGCGAGAGCCAGCAAGAGAGCAGTTTTGAGCGAGAGCTGTTTAAGGTGCACAGTTCGGAGGGGTTCGAACGGGGCACGCTTAAGTGCGTCCAGGACCGTGGCCAGGTCCCAAATCGGCACCGAGGGGGGGCGTGGGGGATTCATCCTCCTGGCGCCCCTCAGGAAACGAACAACTAGGCAGTTTTTCCCTAGTGTGCGTCCTTCGACCGGTTCATGTGATGCCGCTATGGCAGCCACATATACTTTGAGCGTGGAGGGGGTGCGGCCTGCCTCCAACAGCTCTTGTAAGAAAACGAGCACACTCGGCACTTCGCATGTCTCAGGATTCAGGTTCCTGGATTTACACCAGTCACTGAACACCTTCCATTTCTGGGCATATAAGCGCCTCGTAGAGGGCGCTCGCGCCTCAGTGATGGTTCTCAACACTCCACTGGGGAGGTTCCCGGGAATCCGTTGAGGGGCCACGCATGGAGGGCCCACAGATCGGGGCGGGGATGGAGGATCATCCCGTTGGCCTGCCTGAGGAGATCTAGCCTCAGTGGAATCGGCCATGGGGCAGATTGCGTCATCTGCATCAGTTCTGGAAACCACGTCTGGTTCTTCCAGAGTGGGGCTACCAGGAGCACTGCACATTTTTCCTCCCTGATCCGACTGATGACCTGAGGTAGCATCGCGACCGGAGGGAAGGCATACAGCGGTCGGCTCGGCCAGACTTGGGCGAGCGCGTCTGTGCTCTTTGAAAAGAAGAGAGGGCAGTGCGCATTTTCCTTGGAGGCAAAGAGGTCGACCTCTGCTCTGCCAAAGGTTTGCCATAACCACTGAATCGTCAGGGGGTGGAGAGACCATTCTCCTGGGAGAACTTTGTCTCTGGACAGCATGTCCGCTCCCTGGTTCAGAACACCTGGCACATGCGCCGCTCTCAGCGAGCGCAGGTTGCGCTGGGACCATAGTAGGAGCTCCCTGGCCATCGAGTGCAGGGAGCTCGATCTGAGTCCACCCTGACGATTTATATGCGAGACTACCGTCATGTTGTCCGTTCGGACTAAGACGTGCTCGTCCTTCAGGTACGGGAGCAGGGCTCTGAGAGCCAAAGCGACCGCTTTCAATTCCAGACAGTTTATATGTAGGCGCTTCTCCGGGTTTGACCACAAGCCGGAGACAGGCCTGCCCTCGTAAAGGGCCCCCCAACCTATTTTGGAGGCATCTGTCGTGATCATTTTTCTCCTTGTGTTCACGCCCAAACTCACGCCGGACTGATACCAGTCGACAGCTTTCCAGGGCGTCAGGGCTTTTATGCAGCCGTGATTTGCTCTGATTAAAAAGTCCCCGAGCGCCATGCGTGAGTGGGGACACGGCTCTTGAGCCAGCGTTGGAGAGGACGCATGTGCAACAATCCTAGCTGGAGTACAGCTGATGCTGAGGCCATCAGCCACAGATGGCGCTCAAGGACAGTCAGGTTAGCCATAGCACGGCCGATGGATTGGGCGGTGGCTTTTGTAGCTCGCAGCGCTATGTCAGTGGCGCTGCGTAGGTCCTTAAATGCCTCAGGATCGGGTCCAGACTCGTCCATACTGCGGAGAAGTTTGGCTTGAAAAACCTGGAGGACAGCCATAGAGTGAAGCGCTGATGCAGCTTGGCCGGCGGCGGCGTATGCGCGACCGGCGAGAGCTGAAGTAGATCGGCAAGGCTTCGAGGGATGAGAAGCTTTAGCTTTCCATCCAGCGTTGGAGGGTGGACACAGATGATTGGCCACAGCTTCCTCGAGGGGCGGAGTCCCCTCATAGCCTCTTTCTTTCGCGCCGTCCAAAAAGAAGGCTTCAGGCGAGCGGAGTGCGGGGCTTTCCACGACTTCGTGAGTTCGTCGTGAACTTCCGGGAAGAAGGGGGAGGGTCTTTGTCGAGGGGCCTGTCGGCGCCCCTGCAGGAACCACTCGTCCAGTCGGCTGCGGGCGGGTTCTTCCGGGGAAGACCAATCGAGCCCGAGGTCTTCCACGGCCTTAGAGAGAATGCGGACGATCTCAGAGTCCATGCTGGAGCCCGCGCTCGTGCCCGCTAATGTCGATGGAGCGGGGTCGAAGGACGAGCCCGGCCAATCGTCGGATGCAGCATCACAGGAAAAACTGTCATCCTTATCATCGTCATCCCCTGACGCGCCAAACGAGACGAGCCCCATCGCTCCGCTGGAGGGGTGCTGGTCCGCCTGTGTGAACTGGACTGGCGGCGGGGAGTCTTCGGGTGGTGGTGAAGCACGCGGGGATTGGCCCGGCGTGACATCACTGCAAACGCGCGTGCTCCGGCAGCCTCTGTGAGCGGCGTTTTTTCTTTCGCGGCTCGACTAGAGGAGATGGCAGCACGGAAGAGGTGGGCTCTTTCGCGGTGAAAACGGCGAAGCGAGCGCGCAGCTCGGTGAGGCCCAGGGCGTCACACTCGGGACATCCGCCTCGAGTAAGGGCAGCCTCTGCGTGGTCCGGTCCCAAGCAGCGGGCGCAGATGATGTGACGATCCCCGTCCTGAAGAGGGCCTCGACACGAGGCGCAGGAAGGCATTTGAAACAACGCCTTGGAAATTTGACTCTTTTAGAAAAAGTGTCGCGGGGGCGAACACTGACAGCTTTGTAAAAGGATATAGATGGTGCGCGCCGGATGGCTTAGCAGAAGGGCGATCGAAGGCGGCTGAAGGCGCCGGCGTCCTCGAAGCAGTCCTGCTGTAGGCTTGTCGACGGCGGCGGCGAAAAGACTCCAACAAATCCGGAGGATCCAGCGAAGAGAAGGTTCTTTGCTGAAGGAGATTAAATCTAAAGAACTCAGACGACGAGGCGCCCAATATATAGCCCTTGGCCACGCCCATCTTGGCGGGCTCTGACGCGCGTGGGCGCGAAGCACGCTCATTGGAAGCGGGTTCAGAGTCGCCCCGTCATTGGTTCGTGCAAGTTGCCGCAGCACAGCCAATGACCGAGCTGCCTCGCTCATTGCTGTATGCTGTGCAGCTGCAATGCGTTTTACATAAAGACTTCAATATTTCTCGAGAAAAGGAGTTTTCCCATAGCGTAAAGCTATTACGCAATAGGAGGAACCTCTCGAAAGGGAAACCCTTTTCTTAAGGGCTTTTTTCGCTTCAGTGCCAGTGGGTGTTACTAGGGATTAAGGGATAGCACCCACTGGCGCCAAAGTTTCTTCATTCGTTTAAGATTTGTAACTTACCTTATCAACTGCAGCCATTTTCTCTTATCTTTCTCGTCACAGGGAAAGCGGTAGAATGACAGTTGAATGTCACTTGTTTTTTAACTCCGATCTATTTAAACAACACGGGAACACGTTAAAACTCGGGCGAAAGCGGTAGGTAGGTAGAGAGGACCCGGCCTTTGGACCCGGAAACAGTATTATCGGAGAGTGGTTACGTCACGACTTAACAACCGGATTGGTGGTAATTAGTCATGTGACAGTAACAACATTTCATATCACGATAATGGACCACTTGCACTGAGCTTCGTGACCCACTTCCGTTTGTAAATACTACATCTCACTTATTTCTGGTTATGTTTACTTTCAATGTACTGTGGTCAATAAGTTGAACAAACGTCAACTAAAATGAGTGCCCGCAATAAGATTTAAAAATTTGGACATTTTTATTGACAGGAGAAGGGATATTCTGATGTTTACTGTGTGCAGAATTTTCCAAACTCATCAGAACATGAAGTTTTAATCCAAACCAAGCCTATCTGAAAAAGCTGCGGCTGTTAAAAATACGCCATTATTTCACCACAGGGTGTCAGTGTTCGTCTAAACTAGTGACCGCGACGCTGAAGTGAATGAGAACAGATGAATAACATCAGTACGAACCATGAACATTTATTTATTTGGATTAAATATTTTAATCATTCTGTCATTTTCAATGTTTTTTTTACTATTTACATGTTTATGCCCAAAATGCTTAATTAATATTCAAAGTATTTGACTGTCATTCTCCTCTATGCTGTGCATATTAAACATTAATGTTTAAGATGAATTAAATAGCCTTAACATCAGCCTATTTAACATCGTTACAGGCACCTTGAGCATTCTTTCATTCAACTATTTTAAAAGACTGGAATAAAGCACCAACGCACAAGCAATCCTTTTTATTAGTCAAATTCGTAAAAAAAAAAGTAAACTCAACAGGTATGAAATATCAGTAAGAGAAAAACACTGTTAATGAGAAGACTGCTGCAGGTTAGTGGATAAATATATTTAGCCTATTTATTATTCAGAATGCACAGTTGGAAAGAAAATGTATTTCAGCAGGCTCAAGATAATTAATACAGAAATCATTATTCATTGTTTTAATCAATTGGCATCCATAAAACGTAGTGATAATCTGCATTCTCATGTATGTAGGTGTGCTGAACCATAGACATAATAAATGTCTATGCGCTGAACGCTCTAACCGGAAACTGCCGATATGTACTCCCCATAGCGGTACTCTCCGACATAGGTATCCATAATAAAGGCTAGATGTCTTACGGCGGAGTCTCTATCGTCATCACCGGCGGCCATCTTGTCACAGGCAAGCTTTCTGGCGGGCTCTGTGGTACCCAAGGGGGTAATCCACCAGCCGGAAACTGAAGCTTCACTTGGGGGCCGCCATTGTAGCAGACTATCATAGATTTATACACTAGATGTCGCCTTGGCTACGGCAGTTCATTGGAACGAATGCGTCAATAGAGCCGCCATCATGGAACAGGGAAGCCCCTCCTCTTTAATGCATAAGCGTCAATGTAGGCAAAGGTCTAACGGAAATAAAATCACCATAAATCGTCATGAATGCGATTTTCTAGGTTTTTTTTTTGGTTCTTTCCAATGGTCAGACATGTATTTATCATTGAGTCCAGAGAAAGAAAAAAAAAAAAATTCTTTTTTTAAAACATTCTTCCTAGTTCAGATTTCGTTCGTGTGAACATCCATACGCAGCACAAAAGTCAGAAAATCCAAGAATTCGAAGTACAGGCGGAGATAGCAGCATTACCTAGCCACTTCCTACGACAAGACCCCTGTTCCAAGATGGCGGCGGTTTTGACGCATGCTTAGAACCCCAAGGCGACATCTGGTGTATATATCTATGGCAGACTATCACCTGCTGTTAGCATTCCATTGACTCCCATTAATTTTGGCGTCACATTGACAGCGAATAACTTTACATCTGAGGCGTCCAAAGACTCCATTTGTCCATTGTTTATTTCTTAAGAAACAGGACAATGTATAAAAGGCTCCATTAACTTGTATCTTACGTTATGGCCCCGTAGAAGCCGTTTTTGTAAAAATAGGCTAACGATTGCGTCATAACCACGGGACTCTCTGTCGCACAGAAGAGAAGTGACCGTATAGACAGAAGGAGACGCTCGTAGGCAATCTTTTACTGTCTATGAGGCAATCGGGTGGACATGGAGGCGTAAAGTCAAGGCAGAAGCCCATAGATAGAGAGTTCATTAAAGCAACGGGACAAAATATTTCAACAATAGATTTGTTTCAGATTTCAATTCAGATTTGTCTCGGCACAGCTACTAGAAGGTCAGAACGGTTGCTCACGTCACATCTACGTCGTCAAGCTCAGTTTGAGCCTGCGCAGTGCGCTTGGCTATCAGGAAATGAGTGCTTCAATTCTCTCCGTTGAAATCAAGGGGGTCGCTGTGTCCATTTCTTTTACTGTCTATGGTGGTACCTGATGTAAGATGAGTGATCAGCACGAACGCATACTCTTATCTCATTGAAATCCTGATGGATTTACAAACGGTTTGGTTTCTTACAAACGTTATTAACGTGGCTATAATTCTGGATGATTATTTATTGATACACTTATTATCCATAAGTGTGCAGTCAGTGTCATAACTACATCTCTGACGTTTATAACAAACCAAACCGTTTGAAAATCGGTAGAAAATTGAGCAGGTTATGGTTATTTAAAAAGTACATGCACCATTAAAACACAATGTTACGAGTGAGCGAGCTGCCTGTGACAAGATGGCCGCCAGGTGCTGACGTCGACCTCCATTGGCCAGCAGCGCGGACGAGACATCTAGCCTTTATTATGTATATCTATGCTCTCCGAAAAGTGGTTGTGCAAATAGTCCATTCCATTGCTGAAGCTTTTATCACCGTATACGGTATTATCAAGATATTGAAATCATTTGCAAAGTGATGTCATCCTATAAAATGTTTAGTAACTTTTTTCTTAAATAAAAAAGAACTGAACATTTAAAACAATAAAAACATAACAGTCCAAATAAAAAAATGTATAGAGTAAACAAATGTTTCAAACAGATAAATGCTAAATAATTATAAAGAACAATAGGTAACACTTAATAAGGTCTCATTAGTTAACATTAGTTTAACTTATATTCATAATGAGCAATAGCTACATTTGTTACAGAAGTTATTCGTTGTTAACGTTAGTTACAAAATACAATTGATCATTGTTTGATAATGTTAGCTCAGGTACATCAAATTTACAACTTTTAATTTGAGCAATGTATTAGTAAATGTTGAAATTAATAAATGCTTTAGAAGTATTTTTCATTTTCAGTTTATGCTAAATAATGAATTAACCAATGGAGCCTTATTGTAAATTGTTACCGAAAAATTATAAAGAATTAGAAAATTTTCAATCAATATCTGCAGACTTCTAGTGAAGTCCAGATTGAAACGTAAAAATGTTTGTTTAAAAATAAATAGCCTAGCCTATTAAGTATTTGATGCTGTGATGATTACCATTATGAATACAAAACATTGAAGGGCTGTTTGAAACATTTAAATAGTGTTCAGAAATAGAAAGTAGCACCAAAGCCATTTTATGGCAAGTGAAAAAAAAAAAGTGTATTGCAATCCTATTTATCGGCACATGCCTAGTGGCAACACTGCAATGTCTTTACTGTTGACAATGAAGTAGTCCATCTAAACTATTATAAGTATAAGTATATTTATAACATCCGTGTTGCTGGTTTCAAATAATTCTCAGCCTACATTGTAAAATATCATGTAATGCATTGATCTTTCACGTTGTCTTGGACTTTGGTAACAGGATTAACCTTCCCACAGGTCAAGATATTTGCACCCAACACTGATCAGATGCATGTTGTCGATCACTTGAAAGGCTCTCCAACAGAGGAAAAGAGAAATGTGCTCGTGGAGAGTGCTAGACTTGCCCGGGGTGATATCCAAGACCTCTCGCAGCTCAATGTAAAGGATCTGGATGCCATCATCTTCCCTGGTTAGCACACTGCCCTTATTGAGGCTACTTTTGGAAGAATTTCCATGCACTCTTCAGCTCAACATTTCATTTACTATTATTTTGAACTGATTTTGCAGGTGGCTTTGGAGCAGCCAAGAACCTGTGTAGCTGGGCTGTCCAGGGCAAAGACTGCTTGGTCAATGAGCAGGTTAAAACAGTGCTGCTGGCCTTCCATGCCGAGAAGAAGCCCATTGGCTTGTGCTGCATCTCACCTGTGCTGGCAGCGAAGGTTTTCCCTGGCTGTGAAGTTACTGTTGGCCATGACAAAGATGATAGGTAAACAAGTTGAAATTATGTGACTTACAATATTTTGAAGAAATCTAAAACTTTAGTATACAGAACTAACTCTGCAAACAGAGAAATGTCTCCCCAGTTATGGCTTCAGTTTGCATGTACATTACTGTTCTAAAATTCTTTTTTAAAGAAATAAATACTTTTATTCAGCAAGGATGCATTAGCTGATTAAAAGTGTCAGTAAAGACATTTTATAATGTTTTAAAAGAGAAATATTTCCATTTGTTGTTCCATGCTGTTCTTTTGAACCAGTGCATTACTATCATTGAGATAATATAATTTTTTTAATATTTTGGATTAGTTTTATATTTTCCATTTAATTGTAGTACATTTAAATGATCATTTTTATTAGTTTTTTAATGTCTATATAGTTTTATAAATTTTTATTTCAGTTTTAGTTAAGTACATCAAGTTAAAAAGCTAAGCTTTTTTACATTTGATTTTATTTCAGTTAACATTTATATTATTTCAAGTAATAAAAATGTTTTCAGATTTAGTATACCATCTACTATCTAACTATCTACTTTCTATTCATCAAATTATCCTAATAAATGTATCATGGTTTTAACACAAATAAAAAGCAGCACAACTGTTTTTAACATTCATAATAATAAGAAAGATTATTATAAAGAAATTATTTTTGATGCAGTATAAGAATGCTTTCAAAAACATTTAAAAAATCTTACCGACTGAATGGTACTGTATCATTCATTAGCATTGAAATAATTTGTCCTCATTTAGCAAAATAGGATGCAAATGTGATGGAACAGGCACATAAAATAAAAAAAAACAACACGGCAACCACAGAAAAGGCTGAGCTCTGGTTATACAAAACCATGTATTTTTATACACAATTATCTTGATATTGGTATAAAAAGATAGAACTGAGGCATACTGTCTGAATCTTTGGCTTTCAGGTATCCAGATGTTCCAGACACTGCGGAAGCTATTTCTCAGCTTGGCTGCAAGCACATCTGTAAGCACGTGAACGAGGCTCATGTTGATGAGAAAAATAAGATCGTCACCACCTCTGCTTTCATGTGCAAAGCTCCACTACATGAAATATTTGATGGAATTGGAGTGATGGTACAGGAGGTGCTGAAACTTGCCTGAATTCTTGCAAAATGATTGGATTGACATCGTCTTTCTAATGTTTTTATATAACGATTCCATGTACAAGTGTCTGAATAAACGTAAGCATATAATTGTCTCTTAAGAAAGTGTAGTCTTTGTTTCAGATGAATATTGAGTCCAAGCTTTATTTTATTGATCAGAAATAATTTATGGCTTCTGAACGTCACAGAGATGCTACGTAACTTTAATTTGTCTCCATTTTCTCAAAATACACAAGTCTACTGGTGTTCAAAAGTTTGGGATCAATCATTTTTGAGGGAAAGAAATGTATACTTTTATGCAGCAACAATGCATCAAATTGAAAAGTGAGAATCAAAACTTTCACATTGTTACAAAAAAAGTCTATTTTAAATAATTCCTTTATTTTGAACTTTTTATTCATGAAAGAATTCGGAAAAATGCATCACGGTTTCCACAAACATATCAAGATGCACTACCATTGTCAACACCGATAATAAGAAATGTTTATTGAGCAGCAAATCGGCATATTAGAATGATTTCTGGAGGATCATGCGACTGGAGAAATTATGCTGAAAATTCAGCTTGATAAATGATAATTGATAAATAAAGGTAACACTTTATTTTAAGGTGCTTGTAATAAGCAGTAATTAACAGTTAATAAGACACTTATAAGACCTTATAAGATGCATATAAGATGCATATAAGCATTAACTAATGATAATAAATAAATTAAATTAAATAATACATTTCTCAAGTATCAATACATTGCACTTTTAGAACAGCCGAAACATAAATGGTAACACAAACTCCCAGTCACTTAAAAATGTACCTTCCCAAGAGGGAGTAGTTTCCCTGATCTCTTCAGGGCCTGGACCTTTAATTAACCCTTATATGAAGTAGTTAATGCTTATATGCATCTTATATGCATCTTATAAGGTCTTATAAGTGTCTTATTAACTGTTACCCTAGACTGTAACCCTGTTCCCTGAAAAAGCGGTAAGGAGATACTGTGAACGTGTGGCAAACACGCTAATAATTTGGCTTAAATAACCTCTGATGATGACATCATCAGACGTCAGGTATACTTTCAGGTCACTTTGTCTGAACAACATCCTGAACACACCCCCAGTGCGGCAATGCACCACTTGACCAGCCTTTAAGAAAACCATTTTTAGAGTCAGAAACTTGACCGCCGCTGACTCTAGTGGTTCAAAGGTGTTGTCGACTACCCCCTTAAGGACCACGGCTACTTTCACTCTGACGGGTCTCAGTCGCCTAGCTCCACGAATGAAGCAGGCAATCAGAGGGTGTTTTCATCATCTTACATGAGCACTCAATGCACAAATATTTTCATAATAACATGAGCCGACTGGAATGAAGGAAGTGATCAGCTTGATTGATATTCAAAATGGTAAGCAAGTGCTGCTTTGTTTAAGGTTTGTACATCTGCAGTCCTAATAACGGTTTTCCTTTTTGAATGACGAAAATAGACTATTGAAATCTGTTGATAGACAGATATTTACTTGCACACAGGCTCAGAATGCACATGCTAGTTGACAGTCGCCTTTAGTCCTTTTGGTGTGGTTAAGCACAGCTTTTTGGCAGAGACACAGCCAACGAGAGGCGACAACACAATCAGCTTTCATCGGTGCTAGCTCTTTGATTGCGGCTTGGTCTATGTCCCATACTTAATGTTTGATACATACAAAACTCCAACGGCAGTAGAGCTTGGTTCACCACGAACCTCCTCTTCTAACAGACCAGTCTTGGGGTGAATGAGACCGATCACAAGTATAATGGATCCACAGTTAAGGTCAGTTCGAGAGGCAATCAAGTAAAATCCAGTGGTTCTTGATATCATCCCTCTGTCCACAGTACTTCCTGTAGTGGCCACTGCTATGCTGTGTTTGTGGGCTGCATACACTTCATCAGAAGCAGTGGTGACCACTACAGCAACTCCAAAGACTCTTTTCCTAAACTCTCTGTTTGCCATCACGGCCAAGGAGGCTCTGTTTAGTCTATGGAGGCTGTCCATGAACTCTCTGTGCTCCATGCCACGGATGCGGAGGCCGCCCAAGAGAGTTCTATGCTCCAAGTCACGGTAATGAAGGTCGTTCATGTGTCTGGTCTGCCATGGCCTCCTGACCAACCAAATCTACCATGGCGACCTTCTACTGTGGTGGTTATCACCTCCGCCAGCTCCACCCAGGTGACGCTGTGGCCCAGGTGATCCTCCATAGTCGCGTCCACTGCCCCACGACCCGGGTCTGCCACTGCTTCACTGTTTATGGTCTCGTCCACTGCTCCACAGTCCAGGTCCACCACTGCTCCATTGTCCAGGCTCTCATCCTCTTCATGGGCCTGGCCCTCCATCCCTCCCCCTGGTCCAATCCACCACCCTGTTTTGTGCCTTGCTGTGGGTGTTTAGCTAAGGATTCTGGAGTCGCCTTTTTAGAGGGGGGAATATGTCCCGTTTGGTTTTGGGTTTTGTGTCATGTTTAGGTTATGTCTTTTATTCTGTATTGTCAAAGTTATGCTCCTGGTTTTGTCATCTGATTCCCTGATCCCATTATGTGATCCTGTCATGTGCTCTAAGTTTATATCAAGCCGATAGTCAAGTCAAGTCTGTTTTGGATTATATTTTATGTCACTTTGCTGGTGTTTAAATAAACTGCACATGGGCCCTACTTCATCTCGCCTTCGGTGGACAAATATTGTTACTGATTACATGTTTAATATGTCCTATACTGTATGTTCAGCCCGTTCTCATCCCAAGGCGTCATACATGTGACGCTTTGGACATTTCGTCGAAATCTTACGCACATGGCATCCTTTAGCGTCAAAATGAGACGCAGAACCCAAGGCGTCATACAGGTGACGCTCGTCTAAATCCGACGCACATGGCATCCTTTAGCGTCAATATGAGACGCAGATCCCAAGGCGTCATAACCGTACCCTACCCCAGACCTAAACCTACCCATAACAGTGCGTGTTATATTGACGCTAAAGGATGCCATGTGCGTAAGATTTCGACGAAATGTCATATGGCGTCACCTATATGACGCCAAAGGATGAGAATGTGTTGGTATGTTTGATGGACCTTGTGCACAATAAGTGTTTCTATCAAAATAGACTCGTAACTGAGACAGTTACATACTTAGCCACATCCTTTTGAGACCTTTCACACAAAGACAAAAATTTAGGCCACTTTAAAGGCTCAAGACGGCGAAATAAAAGCTTTGGTGTGTCATAAGTCAGTCATTTAAACCCAAATATTCATTTCCATCTTAAAGGTATCTTAAAGGCAGTCATAACCCAGCTAACAGGTCATGGAATATTGTTTTGGATTTATATAAAAAAAAAAAAACTTGTTTCAGAACGTTCAGAGAACATTAAAAAGTAATGTTCCTATAATGTCTGCAAAATGATACAATAGAATGTTTCTGTCACATTATGTTCAGGCTAGTTTCTTTATCATGGACTTTTAGTTTGTTTTCATGTTCATCATGTGTTCCTTTGTTCAGTTTTGTTCAATATTCAGAAATAACATTTTTGTTACTCAACCTAGCAACCATAACGTTCTTTGAACAATTGTGTTTGCTGGGATGTAACCCTCCCCAACTAGTCATGATCTTCATCTTTCCTAAAATTGGTTGTTGTTAGGTGATTAGAGGCTTAAATGAAAACTTCAACCACCCAAACATGCTTAAAAATTAAGTATTCAAAAGATAGTTTTCCCAGTGATTCCATTGAATAAACATTTTGGGCTCCACCAAAGAACCCTTCCGTGAAAAGTTCTTAAAGGGGTCATATAATGGTGCATGCACTTTTACAAGTTGATTGTACTGAAAAGTGTGTTGGCAGTGTCTGTACACAAACATCATAAAATGATAAAAATCCATCCAGTGTTTTTGTTTTAATCTCCTTTTATGTTTTCCCCTGCCTCAAATCGAGCCGTTCGAGCCTGTGACGTCACAAGCTCGCACGCCCCTCCCACGATTGTTGATTGACAGGAGCGTTTCAACACAGACCCGCCCTCGCTCATGAGGGAGCTGTCAATCAAAGTCTGCGCGGATCGGCGCGGTCATTGTTGATACGCTGGAGCACTGTCTATGAGCAGAATGGCGTCTAAGCGATTGTGGTGTTCTGTTCTTGGGTGTAATAACGAACACAGCAGTCATTTTAATGTTCCTAAATCCGAACCGCTGAAGACGCAGTGGCTGAGTTTGTTTTCGAAGGGAATATTCCCCACGAGCAACGTCAATGCTCTCATGTTTGCGCGAATCATTTCACACACCAGACTGCTTTATAAACAAGGATCAGTATAAAGCTGGATTTGCTAAGAAGCTGCTCATGAAAAAAGGATCGGTACCAGATATTCGTGTTCCTGCTGAATCTCCAGAAGAACTGAAGTGAGTGTAACGTTTTATTAAACTTTATATTAATATATTAATCTTTGCAAATCGCTAGCTGCCATAGCTGCATGCTTCACAATGAATGCGTCTAAGGTTTACACTCAGGGTACATCACGGCATGTTTTCTATGTATGACGTTCTCAATATAATTCATAATCCCAACAATTCATAATGAACAACGCGTTATGGTTATTGAGTTATTGTGTTACAAACGGTGTACGCACAGAACAGAGAGGCGGGGTGAGCAAAGCTCATTATCATTTAAAGTCATATGCACTGAAACGGCGTGCTGAAAACAGAGCTGTTTTTGACCAGGTAAAATAAGTGTTTTCTTACAATACTAATGAGAATTTTTAATTAAAGTATATTACAAACTTTTAATTTAGACCCTAAAGAATAATATTAGCTTGTACAAAAACGGCATTATATGACCCCTTTAAACTGATGTTCTATCACACTATAATCCATTGCGCTCTGAAAGGTCACAAAACTGTGGGCTTTTGATGGTACAGGGGATATACCATCAAATAGCTTTTTCCCATTTGTCTCCTGAACTCTAGAATAGCCTTCCTGACAATTTTCAGAGATCAGACACAGTCTCTGTTTAAATCTAGACTAAAGATACATCTAGCCAAGAATTCACATAATGCTTCTCATAAACTTGTCCTACAATTATACCTGATGAAATAGTATGAACAGAAGCTATGCTAATTGTTTTCGTGCCAGCTTCAGTTTGGATCCATGCAGCCAACTGCGAAGACTTAAGATGCCAACTTAAGATGCCAACTTTGGATCAACATATAAAACTATCAAATATTATCCTTATATTGTTAAATTATCCTGTATTTTTTACTGTATCTTGTATTGTATTTATTACGAGCAGAAGTTGCAATAGCCGCCTATAAAAAGTACAATCAACTTGGATGTTTAAATTATTTAAACTTAAATTGCATTAAACTGACTTTAAAAAATGAGCTAAATCTTGTATACCAAAAAGAAGTTGAAAATTGCTTAACTTATTTTGATGAGTTAAAGCAATTTAAAAACATGTTGTCATAACTTATGCACTATACATATAAACTTGAATTGAATTGAATTGAATTGGACTGAATGGAATTGAATCACTACACACTGTACACAGAAGTGGCGTTTTTTAACTAATCGGTTTTTAGTGAACGATTCAATGACACATTCATCTGATTCAATTCCTGTATAAATCAGCATTTTTCAACTAATCAGTTGTGTGAATAATTCAATCATTTACTCATTCAAACTTGTCACCACCTACTGGTGTAACAATGTAATCTGCAAAATGAGTCAATGAAAAATCCCCACCGTCAATTAAAGTCTCAGTGTTGTTGCACTGTAATGATGCTCACGTCAAATAGAAGTTGCGTAGATGCATTTTCCCTAAATATCTCACCCAAGACTCACCTGTAACAGTAAGGCAGGTCTGTCCTTCCCTTGAGCCTCTTGGATAAACATCAAAGATGCAAGTGTAACAGCCCTCATCCCTATAGCTGACACGTTTGATGGTGATGGCACTGGCATCCCGTGGAGAGGCCGCTAGCTCCACATGTTGTTGACCGCTCACGCTGTCTTGTTGACCAGGCTGATTCTCCTTTAGCCTTGACAAGCGTACAGCTCAGAGTAAAGGGCTGTTCAACCATGGCCTCCAGATGTGCTGGAGCTGAGACCCTGCCTGAGACACACCAATACTGAGACTAATCCAAATAAACCACTTGCACACAGAACAATGAGACTACTGCAAATCACACACCTTGTAGTCTGGACACCATTACCAAAGACATACAGATCTATAGACATCTTGCCAAGGAGACCACAAACATTTTAGCCTAGTGGAAAGGAAGTATTTCAGTAACCATAGCACCAAATTATACGCTATAATTGTAAAAAAAAAAGAAAAAAAAAAAGATTTTGTCTTTTGTACCTTTTGTATTGAGAGCGCATTTAACAGTCCAGGTTGGTCTTGTGGGATGAAAGTGAAGGTGGTGATTTCTGTCGATTAGAGTCGTTTCCAACATCTTACTGAAGGGCTGCCATCTGTGTTCACATTACAGACAAAAAGAACATTTGTGAAAGTATACATTTGTAAAAAGGAAGGATCAACAATGTAATTAGATGTAAAAAAAAAAAAAAAAAAAAAAAAAATAGACTTATAGATTTGATGTGCATTATAAGGTAACACTTTATTTTAATAATCCACTTTAGACATTCTTAACTATAAGTAACTTTGCAACTACAAGTCAACTTACCAACCCGAACCGTAACACCTAACCCTAACCTAACAGTCTACTGACAGTCTAGTACACTCTACTAATACTCTGAGAGTTAGTTGACATGTAGTTGAAAAGTTACTTTTAGTTAGTAGAATGTTTAAAGTGGACTATCATTAAAATGTTAGTACAGTACATGTTAAATACACTTAATATAAAAGAGGGACCCATATACTTTGCTTACATATTTCTTTACCAACATTTTTTTTTTAACTTGATGATCTGGATTGTATTGAGAAGGAAAAAAAAGTATAAGATGAGTTTACGTGACATTTTATAGTTTTCACGAATTTATAATTTCTAAAATAAATAAATAAGAATGTATATTTAAACCAAAGACTTCTTGAACCAAAGACTTCTAGTCTTGATGTCAATGAATATTTCAGAAAAACACATTAAAGTGTGTTTGAGCAGTGTCATCTATAACTACACTAAAACAACAACATTCATGATAATAAATCTTTATCTGTTTTAAGAGGTCAAAATGATTCCACAAGGGTTATATAAATAAAAATAAATATATGCTTAGTTTAGTATGGACAGAATTTGCTGAGACCAGTTAAACAGTAGTTTGATTTTTATATATAACATGTTTTTTAAACATTTTCTGTATATCTGAATCAAAATAATGTTTACACATTGAAATAAAATGTAAGGATAGTAAATATTAGACCTTGATTTTTAATAAACTGATCATTTATTAATGCTCAAATAAAATAAAAGCATCTGACAGTGCCTTTTAGATAACAAAATGAGGCTTAAGTTTGATATGAAAGTAACCTAAGATGGTCAGACTGTTACATACCTCTATGTGGTGTAGATTCCTTCATGCTCTCATGCACAACACACTCTTCAACACACTGATTCAACTGGACTGCAAACGGTCTTTTCTCCACCCATACTAACACACTGCATATACCAACGTCAAGCACGTGATGGCTCTGTCTCAATACTCATTGAGCTGCCTACTTAGACAGCATTGTCAGGCATCACAGGCATCTCAGCTCGCACACACATACTAAAATGGCACCAGTGCCCAAATACGAAGCTACAAATTCAAATTAAACAGCCACATCATTTATAAAACTATATTTTAGCTTGTGCTGTAATTTATAAAGCTAGAATTCATGTCTTTACTAATCATTTTCAGACAAGTCTTAAAATAATCATTATTGATGTACTGTACAGAGTATGTATTGGTATGTTACATTTCATTTTTGGTCCCACTTTAAATTAGCTGGCTTTAACTTGTCGGGTCGGCACATTCCAGGGACGGCGGTGACAGGACTGGAGCAAAGCACGGGAACCTGGCTGGACAGGCAAGGAAAACAGGGCAAGGTTGGTAGGACACCACAGAAACCTGTACAGGGAAAACATCCACAACAATCAAGCACAAGACAGAGCACACAGGGGGAATCAATGAGGAAGATAGTGAGAGAGTCCAGGAGGGGCAAATAAACCAATGACCAGGTAACAAGGTGGCAGGGCCAAGACTAGAGACTGACAGAATGGCACATGACACAAAAAACAAACAAAAAAGCCACAAAAGGCACATAGAAAACAAACATGACAGAAGCCATGGGTTCACACAAACACATACGACATGTAGAAGAGCACAACAAACAAACTTTCATCAGACAAGTGCTCAAACAGAAGAAAAAAAAACAAGACTGAGTAGTACATGGAACATGGATGTCTGGACCCGACACTGAAACTGAACCGAAACAAGACTGAAGTGTCAGAACCATAAGACATATGAGCACACAGCCCAGAGAACAACCCAAAGCCATACATTCACACAAAGGATAAGACAAACAATACACGAGTGTCAGGAAGCTGCTGTCACGACTAAACCAAGAATGCAACTAATCAAGGTGACAGAACCCTGACAGGCAGGCACAATGGAACCTTTGGCTGAACTGTAGTTTCTTTAGCATTGGTTGAGGTTAATATGTATGCCTTAGTTTAATACACAAGGGCTCGATTTTGCAGACAGGGCTTAGATTAAACCAAGATAAGGCCTTAGTTTAATTAGGACATTTAAGTAGATTTTATAAATGTGTCTTAAAAAACACATTAGGGCCTACGGGTGTGCATCTTAAGACTAAACAATGGCACTGACATATTTTAACATTATGTCAATGCAAGTTGTTTTCAGTTAAAACAGCTCAATAATGCATTTAATCTGGGACTATAGGTTTAAACCTTGTCTGTGAAACCAGGGGATATAATCCTAATTTGATACAAATTTAAATTTAAATTGAAAGACCTCACAGCTCAGGACTGTTCTCAGTCTGACCTCTAGTGTTCAAAATGGGACTGACAATTTTACTCAAATCTGAATGGAAAAGGAAGAAAATAATCTACAAATGTGGTCATTTATTTTTTTGTCCAGAGATTTCAGTTTTATTTTGCATGATCTGTTTGCCTTGGTCTATCTCAAGTGATTCCACACCACTGTTAATGTTCTAATTATAAAAACTGCTCAATCACCAAAATACAACAGAAATAGAAAAGTAAAAATGAACAAATACAGTACTGGTATTTTTGTTAGCCGTCAAATGCTTTCCGTATTGACACACTTAAGTGTGATTTCTTTAATAATAAGACACCACAGTAAAAAAAAAAAAAAAAATCAATGTTTACAGTAACTGAGATGCATGTGCACCAATTTCCGAATAGCAGCCTTGACCACAACACACCACAGATGTCACAAACTTGTTGGCCTCATCTATCACATTCACCATACAGTATTCAAATTTCTTTGAAAGTCAAGTCAAGTCATCTTCATTTATATAGCGCTTTTAACAAAGGATTGTTCCAAAGCGGCTTTACAGTGATAATAGGAAATTAAAGTAACAGAGATTGTTTTGGTTTTATAGCAGCTCTAGAATAAAGTTATTTTCCAGCTAAAGTTTTGATTGATTCACTTCCGTTGCAACGATCATTAGTTATTAACTTAGGGGCCGCTAACACGACACCGTTTTAACAGAAAAGGTAAGGGATATGGGAGGGAGGCCTTCACAGGGGAGGGGCTAGTTGACACTTCAGGACTGCATTGTCGTCGCGTCCAGAAGCAGGTCCTTCATCAGATCTGAAAGTCCTCAACTAGTCTTTAGTCACTTTGTTAGTTTTATTCATTGTTTAGTTTGTTGGTTAAAGGTGCAAAATAATCTGCACACATTTAATAGAGCACACAACTACAACATTTTATCTATAGTTATAAAGAGGTCAGTTAACCACTGTTGCTAGATCACCACAGAACCACTGTTGAAACCAGGGTGACATTGTCACTAGATTTAGAGACTTTTCAGTTTGACAAACAAGCCATTTGCTCTTGCAAACAGTTGTACAATGATAGAAAACCCTAATATCAAGTGTGCATGTTTCTTTCAGCATACAGTATGAAGTATTTGCATTGAATCAACTGGAATTTAAAAAAAAAAATCAAATATATACACAAACACATAGTCTTTAACTATATACTTACATTTAGACAAATAGGAACAATGTTCTGATTGAATTCATTTTCTGTTGCAAAACACTTGTGCTGCTATTGATGTGGGATACGGGGAAGGTTGGGGACAGGTTTAGTGGTATGGGTATTTGTGTAAGGGTGGGTTAAGATGTAAGGGAAGGGTAATTGTAGATGTAATTACAGAAATTAATTACAGATGTATTTATATGCAGATTTTATCAAAAAGTACAATGTAAAAAACACAATAAGTCCATTATAGATTTTTTTTTAAATTTAGTTGTTAGTACATAGTTAAATGCACTTAATATAAAGTGGGACCCGCAGAACAGTAAAATAATAATAAAAAATTGTTATGTTGCTAATAGATACCACAAATACAAATACAAAATGTGTTCTGACATTTTACACAACAATTTCACTGTCAGTGGTAAACAAAGATTTTAGCGGTGAACTATCAAAAATCTACAACATCTACACTTAACACATATGAACAGCAACAGAAAAAAAAAATCACTTAACCATAAACCAAAAAATGTTAGGTTTTTGTTGAGGGAACCAGGGTGGTGTTGCATCATCACTGCAACGCTCACATTTATTTCTAAGAAAAAAAACAGAGGTAGTTTATTCACTGCGACATCATCATGGGTTTTTACCTCTTTACAAATTAGGGGGCCTTTATCTGGTTTTATTATCTGACATCCTTCTGCCCACCTGTGACCTTTTATTTCCTTGAATTATAAGCTGTTTTATTTGCGTAGATGGGCTCTTCTGCAAAACAGAGCAAAAGCAAAATCTGATTAGGTAGTAGCATGTCAAATGATTATTTATTCATTTTATATGTACCTCTTTGATTATGCATTTTTAAATAAATACTGTCCTGTAACATGTTACATGTACTGTATGTTTAGTTTTGGTTGTGTTTCTTCTGTTCCTGTTTTGCCTGCTTTAGTTCTCTAGTTTGTTTCCCTGGTTGTAAATTAGTTCCCACACCTGTTCCGTTTTATCCTTGATCGCATGTATTTAACCCCAGTGTTTTGTTCAGTTCTTTGTCCAGTATCGTCAATGTGGTTGTGTTAAGTTGTTTTCCCACTCAATTTTCAATGAATCTGAGCATCCTGTATATTTTTGCTGACCTCTTGTCACGGGACAGATTATAGTTTAGACACCCAATTTTCCGATCATAACAAAATTCTTATAAAACGTGTTATATTTAATTAGATAAAATGAATATAGATTTTGAATGATGTCATTTTAACCAAGTTTCTGGATAGTACTTTTATGAAGTTTTGTCATTTTGAAACATTACCACACTAGTTCACATTGACATTAATTATAATGGAAAAGAGGAAAGAAAGATATATAGGGTTAGTATAACATGAGGGGTGAGTAAGTGATGCATTGAAAACATTTTTATTTGGAGTAGACCTATGATTAATATATAAGAGAGAAATAATAAAATACAATAACACTAACCTGAAGTGCAGCGACACTTTTTTCTACATTTAAAGATGAAAATAGCGGCTACAATTAAGAGGATTGCAAGTGCCGAGCACACAGATATTGCGATCAATGCTGTGCCAGGAATGCGGGTTTCTACTGTGAAAGGAAAAGAAAGAAAACAAGATCTGTATGATATATGTATATGTAGCATTTTCCAGTGCAATGTAGTAAAGTGGATTTTGTATTTTTGCTACTCTGTTGCTTAAAGGGGTCATATAATGGTACATGAACTTTGTCAGGTTGATTATACTGAAATGTGTGTTGGCAGTGCCTGTACACAACCATCATATAATGATAAAAATCCATCCAGTGTTTTTGTTTTAATCTCCTTATATGTTTTCCCCTGTCTCAAATCGAGCCGTTCGACCGTGTGACGTCACACGCTCGGAAGCCCCTCCCGCGATTGCTGATTGACAGCCGCGTTTCAACACAGACCCGCCCTCGCTCGTGAGCGAGCTGTCAATCATAGTCTGCGCGGACCGGCGCGGTCATTGTTGATACGCTGGAGCACTGTCTATGAGCAGAATGGCGTCTAAGCGATTGTGGTGTTCTGTTCTTGGGTGTAATAACGAACACAGCAGTCATTTTAATGTTCCTAAATCCGAACCGCTGAAGACGCAGTGGCTGAGTTTGTTTTCGAAGGGAATATTCCCCACGAGCAACGTCAATGCTTTTATGTTTGCGCGAATCATTTCTCACCAGACTGCTTTATAAACGAGGATCAGTATAAAGCTGGTTTTGCTAAGAAGCTGCTCATGAAAAAAGGATCGGTACCAGCTATTCGTGTTCCTGCTGAACCTCTAGAACAACTGAAGTGAGTGTAACGTTTTATTAAACTTTATATTCATATTTATATCTTTGCAAATTGCTAGCTGTATGCTTCACGATGAATGCGTCTAAGGTTTACACTCAGGGTACATCACGGCATGTTTTCTATGTACGACGTTCTCAATATAATTCATAATCCCACGTTTATACTGAACAACGCGTTATGGTTATTGTGTTATAAACGGTGTACGCACAGAACAGAGGGGCGGAGTGAGCAAAGCTCATTATCATTTAAAGGCATATGCACTGAAACGGCGTGCTGAAAACAGAGCTGTTTTTGACCAGGTAAAATAACTGTTTTCTTACGATACTAATGAGAATTTTTAATTAAAGTATTACAAACTCTTAATTTAGACCCTAAAGAATCATATTAGCTTGTACAAAAATGGCATTATATGACCCCTTTAAGGGCAAATCTTATTTTATTTTATTTTGTGTGTGTGTGTGTGTGTAGAATGTGCCTTTAATGTGAATCTAATGTTCACATTAAATGAAGTGAATGAAAAGGTACCTGATGGTTTCAATGTTGTGGTGTACAGTGTGCTGTTTGGTGGTTCAGTCTTCAAGTCTTCAGCAGAAAAAACAAATTATCATTACCAAAGAATACACATTCACTAGTGCAAAGTGCCCGTGCAAAATAATTTTTTGTGTGTGTTTTTAGTAATTGTTGGTTTGGTGTGTTTTGAGTGCTCATTGTTACAATTACACAGCAAAGGTTCAGTGACATTTTTATTTGTGCATGGTAGAAAGCAGATACTGACATAACGACATACAATAAATGTGGAAAATTGAACTACAGGATTCAGGGAGCAGGCTACACAGTGAACTCAGAGAAAACGCTACGCTTGAGCAAACAGTTTGGCTACTACAAATGATGGCCGTGAAAAAAATATAATATTCAGATATTTTTAAACCACAACCCTCTAATGTCAGAAAGTTTATTTTGGGGAGTGGCCACTCAGTGTGCAGTGTGGAGGAGGAGTGGCCACTCAGTGTGCAGTGTGAGAGGGAGAGTGGCCACTCAGTGTGCAGCGTGGAGGAGGAGTGGCCACTCAGTGTGCAGTGTGAGAGGGAGAGTGGCCACTCAGTGTGCAGCGTGGAGGGGGAGTGGCCACTCAGTGTGCAGCGTGGACGAGGAGTGGCCACTCAGTGTGCAGTGTGAGAGGGAGAGTGGCCACTCAGTGTGCAGTGTGAGAGGGGGAGTGGCCACTCAGTGTGCAGTGTGGAGGAGGAGTGGCCACTCAGTGTGCAGTGTGGAGGAGGAGTGGCCACTCAGTGTGCAGTGTGAAAGGGAGAGTGGCCACTCAGTGTGCAGTGTGGAGGAGGAGTGGCCACTCAGTGTGCAGTGTGGAGGAGGAGTGGCCACTCAGTGTGCAGTGTGAGAGGGAGAGTGGCCACTCAGTGTGCAGTGTGGAGGAGGAGTGGCCACTCAGTGTGCAGTGTGAAAGGGGGAGTGGCCACTCAGTGTGCAGTGTGGAGGAGGAGTGGCCACTCAGTGTGCAGTGTGAAAGGGGGAGTGGCCACTCAGTGTGCAGTGTGGAGGAGGAGTGGCCACTCAGTGTGCAGTGTGGAGGAGGAGTGGCCACTCAGTGTGCAGTGTGGAGGAGGAGTGGCCACTCAGTGTGCAGTGTGGAGGAGGAGTGGCCACTCAGTGTGCAGTGTGGAGGAGGAGTGGCCACTCAGTGTGCAGTGTGAAAGGGGGAGTGGCCACTCAGTGTGCAGTGAGGAGGAGGAGTGGCCTCTCAGTGTGCAGTGTGAGAGGGGGAGTGGCCACTCAGTGTGCAGTGTGGAGGAGGAGTGGCCACTCAGTGTGCAGTGTGGAGGAGGAGTGGCCACTCAGTGTGCAGTGTGAAAGGGGGAGTGGCCACTCAGTGTGCAGTGTGGAGGAGGAGTGGCCTCTCAGTGTGCAGTGTGAGAGGGGGAGTGGCCACTCAGTGTGCAGTGTGGAGGAGGAGTGGCCACTCAGTGTGCAGTGTGGAGGAGGAGTGGCCACTCAGTGTGCAGTGTGACGGGGAGTGGCCATTCAGTGTGCAGTGTGACAGGGGGAGTGGCCACTCAGTGTGCAGTGTGGAGGAGGAGTGGCCACTCAGTGTGCAGTGTGACAGGGGGAGTGGCCACTCAGTGTGTAGTGTGACAGGGGGAGTGGCCACTCAGTGTGCAGTGTGAGAGGGGGAGTGGCCACTCAGTGTGCAGTGTGACAGGGGGAGTGGCCACTCAGTGTGCTGTGTGAGAGGGGAAGTGGCCATTCAGTGTGCAGTGTGACAGGGGGAGTGGCCACTCAGTGTGCAGTGTGGAGGAGGAGTGGCCACTCAGGATGCAGTGTGAGAGTGGGAGTGGCCACTCAGTGTGCAGTGTGAGAGTGGGAGTGGCCACTCAGTGTGCAGTGTGAGAGGGGGAGTGGCCACTCAGTGTGCAGTGTGAGAGGGGGAGTGGCCACTCAGTGTGCAGTGTGAGAGGGGAAGTGGCCATTCAGTGTGCAGTGTGACAGGGGGAGTGGCCACTCAGTGTGCAGTGTGGAGGAGGAGTGGCCCCTCAGTGTGCAGTGTGAGAGGGAGAGTGGCCACTCAGTGTGCAGTGTGAGAGTGGGAGTGGCCACTCAGTGTGCAGTGTGAGAGGGAGAGTGGCCACTCAGTGTGCAGTGTGAGAGGGGGAGTGGCCACTCAGTGTGCAGTGTGGAGGAGGAGTGGCCACTCAGTGTGCAGTGTGAGAGGGAGAGTGGCCACTCAGTGTGCAGTGTGAGAGGGGGAGTGGCCACTCAGTGTGCAGTGTGGAGGAGGAGTGGCCACTCAGTGTGCAGTGTGAAAGGGAGAGTGGCCACTCAGTGTGCAGTGTGAGAGGGAGAGTGGCCACTCAGTGTGCAGTGTGGAGGAGGAGTGGCCACTCAGTGTGCAGTGTGAAAGGGGGAGTGGCCACTCAGTGTGCAGTGTGGAGGAGGAGTGGCCACTCAGTGTGCAGTGTGAAAGGGGGAGTGGCCACTCAGTGTGCAGTGTGGAGGAGGAGTGGCCACTCAGTGTGCAGTGTGGAGGAGGAGTGGCCACTCAGTGTGCAGTGTGGAGGAGGAGTGGCCACTCAGTGTGCAGTGTGGAGGAGGAGTGGCCACTCAGTGTGCAGTGTGGTGGAGGAGTGGCCACTCAGTGTGCAGTGTGAAAGGGGGAGTGGCCACTCAGTGTGCAGTGTGGAGGAGGAGTGGCCTCTTAGTGTGCAGTGTGAGAGGGGGAGTGGCCACTCAGTGTGCAGTGTGGAGGAGGAGTGGCCACTCAGTGTGCAGTGTGGAGGAGGAGTGCCCACTCAGTGTGCAGTGTGAAAGGGGGAGTGGCCACTCAGTGTGCAGTGTGGAGGAGGAGTGGCCTCTCAGTGTGCAGTGTGAGAGGGGGAGTGGCCACTCAGTGTGCAGTGTGGAGGAGGAGTGGCCACTCAGTGTGCAGTGTGACGGGGGAGTGGCCATTCAGTGTGCAGTGTGACAGGGGGAGTGGCCACTCAGTGTGCAGTGTGGAGGAGGAGTGGCCACTCAGTGTGCAGTGTGACAGGGGGAGTGGCCACTCAGTGTGTAGTGTGACAGGGGGAGTGGCCACTCAGTGTGCAGTGTGAGAGGGGGAGTGGCCACTCAGTGTGCAGTGTGACAGGGGGAGTGGCCACTCAGTGTGCTGTGTGAGAGGGGAAGTGGCCATTCAGTGTGCAGTGTGACAGGGGGAGTGGCCACTCAGTGTGCAGTGTGGAGGAGGAGTGGCCACTCAGGATGCAGTGTGAGAGTGGGAGTGGCCACTCAGTGTGCAGTGTGAGAGTGGGAGTGGCCACTCAGTGTGCAGTGTGAGAGGGGGAGTGGCCACTCAGTGTGCAGTGGCCACTCAGTGTGCAGTGTGAGAGGGGGAGTGGCCACTCAGTGTGCAGTGTGAGAGGGGGAGTGGCCACTCAGTGTGCAGTGTGAGAGGGGAAGTGGCCATTCAGTGTGCAGTGTGACAGGGGGAGTGGCCACTCAGTGTGCAGTGTGAGAGGGGGAGTGGCCACTCAGTGTGCAGTGTGACAGGGGGAGTGGCCACTCAGTGTGCTGTGTGAGAGGGGAAGTGGCCATTCAGTGTGCAGTGTGACAGGGGGAGTGGCCACTCAGTGTGCAGTGTGAGAGGGGGAGTGGCCACTCAGTGTGAGAGGGGGAGTGGCCACTCAGTGTGCAGTGTGGAGGAGTGGCCCCTCAGTGTGCAGTGTGAGAGGGAGAGTGGCCACTCAGTGTGCAGTGTGAGAGTGGGAGTGGCCACTCAGTGTGCAGTGTGAGAGGGGGAGTGGCCACTCAGTGTGCAGTGTGAGAGGGGGAGTGGCCACTCAGTGTGCAGTGTGGAGGAGGAGTGGCCTCTCAGTGTGCAGTGTGAGCAGTGTTGCCAACTTAGCGCCTTTGTCGCTATATTTAGCGACTTTTCAGACCCCTATAGCGACATTTTTTCAAAAAAGCGACTAGCGACAAATCTAGCGACTTTTTCAGACAAACCTTAGTAACCTCCAAATGTTGTCAGTCGTGCAAGCGCGAGCTCTTGCTTTCTCCTTGCCGTCACTCTCTCTCTCTGCGTCTCCCCTGTTCAGTGATTGGCTGAGAGGAGCAGCGGCTCATTCTTCTGTTGAGCACATGACAGTTTTTTTTTTCGACGGACTTATCACTTATCTGCTTCTCTGTTGTTTTATATTTAAAAAATGTAGTTTGACCATTTTCATTTCCTTTTTTTCTAGTTCCCGAACTCTCTCAATTCAGATATCTAACATAAAATGTATTTGTCATTCACTATACCATAGCTTGTCTACTTGTTCTATTGTCTGACAAAAAATAATATAGGAAATGAAAACAGCTTTATATGGACATTCGGCTATATTATATGATATTAAAATACAGTATGTGAGCATGAATTTAGAGAGAAAACATAGGCAGGCAGAACGCAAGAACGACGTGATGACGTCATGAATATGCTAATTGACGTATGACGTCATCTAGCGATATTTAGCGACTTTTAGGGAAGGCGTTAGCTACTTTCCGTTGAAAATAGTTGGCAACACTGAGTGTGAGCCAGAGTGGCCAGCGGCTAGAGCGGCAAAAGCCAATGTGTGCTACTTTTACCAATATATTGAACAATATCTTTTGCATTTCTAATCCTAACAACTTCAAACTCGGCACTGCACTTACTCGTGGCCGTAGCAAGACACCTGTCAAGTTTGAAATCCATCGGACTAACAGTTCGAGAGATATGCGAATAACAGATATCCAACTGTTCAAAATCAGTTTTTGTGTGTGTTTTTAGTAATTGTTGGTTTGGTGTGTTTGAGTGCTCATTGTTACAATTACACAGCAAAAGTTCAGTGACATTTTTATTTGTGCATGGTAGAAAGCAAATACTGATACTGGTGACTGATATGGAAAATTGAACTGCATGGTTGCAAAACTATTTATAATGGTGATATTAGGTGACATGTATTTGGGTATCTGTGTACAGGTAGCAGGTTTAGTTTAGATGAGATTAGATTTACATTAAAGTCAACTTTGTTGTCATTGTGCAGATTACAATTATAGAGCCAATGAAAGGCAGTTAGCTACTTTTATGTTTAGTTGGTGAATAGCATAGGCTACTATTACACAGTAGCGACAATGTTAAGCGTACCAGAATTGCACTAGTACAATAAGCATTGCACTAGTACAATAAATATGGAAAATTGAACTACATATATAATTAACTACTGACAACTAACTACTTCTGAATAACGACAATATTCAGAAGTAAACAGTGTAGCTGACTTAATGTTTAGCTGACAGAGTGTTTATGTCAGAATGTTTCTTTTCAAACCACAACCCTCTCTAATGTCAGAATTTTTATTTTTAAACCACAACTTCAATGTGTGCTTCTTTTACCGATATATTTAACGATATCTTTTGCATTTCTAATCCAAACAACGTCAAACTCGGCACTGCACTTACTCGTGCCCGTAGCAAGACACTTATCAAGTTTGAAATCCATCGGACTAACAGTTCGAGCGATATGCGATTAACAGGCAGACAGACAGACAGACAGACAGACAGACAGACAGACGTTCCTGTAATTTATAGATAGATAGATGTCACAGTGTTATTCAGGCCTTTGAATGAATGAATTAATTATGAATATGACCTCTTTAAAATGTTTAACTACACTTATTCTTCATGGGTAAGTGACATATTGCTTTGCATCTTGCACAATGCAATGATCCACCCATCATTTTAAAACTTTTATTTTTATGAATTTGTAGGTGACTAAGCAAAGTGTGAAAAGGCTAAATCAAAATTTTCTTTGTTATGGCGCTTTTCCACTGCTGGTACGGCTCAGTAGGGTTCGGCTCGCTTCGCTTTTCCACTGCGTGGTACGACTCGGCTCAGCACGGTACGACTCGGCACAGCACGGCACGGATCGGTTTGCTTTAGCTCGGTTTGCTTTTCCACTGCGGTTAGTACCGCTTCAAAGTGGGTGGGATTATAGTCTGACCGTTATAGTTTATCCGCTCCTCGGCAACCAAAGAGAGGAACGTCTGCACTTCGTCCACTGACCACGATTCAGCCATTTCTTTTTTTGAAGTTTTCTTTCTTTCTTTTTTCTTCAAGCAAGTCAAGCAAGTAGTTTTAAAACAGGTGCTACAGCGGTGGCTGTTACTGGCTAAAGTGGCTATTTAAATCTAGCGGGTTTGATGTCTCGCAAATACAATGACGCTGGTAGTGACGATTCTGTCTGACCAATCAGTGATCTGCAGTGTGTTCACGTCACATTTTAGTATCGGTACGGTACGCTTGGAACCTCAACAGAGGTGGTACCATTTAAAGCGAGCCGAAGTGAGCCGTACCGTACCGTACCGTACCATGCAGTGGAAAAGCGCCACAAGTGAGCCGTACCGTACCGTACCATGCAGTGGAAAAGCGCCACAAGTGAGCCGTACCGAGCCGAGCTGTACCGTACCAGGCAGTGGAAAAGCGCCAAAGCGTGCCATTCCAAACCATGCCATACCGTACCATGCAGTGGAAAAGCGCCATTATAGAAGTAGAATGTGCCTTTAATCTAATGTTCACATTAAATGAAGTGAATGAAAAGGTACCTGATGGTTTCAATGTTGTGGTGTACAGCTGTGGTGTGCTGTTTGGTGGTTCAGTCTTCAAGTCTTCAGCAGAAAAAACAAATGATCATTACCAAAGAATACACATTCCTTACAGAATACATTGATGATATTATTATTGACTATAGCTTCTGCCAAAGATAATTACTCTATCATCCCATTGTCTGATTATCTTGAGAAATGACCTTAAGTAATTTGTAAGATATAGAATGGTACCATTAAGTACTTGAAGAAAAATCTGCTCTGTCTTCATTCTTTGATCATGGAAAATGATGGTGCAAGAGTAGTTCCCAGAGTCTTCATCTTTAATATCTTCAATTTGAAGTGTACCATTCTCCATTATTTGCATCCCAGTCCTCTTGCTGAACATTTTTGAACGCTTTTCATTTAGATTTATCCTGGCCAGCAGGATGGTTTGGTTGATTGTGTGGTATTTCCATTCGATCAAATGAATGGTCTCTAATGAAAATTCATGGAGATGAAATATTACAGTCTGTCCCTTCCATGTGGATGTGTGTATACCTTTTACAAGAGAGATAATCAAGATATTAATCGATTAAAGCAGGCATGTTAATGGCACATATTGCAGTCAAGCCATTAATTTTAGAACAACATTCCTAAATATTTCTTTATTAAAACATTTAACAATGACCAACATGTTGAAATGATTGGAGATGGTTTGCTTCAGGATAGAGTTTAAAAAGCTTTTGCACCGGTACATGTTAGGAGTCAATGAGACAACATGTAGCAGTTAGTCAATGAGCGTGGATGGAAACATCTGTGAAAACTTAAAACTGTGGGACAAATCCAGTGGATGCTTGCAAGACTGAAAATTGTTAAAGACAATGAAAATCAAGTTTTTAATGTAGTTTATGTCTATATGGTGTTGTTATGCTTTAAGACAAACCATGTGCAAATTAATCAGTGAAAACAGTTTCTGAGTATTTTCTCCTTAAAACGTGTTAGGTTACTAGACTGTAACCCTGTTCCCTGAAAAAGCGGTAACGAGATGCTGTGAACGTGTGGCAAACACGCTAATAATTTGGCTTAAATAACCTCTGATGATGACATCATCAGACGTCAGACGTCAGGTGTGCTTTCAGGTCACTTTGTCTGAACAACATCCTGAACACACCCCCAGTGCGGCAATGCACCACTTTTTTAAATGGTTTTTTAGAAAACCATTTTTAGAGTCAGAAGCTTGACCGCCGCTGACTCTAGTGGTTCAAAGGTGTTGTCGACTACCCCCTTAAGGACCACGGCTACTTTCACTCTGACGGGTCTCAGTCGCCTAGCTCCACGAATGAAGCAGGCAATCAGAGGGTGTTTTCATCATCTTACATGAGCATTCAATGCACAAATATTTTCGTAATAACATGAGCCGACTGGAATGAAGGAAGTGATCAGCTTGATTGATATTCAAAATAGTAAGCAAGTGCTGCTTTGTTTAAGGTTTGTACATCTGCAGTCCTAGTAACGGTTTTCCTTTTTGAATGACGAAAATAGACTATTGAAATCTGTTGATAGACAGATATTTACTTGCACACAGGCTCAGAATGCACATGCTAGTTGACAGTCGCCTTTAGTCCTTTTGGTGTGGTTAAGCACAGCTTTTTGGCAGAGACACAGCCAACGAGAGGCGACAACACAATCAGCTTTCATCGGTGCTAGCTCTTTGATTGCGGCTTGGTCTATGTCCCATACTTAAAGTTTGATACATACAAAACTCCAACGGCAGTAGAGCTTGGTTCACCACGAACCTCCTCTTCTAACAGACCAGTCTTGGGGTGAATGAGACCGATCACAAGTATAATGGATCCACAGTTAAGGTCAGTTCGAGAGGCAATCAAATAAAATCCAGTGGTCCCAAGTCCAAATCCAGTTGTTCCTGATATCATCCCTCTGTCCACAGTACTTCCTGTAGTGGCCACTGCTATGCTGTGTTTGTGGCCTGCATACACTTCATCAGAAGCAGTGGTGACCACTACAGCAACTCCAAAGACTCTTTTCCTAAACTCTCTGTTTGCCATCACGGCCAAGGAGGCTCTGTTTAGGCTATGGAGGCTGTCCATGAACTCTCTGTGCTCCATGCCATGGATGCGGAGGCCGCCCAAGAGAGTTCTATGCTCCAAGTCACGGTAATGAAGGTCGTTCATGTGTCTGGTCTGCCATGGCCTCCTGACCAACCAAATCTACCATGGCGACCTTCTACTGTGGTGGTTATCACCTCCGCCAGCTCCACCCAGGTGGCCCAGGTGATCCTCCATAGTCGCGTCCACTGCCCCACGACCCGGGTCCGCCACTACACCACGACCCTGGTCTGCCACTGCTTCACTGTTTATGGTCTCGTCCACTGCTCCACAGTCCAGGTCCACCACTGCTCCATTGTCCAGGCTCTCATCCTCTTCATGGGCCTGGCGCCCTCCATCCCTCCCCCTGGTCCAATCCACCACCCTGTTTTGTGCTTTGGGTGTGTGTTTAGCTAAGGATTCTGGAGTCGCCTTTTTAGTGGGGGGAATATGTCCCGTTTGGTTTTGGGTTTTGTGTCATGTTTAGGTTATGTCTTTTATTATGTATTGTCAAAGTTATGCTCCTGGTTTTGTCATCTGATTCCCTGATCCCATTATGTGATCCTGTCATGTGCTCTAAGTTTATATCAAGCCGATAGTCAAGTCAAGTCAAGTCTGTTTTGGATTATATTTTATGTCACTTTGCTGGTGTTTAAATAAACTGCACATGGACCCTACTTCATCTCGCCTTCGGTGGACAAATATTGTTACTGATTACATGTTTAATATGTCCTATACTGTATGTTCAGCCCGTTCTCATCCCAAGGCGTCATACATGTGACGCTTTGGACATTTCGTCGAAATCTTACGCACATGGCATCCTTTAGCGTCAATATGAGACGCAGAACCCAAGGCGTCATACAGGTGACGCTCGTCTAAATCTGACGCACATGGCATCCTTTAGCGTCAATATGAGACGCAGAACCCAAGGCGTCATAGCCGTAACCCTACCCCAGACCTAAACCTACCCATAACAGTGCGTGTTATATTGACGCTAAAGCAGTGGTCACCAACCTTTTCAAGCCTAAGATCACATCCCAAGTCCAAATGTAAACCAAGATCTACCACTTGCAGAAAATTATGAAAAAACAAGGCCACAATGTAGTTCTACTTTGACATTCTTTGTTGCCTGTTAGTCACTAGGAAAATATTTATTTAACTATACAAATAGTATATAACTATACAAACTGTCAACTATAATTCAACATTTTCAACAGTAATATAACATTGTTAAGTATATATCCACAGGCTTATTACTCATATATAAACACAATAATCAGTCAATTACAGGCCTAAGCCAATAATGTACTGTTTCATTTTCCCTTTTAAAACATAGGCTATTTCAAATCAAAATGGTAAGTGCAACTATCATACAAAATATTATGACAACAGTCATCCTTCAATTCTTCAAAAATATTTTCACACAAATTACAGACCTACTACTATTCATTACCTCAATAATCAATCAATTACAGGCCTAAAACAGTCATGTACAGCACTGATTCTCTTTCCCTTTTCCAACAACATAAAACACAGATCTCCTTTTAACAATAGCCAATACAGGGTTTTTCCTGGCTCAAAATGAGGCGGAGGTGGTAAAATCGTAACACTAGGGGGGACCGGGGGCATGCGCCCGCCCCCCCCCCCCCCTCCCCACCCGTGTGAGAAAAATTTGTACATTTTAAAGATAAATTCATTAATCTGGTGCACTTTGAGTCACTCGAATCTGTTGTTAAAAATAAAAAATAATCCACCCGCCAACCACCCATATTCTTTGATTTAGATATCTGCATCTGATCATCACATTACAATTATTCAATTAAGCATGATAATATGGTAACATATCACACTGAAGTAGGCTGATTTAAAATTAACATTTATTTAAATTAAAAGTTCTTCTTTTGGCAAAATTACATTTCCTTTATAGCCTAAACAGAGGCTTTAGCCTACTCCCTTTAAACTTAAATTGCAATGTTTTATTTTTGAAAACACTCTTATCGGAATAATTTTTTTGTACCTTTATAAAGGGCATTTTCCCCCTAATTTTATTTAATGTACTGGTATGCTCTAAATTTCATTTCAAATTCTTACATTTTATCAATACATTCAATTAAAATAATAAGACAAGGCTGTTACCAATCAAATGTAATAATTTACATTGAAAAATTATAACTGTGTTAAATGAGATTATTTTGAATATTTTTTGAATATACAAATAAGGAATGTTGAAAAGAATGATACTTTGAAACTAAACCGCCAGTAGAAGCGGCAGGCGGCCGTCTTAATGAGCGAGTCATTGAGTCATTCATTCAAACGATTCGTTCAAACGGCTGATTGATTCAGAATGAGGCGGTTTAATAATGGGTAACGTTAATTGAATCTTTGACTCGAGCGATTAGGTCAAAACCGTCAAAACGCTGAATCATTCAGTAATGAATAATGGATGAGTGTTGCTGTGAGATGTGCTGGCTCTGTTGTTTGGAACTATTTTCGCTGCTGAAACAGAACAAAAACAGTAATTACGTCTAAAAACCCACTGCGCAATGTGACGTCATAGTGACGTCTTTTCTATGTCATTTTTGGACGTCCAATTTCGGTCCACTGAAGGGGTTGTTTTGTAACGCCAGGCGACGTCTTTTGCACATCTAATATTGACGTCGGTGGGACCAAATGTGGTCGTTTGTGGACGTCTTTTCAACATCAAATTTAGTATCTTCTATAACTTCTATAACTGTAGTCCCATGTTTCAAAAGGGTAGAGGACATTTTTTGTACCATGTATTTACATTTATGCATTTGCCAGACGCTTTTATCCACAGTGACTTACATTGCATTAAACTTAGATTCCTGCTTTCCCTGGGAATCGAACCCATGATCTAGGTGGCCGTTACACAAGCGCCAACGCTCTACTGTTTGAGCTACAGCATTACACCTTCAAACGTGGCAATTACCACCAGAGACAATCAAATCGAGTTTTGGGAAAATTATCTTAAATAATTATAAATAATCTGTATTTATATGTATTAATCATGTTGATAACAACAATGTTGATATTTGTAAATAAAAAAAATATTGCATATTAATCATGTAAATTTCCAGCACCTGTAATAGATGTCCAAATGAGGTCCAAAAAAATGACCCAGTTCAACGGTCAAATGTTGAACGCCAACATGACTTCCAAGTTGGGTCATGGTTGGACGTCCAAATAGTGGACCTAGTTTGGAAGTCGAATAGATGTCCAGAATTGGTCATGGACCGACGGACCCAATATAGACATGATCTGCACGTCTATCCGACGTCCAGTGTTTAGTGGGAATGTAAGTAACTTAATTTTAACTATTTGTTTATTGAACTGTTATGAAATCAATATCTTGGTTTCAATCGTGCTTGCATTCAGGAAAACAGCACTCTGGTCGTGTGTGTAGTCTATAACGTTATATTGTTTCTTAACTATAAATTTGACGGAGGCGGCCGCCTCATAATTGTCTATGCAGGGAAACCCCTGCAGATTTCAAACTAGCAATAGCCTACTCCCTCACCGTTGTGCCATCGTTTCGTTAGCTTGCGTATCGTTAGCTTGAAGAGCTTGATGTGAGCGTAGTGTGAAGTGGCTGAGCTGGTTAAAGCGTGAAGCCTTGTTTATACTCGACGCGTCCGCATGAGCCAAAAATGACGTCATTGTAACGGCGCGCGCGCCTCCGCATCCCTAGACACCATTTACTACACACAGTAGGCTCACACATGGTGCATTTTTAATTAATAAATAATAATGAATACAAATATTGGTGTTTTTTCTCTGATTTTGAAAACTCTTCGCGATCGACTTAAAATGCTTCCAAGATCGACTTGTCGATCGCGATCGACGGGTTGGTGACTCCTGCGCTAAAGGATGCCATGTGCGTAAGATTTCGATTAAATGTCATATGGCGTCACCTATATGACGCCAAAGGATGAGAATGTGTTGGTATGTTTGATGGACCTTGTGCACAATAAATGGTTCTATCAAAATAGACTCGTCACTGAGACAGTTACATACTTAGCCACATCCTTTTGAGACCTTTCACACAAAGACAAAAATTTAGGCCACTTTAAAACAAAGGCTCAAGACGGGGAAAAAAAAAGCTTTGGTGTGTCATAAGTCAGTCATTTAAACCCAAATATTAATTTCCATCTTAAAGGTATCTTAAAGGCAGTCATAACCCAGCTAACAGGTCATGGAATATTGTTTTGGATAAAAAAAAAAAAAAACTTGTTTCAGAACGTTCAGAGAACATTAAAAAGTAATGTTCCTATAATGTCTGCAAAATGATACAATAGAATGTTTCTGTCACATTATGTTCAGGCTAGTTTCTTTATCATGGACTTTTAGTTTGTTTTCATGTTCATCATGTGTTCCTTTGTTCAGTTTTGTTCAATATTCAGAAATAACATTTTTGTTACTCAACCTAGCAACCATAACGTTCTTTGAACAATTGTGTTTGCTGGGATGTAACCCTCCCCATCATGATCATCATCTTTCCTAAAATGGGTTGTTGTTAGATGATTAGAGGCTTAAATGAAAACTTCAACCACCCAAACATGCTTAAAAATTAAGTATTCAAAAGAGAGTTTTCCCAGTGATTCCATTGAATAAACATTTTGGGCTCCACCAAAGAACCCTTCAGTGAAAAGTTCTTAAAAGAACCATTTTTCTTAATGTGAAGAACATTTTAATATTCCGAAGAACCTTTTTCCACTAAAGAACCTTTTGTGCAATTGAAAGGGGGTGTTCTTTATGGAGCCATAGATCCCAATTAAGAACCTTTAGAAAAGCAATGTCTCCACATCTCTGTATTTAAATTCACCTCTAAAACCTGTGATCCTAATGTGTGTAATAAATATGATTTAATCTATAAAGACTGATTATTGTTAATTTCTTTGGATATGAATCACATTTAGTACTACTTAACAGCATCCTATTATAGTAAAAATAATACTTTGTGTTCTGAATAAAGATTAATGTTAAGAAAACCCTATGAGTTACATTCAGCAATTGGTTCATAAAACAGATTGACAGGCTGCCATAAAACAATATTTAATGTTTAACATAACCCAACTTAAAAATAATATACATAAGGGTATAACTCTCACCCAAAGAAAGCTGCAAGAGAGTAAACAAGATGATGCACTGATCATTTTTCATCCCTCTGAAATCCACCATAAAGAAACGTGTCTGACATCAAGGCTAAAATTGTCAAATACTTTCTGTCTTGACTGATGGCAGAAAGTGCTACAAAGTATATATATATATTTTTTTTTGTGCTTTAAGTGTTTTCATACTGACCCCTACAGGGCTAAGAATGACAGTGAAGAGAAAGAGTCTCATACTTATCTGATCGTGATATAAAAAAAAAAGCATTTAATGTGCTTCATTGAGCTTAAGGCATAAACTTATAGCTAAGCAGATTGCAAAAGAAAGTCAATAATATTTTTAAATTTCAAAATCAAACCTACGCCACTGCTTTATAATATTTAAAAATATTATTGACTTTCTTTTGCAATCTGCTTAGCTATAAGTTCTTATGGTCAATCAATAACACAAAGCAGATCATGGTAAGAGTAGGCTATTATTTATATAATTTATGTACGGTGTGGTCTTGAAGGAAATGCTTCACTTCCTGTGCCTAACAAGCATCAACTGTCAGAAACCAAATATCACATCTTTGAACAGACTTAGACGGTATGAATAATTGTGTTATTAGCATTTAAATATGTATGTATGTGAACATACATACATACATTCAAACATACATATAAAGAGGAATTAACAACAATTCATAGATAGTTTTGAGGAACTTGTTTTTCAACTACTCATCTAAATGAAAGAATATATCCGACACTGTATTGCCTGTTTTTCCTGTTGACAGCTATTTGCATATGACATGTGGAAGATTAGTGAAAAAATAAAATAAAAAATTAAACAGATCAGTTTCAGAAAAGCTGTCGTGGAATAACACATAACACACACAAATTAGACATATATGAGATAGCAAAATGACCACTAATAGAGTTTTAAACGCGCACACATGAAACCGAACGTGTCTTCGTTTCATGCACCAGGAGGCAAATGAAAACCACAGAACACAGGAAATACAAGCGAAATACAAACCGCCTGTTGTTTGACTGCTTTACACTGAATCAGTCTCTCTATCCCTCTCTTGTTTTACTATTTCTGTCCTTTCACATCTTATTCTGTCTGATTGGCAGGTTGGAAACTCTGGGTTCAGACCACACTTGCAGTTTCAGCAGTCTGCAATTTGTGGTTGTAGCTTAAGTATTTATACTGCGGCAAACAAACCATATTGAGCTTGTTGGAACTATGGGCAATTTAAGTAGCAAGCGAAGGTAGGTCATCTGTAGAGCTTGATGATTTACTTAGATTATGTACTAGAAGTCTATTCAGGTTCTGTTTTATTATTAATATTATTATTATTATTGGGAATTATTAAGTAATCTAAGTTATGTTGTAAAGTCTACTGGCTGAGTGCTACTTTTTCTAAATGTTTCGGAAATGGAAAATTGCATTGTGCATGTGACTTTATATAATTTACATATTTTTATCCTCAGGAAGAAGAAAATTGAAAGCGCTGGTAAGAGAATTTACTCTGATAATAATATATATTCTGAAATAGCATGTTCCAGCTAATGCATTAATAAGGAAGTTCCTTTTTACTTGAGTAGGCAAACCTTTGGCAGAGATTCAAGCATGCATTTAGTTTTATGTCAAAGTTCATGTGGTTCACACATAACGCAGCACTTCTGTAGCTGACAGTCAATTTTGTGAGGATGTACATTCAAGGACAGCTATGATAGGCTACTCATTGTGTACAATGAATGGCTACATTGTGAAGTGACTAATTTATTGACATGTAATTTGTATGTTTTTTTTTTAGAAGATAATGACAATCAGAGAGCAACAGCAGCCGACACACGGGTAAGAATGCCAATAATTCATAATGTTAGGAGTTTAATAGAGTGTTTATTTGACTCTTAAAGGGTTAGATCACCTACAAATTCTGTCAGTAAATACTCACCCTCATGTTGTTTCAACCCCGTAAGACTTTCGTTCATCTTCAGAACACAAATTAAGATATTTTTTATGAAATTTGAGAGCTCTCACTCCTCCATAGGCTGCTAGGTAATTGCATCTGCCGGCCCATAAAAGTTAGTAAAGACATCGTTAAAATAGTCAAGTGACTACAGTGGCTCAACCATAAGTTTATAAAGTGACGAGAATACTTTTTGTGAATACTTTATTGAACTATTCCTTTTCTTCCATGTGGGCCTCTGACGTGAGAGCGCCACGACACATGCGTAAGAACTGAGAAGATGACGCTCGCGATCATTTGATGGGAAAGTGCGAAAGGTAAGCCATTAATTTTGCGGGATTGGTAAGGCACTTTTACGTTTTCTCGTTGGTTTCTTACGATTCGGACATCCAGGAAATGCACACTTTAGAACCATTTTAAACACTACATCGAGACCCATCTGCGTCATCTTCTCAGTGCTCGCGCATGCGTCGTGGCGCTCTCGTGAACTCACGTCAGAGTTCTACTAAAATAATACATTTAAACTGTACAATTAAAATGATATTTTCATTTTATATACATGTATACAGTATGTAGCCCTTTTACATCTACTGATGTTCAAACTCGCACATCTGATAACATCATGTTAAAACACGAGGGCATTAGTTTAGATCTTTGTCAGTTTCATCATAGGTATTTTTGGCTTGTTTTGCATTTTGGGCAAAAATTGGAGTCTTTTTAATGTAGTATTCAAATGACAAACATTTAGTCACAGTGTTTTTTCCTGTTTCTCCAAATGATGCTACCAATGTGACAGAAATAGAATCCAGGTGGGAAAGTATGTCAAAGCGAATGACTTGAGGTGAAACTTACGTAACTTACGATAAATTTATGATGCTGGTACGCCTAGATTAAATAAATAGAAACCTTGAATGCGATCAATGTAAAGTTCATAATTTATATATTTTACAACATTGATAAAAGCATATAAATTATGTCTGGATTACCCTAATAGAAATCTTATTCTTCAGTGCAGTCAATGTCAAATTCATAAATAATGAATACAGTAATTTAGAAAAAAATGCACACTGTACAATTACTTACTTGGGATATTAGCTCATTAAAGAATACTGCTGACCTCAAGCCTTTAGGGAATACATAGACCATGTAATTGTATGAGTTGAATCATTAAATTTGAGCTGTAATTTTTCTATTGTGTAAAATTGGATTGGATTTGGTTTTTTTTTGGGGGGGGGGGGGGGGGGGGGTTGGAAAAGTAAGACAGACAAGAATAGGACATTTCGGAAAGGAGCAGCATGTTCCTCTGAAATAGCAGAGACTGGGGGCAGCAGTGAAGGGGTGCTTTTCTGTTACAAGCATCTGAAAAGAACAGCATGCCCCTTACAGGAGAAAAGTATCATCAAAGCGGTGCTCTTCTGTTACAAGCAGCTGAGAAGAGTAGCATGCCCCTAAATGCAGATACCTGAATGAGGCAACAAGATTTAAATTCACTCTAAGCCTGGTCAAAATGTGGATGTTTCTTTTCTCTCACATTGTATTCCTGAGATAAAAATATGGATGACCCAAAACTTTTTGTGCCTTAATAGTGATAAGACTGAGGTCTTGCTTATTGGCTCATCAGCTTTGTAAAGCTGGTACACTAATGTTAACCGGAGATGGCTCTGTTTTGGAGTTCCAAACGAAATAAAAAAAAATACATGTTATATTTTATTCGAGTTTGTCTTTGACCCACATGTGCAATATATTGTTAAGAATTCCTTTTTTCATTTTAGAAATATTGCTAGAATTTGTCCTATGCTATCTTTTCCTATGACTGAGAGGCTAATCAATACTTTTGTTTTTTCCCACATTGACTACTGCAATGCACTTCTTGCTGGGGTTACTAAAATCACACTCAACAAATTGCAATGTCTGCTAAATTCTGCTGCTAGGATCCTGACTGGAGTCAGAAGAAATGAACACGTTTCTCCAATACAGTCCTTGCACTGGCTCCCGGTCAGGTTCCGCGTTGATTTTAAAATCCTTATGCTCACATATAAGGCACTGCATTGTCTGCCCCCTCAGTATCTGTCTGCGCTTTTTTAACTGTATCCCCAAGCGTCATTTGCGTTCCCCTGGTCTTTTGGCTGTTGACACAGACACGTTTACGATCTGTAGGGGACAGGGCTTTCTAATCCTATGCTCCTTCCTTCTCATATTTTTTAGCTTAGCTTTTTCTTGATGGTTTTAATTATTTTGTATTCCAGCGTGTTCTTATGTTTTTTGTACATTTACATTTAGTCATTTAGCAGACGCCTTTGTCCAAAGCGACTTACAAATGAGGATTAAAGCAAGCCATCGTGAAAAGGCAAAAACAACGCAAGAAGTGCTCAAAATACAATGTTCAGCCATTGCACAGAGTAGCATAAGCCAGACAAGGGAGGATTAAAGGAAAATTAACGATTTTTTTTTATTTTTATGAGGCTAAGTGCTCACGGAAGAGATGAGCGTTCAGCTGTCTTTTGAATGTTGTCAGAGATTCTGCATTCCGGGTGCGGGAGGGGAGATCATTCCACCAGCATGGAACCATGAATGAGAATGTTCTGGAGAGTGATTTTGTGGCTCTCTGTGATGATACCACGAGTTGTCGCTCATTGACCGATTGTAGGCTTCTGGTAGGGATGTAGATTCGTAGGAGCGAGTGAAAGTAGGAGGGAGCTGAGCCTGTGGTAGACCTGTAAGCAAGCATCAGTGCCTTGAACTTGATACGAGCAGCGAGTGGTAGCCAGTGCAGAGAGATGAAGAGAGATGAACGTGGGCCCCTTTGGGCTTGTTGAAGACAAGACGTTCTGAATCATTAGTAGAGGTTTAGTTGCACATGATGGAAGTCCAGCCAGAAGAGCATTGCAGTAATAAAGCCTAGAAATAACCAGGGCCTGGACGAGAAGTTGTGTTGCATGCTCAGTTAGGAAAGGCCTGATCTTCCTGATGTTGTGCAGTGCAAACATGCATGATCGAGCTGTCTTTGTAATGTGGTCTGTGAAGGTCAGCTGGTCATCAAATATTACTCCAAGATTTCTGACCGACCTTGATGGGGTGATTGATAATGAATCTATCTGGATAGTGAAGTCGTGCTGTAGAGACTGATTGCCAGGGAGGACGAGAATCTCAGTCTTTGGCAGGTTGAGCTGCAGGTGATGTTCCTTCATCCATGCCGAGATGTCCGCCAGACAGCTTGAGATACGTGCAGCTACTGTCGGATCATCTGTTTGAAATGAAAGGAAGAGCTGTGTGTCATCAGCATAGCAATGGTAAGAGAAGCCATGTGCATGTATGATGGGTCCCAGTGGTGTGGTGTAAATGGAGAAGAGGAGGGGTCCAAGAACGGAACACTGAGGAAACCCTGTGGTCACTTGATGTGCTTTGGATACCTCGCCTTTCCATGCGACCCTGAAGGACCTACCTGTGAGATAGGACTCAAACCAGTGGAGTGGAGTTCCTGTGATGCCCAATGATGAGAGGGTGGACAGAAGGATCTGATGATTCACAGTGTCGAAGGCAGCAGACAGATCAAGGAGGATGAGAACTGATGATTTGGAAGCAGCTTTTGCGATCCGTAGGGCTTCTGTGACCGACAGTAATGCAGTCTTGGTTGAATGCCCTTTCTTGAAGCCAGATTGGTTGACATCCAGCTGGTTGTTCTGAGACAAGAATGGATGGATGAATTATCGATCACAGCATTGGGAGATGGGCTAATACCTTCCAACGCTGAGGACTTGGCTGGGCTCCCACCTTCGGGTGTGGAAGCCCAGCCCATGTTCGATGCTGAGTTTGTGGCCATGCATGCCCGAGCCACCGTAAACATCAGGCTAGAGGGGAATTATCTGCCCTGTCCCATTCGCGCTTAGGTGATTGGGATCGGAGCGCGACGCACAGCTGCGCCCTGCCCCGGTGCCCTTCTTCCCGGAAGTGGATAAGAGCTGTTGGCTCTTCCATCTTCACTACCCTCAACAGTGGGGCAGCCAGGGGATACATGGAGGTTCCTCAGGTGGAGGCAAAACAGCACCATCTGGCAGGTCCATCAGGCCTAAGCTCCAAAAGAGCTGCACACAGGTATTTCTGAGCCATTATTGATGCAGGAACTGTGCTTGGCGACCGACCTTGTTTTCCGAGTGACGAAGGTCATGGCAAGGGCTCTCGGCCATGCAATGTCGACCATGGTTGCCCAGGAGCACAATCTCTGGCTCAACCTTGTTGAAGGGAATGCCGACATTGTGGAAGCTGACAAAGACACCACCCATCTCGCAGGGTGGCCTCTTCAGCAAAGCAGTTCTCGGCAGTATAGCAGTAGACGAAGGGTATTAATCACATCTTGCCTCACCAAGATTCCTCTGAATTCAAGTCGCAGAGGCCCCACACCCCGTCTGCTCGTAGCCGAGGGTGTCCATCTGCGGCTGCCACACCTGCTCCACCACAGACTGAGCCTAAACCCGGGCCGCACTGTCAATCAAGCCGCCCGCAGGAAGGCGATGCTGCCCGTTCGTCAGGCGAGTGCCAAGAACCCTGGGTAGCACTTCCCAATCCTCGCACTGGCTCATCAGGACAGTCAGACTTGGCTATACGATTCAGTTTGCCAGGCACCCGCCCAGGTTCAGTGGTGTCCTATTTAACTCGGTGGCAGGCAAAGATGGCCCTGTCCTGCATGCAGACATTGCAGTCCTATTGGCGAAGGATGCAATAGAGCTCAGATGAAGGGTTTCAACAGCCCATAGTTTATTGTGCCAAAAAAAGGCGGTGGGTTGCAACCAATGTTAGACCTTCAACTTTTGAATTGGGCCCTGCACAAGCTCCTGTTCAAGGTGTTAACGCAGAAACACATTTTGATATTGTAGCAAATTAGCTCTATGAAATATGAATAATCAATTATAACTTGTTATAATTGATTATGAATATTTGGATCAGTTAATCGGGTTAACTTGATGTAGCTACATTGACATTACAACCAATTACTGGGTTCACCCCGTGAACACTCAATATGGGTTATTAATTGATTAATAGAAATGTACATTTCCAGGGCATGGGAAATGTCTTTCTTACTAAGTACTACTAAGAGCAAGTAGACAAGATCTATGATTAGTGACTCCAGATATGAGCTTGAGACACGGACACCTTTACGTTTGACATGAACAAGATTTTATTAACTAGACTAAACATTTAAACTATAACATACACATACATATACATGCATACAGTTTACCAAGGGAAAGAGAGCTGAAGCAGAATACAGGAAAGGAAGAAGTTATAGCATTGTTTAAAGTTCAGCAGATCAACAGCCTGAGCAAACTATCAGTTTAGTTCTAACACGCCCTTCTTAAAAAGGGGTAAGGATACTTAATGTATCAAATAATGAGACTAAGTTTGATACTTGCATGTCTCGCCCATTTGAATTAAACTGTCCTGATGCAATTTGTTGAGGCTCCAGTTGATCTTTACTGATGTGGTCTTGATGAGAGAGAACCAGTGGGAGTCAGAGGATCTTTGGTGAATGGAAAGACAAGGCCGCAGTCTGGCGCAAGCTTTGGAGTCCTTGGGGGACTTCTAGTTCAGCATCATCTTCACATTAGGGGTGTATTCACACCAGGAAAGTCCTATAGTTCACTTGCTTTGGTCCGGACCAAAACATTATTTTTTTTTTTTTTGGTACGGTTCGCTTTCACACTGCTCTTTTTGCAAGTGAACCAAAATTTGTAAAAAAAAAACACACGTGTGCTAAGGTCGTCCATTCATTGGACAAGGATTCTCAAGTAGGGAAATCAGGAAGTGCAAAAAATGGTAAAATAGACTGCATTTATATAGCGCTTTCACAGACCCAATGGCCACCAAAGCGCTTTACATATTGCCTCACATTCACCCATTCATACACCGACGGCGGTGTCAGCCATGCAAGGCGCCATCCAGCTCGTCGGGAGCAACTGGGGTTAGGTGTCTTGCTCATGGACACCTCGACACTTGGTCAGGTGGAACCGGGGATTGAACCACCAACCTTCCGGTTTGTAGACAACTTACATGAACCACTGAGCCAGTGCCGGCCCCATGCTGAGCCAAAAAAGGCTCAGCATGGAGATATTTCGTACAGCAATATTTGTTATTTTACTAATTTTGTGTTATTCTGTACAAACGCAATATGAAGAAACTAATGAGTATCATATGATACAATGTCATCATCTATACGATGTTGTAATTCGGATTTTGAGAAGACGACGATGTGCTGCAAGACGGTTCCGGCGGAGAGAACATGCTCTCATGTGCGCCTACCATGGCATGCTGACAGTGGCACTGCGCAGAAGACGGATAAGGTATAAAGTTTTCATTCATAGAGAGGGGCTATGTTCATAGCGCAGTGCTTTCTTGCAATTGGGTCGGTTCATGTTCACACCGTAAACGAACCGTACCAGAGTTCGTTTGGAACCGTACCGAGACCACTTCTTCAGCTGGGTCTCGGTTCGGTTGTTTGGTCCGCACCCGAGTTCGATTGCTGTATTCACACCTGCCCAAAAGGTCCGCACCAAGGGGGGAAACGAACTAGAGTTCGATTCAATCGAACCAAACAAGGCAGGTGTGAATACACCCTAGGACTTCTCAGGAAGGACCAAGAGAGTAATAGAGCAAGAGGCTAAGAGAGCAAGCGACTATAGAGCTAAGAGCTAATCTTGTGATCAGTGATTTTTTAAAGCGTGAAGATGTCACATCCTCTGGAGGTGTGTGAGCCAATACGGAGCTGTCTCTTTGGAGGGAGTTTTTAAGACCCTTTGTGTTCTGGCAGGGCATTTGAATGTTTAATTTCATTGGGTGTTTACGAAAAGAATCTTCAAGATTCTTATAATACTAATGCGTCATAACGTTAGCAAAATGTAATGTAAATTAACAAATGGGGGACGAAGATTGGAGTTTATAGAGACCAAACATGCCACACATATGATTTTGGTTGACCACAGTATGCAAAGTCTGAAACATTAACCCAATAGAGTTTACAAGAAAACATAGGCCAAACTACATAAAAGGAAAATCATGAGAAGGGAAAATTAGAAACATGTTTATAAATTTTTCAAGTGGCTATATATATATATATAGAATATATAGGATTAACAGGTTTTATTTCTCCTCAGTAAGAATTAAGTGAGTGTCACAGCCCTCTACACATTCCTTTTGGGGGTCGTAAACTCTTATCAGTCTTAAGGTGTCCTGTAACAGGACAATGGGTTCTGCCAGTGTTGGCTTCATTTATGATGTTAGTTTTTTGGGGGGAAGTTTAATAGACCTTTGTTGGGAGAGTGAGTTTGCTGGATTATTCATTAAATATAATGAATAATTAGTGTGTGTCTGATTGGTCCAGATGCTACAAGATGCATTCGCCAACAAACTTGAGACTTGAAGGATGCGCACTTCCATGTTTCGATTTTGCCTCAACACAGACCTTTTCTTCGGGTTGCTTTCGAGGGTCAGGCGTACCAGTGCCTGAAAATAAACACGAAAAGGCCTGTATAGAACACGAAAGTGTGTTAAACTTGAAGCGGTGTAAGAAATAAAGCCAGCAAACAAAACATTAAATATCACCTGCAGAATGTTTTGCTTCCCTTTTAACTGACATGATCTTTCATTAACGCTGCAGGAAGCAATTGCATAAATCGAGATAACATCAGTTTTATTCTTGTGCACGCACTAAAACACAGACAGTTCTGTTTGTTGGTGGAAGAATGTGAGCGTGCAGAACTGCTTGTGTTTCAGTGCATGCGGATGAAATAAAACCATCCTTAACATTTCTCTGCCGACTGTCTCTGCGCGCTTCAACTCTCAATGTACTGAGCAACTGCTCCTGATGTAAAACGCAATTAAATGGTTTGGTGTCCGCCATTACGCTGCAGATTTAAATGTCACGCATGAATTGAAATTATTTTAAAACATTTTACGTTGTTACTTTTCATGCAGTTAACGTTTCTGAATTTATTTCACATTTCAACTTTTTGTGTAATTTTTGAGGACTGGTCAGGGTCATTTTAATAATTTGTTTAATAATTCATAATATTTTGACAGTCCACATTTCAAGTGCAAAGGGCCAGTAGAGTAGCATTAATGGGAAAAGTGTACTACAGTGCATTGGAGTGTAGGTGGTCAAAGGTTTAGCTTCGGCAGTTACGGTATTTTCAAGTCATGTCAGAAAGAACGTATTCATGAGATAAAATGCACATGAACATCAGCACAACTTGTAATTATGAGTTTTGGAAACTTTGGATTTTCATAAGAGTTTCCGAGTTAGGTGCGTGATGGTGAGAAAACATGTCAGAGGCAATGGATGCAGAGTCTGCCTTAGTGAAAACACATGCAAATAGAAAAACACCCTGCAAATTAAGAAAACATCTTCATTAGTTTCACAACACATGTGTGCTCCAAATACTCACAACAAAACCAAATACAGAAACGTTTTTAAAAAAAATTTAAAATAAAGAACATGAGGGTAAGATATTAATCTATACATCAGTTACATTGTACAGATTTTGGCATATTATGTTTAAATAAGTTTCATAGGAAATGTTAGGTAATGCAGGGTCCAAAGATGAGACGGCACGTTTTAAAGTTCAGACACTCACACACAGATAGGCTATATAACGCGTATTTTGAAAACTTAAAATGTATATTTATTTGCAACAGTTATGTTAACAGGAATAATAAGAAATGTCTGTCATAAGAACAGCTTCAGCTGATGGACACCGTGCTGCATTGTCATGGGAACATCCCAGGTGAAAATAATGAGGAAATGACGTTGTCTTTCGTTGCTCCCTTCACCAAGTGCGTTCCAAACGGCTACATAATGGCACACAAGTGCCCTACTTTCTTAATATTAAGCCTGTGTTCAATATCACTATTAGTAAGGATAGTATGATCACTGTATAATTGAAATGCAAGATATTTAAAGTGTACCTAAAGTATACTTAATTGCAATAGTTTCACTTTAGCACAATCAAATATACTTCAGTATATATATATATATATATATATATATATATATATATATATATATATATATATATATATATAGCACTATTTCCGGATAACTGAAGTGCATCAAGTACAAAATAAGTTGTTTCAATTTAGCAAACTTTAAGTATACCTATTTAGTATACTAAAAATACAATTGCAGGGTATTTATATTAAGTACATAAATATGTAAATGTATTTGTACTTAGCATAAAATAAATGTATTTAAAATACATTTTAGTATATTTATTTTTCACTGGGGGAACTAACAAGGAAAAATAATTCTAATGCATTTATTAATTTTAGTTAATGGCAATTTCTACATTTACTGATACATTACTTTTAACATTATTTAATCAACCTGAGGTGACATAAACTAACAATGAACAGTTGTATTTTTATTAACTAACTTTAACAAAGATTAATAAATACTGGAACAAATGAGTTACTCATTGTTAGTTCATTTTAGTTAAGGCATTAACTAATGAAACCTTATTGTAAAGACATTTAACCACAAGGTGACAACACCCTGATTTATTCTGCCTCTTTAAGCCACACAATATGATAAAAATCCATATACAACTCTTTTTTTTTCAAGGAAGTTGTAGTAAACAAACAATAAATAATAAATCAATAAAGTTTTAATAAGAAAATGTTGAACAGTTTGATTCTAGCTCAAAGTTCACAGTTTCTCTGACAATAACCCATTGTTATACATAGAGCTGTGGCCTTAGTCACACACTAACGCAATGGATACTGACATTTTTTTCAAATGCCGGTTAAAAGACTTCCTCAATCATAATTAACAGGCTTGTGTTTTCTTTCTGACCCACAGACAGAAGATGTCCTCTATGCCTCTATTGACCACACTACCATCAATCCAGAAAGGCCTATTCGAGACTTGGAGGACAATGATTGTGATTATGCCGTTGTAAAGCTCCCTCAAAAGACAACAGACATGGCCAAGCAAAAAAGCAGTGAGGACTGTTCAGATGATTATGTGCTCATGGGCTGAGCATTGAAATGCTTATTGTGGCTGAAATCAGCACATTCGGCCAGAATGGACACCTGAGATAGACAAACACAACTTTGAGCGCTTGTTGACTTTGTATAGGTTGAAATGATATTCAGGGTTTTTAATTATTATTATTATTCATTTTAATTAATTTATGGAGGTTTTCATTTAATGTTTTTTTCCTCACTGCATATTTACAACATTAAGTATAACATATTAAAGATTTTTTATATTTTGATGCATTGTAAGTAATAACTGCATTTATGTGCACAGTGAATAAAAGTGCATATTATGTTTATCTTCATGTATGTGATATATAAATTTGAATAATGAAACTTAAGAGAGATTTATATTTTTCTAATGATTCCTAGTTCTCAGTCATCAAAGAATCCAATGTGTTTGGTATGATGAATAAATTATTCATTTAAAAACACTGTAAAAAGAAACTTTTGCTTGACTTGTGTAACATTTTTAATTTTATCAACTCGAAATAAAAAGCTGTATTATTGAAATAAAGTTAAGTTAAGTGTCAACTTGTATATTTGGTTATCACAAGAAGTTAAATCCAGGAAAATCATTATAACGCAAAATTTTAAGTTGTAAGAAAGTTAAAAACTTGAGTGAAACAACAACAGGGCTAGTTGTCACATGTGTCGTGTAAATAACTACAGGTCCAATTAGATGATGATTTCTAAGATGCATTTAAAAAACTTAAGTTATTGTTTAGTGAATTATGTCATCCAAACTAAAATTCTAGTATCATATGTTGGGTAAACAAGTGAACAAAATGAACCACACTGACATATAATCAGACAAAATACATGTATAAGGAACATTTTTTAACTGTACTTTTAATAAATGCCAGGGGCAATAATAGGGCAAGTATTCATACGCATTTCGTATGTTGTAATTTTATAATAGTACTGTCATTGTATTTTAGTTTCATCAACAATTTGTGCTTTTAACTTTTAAAAAGCCTAAAATGGACAGTCTATTAGCAGAGTATGTTGTGACAACTTTCCCCACATGTGACATGCCTTCAGTAAATTGTATCTTTTTTTAGTCAATATGGTAGAAATGTCCAAATAGCTTTTTTGTATCAAAGCCAAGAAATGTACCTGTACAATAAAAGAAATCTACCATGAGAAATATTCACTGAAGTAAAAATTGTGAGAAGTAGCCTTAAGAAATTTACTCAATATATAGAGTTAAGATTTAATCATGATGACCGAATATTTACTTTTTGCTATGTTTTACACCCGTTAATGTATAGCTTTAATAAAACTTATTCAGAGCAGCGCCATGACAGGTATGAAGGCGAGGCTGTGAGGGAAAGACTCATACAGTGTTTTCAATGGCATCCGCTAAAAAGCTGTATAACTCCAAGATCACTTATAATGTCGTCTGGAGTTTTTTTTTGTCTTCCTAGAAAGGTATTTTTGCAGTGTTTCGTCAGCAGAACAATCCAAAAACACATTAAATAACACAACCCATGAAAGAGATATACGTCTATCCCTCAGGCTCACGGCGATGCTGTGAATAAGGTCTATAGGGGTTTCGTATACTATCAATAAACAACCACAAGAGGGAGCAATCTGCTTTTCGAGTTGTATGCTATGTAGAGTGTGATAGTAGAAGTAGATTGTGAGACAAAGGTACAACGCTTTAAAATCTAGTTCTTGGGGAATCCCACGACAACATCAAAAAAGATGTTGATCGGCATCCCACCAGTTTCAGTTTCTGCAGGAGTATCTGTGTGATATCTGAGGGCGTACCTGATCTTCTGTTTCCAGTTACAAGCATTTAGATACTATAGGTATACAATTACCCCTAAGTTTCCACATCGTTCCACTGAATCATTCTGAATCAAGGGGACAGTGTGACTGAGTGGGTCTGACTCGCCATCACCTGACCACAAATCTCACAATGTTACATTCTTATGTAACACTGAGTTAAAAGCAGTTAACAAGTCACATACTCAATATTTATCATTGATCAATTGTGGCCTATTAGAAAGGCCTATTTTTACAGATACAACCAACATCATTGGTTAAAAAAAAAAACTCTACACTCGTAATGCCTCTTACTGTCTATGGTTCCACGAAGAACCTTGAACATCCATGGACCAAAAGGGATGCCATAAGTACCATTTTTGGTTCCCCAAAGAACCTTTTAATAAACAGTTCTTAAACTAAGCATGTTTTTCTTGACGTGAAGAACATTTTATCAGTCAACAAAAATATACAATAAAAAGGATGTTTTTTACTGTTAAGAACCTTTTGTGCAATGAAAAGGCACAATGGATGTTAAAGGTTCTTTACGGAATCATAAATGCCAATAAAGAACCTTTATTTTTAAGTTTCAGTGGAAAAATGTTATTTAGATTATTAAAATGGATCTTTTAAGAATTGTTCTCTGGAACATTCTTTTAATGGCACACAAATGGTTCTTCTATGACAAAAAAACACTTATTTGGAATTTTTTTAAAAGGTTGACTTGATTGTATTAAACTCAAAGACCAAATAGAACATATGCAATACTGCAATGTGAAGGGATAATAAAATGTATTTACATAATTTGAATTCTGTGCAATATTTAAAAACTTTAGTATTGTTAGCGGACAATGGGTTGATTTTGACCTTTTACTCTCAGAAAGGAAAGATATATGTACAAACGTGAAAAGAACGATTTGTACAAATGATTAATATCTAACCAGGCACTGTGTCTACAAATCTACATATTAGTGAAATCACTGATTCTGAAGTTGTCCCAGTCATTCTTCATCATATACTGAGACAAATGTTCCTCTGTCACTGTCTTTCACGATTTGACTCGGTGTGACTTTTGTTCCTCAGTCAGGCGCTGTTTGCTTTGGGGATGCTCTCATGAGATGACTGCTTTTCCACTAGTATTGTTTTCAATGTGCAATTTTAACCACAGAAATGTCTTTGCCCTCTTAATTTTCAGTGCTCTTCTGGTATCCTGTTTCATCATGAAAAGTGAGTGTGTGTTGTGTCGGTTAGGCATTGAAGAGTTCAGCTGAGGAGTTGTAGATGGAATTGACTCGCTGTATATAACTTGCATAAGGTTCCACCTCTTCCACATCAGTAGGCTAAACACACAAACATATGCTTTAGTGAGCAATACAAAGCACTTTTACAATGGACCTTACATAGTGAATAACTGAGTATACAAAACAAACAGGATTTGACAGATATGTCTCACCTGGGGTGGTTTGTCTTCAGCTGGTGGTGAGATTTTGGATTTGCAGCAAAGCATCTTCAATGAACTAAAGAGAACACAAAGACAAATAGATATCGATAAGACATTTCTGTATCAATTAGTCATCATACCATGCAAAGTGATTCAACAGCAGTGAATCAAGGCAGTAAAACAACCCACCTTATGTGCTTGAGTTTCCTGCGTAGTAGGTAAACCCCGGCCAGAGACACAAGAATAAAACAAAAAGAACCAGATGATATGGCAATCATTTCCCATTTATATGTTCTTGTTTCTTTTCCTGAAGAGAGAGAAGATTATTTCCCTTGTAATAATAATTAATGTTAACAGGGTACATTTTATTTGAAGGTGTCCTTGTTACAGTGTAAATAATATTAAGTAACAACATGCACTTACTATAGATTTGGGGTTAGGATTAGGGTTTAGTTTAAGGTTAGTTGCATGTAATTATGCATAATTTACTGTTATTACTATAGCAAGTGCATGTAACATGTAACAAGAGCACTGTAAAATAAAGTGGTAACGTTACATGCAATATAGCAAAAAACATGTTTCACCCCCATTTGTTAAAAAATGTTAAGTAACACTTTACAATAATGCATACGTTAACAAACTAACTATGAGTGAAATATTATTACAGCATTTATTAACCTTTATTAATGTTAGTTGAGAAATTAGCATTAACTAAGAGTAATAAATGCTGTAGAAGTATTGGTCATTGTTAGCTCATGTTAAATAATTCATAAACTAATGTTAACAAATAAAACTTTATTGTAAAGTGTTTCCATAAAGTCTCTAATATTGTCAAAACCGATTTTTTTTTAAATACAAGCCACTGTACTAAATGTGGTCAAATTTGCTCCATATTTCATTGCAAAATATTTGCCAATTTGACCTTGTGGACTTCTAGAAAGTAGTAAACTCTCCTAAAAACTTTTTTTACACTCTGACTGGTTTATTTGTCCAATAACATGTCCAACAATGTATATACATGCATAAAATGAGAATTCTCTTATTTGTATGATGGTCAAGACCATTTTTACCACATCTGAAATGCTGTATTGTGTAAAACACCTTGATTTCTGTTTTATATAAAGCCTAATATTTATATGTATTTGTTTTCTTTGCTCATTATATGTCTCATTTCATATAAAGCTTATATCTGACACTGCTATGTCAAACTTCAAAAACAGAATTAACCACTGATCCACTTAAAAAAAAACAATTGTCAATTCCTTTTCAAATAAAGTGTGTTCACCTTGTGTTGTAATATGCAGTGTGCTCTTCTGTTGCAGAGGGCCGGACACAGAGGGGTATGACGCCACACAGCTGAGGTTACTGATGGTCACATCATCAGGAAGATGTACTCGATTCTCCATAATAAAAAACGTGTCAACCTTCTTGACTGAAGTGTTTTTGAAGGAAAAGTTCAAGGCAGGTTCCCAGTGAAGAGTGGGTTTCGTCTTTTTATATGTGGCCTCACAGACAGCAATCCTCAGACCATTTTCAATGTCCAGATGAGTTTTCAGGCGGGTAACTTAAAAACAAAGAAATTTAATTTAATTTGAATATCGGTAAGATATCATCATTATATATTGTTGTCTTAATTGCTAATTCTAAATACTATTTTTTGTATAACAAATTGAATTCTTCACTGGTTCATGATGACTACAATGAAACAGAGAGATGTAAGTAATCTATCACTGGATGAAGGTAACATCAGTTGTTAGTGTTCAGTTAGTGGAATTTCACCTAACCTGTGTTTTAAAATGTTCAGTTTTTACAATAGTGTTGCAATAATTTGAAATTGTACTCACCGCTTACAGAGACATTTATAGATTTGCTTCCTCCTTTTATTGATAAATCACAATAGTAAAATCCTTCATCTTCCACTGAAATCTTGGGAATGAATAATGAAACTTCATTTGAAGTGTTGTATAGCCTCTTTCCATCATTACAAGTGTTGTCCAGTTTGGGTGCCAAACCAAGAAAACATTTTCTGCCCTGCATGCTGATGTTCCACACAATAAAAATTAATTCATTCCATTTGACATCAGTGACATTATTGGCACACCATAAAGACACATCGCTTCCCGCCACAAAGATCTGCTCTTTGAAATCTGAAAGAAAAAAAAAATATTATATAAATCAGATTAAATATTGGATTAGAGTAAAATATCTGTTTACTAAATAGATCAATAAAACCATGATCTGCAATTGAAATATTCAAGTAAATTAAAATATAATTCAAATATATACACGACTGGTCAAAAGTTTGAAATAATTAAACATTTTTAATGTTGTTAAAAAAGTATCTTATCTTCACCAAGTCTGTGTTAATTTGATTTAAAAAAATACAGAGAATAGTATAAACAATAGTATTTTGTGAAATTGTATTACAAATTGGTATTAATTTTTTTATATATATTTCTGTTTTCATATATAATTTAAATGTATTACTGTTGTAACAAAGCTGAATTTTCTGCATCATTACTCCAGTATTCAATGTGACAATTCTTCAGAAATCATTCTACTATTCCAATATTAATAAGAAACATGTTTTAAAAAGTGCTGCTGTATTTTTGGGTACATTGTGATACACTACCACTTAAAAGTAAGAATTAATAATTATAATACTTTTGTTATTTTAAGGAGGCATTATATTAATCAAAACGGACAGTAAAGACATTTATAATGTTACAAAAGATTTCTATTTCAAATAAATGCTGCTTTTAAATGTTCTATTCACCAAAGAATCCTGGAAAAAAAAATATTATGTTTTCAACATTAATAATAATAAGGACCATGATTAATAATTCAGTATTCATCAATAAATGATGAATCGTCATATTAGAATGATTTTACATGAGTAAATTACAATTTAAAATATATTCAAATAGAAAAACGTTATTTTAACATTACCGTAGTACATTACCGTTTTCACTGTATTTTTAATCAAATAAATGCAGCCTTGGTGAGCATAACAGACTTATTTCACAAACTATTTCAAAAAAAATTTATTTCAAACTTTTGACCAGGAGTGTAAAATATGGGTATTATAATGCATTAAAACATGGCAACACTTTACAATAAGGTTCATTAGTTAACATTAGTTAATGTATTAACTAACAATGAGCAATACATTTGTTGCAGTATTTATTAATCTTTGTTAATGTTAGTTAATAGAAATACAGTTCATTGTTTGTTAATGTTAGTTCACAGTGCATTAACTAATGTTAACAAATACAACCTTTGATTCTATTAACGTATTAGTAAATGTTGAAATTGATATTAACTAAGATCAATAAATGCTGAAGAAGTATTATGCTTAGTTCATGTTATAGTTCTAAGGTTAACTAATGAATATTGTAAAGTGTTACACAACTTTGCACTAAACTTATCTCTCCCAGCCATGCCAGACTAGTTTTATCCTTTGGTGTGTCATATCCCTTTTTTAACCCTAAAAATAGTTACAACACATACAGAAGCTCTATCTGAAAATAGATGTAACACAGTTGGCACTTTCCATCAATAGAGTTCACTTTGGCATCTCAAGACTTTTTTAAAGCATGAGAAGCAGTTTTTTTAAGAACTATGTTAGAGGAGTAATTATCTCAGCATAAAAAGCAGCTAGTTTAAAAACATCTAATGTGTGTATTCCCCCGCAAAATAGTGATTCTATAAACAGTTCATCAATGTGTTCCTACGGTCAAGATCCTCTCTCACCTTTTATGCGAGTATTCTGTTGTACCCTATTCATGAAAAGTGCCAGTTTATTTATATAAATGAAAAAAGTCAATTATAAAAGTGTATATTGTCTGACCTGTCAGTTTTTCAATGACATCCTCTTGATTCTGTTGTGATATGTGTTCTCCTAGGACAGTTAGTGCACAGCATGTTAGTAACCGGTTAATGTGAGCGCTCAGCACATGGAAACAATAATTCACTCAAGTGGGTATTCTAGTTCATTTTCGTTATATTACATTAGTAAGTGTGGGATATTGAAGGCTTAGTACATTTATTTGTCATATTTCTTGTTATTGTTAGTCAGAGGTGTACAGTTTTGTACAAAGATTAGACAAACATTTTTACTGTAGCACAAGAGGAACGAGCCCTAATTCTGAAGAATACGTAGTTTGAACACCTGGCCTGAAGCAACGACTCCCATACCACTCCATCAACGGCATTCAATGGCATTATTGTAAACAGTCACACCACAAATGTCATTTGGTTCCAAGTAAATGGTTACATTTACTGTTCTACATTTAGTTTCTTTTCAGGTGCTTCTGTCACCCTCAAAAACCTCAGCCACTCATCTCCCCCCACGAATCCCCCTGAGAGGAAGAGCGCTTCGTCATGGCATGTCCTCTCAAAATAGCAACAAACACATACAGAAACAAACACAAAGCCTTCACATGCACGTGATAGAACAGAGTCCTCATTCTGGTGTACATCCATTATGAGCTCCATTGAAGCAAAAGTTCACTGTAAATGTCTTAGCATTTTAAGTTCAAGAAACTAAAAGTAGACTTTTTCCAATTGATCAACTTCACACTTTCAATATACTTTGTCTGACTGAATTAAACAATTCAAAAATGTTCACCACCCAAGTATTTTGGGACACATAAATATGAATTTAATTCGAAATAAAATATCAAGTCAAGTGACATCTGCCAACAAGACTAAGCTAGACTAAGAAGGCCAACTCGTCTAAATAGGCCTAAAGATCTAAAGAGTATCACATTACAATTCAATTAAATTGAAACTCACCTCTTGTGTGACTTCTTGCCAAAAAGATGCTTAGGAGGACAACTACCGTCAACGTCTTACTGTTCGCCATCGCTACAGTACAAATCTCCGGTCAGACGCCTCTTCGCTCACCTTTAAATTGACTTTTTTCTCTGTACTCCCGGGTTATGCGCACTTCTATACTTGTAGTCAAAGTACCTTTTTCAAAAGCACTGAAATGCCAAGCATTCTCTTATTTTTTACAATAAACTTAGACTAACTTTATCAAAGTCTTAAGAATAAAGTAATACATGCTGATTCGTGGAGCGTCGGAAGTTTTTCACATCTGTTTATCTTTCTATCAGACTTCACTCTCTTTCCCTTCTCTGAGTTCTCCTCCTTTTGTTTCCTTCAGCAGTGTGACGCTGTTGTACACTCCTCCATTTTTTTTATCATTTCATATTCTTCTCCCACATGAAAATGCTGACTTCCTGTCTTGTTAACCACGGCAGTCATGTGAGAGCGTTGTCTTAGTGCAAGAAGACTGCAGTTTGGCAGTGTGTGATGTGTTGATAGTGATATGTATTGGTTAATTTTGGTGTTTTATCTAGGTGGTAGAACGAATAGAGTAATGTGACATTATAACATCTGCTGTAATATGATTCAAAAGTCAAGAGAGATCAAAAGGCTGTTTGCATCATTTCAATTGCCCAAAAGGGCCCATGTCACACCTCTGTTCATCTCACTGCACTGGCTACCACTCGCTGCTCGTATCAAGTTCAAGGCATTGATGCTTACTTACAGTTCTACCATCAGAACTTTCACTCGATCCTACGAGTCTACATCCCTACCAGAATCCTACGATCGGTCAATGAGTGACGGGTCGTGGGACCATCACAGAGAGCCACAAAATCACTCTCCAGAACATTCTCATTCATGGTTCCATGCTGGTGGAATGATCTCCCCTCCCTCACCCGGAATGCAGGATCTCTGACAACATTCAAAAGACAGCTGAAAACTCATCTCTTCCGTGAGCACTTAGCCTCAAAAAAAAAACAAAAAAAATCGTTCCTTTTCCTTTAATCCTCCCTTGTCTGACTTATGCTACTCTGAGCAATGCCTGAACTTTGTATTTTGAGCACTTCTTGCGTTGTTTATGCCTTTTCACGATGACTCGCTTGCTTTAGTCCTCAGTTGTAACTTAAGTCGCTTCGGATAAAAGCGTCTGTTAAATGACTAAATGTAAATTATTGATTATAATTTTAATTATACAATTATTATTATTTCTCTCACTATCTCTGACAAATGAACTACATTCATTTCCAGTGAAGAACAGTATAGCAGTATACAGTATAACAGTATAATCTGCATATGAGGAATTATTGAAACCAATTTTGGATGTGTTTAAATATTTGAACTTTTGCGGCTAGACCGAATGCATCGGCCTGTGATCTGAGCATGTGGTGAACATTTGTTCACTAAAATGTTAACAAATGTTAATATTAATTATTTACGTGGATTAGTTCAAGATATATTCATATATTCATTATTCATTCATTTTACCATTGTAAGTAAGTGGAGGCAATGACTGTGTGCCAATGCTAATGTGGCTTTAGATGATGTCTTACAGCTTCCTGTAAGAAAAATAGCCCATTTTAACAAATAAAACAAGTGGCTTAGCAGCAAGATAAACTGTATGACAGTATTAAAAATGCTTCTTCTATTTTAGTTTACATAAAAGTTTACACAAAAGAAGATATTTTAACTGTTTTGCCTAAGCAATGAAAGTCAATGGTGTCTAAAACAACATTTTAAAAAAAAATGAAAGAGAGAAAAGACATTTGCCATAATATATATATACATATACAGTATATGTATATACACTCACCGGCCACTTTATTAGGTACACCTGTCCAACTGCTCGTTAACACTTAATTTCTAAGCAGCCAATCACATGGCGGCAACTCAGTGCATTTAGGCATGTAGACATGGTCAAGACAATCTCCTGCAGTTCAAACCGAGCATCAGTATGGGGAAGAAAGGTGATTTGAGTGACTTTGAACGTGGCATGATTGTTGGTGCCAGAAGGGCTGGTCTGAGTATTTCAGAAACTGCTAATCTACTGGGATTTTCACGCACAACCATCTCTAGGGTTTACAGAGAATGGTCCGAAAAAGAAAAAACATCCAGTGAGCAGCAGTTCTGTGGGCGGAAATGCCTTGTTGATGCCAGAGGTCAGAGGAGAATGGCCAGACTGGTTCGAGCTGATAGAAGGGCAACAGTGACTCAAATAACCACCCGTTACAACCAAGGTGGGCAGAAGAGCATCTCTGAACGCACAGTACGTCGAACTTTGAGGCAGATGGGCTACAACAGCAGAAGACCCCACCGGGTACCACTCATCTCCACTACAAATAGGAAAAAGAGGCTACAATTTGCAAGAGCTCACCAAAATTGGACAGTTGAAGACTGGAAAAATGTTGCCTGGTCTGATGAGTCTCGATTTCTGTTGAGACATTCAGATGTTAGAGTCAGAATTTGGCGTAAACAGAATGAGATCATGGATCCATCATGCCTTGTTACCACTGTGCAGGCTGGTGGTGGTGGTGTAATGGTGTGGGGGATGTTTTCTTGGCACACTTTAGGCCCCTTAGTGCCAATTGGGCATCGTTTAAATGCCACGGCCTACCTGAGCATTGTTTCTGACCATGTCCATCCCTTTATGGCCACCATGTACCCATCCTCTGATGGCTACTTCCAGCAGGATAATGCACCATGGCACAAAGCTCGAATCATTTCAAATTGGTTTTCTTGAACATGACAATGAGTTCACTGTACTAAAATGGCCTCCACAGTCACCAGATCTCAATCCAATAGAGCATCTTTGGGATGTGGTGGAACGGGAGATTCGCATCATGGATGTGCAGCCGACAAATCTGCGGCAACTGTGTGATGCCATCATGTCAATATGGACCAAACTCCCTGAGCAACATGACATCATGACTTTGCGTAAACATACACGCCACTTTCAATTCAAGTGGCGTGTTATCTATACGCATTTTGAGCTATCCGCGTGTATGTCCACGCCGAAATCTTTTGCGTGTATGTCTACGCCATTAAATGTCCGAGTGATTCCGCGTGTATGCGTACGCCGTTAAATCTCCGAGCGAAACGAAGCAAAATCTATATCTACATCTGTGGAGCGATATTTCTTTTCCTAGGATGGTAGGAGAAGACTCATAAATGGTATTAACCCCAGTGACGGGTAGGTTTAGGGACGGGGTTGGGGTAGGTCATATATTTATATATACATAATACAGTAATATAACGTTAAGTCAAAGGCGTTGATAAACACGCTGAAAAGCGATTATGCGTGTTGATAGCACGCCAAAAATGGAAATACGAATTGGCGTGTCATACATACGCCATTTCATGAGATCAGTCTGCCCTGAGGAATGCTTCCAGCACCTTGTTGAATCTATGCCACGAAGAATTGAGGCAGTTCTGAAGGCAAAAGGGGGTCCAACCCGTTACTAGCATGGGGTACCTAATAAAGTGGCCGGTGAGTGTATATATATATATATATATATATATATATATATATAAAATATTTATGAATCCCCTCAATACAAATATATATTTTTATTCAACATACTGAACCATTGTGCCGCAACAAATATATTGTGGTACTGATCTCAGTGGGTTGAATTTTGGTGAAGTTTAGGTGTTTAATCATGTTGCAAAATTTCAGTAACTGGACAATCCTTGCATGTTGAATGAGGTTATGAAAAACAGCACAGTCAGTTAATTATTGTGCAGATGTTGTGCATAGTTCAGACAGATGCAGTCACACAGGATGTGGTTAGCCATGCCCCCCTTCAATCACACATGGATATTAGCCATTGTCAGATCAAATGTGTTGGTGTGGTGAGATGTCAGATGAAGTGCTACAGATTAGAAAAGCACACGCTTTTTGCAATCTGCAATGCAGTCAGAAATGACCTTTTTCTGCTGACATAACAAAACCTCCATTATCAACATCTTCCCCTGACACAAACAGCCAACTTTTCTTGATAGTTCTTTGTTTACTTCTCTGCTGAGTGTATACATTAGCTTTAAAAAGAGCTTTAACCACACAACTTGACCCTGTGAGCTCCATGCTTACTAAAAGAAAATCCACCTTTAAACAATTCCACTTATTATTAGTGGGGTTATTATTAGTTTGGCAAGAACAGTCATCGCCCTGAAAACGTTTGAGAATGAGCTGGCAGCAACTGCTGAGGAAGTTCAACTGGAAATCTGTTTAAAGTAAATTATAATATGAGACTAATATTTGCGCTTTACTTTGGTTTTCTCAGACCTGAATGAACAACTGTGGTCTTCTATGTCTCCATACAGTGGTTTTAAGTTTTAGATGGCCACTCAAGATATGATGGTATAATACAGTATGTGTGTAAGCAGAACAATATAAATGTTTGAGATGCATTAGTACATTTAAACTTTACTTGTAGACAACTTGTTCTTTGGAGACACACACAAATACACGTCTTCTGAATGTCATATTAATAATAAAATAATATTAAAATATTTTATTTATAACGCACTTTTCATCAGAAGATCTCAAAGTGCTACAGGTTAAAAACAAAAAAATAAGCAGTTCTTTAGAGAGAAAAAAAAACATCTAAAGGGGATGTAAAGAAGGAGACCTAATCAGACGGCAGTTTGGCGCTGGCTCTGACATACACACACACACACACATTCAAATTTGCCGCTCCTCTGTTACCGCTATGGTCCGGGTGCACACGAGACACATAGCACTTGTTCATTCAAACTCAAAGTACCCATCGTCTTGATACAATAAACTCACATCGCATACACACGCATACATATACGTGCATATAGATTTACCTGCTCATGATGAGTTGATTCTGGGAGTGAAAGAGACAGATTAAACGTGATTGTTGGTATCGAGGGCTATTTATAGCGCACTGTCACGTCTCCGCAATAATGGCGTCACCCGGAAAGGAGGATACTATGTGTCATGTGATGTGGGAAATATTTTTGTGTCCATAGTTAATTTATGTCTTGAAAGAATATTACGTGATGTTGGTAAGTATTTTATGGGTATATATTTATGTTTAATGTTTATTAGTGCGAGTTTATGCAGTACTTAAGCACTGTGAAATTTCATGTTCCCCCGGGGTTTTGGTAAATGGTTGGCTCCAATAGGGGAGGAGCCAACAGTATAAAAGAGTGGCTGAATATTCATTCAGGGTCTCTTGGTAGGCTGATGCGTGAGTGTGCAGTTGTGGTGCCACGAACAAATCAATTAATGTTTTGCTGTGTGAAACCGTGTATTGTGGATACGTGTTTACAGTTTTTTTTATTTATTTTTTATTTTTTTTGTTTAGTTAATATATTTTCGCCAGTGGAAGAGTTGATTATTTTTGTACAGTTTTGGACTCGCTTGTAAATAAGTTTCACCTCTATATAAATAAACCATCATTTTGCACCATAGTGCATTTGCGAGCTGGGCCCTCATTTTTTATCTTGGACCATACCACGTCCAGGAAGTGGGCCATCAAAACCCACTTCCCTACAGGACCAAAAGCTTTGCTAAAAAGAAATGTCTTAAGGCCTTTTTTAAAACAGTCAGTGGATTCAGGTGCCCCCAAGGTGTCAGGGAGGGCATTCCACAGATGTGGGGCAGCAGCACAAAAGGACCTTTCTCCCATTGTCCCATGTCCATGGATGCATTGATGTGTGAGGAGGGAAACCTTGTACTCAATCCTGGTGGAGATGGGGAGCCAGTGGAGTGAGTGGAGAATGGGGGTAATGTGCTCATGTTTCCACACTCTCATCAGGATCCTAGCTGCAGAGTTTTGGATGTACTGAAGCCTCTGCAGACACTTTCTAGGAATCCCAATGAGAAGTGCGTTGCAGTAGTTCAGTCTGGAGGAGACAAAGGCATGAACCAGCTTTTCGGCATCCGAGAGGGAGAGAATGGGGCGGAGTTTGGATATGTTACGGAGGTGGTAGAAAGAGGTCTTGCATAGGTGATTTATATGGGCTTCAAAAGTGAGTTGGGAGTCCATTTTTACACCAAGATTAGTGACTGTTGATGAGAGGGAGATGTTGGTGCCAGAAAAGGTGATGCTGGTTATGGATGATGATTTGGTCTGGTGAGGAGTGCCAACCAGGATGGCTTCGGTTTTGGAGCTATTGAGTTGAAGGAAGTTGTGCTCCATCCATACCTTTATCTCCTCCAGACAGGTAGTGAGTTTTGATGGGGATGACTGTGAGGGTGGGGTTTCAGCTGTGGCATTTACATAGAGCTGTGAGTCATCGCCATAGCAGTGGAATGAAATTTTTTGACAGCTGATGATTTGGCCAAGGGGGGCGAGGTAGAGGATGAAGAGGATGGGGCCAAGGACTGACCCCTGGGGGACACCGCAAGATACTGTGTGTGGATTTGATTTGGAGTGGCCCAGGGAGATGCATTCTGTCCGGTTTGTGATGTATGATCTGAACCAACTGAGGGCAGTGTAATTTAGTCCAGTAGTGAGGTGGAGCCGATTTAAAAGAATGCCATGGTCGACAGTATCAAATGCAGCAGTAAGGTCCAGGAGGATGAGGAGGGAGGGAGAGCCAGCATCGGATGATATGAGGAGGTCATTTGTGACTCTGACGAGGGCAGTCTCTGTGCTGTGGGCAGAGAGGAAACCTGCCTGGAATTTTTCAAAGAGGTTATTATGTTTGAGGCGCTCCTGAAGGTGGGTGGCAACTGCTTTCTCAAGTACTTTTGATATGAAGGGGAGATTGGAGATGGGCCTATAGTTGGATAGGACTTCCGGATCAAGAGTGTTTTTTTTGAGCAATGGTGTGATATTGGCATGTTTTAATACAGCGGGAACGTGACCAGTTTGGAGGGAATTATTTATAGCAGCGGTGATCAAAGGACTTAGGACAGTGATATGGGTTTTTACCAGGGAGGTTGGGAGAGGGTCCAGAGGAAAGGTGGAGGATTTCATCTTCCTGATGATGTTCGCCACCTCTTCTGATGAAACCTCAGGAAAGCAGTTTAGGGGTTGGGAGACGGTATATGTTGGGGGAACAGTTTGGGTGGGAGAACCAGAAAGGGCAGAGCGAATATGTGCAGTTTTTAATGTGAAGAAATCCATGAATTTATTGCACTGCTATTCTGTAGTGGCAGTAAGTGGGGAAGATTGTGGTTTGAGAAGGTGGTTTATAGTGGAAAAAAGCTGTTTGGAATTTCCTGGGCTGTTTCTGATGGCATCGGAGTAAAACTGTGACCTTGCCTCTTTGAGGGACTGTGCATATTTTTGTTGTTGCTCCCGGTAAATTTGTTTGTGGACAGTGAGGCCAGAGGCTCTGAAACGCCGCTCAAGGACCCGCCCTGCTGCCTTCATCTTACGAAGCCCATCTGTGAACCAGGGTGCTGAGGTGACTGTTCTTGTTTTAACAGGGGCATGGAGGTCCAGGAGGCTGCTTAGATGGCTGTTGTAGTGGTCAACTGCTTCGTCGGCTGATGAAAAGTGTGTGGAAAGATGCTGAAAGTCTGCTGCCAAGAGTTCTGGGTTTATGGCTGTCTGGATGGGGATGGCAAATCCATAGAAATGGCCTTGTGATCAGACACACCTAGGTCATACACCTGCAGGTTGGTGAGAGGGGCAGAGTTTGTAATGACCAGGTCCAAGGTATGCCCCCTGGTGTGTGTGGGGACACCAACAAGTTGTTTTAAGTTAAAGCAGTCCAGTAGTTGAAGAAATTCAGCTGCAAAACGACAGGAGGGGTTGTCAACATGGATGTTCATAACACCTAAAATTATAACATCGGCGGAGGATGTGCAGAAAGTTGTGAGGAGATTTGTCATCTCAGTGGTAAATGATGGGTTTGGTTTTGGTGGTCGGTAGATGAGGAGGAACAGCACAGGGGAAGGGGACTTACATTTAAATGCAAGGCATTCAAATGAAGACAGTTCAGGTAATGGTTGCAGAGATAGCTCCAGATCGCTGCGATGGATGACTGACAGGCCGCCACCACGTCCTGTGCTGCGAGCTTTCTGGAGGTAGCTATATCCTTGGGGACAACTCTCATTTAAAGAAGAAAAGGTATTTGGTTGGTGCCAGGTCTCTGTAATGCACATATAATCCAGACTTTTATCCAGAATATGGTCATGAATGAGGCAGGATTTGTTTGCAATAGACTAGGCATTTAAGAATTCGATTTTGCTACTTGATGATGCAACAAATCTTTTTACTGGCCGTAGTAGACTGAAGTCCACTCCACGTTTCCCATTCAGCTCACTGACAGGTGTTGCCATGGAGACGTCCAAACTATTTATCCGGTAGGAGACAGCACTCTGATGACGCGTGTGAGGAGCGACAGTTTGCATTGCTGACCAGAGAGATGGGATGGTAAGACTTGTCTGTGAGCAGAAAAACTTTCTGCGGGAACTTCTATGAAAATAGCGCGGACGGCGGAGAAGTCCTAGTTGTTTAATCACTGCAGTGCATGCGGGAGTGAAGAAACTGTTGAGATTCATCAGCTGGTTGACGGAAGAACTCAACATAGTGGTGGTGCTGGCGGCGCGTGGAAGAGGTGCAGGTTGTTTTTAGCCACGTAGCCACGGTTATTTTAAAAGGTCCACTGGTCGGTGGCGCGGATAGTAAAAGGTTATTAAAAAAAAAGTTTGCTTAAAAACTTGGCGTTATATTGGCGCGACTGGAGAAGCTTAAAAACTTGGCGTTATATTGGCGCGACTGGAGAAGCGGCGAACAGACAGCGCCAGCGTCCTCTCCCTGTTCAAAGATGGCACATCTTATCACGTATATTGTCACGGTTCTTGGATTCAGTGACTAATTATCTGTCCTGTGTGTGTGATTGCTTGTGGGTGTGTCTGCTGATGGTCAAATCACTTCAGCGCCAGCTGCGGCCTATATAGCTCAGCTATGTAATGCCTGTGATTGCCATCACTTGTTGTCAGATCGTTGGGTTTTTGTGATCTAGTCAGGTCCTGTTCGTGTCCCTGGGTTTTCATCTCCGTGTTTCCTGTTGGAGTTTTTGTTCCTGGATCCTGCTCGTTCTTGAGGAGTACCACGCTGGAGGTTTCCCACTGCGTCCCTGCGCCACTCTGTACCACGGACCAACCATTCTTCGGACTTGAACTCAGTTTCTCACTCATTGAATATTATTTCAATAAACCCGTTCACTCGCTATTGAATCCGACTCTGCTTCAAGATAAAACCTGACACACATATCAGTGGTAGAAACTCTCATTTGCAGTCTTAAGAATCTTCCCAGAAATCACCTGTACTAAAGTGGGCCAGAGGAAACTATATTGCTCAGAGTTTGCGGTTTGATAGTACATGTTTATTTAAGTATCAACTTAGTTTTGTAATGAATAGTAAATTGACATAGTAATAGAAATAGCAGCTCAGAACATTTGGTCCTGGAAGAATTTGATGAGAAATGTTTAAAGGCCTACTGAAGTGCCTTGGAACACGCAGCTTTGTATGATGTGTTGACGTAAATTCCACTGAAACAGGAAGCTAAGGTCGGGACGCATTGAATGGCTCCTCACCCTTTACAAATAGCCTATAGCGATTAGTTTATCTCACAGACTGCAAGGGGGACGTACTTGACAGCACCCTGGAAGCGAATCCGAGCACTGAAGATACGTTGGATTCAATAGTAGAGGTGTGAATAAATTCTAGCCATTTCATTCTTAACCAATATACAGTTGGAAAACGGAATAAAACTCAAGCGTTTGAGCAACTGAACACACATCTCCAACCCACATTGCTCCGTGACAAGTCGCTTTTGTCAGGTGGTTTAACATAGGAGCGGGACGCTTTCGATTCTAGAGAGCATTTTATTGGAAAGAAGATGTGATGAGAAGCTGAAGTCCGCAGTGATGTCAGAAAAATCCGTGATCCATTTTAGCGGAAGTGAGAGACTGTAAGTTTTGAATGCTTTATCTCCTAAATACGAATTTTGTCATTGTTTTGGAATACACAAGCTTTTTCATAACCTCGAGGCTAACATATTCATACTAAAAGCTAAAAAACTTAAATTTGATTTCAGGGGGCCATTAAGCTTATATTGAAATATTTGACTTTTAAATGTAGACTATATATCTTGATCTCGACAACTCTGAGACCAGTCATTATTGGAAACATGGCCAATTTTTCTGAAGTAGGATTTTGAATTTCCAAACATGATGCTTTATTATGTTTAATATAACGTGTTGAGTAAATAACTGTTTGTTGGAGAATCGGACGTGTTTCTCTCTCTCTCTCTCTGAACACACACCCACACAAACATATATTTAATGTGTGGAATGTGTTAAAGTTAAGAGCACAAGCCACAAACAAACAATCCACTAAAATGTTACTGCGAAGACTGTGTCACTTACGGCAAATCAGATCATCTGCGGCAAAATGCAGTGTAGGAGCATGCGATACTTTCGGTTGTGTGAACGTGTGATCGTGTACCTAACCACCTCTCTTCACTCTATCTTGAGAACAGACAAGAGCCGCCAGTTCTCTGCCAGCAAAGGATGGAAGCAGTTGCAGGCTATGCTTACCCAACCACATGCTGTAAAAAAAGAGAAAACCAGCCACAGGTTTATTGTTCTCACACCAGTGAATTTTATTAAATTGTATCATAATAATAAATCATTGTCACTCATAGGTGCAGTAATCAGGTGATGACGGAGAAGATTATGTTAAAAGTCTTTAAAAACAAACTCAGAGGGTAACCCAACAAATATTGACAAAGAAATACAACTGATGCATTACCGTAATAGACCAGACAAACACTGAGTGAAGGTGAGGAACTAATATAGCCTACACATGGTGATGAACTAAATGACAAACAGCTGTGATGATGATTAGTGTCCATGAAAACTGTTGAGTATTGGGAAATTCAAACAAAGGAACACATGTGACTAATGAAAACAAACTAAAAGTCCATGAAATCGAAACTAAGAATGAACACAACTGAATAAGTGTGAGACAGTCATTCACTTCCCTATACGTTTGAGTGTGTTAGAAAAACGAAGGTGTTTTCATAAAGAAAGAGAAAACACAAAAGGAGATCAATGCATTTCATCTAGTATTAAAAGCAAGGCTTGAAATTGGAGGGGGGTGATAGGGGCTCGGGGGACTAAGTCCAGGGAGTGAATTTCAAGGGGGGACAGAGTTCCAGTTCAAAATATTCTATCTTTTATCCATGCAATAGCAAACGCTAGGCCTATGCAAATTTCATACATAAATATGATGGGATTTTCTGTATCTATCATTTAAAAATATATCCCCAACTAGGGTCCTGATTAAAAGCGATCTCAACATGTCACAAATTGTAAGGGGTGGGTAAAAAATGTTTTCATTTAACTATCGCATTTTTTTTAATACTCTGGGTTCAGACCAGAGTATTCGGTATCGGGTCGTAAAAATGCTCCGATACCAACAACCGATACCAGGCAGCGTTTGTACACTTGTGTCCAGACAAAGAAACACGGACAACAGAGAGTATAATGGGGATAAAGAAGAAGGCTGTCTATGAAGTAAATGTAATCTTATTACTGGAATATTAAACGAAATAGTAACACATAGCTGTGGTGTGCGAGCTGATAAGAGAAAAAAGCGCAGTGGCACAGCTATGTGTCTATATTTCGTTTAATTTTCCACTAATAAGATACATTTATTTCATAGACATCCTTCTTTTTTATCCCCATTATACTCTCTGTTATTACAGGACGTGTGTAAGTCAAGAAGTTCCATGAAAGCAAACATTAAAAGCACGCGCCCCGAAAACCAGTCTTAGCGTGCGAATACTGAATTGAATTGTCTTTCATCTCTTTGCTTGTACTGACGAATTCAAAGGGGCAGCAGTCTTATAAACCTGCTGCTGTTTTTTAATATTAAAGGGATACTCCACCCAAAAATGAAAATTATGTCATCATTTACTCACCCTCAAGTTGGTGCAAACCTGTATGAGTTTCTTTCTTCTGCTGAACACTAAGGAAGATATTTTGAAGAACGATTGGAACTTTGGCACCATTGACTTCCATAGAATTTTTTTTTTCTACTATGGAAGTCAATGGTGCCAAACAACTGTTTGGTTCTTCAAAATATCTTCCCATTTTTGGGTGGAGGATTCTTTTAAAACTAGAGGTGATCGAGCCTTCAGCGTAGCTGCTCCTACTCTGTGGAACAAACTGCCACTCCATATCAGAACCTGTCCAACTCTAGAATGTTTTAAATCATTGCTAAAAACATATCTCTTCTCCTTGGCGTTTCATTCGAGTTAGGTCTGTTATCACTCCTGACAACTTTTTATTGTTATCTTTTTAATGTAAATATTATTGCATCTCATTTATAGTAGATTATAGTGTTCTATTGCAGTACTTTATTGTGTGACTAGTGTATTGTTGTTGTATCTACCTTGTGAAGCACCTTGGTCAACCTAATTGTTTTAAGTGTGCTATACATAAATAAAATTGAATTGAATTGAATTGAATTTTAATCAAACCAAGAACAAATAAATTACTTACTGCTCTTGACTAAATAGGCAACCTTTTGTAACTTTACAAAAAGATCCATCTAATTTATTTGGTAATGAATATGCAGTGTTTTTTTTACACATTTGATTGATTACTGTAGTTTTTGCTGTAGTATCAAAATTGGAATAAATAATTGATATTTCACTGGTGTCTAAACATATTTGACCAATTCCTCAGCACTGAGCCCTGCTGGAGCAGCTCTAAATATGTGCTGTACTATTAAATGAAAGATAAAATATGATAATAGAATGAAGAGTGAAAGTAACAGAAGCTCATACAATGCATTTTAGCAGGCTTAAGCATGAAAATAACTGAAGGCAATATTTATTTGATGAACAAATTAAGCCAACTAATATGATTTATATACTTTTGGTTTCTCTACCAATACATTTAAAAGTTACAAATGCAGTGAAAATACAGGTATCAGTTATACGGTATCGGTATCGGCGAGTACCAAAAATGAAAGTATCGGTATCGGACTCTTTCTGGAAAAAGTGGCATTGGTGCATCCCTAGTATGAATGTTCGTCCTGCTAGCGTAGTCCCTGCTCGCTTGAACTGACACTTCGACTCTGAGTGGCAATGTACCAGCAATGTGAGAAGTGCCGGTAAACTATGCAAGTATGCCGGTACTGCGTGTGTGTGTGTGTGTGTATGTTGGCAAATTTAGTATGATTCAGACAGTATGATTTACGATTCACAAGCAGAAAGTTTAACATAATCACACTGACAAAAATACTAGATCAGGATTCCATAGAAAGGCAGGGTCAACCAAATCCAAGAGCATAAACCAATACAAAAAGTCCTAGAGACCTCAAAATAGTGAGTTCAGAATTCCAGAGAATGACAAGACTTTACAAAACAAAATGATACACAAACTATTTATAGGCTACACAAGTAAAAGAAAGACATTTTTAGTTTAGTAGAATTAGCAAAATATTGTTTCACTGTGTTTTTGGCAGCCTCTGTTGACAAGCATCAGGCATTGCAAGCTCTGTTTTTTAGACTGACGTATCATGGGGTTAGAATTGTTGCATTATTCCAAATAAATAGATTGAGAAAAAAAACAACCAAAAAAGATCGGTCGACAATCTGCAAACGAGGAACTCCCGCACACTATCAGAACTTGCATGTAACAAAATTTATTAGCAACGTTTCGGTCTCACGACCTCAGGTTTACAAATAAATAGATTAACATCCACTAATAAATCTAAAGAGTTTCACAAAAATTAATACATTTCTGACATTATTCTCTCAACAGACACTTACATCGATAGTCTGGCATTATAAATGATTTGCTTTTGGTGTACTGTGGACTGGGTAAAACTGTTTTAATGGCATGCTAAAACTGATACCATTGATTCGCGCTAGCCTAGCATTGGCCAACTATGCAACTGGGACGACTGGATGAATTTTTTTTTAAATGTCTCTACTGATAAATAACACTAAGGCTCACTTGGAAATGAGGGCCGATGTCCAAAATTCCGAACCACCCCTTTAAAGGGATACTCCACCCAAAAATGAAAATTCAGCCATCATTTACTCCCCCTCAAGTTGTTGCAAACCTGTATGAGTTTCTTTCTTCTGCTGAACACAAAGGAAGATATTTTGAAGAACGATTGGAACCAAACAGTTGATTGGCACCATTGACTTCCATAGTAGAAATAAAAATACTATGGAAGTCAATGGTGCCCCACAACTGTTTGGTTCCAATCGTTCTTCAAAATATCTTCCTTTGTGTTCAGCAGAAGAAAGAAACTCATACAGGTTTGCAACAACTTGAGGGGGAGTAAATGACAGAATTTTCATTTTTGGGTGGAGTATCCCTTTAATATAATTTAAATGGGTGAGTTATAAAAGAATTACCCCCCTCACAGTTGTCAAAATTAGCTATATAGACCAAAACCACTTTTTGTACCAGGCTGTGTAAACATGGGTTTTTTTCTGCAGTAAATTTGGGCATATTAACATGGGGATTGGGGAGTATATGGGATTCACTTTCATTCGGAGCCTGAAACAATGAATTGCAGTTTAAGTCACTTTCGTGTTGGATTAGAGACCGGAAGGTTGCCGCTTGGTCAAGAACTGCACAAATTCACAAATAAGTGGACTCCACCCACCGTCTACTTAAGACAATAAGTTGAACTGCACTTTCACTTACATTTTCCCTACTTTCTCTCTGTCTCTCACTTGTTTTGAGTGCGTGTTTACTTTTTTTGCACATTTTCTTGTACCTGTCACTTCTTCATCAGCATGTCTACTGTTATAAAAAAACAACCACCTCATTGTAATTTGTTTGCACATAATAAAAAATGTTTCTTAGTTCAATTTAAAGTAATACATCCATGTGTTATTGTTTTATCTTAAAATGACTGAAATAGTCTAGATTTTTCATTAAGCCTGCATTTTCTAAATTGCCTAAATGTCAAAATTAGTACAATGACTACATAATGACAATATCTTTATAGAAAAATCCATGGTTAATTTGTGGTTAACTCGGTTTAACTATAGTAACCATGTCTTTTTTTTAAACCATTACTTTTCTTAAAGGTAGGGTATGGGATTTGCAAAACGGCCGGCAGATTTTGAAAATACACAACTCAAAAGGTCCTAACGTTACCTTCTTTCCTCCAGCGCTGGCCCTGACTCCACCCATTCGAAGAACATGGACGCACAATCATGCATCTGCAAAACTCAGATGCGCGAGATTGCACTTACTCTCTCTCTCTCTCTGTACCGGGGCGACTTGCACTTACTGTGACTGGGTCACGAGCTTTGAGTATGCGCACGAAGGGGACACGCGCGCGAGGGGGGTAAGGTACGACTGTTTGATTGACGCATTTTCTGTCCTAGGTGGTCTTGGAAATGATTGGCTGGAGTTTTTGAGTCCTGCCCGTTCCACAGATGATTAAATTGCTTAATTTTCATTTTCATTTCAGTGTTTCTAACTCTAACTTCTAATAGGATTTCAAGTGATTTTGTAAAAATGGTCAAAAAAGAAAATCACATACCCCACCTTTAAAGTCCCCGTGAACCGAAAGTTGCAACCAACTTTATTTCAGTGTTGTGAGTGAAACGGAATACTAAGGCTGGATCCCAAATGGCACACTCCGGCCTTGTGGACCTCTTTCGAGTTCACACTTGGTGACGTCAGGAAGTGCAGACCCAAGGGGCACTGGCCTCAAGTCCACGAGAGCCATAGACAGTAAAAGAAATGGACACAGCGACGCCCCATAGACTTCAACAGAGAAAAGTGAAGCCAATTAGAAGCACTCACTTCCTGATGGCTGAGCGCACTGCGCAGGCTCAAACTGAGCTTGACGACGTAGATGTGACGTGAGCAACCTGTCTGACAGTTGTAAGTCTTCTAGTAGCTGTGCCAAGGGGAATCTGAATCATTCCCTTTCGAATCTTGCAGAGAAGGAGAGCGTGAGTAGGAGCTGTCCATGCTCTAGCAGCAGGAGCAACTTTATGACTCTCTATGGGCTTCTGCCTTGACTTTATGCCTCCACGTCCCCCCGATTGCCCGCAAGCTTTTCCTCCTGTCTATCCGGTAATTTCTCTACTGTGCGACAGAGAGTCGTTATGATGCTCGTTAATGATCGTTAACCTATTTTTTGAACCAAAAACTGCTTCTAAGGGGCCATAACTTAAGATACAAGGTAATGGAGCCTTTTATACATTGTCATGTTTCTTTAGAAATAAACAATGGACAAATGGAGTCTTTAACCGACTCAGATGTAAAGTTATTCGCTGTCAAAGTGTCCAAAATGAATGTCAATGGGATGCAAACAGCAGGTGAAGGCTTACTAATCAATGGCAGCCCCCAGGGAGGCTTCAGTTTCCGGCTGGTGGATTACCTCCTTGACGAGGGCACGCAAGAGTGTATTATGGGACAGGCTTGATGACATCATGCCACCGAAACTCAAAGTCCGCATCGAGGGCACAAAGGCGGCTCTTGGGACACCCTATGGACTCGTACACTTTGCAAGCACATGCAATTTAAGGCCACGAGACCGCAAGTCCACATGAAAGTGTGCCATTTGGAATTCAGCCTAAATAAGGAAAAATAGAGGGCATGGCTTGTTTTTTCCAGCTGGAACCTGATTGGATCTAGTTTCATTCAGGCAGCAGGCTGTCAGTTGGAGGGGCGTGGTTAAGGACGTTAAGCCGAAGCCCAATCCGTCAAACTGACATAATCAGAGAAGGGCAGTCATTGCAGAGGGGGGGAGCATTTTCAGATTTTGATTAAAGATTACTAAACCAAAAAAATGTTTGTGTGGAATGACTTGCACGGATGAACGGATGAACTGTTCACCACAAAACTAACAATTTGCGCTAATTAAGTAAATATGGTCAATTTTGATGTCATGTGTACTTAAGAGGTAAACCCTGCACCCCCAGTATGTTTTCTCAGTCCAAGGCCTTCTATGTGTGACACGTGCGTCTAAATGTAAAAAAAAACAAAAACTATTAAAACATCTGATCTAACCTTTTTATATTCATATCCAGTTGGGAGAAATATTAACTTTTGTTTGGTAAATTTTGGTAAAAATTCTTAGACATCACTGTTTTGGTTTGATGATTGGATGATTGATGATGGACCAAGATTCTCCTCTTTGATGACTATTTTGAGTGTTTAGGATTTTTTTTTTTTCCTTTTACAAAGTAGTACCAAGGTTGCCTTGTTTGAAATGTAACGTTACTGTTCCAAAAAAGTATGGTCAGGAGAAGGAAACATGGAGACCGGACCCATATTAAAAGTATATTATTTATATATATATTGTTCAATATTTTAAGGCAATAAGATCAAGATATTTAGAGTGAGATATTCTGTTTACCTTTCTGTATCTCTGCAAGTGCATAGTAGTTGTTGGCCTCCAATACTCTATGTCTAAACCACGTGTAGATGAGTTCATCATTCATCTGACCGGAAAAACAACATATTTACATTACGGTTCTTCTGACATGCGGATGTTGGGTTTGTATTGACTGCCCTCTAGCGGTGTTGTACCGGCAGTGACGTGATCGGATGTTTACGATCTCCATGGTGACCATTACCTGTCTTACAAATAAAACATAACTTACCAGTTATAAGCAAACATGAGCGTCTCGGTCACACGCACATTTCAGAAGAAAAATGAGGGCAGAAGGGTCTTCAGACAACAGAGGACATATGATTATTTGTACGGTGAGTTACACAGTTGCAAATCATTATTTGACTTTTACAATATAAATATATTTTAGAATAAATGAGATTAGGCTATTAAAAGGGTAGCCTATATATATTATGCCGTTTATCATAAAAAAATATTGAATTGTGGGTGATGGTGCTGTTTTTAGATCCATTATATACATTGTCAGCTGATGTGGATCACGCCAGGGAAAACCTCCGTGCCCAGGCTTCACAGGATCGAGTGGTAAGGCGGTGTGATACTCATTCATCCTTGCACTGCAGTCACGTTCGATTTTGTGCTGCAGTAGAAAACACTGGAGACCGCAGAAACACACGCTAGGCAAAGTCTTGTTTTTCTTCCACTGCAAAATAGTTTGGTTAACTCGATTAACTCGTGCGATTTGGCGAAAACACATTTTTTGACCCCCAAAAATTTGGCATTTGTATTTGAACATGATATTCGAATATAGTAATATAATATAACTGCATATATATTATAATTGTTCAAATTTATATTAAACCAACAAGCCCCCTGAAATATGAATTAGCCTACATAATTTCATAATTATTTCAATTGTTTTTTAAATAAAGTGTGCTGTCAAAGGATATACTGATAGACATTTAACTTATGGTGAACTAAACACACAATGCCAATTCTTTTGAAACTTGAATTATATCTTGTATTTAAAACTATCTAACATTTGGAATGATGAAACGGCAATTTAGTAGGCTACATTTAAAATAGAAATGTATTATTGAAAAACACCATATAGTTAAAACTATAAAGTTGTATGTGTCAACACATAAAAAGTAAAGTACAAATTTTAATTTGACATTACTAGCCTATATATATATATATATATATATATATATATATATATATATATATATATATATATATATATATATATATATATATATATATATATATATATATATATATATATATATATATGCTTTTAAGTACACTGCAAGTGCACATTCAATAGAATTAAGCACAATTCTTTTTTAGAAGGATGTTTTTTATGAAACTATATGACACAATTCACAGCTACAAGCTAGCATTTGTTGCAGGATAAATAGGCCTAGAACAGGATACATTGTTGTATTTAAAGACTCACTCTGGTTGAAAGAGAGAAAAACACTGTTAGGTTGTCAAAGGGGTAAAATGCTGCAAGTCTGAAGTGCTAAATTGCTTTAGGTTATTGAAATAAACGGAAAATGGAAGACCCTGCTGACACCGAAGTGGTTTTGGTTTATTAAAGGTCTCTCTGGAATACTTGACTCTGGTAAATTTCAGCATTATGTGATTACATATTAAATATAATGGCCACGACACAGTAGGCTGCATTTGTCCCTGGCAGACAATTTCTACACTGTGCTAGTTTCATGTCTCTTTCTTCTCACACACTTTCTCAAATCAATATTCCAGGTTCATTTATGTACTTATTTGTAATACTTTTTATTCATATGTCTTGTATTAAGCATTCAGGATAAAGTACAGCCAGTCATTATTGCATTATGAATGATCTATCTTGTGTAGGGAAGTCTGGCCACAAATTCCTCTACGACTCTTCTTCTCTATTTTCTCTTTTTCTCATGCTCTGCGTAATATCCTCTGTATTCTCAGGATTGTAAGCATGGATTAGGGAACACATTAAACTTGATTTGATATTAATGGCACACATGAATGCAAAGAGATGACAAGGTAAGCTCTTTTGCTATAAGCCCTAGTTCCAGTGAGTCATTGACAATAACTGATATAATTCAGTTATTTAGAAAATCTGAAATAAACATTAACATGTCTGCTTCATAGGGGAGAGTGGGGCGCAACCAAACGCTTTTTGACTTTCTCTGTTTGTGTAAATCTACTTAGTGTTCAGACAGAGTATTTCTTTTGAATTTCAAATGAACTTCACACATGTCTGGTACATTAATAGGCTACAGTGTATGCTTTTACGCTTTTATACTTTTACATAATGTATACAGTTTATTATATTATTTACGCCAAAAGTTTGAGAATTAACTTAACTTAAGAAATTCACTTTTACTATGGTTAAACAAATCTTCACTGATATCTTCCGAAGAGTTCTGAATTTTGGCGCAAGTTTTTCTCTATGTAGTGTTGATATCGCATCTAGTAAATACACTAAGTTTTGTCATGCTATAGCATGTTTGGAAGTATTTTAAACAAGTGTTACAACTAGTCCCGCGTTAGGCTGTGCCCCTGTTAGGCTGTGACAGCCTATTTCATTCTAAGAGTCAGAGAAACCGTGTAAAATGGTCATAAAACACTCAATTATGTCTGGTCTTGTGCAAAAAATGTAACAAACATTATACGTGTGCAAAAAATATATATTATATGACCTATGGGATGTCCTTTTAAGAGTACAAACAATTGTGTTTTGTTTCTATTAGCGGAAGGTCCCAGAGTTTAACTGCATGTTTAGTAACCTTGCACACCACCCCTGTTACACCTTACGCCTGGAATCCACTGACCCTGTGCCTGCGTTCATTGACCGGCGTTGGCGGGGCTTCGCTGAGCAGAGGAGGCAGGCCCTGCAGCGACTGACAGGGTAAAATACACCTGAACACCATATCAAGACAATAGTAGCCTTACAAATATAATACGGTAGATGGGTGAAGCACACAAAAATCAGTGAATGAATTTGGATTGAAAAAAAACAGCCTGGTTTCATAACCACCCTTTTTGCATTGTGACATTTTGCATTTTTAAGCACATTTCCCTCACAAATTCTCCACCAAATGATTTGGCTGTTTGTTTGTTTAGGCCTATGTATTTATTTTGAGATGCAGTATTGCTTCTTTATTGTTTGTGGATTATATTTAGGATATTTTAATCTGTTTTCTTGCACTACTACTACTACTACAAAAAAAAAGTGACGAGACCTGGTTGAGTTGTTAGTAGTGTGTTGAAACTCACTGTTATGGTCGGGGACGTGACATTTCCAAAACACACTCGAAGCGGTTGACCAATCACAACACACTGGTCCAGCTGACCAATCAGAGCACATTGCACTGGAAGGAGGTTCTTCATTGAGACAGGAACTAAAAAGAGTGTTACTGACCATAGATATCCATAATAAAGGCTAGATGTCTCACGGCGGAGTCTCTATCGTCATCACCGTCGGCCATCTTGTCACAGGCAAGCTTTCTGGCGGGCTCTGTGGTACCTGATGTAGCCTAAGATGAGCGATCAGCACGAACACAAATACTCTTATCTCGTTGAAATCTTGACGGATTTACAAACGGTTTGGTTTCTTACAAACGGTTTGGTTTCTTACAAACGTTATTAACGTGGCTATAATTCTGGATGATTATTTATTTATACACTTATTATTCATAAGTATGCAGTGGCATAACTACATCTCTGACGTTTATAACAAACCAAACCGTTTGAAAATCGGTAGAAAATTGAGCAAGTTATGGTTATTTAAAAAGTACATGCACCATTAAAACACAATGTTACGAGTGAGCGAGCTGCCTGTGACAAGATGGCCGCCAGGTGCGGACGTCGACCTCCATTGGCCAGCAGCGCGGACGAGACATCTAGCCTTTATTATGGATATCTATGTTACTGACAGACTGGGAAGAGAGGTGCTGCAGCAATGAGAAATATGTGAAAATTAATGTTTTTGTTTTTCAAAATCAAGCATGAAAACCTAATCTAAGAAGACCCAAAAACAAAATCAAGACTTTGAAAAAGGGCCAAAAGTTTTTAACGGCAGTGTATGCTGTAATTGCATATGAACTAATCTTTATATTTTTGTGTCTGTGTAAGGGTTGTGTCTGGGGTTGATATCCATAGACTGAACCCTGCTGATGTGACAGGAGTGGACCGCTGGAAGTTTTTCAAACGGTAAGACACACACATGTGCAGAAAAATGAGTGTGGGTGACACCAGCTAAACATTTTGATTTAGCTAGAATAATTTAAACAGTTCAAGTGTATAATAAACAAAAATAATAAAATCCTGTTTCCCTGTCCTTCTCCCTTTTTTCTCCCATTGTCTTTCTCTCAGTCCTCTTATTCCTTTTGCTCAACAGATTCCTTCTGATGTTATATTTGCTTTATCAAAGTAAGTCATGAGGTGCTTGTCACTTCAGCCTTGATCTGTTAATAGAGTTATTGCAGTCTATATGATCTATCAAATACTTGACTTTATTTCTGTCTTTCTATGAGTCTGTCTAATTTTTTCACAGATCTGACCTCCTCTCTGCTCCTAATGGAGATGATAAACGGCCCCCCACTCCGTTCCACCGGAGCGTGGGAGTTCAGACTGACTATCGGGAGAGTGAGACACAGACAGACCCCTACACTCCAGACCATGTGGTTCGCCCCGGGACAGCCTCCCCTGAGCTGCTCACACTGGCCACACTCACATGGGGTAAATCACACAAATATAATACAGTCGCGTTTATTTTATGCTTTATTTTATACTGCCTCTCACTAGCTCCTGTTCAGGGGTGCGTTTCCCAAAGCCAACTATGGTCGCAAGTTCCGTCGTTACCAATAGAGGTCAATGGAAATTGCATAGTTGGCCAACGATGCTTTTGGGAAACGCACCCCAGGTTGACAATGAGATGTTGACTTAGAGAATTTCCGTTCATACCAAAAATTATAACTGTTACTTTAAGGATAACTGTAAAGTTTAAATATTCATTCTAATTCTATGAGAATAGGGAAGTCCACGCCACAACTATAATGATAACAACACAGAATAACAATATCATTGGAATCACTTTCAGAACATTTTTTCCACCTGGGGCACGTTCAAGTTCAAAACGGTGCGTAACGTTTTGCTACGGTTTCCGGGTTGACAACGGCACCGGTGTGCAACGGGGTTTGAGATACGTTTTCTCTTGTTTGGTGGGTGTGTCAGAACTGCAGTCCAATCAGCAGCAACATGTGTGTAAAGCACGCGGTATTAAAGTGAACTCGCACAATGGGTTCAAGGAAAGTAATTAGGGGCCAAGCACCGAAGGTGCGGAGGCACCTATTGTATCTGTTCCCGTTCTTATTATTCTTCCTTTTTCTTCCGACTGGGCGTCTATGGCAGCCCATAGAACCGTGTCCGGGAAAGTTGTTCCGGTTTGACATTCTGATAGAGGACAGTCCCAACAGTAATTGCACCAATTTTGGTGTCTCTAACTCATTGCCTCTAGCGCCACCACCTGTCCAAAATTTCAAAATCATTATGCTAATAACTTTTGAACTGTAAGGCCTATCAACAAAATTCTTTTTTCCTCTGATTCCTGAGCTCATGACGATTCGATCCCACCCTATGACGTCATTTTCCGTCATAAAAATATGGCCGCCATTTTGAATTGTTTAAAAAACCTACTTTTGCGAACTCGTCCTAGACGGTTTGTCCGATTCTCACCAAAATTGCACCAGATCATCCCCAGGCAGTGCCGACAAAAAGTTATGGAATTCAAGTTGATTCGCTTAACGGTTTTCGATAAACGCGCAAATTAATTTTACGTAGCGCTTGCGAAAACAGACGTAAGGCTGTATCTCCGCAACGCTTAATCGTATTCAGACCAAACTTGGTACATGTCATCACAAGCATGACCTGAGGCTACATGCTGCGTTTCGGCGCAGCGCCACCTACTGGTCCGGAGATATGAAAAACGGCTATTTTCGCTCATAACTTCTGAACGGTTTGTCCAAAAATCATAAAAGTGGTCTCTTTAGATTCAGGGCGTCATGCCGAGTCGACTGATATCCAATTTTCCCAGATCGGCCATTTTGGCTGTCGGCCATTTTGAATTATGTGCTAAAATGCTGTATTTTTTGAACGCATGAACGAATTGTTACGAAACTCGGTATGGGTCATCAGTACGATGCCCTGAAGGAGCCTGAGAAGTTTCGAAACAGCGCCACCTAGTGGTAAAATTTATTTTTCAAATGCTTATAACTCTGGCTGTGGTTGACTTATTTTCACGGGAGTCATCTCGTTGAGGTCCTGAATCGTTGCCGAGGCCAGAGATACCAAATATGCTAGGTTTCGACTTACGGTTTGTGTAGCGTTGTGATTTAGCGCTTAAAAAACATTTGCCGATATCTTCGAAACCGTTAGTCCGATCGAGACGAAACCACCGTCAGAAAATTGGAAACATAGGTCGATAGCTATACGCCAATGCCCAAATGCCAAAATATTGATAGTAAGGGGTCGTAAAATTCAATCAAAGTCACGTAGCGGTCATTTTTTACGTGTTTTTTCACATAAATGTCTATAACTCTGAAGTTAATCGAGATATCTTCACCAAAATTGACACACAGATGTAGGGGCTCACTCTGAGGACACATGAAAAAAATAGTGGGATTTTGCCTCTTGGTGGCGCTATAATAGAACAAAACATGAAAATCCCATTGATTTCAATGCAGTTTTGTGATGTGAAATGCTATACTTAATGAACACATTGCTGTAACATTACGAAACTCAGAATTTGTTACCAGCACCTTGCCTTGAAGGTACTCAAAAGATTTCAAGACAGCGCCACCTGTTGGTCAAAAGTTAAAATTACATTTCCAAAAATGCTAATAACTTTTTTTAAAATGTGCTTATTGTAATGACACTGGTCTTAATAGATTCCTTGGGTCATGCCGAGAACATAGATACCAAGTTTGACGTATTTGGACGAACTTCCTGTCCGCCATCTTTATTTACTTTCAGAACCTTCTTTTTCGAACTTCTCCTAGACCATTCGTCCGATTTTCACCAAAATCGAATCGTGTCATCTCCATACCGTGCCGACTAAAAGTTATGGATTTCGTGACGATAGAGGAAACCGTTTTCGTATACCGCAGCAGCAAAGTTGAGGCATGCTGCCAAAATGACTATTAAGTCTTTATCTCTGCAATGCCTTCACATTTTGACACCAAACTTTGTATGTGTCATTGTCACCTCACTCTGACCACATCACATCGATTTCGTAACTGCGCCACCTATTGGTCGAAAGTGATAATCCATTAAATCATCTTAAAAGTTACTGTATATATGATTTTTTAGCCATTTGCCCAAAATTATCTTAAAATGTCTTTAATTGCTCCTTGCTGCAATTGGTCTGCCACTCCCACCCATGAGGGCATCTGTTGCCGCTTCTTGCGCTTGGCCCCGGTAATGGCTGCTTGCAGCTATATTTTACAAATGTGTTCGATGCAGCTCGGTATACGCAACATATTAGAAGACATGTTTGTCGTAAGTTTTATTGTAAAAATATAGGATATCAACATAATGATGTAGTTGTTTATATTTTTAGCTTCATTGCAAGTGTATGACATTTGGTATAGAAATAAACAATGGTAATTAAGTGCTTTTCCTAAAAATGAGAAAGAAAATACAGGGTATTAAAACATTATGAACTACAAATAAAGTCAGTATGTGAGGCTAAATAGATGTGTTTTAGTCTGAATTAGGTGAGATGTGTGCTTCCATTTCAGTTTCCACAAATCCCTTCACTCGATTGGGATGCTCTCTTGTGTTCTGGGTGGCAAGTGCAGTAACTGTAACATCGGGCATATTTTGTAGTATTAAACACATATTTATACCGACTTCATCAGGCTCCGAAAATTCTTCACAAAGAACACAAAAAATGGCATTCTCAGCTGCCATAGTTGCAACTCTTGCGTCATCAGAACAGTGTGTTCAACGCATCACCAGTTCTGTTTAAAAAACATTGTGCAACGTTTTGTCGGGGCTGATGAATGATAAAAACATTAACAGCCAATCAGAATCCACCCAAGTTTAAAGAGCTTGAGCATTTGAAGTCACCATGAAATCAAAATGGACAATTCTAGTTTTGCTTTTTAAAGGAATTTTACCGTTGTTACAGTTTTTTTAAATTCATGTTCCTTTTAATCAAAATAACTTCTCTTCTCTGATGATGTTTTTCCCGGCGCAAGGGCGGGACAACCTGTCAATCACATGACATCACAGCAATAGTAAACCACAACCATCCAATGATCCAATCAATTCCCGATAAAGAAAATTCTTGTTCGAGAAGCCGTTTCTCTTGGATATATGTCACAATAGGGAAGAAAATATGATATAATATAATGTAATATAATATAATAGTGTTAACAACTATCACAATTTCCGTTCCATTACTACTTTAAAGCAGCAGACAACAAAGCTGCAGCGCAAGCTTTTAATGAACAGAACATTAGTGTCCGTTGGCATGAATGCTAATATTGTTATAGTTATATTTATACAGTAGTTAATGTTCTTGGTGTGAATGGCCTTATCACTGGTTGTTTTCCAGGCTGTGGACTGCCTGCAGGGCTGGCAGAAGTGGAGATGATCGAGAGGGCGAGAATGAAGAGAGCATGGGAGGCAACTCTGCCCCCGCTGGACGACCTCTCTCAGATTGACAAAAGGAGAAGGATGATGGAGGAGATGGAGCGGAAAGAGTGGGCCTTCAGAGAACAGGAGATTGAGAAGTGAGCACTACCTGAAGTAACAGTTTGCCAAAAAAAAAGAAAATGCCGTCATCATTTACTCACAACGTAAATGTGAATTTTTTGAAAAATATCCTGGCCACTCTCTTCCATATAGGGACTGGGTTTGTCAGTGTCCAAAAGGACAACTTAAGTACTGTACCATATAAGTTTCAGAAAAAGCAAGATCCATATAAGGTCCATATTGACTTTTGTTGTATGGACAAAAATCCCTGAAACATTTTTCAAAACATCTCCTTTTGTATTACGCAGAAGAGAACCATATACATTTTTTGGGATAAACGAATTCATTTAACAACAGTATAAAGAAATACACGCTGACTTTTGTTTTACTTGTGTTTTATTAGGCTGCAGGAGGCACGACTGACCCTGCTGGCGCAGCTCTTGCGTCAGAGGGAGGAGAAGCAGGAGGAGGTCAAGATGGAGCGACTGGACGTGAGCTTTTCCCAGCACCAGCAAGAGAAGGAGGCGCGGCTTAAGAAGATACGCAAAGACTACATCATTTGTGAGGCCACAGTTAGATAAATCATCATCATTATATGTAGTACTTAAAAAGGGCCCATTTTTTACGTCAGTCCTCATGAAATCTGAATTGAGGTTTTGTTGCTTTTAGACCATGTGTGTTTGCTTTGAGACCATACGCTATTTATATATTACAGGGATGTGATTTTTCAAATATTTAATGCATGTATTTTATAATGTAAATATATGGTCTGACGCACTGTGTGTTTTAGAGTGAGTGTGGCATTGTGTTCATTTATACGCAAGCAGCTCATGATCCAGTATTTTCAGTCTCAGGCGTGCATTGAAAAATGCAATTCCCAAATTTGTGACGAGAATCATTTATAAATACAGTATGTTGTCAACAAAAGAGAAGCTTTAAGGTCTCACAGCAGTTTTCCGCCCAAATATACACTCACCTAAAGGATTATTAGGAACACCTGTTCAATTTCTCATTAGTCAAGTCAAGTCATCTTCATTTATATAGCGCTTTTAACAATGAATTGTTTCAAAGCAGCTTTACAGAGATAAACATATAATTTAAGGTAACAGATTGTTTTGGCGTTATAGCGGTTCTTGAATAATGTTACTTCCAGCTAAAGTTAACTTTGATTGATTCACCTCCGTCGAAATGATCAGACTTTAAACGCGAACCTGTGATTAACGCTGACGGCGTTCACATGCTCATTCAGAATTCTATAGTTATGTGCTTTTTAAAATATGTGCGCAGGTTTGTAATTCATACAACCCAGCCTAAACAAACTACTTTTCTTGCCTATACATTTTGATACAGAATTTTGTTTTATTTGATCAATTTTATCATTAATGCAATTATCTAATCAACCAATCACATGGCAGTTGCTTCAATGCATTTAGGGGTGTGGTCCTGGTCAAGACAATCTCCTGAACTCCAAACTGAGTGTCAGAATGGGAAAGAAAGGTGATTTAAGCAATTTTGAGCGTGGCATGGTTGTTGGTGCCAGACGGGCCGGTCTGAGTATTTCACAATCTGCTCAGTTACTGGGATTTTCACGCACAACCATTTCTAGGGTTTACAAAGAATGGTGTGAAAAGGGAAAAACATTCAGTATGCGGCAGTCCTGTGGGCGAAAATGCCTTGTTAATGCTAGAGGTCAGAGGAGAATGGGCCGACTGATTCAAGCTGATAGAAGAGCAACTTTGACTGAAATAACCACTCGTTACAACCGAGGTATGCAGCAAAGCATTTGTGAAGCCACAACACGCACAACCTTGAGGCGGATGGGCTACAACAGCAGAAGACCCCACCGGGTACCACTCATCTCCACTACAAATAGGAAAAAGAGGCTACAATTTGCAAGAGCTCACCAAAATTGGACAGTTGAAGACTGGAAAAATGTTGCCTGGTCTGATGAGTCTCGATTTCTGTTGAGACATTCAGATGGTAGAGTCAGAATTTGGCGTAAACAGAATGAGATCATGGATCCATCATGCCTTGTTACCACTGTGCAGGCTGGTGGTGGTGGTGTAATGGTGTGGGGGATGTTTTCTTGGCACACTTTAGGCCCCTTAGTGTCAATTGGGCATCGTTTAAATGCCACGGCCTACCTGAGCATTGTTTCTGACCATGTCCATCCCTTTATGGCCACCATGTACCCATCCTCTGATGGCTACTTCCAGCAGGATAATGCACCATGTCACAAAGCTCGAATCATTTCAAATTGGTTTCTTGAACATGACAATGAGTTCACTGTACTAAAATGGCCCCCACAGTCACCAGATCTCAACCCAATAGAGCATCTTTGGGATGTGGTGGAACGGGAGCTTCGTGCCCTGGATGTGCATCCCACAAATCTCCATCAACTGCAAGATGCTATCCTATCAATATGGGCCAACATTTCTAAAGAATGCTTTCAGCACCTTGTTGAATCAATGCCACGTAGAATTAAGGCAGTTCTGAAGGCGAAAGGGGGTCAAACACAGTATTAGTATGGTGTTCCTAATCCTTTAGGTGAGTGTAAGCTCTGTACTTTAACGTTTCAAAGCAAAGAAGACAGCCATAGATATTTTTATTGTAATTTGACTGTTGTTCTGTAAAATAAAAATATTATTATTATTATTATTAGTATGAATGTGCAATAGTCAAGTCAAGTCAAGTCACATTTATTTATATAGCGCTTTTCACAATACAGATTGCATCAAAGCAGCTTCACAGTGATAACATGAAAGTAGTACAACACAGTTCAATAATATTGTTGAATATTAAATATCCCCAACTAAGCAAGCCAAAAGCAAGGCGACAGTGGCAAGGAACCAAAACTCCATCAGATTGGATGGAGAAAAAAACCTTGGGAGAACCCAGGCTAGTCAGGGGCCAGTTCTCCTCTGGCTAACAATCATAGGGTTTTAAAGAAGCTTTACAGTAAAGTGCATATCAGAGAGTACCTGGAAAAAATACATTTAGTTAATCATGTAATATTTAGGGGATAACATATCGCCGGCGTTGAGTCGTCTCTTCGCAGGCGTTGAGTCGTCTCTTCACAGGCGTTGGTCTTCTCATCACAGGCGTTGAGGCATCCGAAATCCCCGTGAGAGGCAGGATACCAAACTGGAGCCTACGAACGCCATTTTTCTCGGGACAAGCGTCCCGAGATAACAGCAGAAAGGCAGATGGGAAATAATTAGCATAGCTGATGTTCATAATGATTTCCATTACACGGGAGTAGGTGTTAGAAAACCATAATCTCACAACTCTCCGCAACCCAAACTCTCCGCAACCCAACCGCAATAGTATTATTGCATTAGTAATATACACTGCCCGGCCAAAAAAATAAAAGTCGCTGTTTGGGTTTAAATAGGCAAATACTTAAGAGTTTATGACTGGATCATTATTGCAGTGATTATTATGTTTCTAGCATGTTATATGTGTGGCAACAGGTCTTCTAACCCTAATTGATGGAGTGTGTAGCTTTTCTTTTCTTTAAAAAAAAAAAATGTAGTAAGACAGATCATGGCCATATTCCAGGATGACAATGTCAAGATTCATCATGCTCAAACTGTGGAAGAATGGTTGGGAGGGAGCATGAAGGGTCATTTTCACACATGAATCGGCACCTCTGAGTCCAGACCTTAAATTGTCTCTTAACTCTTGCATTGTCAGTACAAGATTTTGACCAAAAATTGATGCACCTCTTAACACTGCTTGAAGTGGGCCGGTATGCACCTGTACCTGTACTGCGTGTACAGGTGTTGTGCCGAATTTCGACTGCTACCACAAAAAACCATTTTGCGAAAATATATAAACATACAAAAAAATAAACCTCATGAGGGAGCATGACCAGGTGGACTCAGAGGTGCCGATTCATGTGTGAAAATGACCCTTCATGCTCCCTCTACCATTCTTTCACAATTTGAGCATGATGAATCTTGACATTGTCATCCTGGAATATGGCTATGATCTGTCTTCCTACATGGGTGTTTAAGAAAGGAAAAGCTACACACTCCATCAATTAGGGTTAGAAGACCTGATGCCAAACATATAACATGAAACATAATAATCACTGCAATAATGATCCAATCATATTTGCCTATTTAGTATTTTTGCCAGGCAGTGTATTTCTTTACTGTTTTAATTGTTATAATTTAAAATAAAAAATTCTGTGAATAATAATAATAATAATAATAACATTATTATTAAAAAAATAACAAAATAATTATTGTTGTTGTTGTCTAGTCATTTTGAATGGGGAGAACTGTGCTTGCAGGCTTTTATTCTGTTGATTTTTATCATTCCCAAAATCACTTATTCAAAACTAAATAAAGCATAGCATGTATTGTGAGCTGTCAGGACATTTGTGGGTTTAAATCAGATTACCCTGATTTATAAAATAAGCATTTGAAAACTGACATAATTTGATCTAACGTCTTTCTGTTTCTCACAGCAATGCGGAAGCTTCTGGCAAAGCGCAAGAATGTTGAGGGAAAGCTGGAGAGACGTGATATTATAAAGGATTATTCAGATTATGGGTCTCAGACATACGCTCCTCTGTCTCGGATTGGCCAGTTCACCGAGCAAAATTCCAACCGCAACGTGGTGAAGAGTCCCTTTCTCAGCACGTATCAAGGTCTGCTTCTGCTTGCATGCTTTCCTTCTGACTATTCAGGACACACTCACGTTTCTTGTTAATTATTATTTTTTATCAATTTCTTCACATATACACTGATATTTTTATTTTCATATCATTCTTTGCAAAAAAAAAAATGAAATTGAAAGATTTTTCTTTCTTTTTTTCTCTTTCTTTTTTTAAATTTAATTTAAAAAAATCTTCTTTCAAATCAATTCTTTCTTTCTTCTTTTTCTTTTTTAATTTCTTTTTCTCCTTTCAAATCACCTTTTTCTTTCTTTTTCTTTTTAATTCAATATTAATCTTCTTTCAAGTCAATTTCTTTCTTTCTTTCTTTCTTTCTTTCTTTCTTTCTTTCTTTCTTTCTTTCTTTCTTTCTTTCTTTCTTTCTTTCTTTCTTTCTTTCAAATCAAATCATATGTCCTATTGAGGAAAGATGTGCTATGACTTTTCTAAGCAATTAAGAGTGATTTCTAGCTAACAATGTTCACCTGCTGGATGAAAAAAGGGGTAAAAAGAAAAAAAAATCTCTCCAGATCAAAATATTATAGAGACTTATGGGTTGGATCTTGTCACATACAGCACGCTGCCAGGCACACCACTGACGTCTTTTTCCAAAAAATATTTCATCTCATTTAAATTAATTGTGTTAAAGGCCTGCAGTATCATCTCTGTGTTTCTTAGGTCTGTTAGAACTGGAGGCAGGTCTTTCTCCATCTGTCATCGAGCCTCACATTAAAGTGCCAAAACCTAAAGTGACTAAAGGCTTCATCACACGCTCAGCCCGCAGAGATCTAGAGCTCATGAAGACTCATCAGGTAATGAGGTGCTGGGTGCTTTTCACACTTACTCATACTGTGGGAAGAGAAAATGAAGTGGCAAATATCACCCTGAGCTCTCCTTTCCCACTAGGCTCTGAAAGAGGAAAAGGTCTGCAGGGTGGAAAAGAAGCCTCTGCGGTTCCTCTTTAAGACGGAAAAACCTGCTCCACGACCCCTAACCCCTGCGGTGGATGAGCCCCCTGAGGTACAGCCCACGTTCATGCAGATCTTCCTTCTGACGTGCAGTTTGCAAGTCAAAACGTGTCTGAATACGGGCGGTTTGGGTAGCTTTAGGTAGGCTATACATTTACATTTAGTCATTTAGCAGACGCTTTTATCCAAAGCGACTTACAACTGAGGACTAAACCAAGCGAGTCATCGTGAAGAGGTAAAAGCAACGCAAGAAGTGCTCAAAATACAAAGTTCAGACATAGCTCGGAGTAGCATAAGCCAGGCAAGCGAGGATTTAGAGGAAAGGATTTTTTTTTTTTTTTTTTTTTTTTATGTTAAGTGCTCCCGGAAGAGATGAGTTTTCAGTTGTCTTTTGAATGTTGTCAGGGATTCTGCATTCCGGATGAGGGTGGGGAGATCATTCCACCAGCATGGAACCGTGAATGAGAATGTTCTGGAGAGTGATTTTGTGCCCCGCTGTGATGGTACCACAAGCCGTCGCTCATTGACCGATCGTAGGCTTCTGGTAGGGATGTAGACTTGTTGTAGTGAGTGGAAGTAGGAGGGAGCTGAACCTGTGGTCAATCTGTAAGCAAGCGTCAAAGCCTTGAACTTGATGCGAGCAGCGAGTGGTAGCCAGTGCAGAGAGATGAGCAGAGGAGTGACGTGGGCCCTTTTGGGCTCGTTGAAGACAAGACGAGCTGCAGCATTCTGGATCATTTGTAGAGATTTAGTTGCACATGATGGAAGTCCAGCCAGAAGAGCATTGCAGTAATAAAGCCTAGAAATGACCAGGGCCTGCTTCAGAAGTTGTGTTGCATGCTCAGTTAGGAAAGGCCTGATCTTCCTGATGTTGTGCATAGCAAACCTGCATGATCGAGCTGTCTTTGTAATGTGGTCTGTGAAGGTCAGCTGGTCATCAAAGATTACTCCAAGATTTCTGACCGACCTTGATGGGGTGATTGAGGATAAATCTAGCTGGATAGTGAAGTCGTGCTGTAGAGACGGATTGGCAGGGAGGACGAGAAGCTCAGTCTTTGCCAGGTTGAGCTGCAGGTGATGTTCCTTCATCCATGCCGAGATGTCCGCCAGACAGCTTGAGATCCGTACAGCTACTGTGGGATCATCTGGTTGAAATGAGAGGTAGAGCTGGGTGTCATCAGCATAGCAATGGTAAGAGAAACCATGTGCCTGTATGATAGGTCCCAGTGATGTGGTGTAAATGGAGAAGAGGAGCGGTCCGAGAACTGAACCCTGAGGAACGCCTGTGGTCAGTTGATGTGCTTTGGATACCTCACCTCTCCATGTGACCTTGAAGGACCTACCTGTGAGATAGGACTCAAACCAGTTGAGGGAGGTTCCAGTGATGCCCAGTGATGAGGATCTGATGATTCACAGTGTCGAAGGCAGCAGACAGGTCCAGTAGAATGAGAACTGATGATTTGGAAGCAGCTTTTGCGATCCGCAGGGCTTCCGTGACTGACAGCAATGCAGTCTCAGTTGAATGTCCTTTCTTGAAGCCAGATTGGTTGACATCCAGCTGGTTGTTCAGAGACAGGAAGGATGATACTTGGTTGAAAGCAACTCGTTCAAGTGTTTTCGCAATGAATGGTAGGAGAGAGACAGGTCTGTAGTTCTCTAGAAGTGATGTGTTTAATGTTGATTTTTTAAGCAGAGGAGTTACCCGAGCCTGCTTAAATGCTGTAGGGAAAATGCCAGTGTGGAGGGATGAGTTGATAATGTGTGTGAGAGCTGGTAGAAGTGTGGGAGAGATGGCTTGTAGAAGGTGTGAGGGGATGGGGTCTAGAGGGCAGGTGGTAGGATGACTGGAGAGGAGAAGTTTAGATACTTCTTCCTCGGTTAGTGGAGTGAAGGAGGAGAGAAGGAGGTTATTGGCTGTGGGAGAGGTTAGTCTGGGTTCCTGTGCTGAGAACTAACTGCTGATAGTTGTAGTTTTGTTAGTGAAGAAGTTAGCAAAATCATCAGCAGTTAAAGAGGAGGTGGGTGGTGGTGGAGGTGGACAGAGGAGAGAGTTGAATGTCTTGAACAGTGAACGTGTGTTAGAGTCGCTGTTGATCTTGTTGTGGAAATATGAAGATTTTGCGGCGTGAACATCAACAGAGAAGGCAGAGAGCAGAGATTGATACCTACTGAGGTCAGATGTGTCTTTTGATTTGCGCCATTTCCTCTCCGCTGCCCTGAGCTTGGTCCGGTGTTCACGAAGAACCTCAGATAACCAGGGGTTAGAGGGAGTGGTGCGTGCTGGCCTAGAGGAGAGAGGGCAGATATTGTCTAAAGAAGAGGTTAGGATGGAGCATAAAGTATCCGTTGCAGTATTCACATCCAGAGATGAGAAATGTGAGGGTGAGGGAAGAGAAGATGACACAGCAGAGGAAAGATGGGATGGAGAAAGTGAGCGCAGGTTTCGTCTGAAAGTAAATGGTGGGGAGGTTGGTGGAGCATGGGTAGTGAGCTGTAGATTGAAAGTAATGAGGAAATGATCTGAAACTTGGAGAGGTTTCACCAAAATGTTGTCTGTGATACAGTTGCGTGTGTAAACCAGGTCCAGTTGGTTGCCTGACTTGTGAGTACCGGTGGTGATGAGCCGTTTGAGGTATAAGCACACCTATGTGATTTTCTAAACTTACTTACATTTTCAAAGAAATAATCATACTTAAGTGTTCCTAAAAACAGTGCAATTTCATGGTTTTCACGATAATGTCAAATTAAAAGTTTTACTCTAGTGAATTTTATGATGTTTTAATAATCTTTTATTGTGCTTTAAAGAAGTACACTTATTTAGATTTGTTGACTAACATACTAAAGCACATACTAAAGTACTTGATTAGAATTTTAACTGTAGTGTTTTAATTGATATTAAATTGACATTTTTATGGCCAGGGGCCAGTTGCATAAACACAGCCATTATGTTAAGACTAGAAGTTAGTTAGGGGTAATCTGTCTTACTTTTGGGTATCAAATTAGACCAATCTAAGATGTTATGGACCTGACTTAAAAAAGGCATGAACAGTAAAGAAAAAAGATTGATTGACTTGTAAGATTAGTCTTAGCAGTTTATGTAACCGGCCTGGTTTCACAGACAGGGCTTAGATTAAACCAGGATTATGCCTTAGTTCAATTTGGACAGTTATTGAGGTTTTATAAACAGGTTCTAAAAAACATTACTGGTGTGCATTTTGAAACAAAACAATGGCACTGACATATTTTAAGATTAAACAGTTAAAAAAAACAGCTATTAATTACTATTGATATACATTAATGTGTAATTACAAATATATTTAAATACATGACATACAAGGTTAAATAGAAATGACGTTAAAGCATATTTTATTTTACCATAAATGCTTGTCAGTACATTCGGCAGTACAAGTTAATCTTTTTTTTTGTTTTACCATATTTCATAGACAATAGAATTATGAAATTACATATTAAGATGTACTTATTACTTCTTAAGTGTCAAAAGCACTCTAAAATTGAACTAATTGCATTTAACATAAATTTGAACTATAATACATCATCTTGTAATTGCAATTAACATGCAAGTTCCGCAAAACATTACATTCAGTTTCAGAAACTCTTTTAAAGTATATCTGTAATAAGTACTCTTTAAAAAAAGTGTTCTAAAGTGTAAGTTTTTTTCTTCACAATGTGGTCAAAGGTCTTGATAGAACCAAAGTGACCTGAATATACTATACCGTTCAAAAGATTCTAGTCTATTAATATTTTTTTTTTTTTTTTAAGGAAAGCAATAGGGTACTTTTTTTCAGCAACGACACATGTTGTCAAATTGATCATAAGTGACAGTAAAGACATTTCTAATGTTACAAAAGATTTCTATTTGAAACAAATGCTATTCTTTTGAAAAGTTTCTTGAGCAGCAAATCAGCATATGAGAATGATAAGGATCATGTGACACTTAAGACTGGAGTAATGATGCTGAAAATTAAGATTTACTATCACAGCCATAGATTACATTTTAATATATTAAATAGACATCAACTAATTTAAAATGTAATAATATATTTTATAATATTGCAGTTTTTACTGTATTGTTTAATAAATAAATAATAATTGCAGCATTGGTGAGCAGAAGAGACTTCTTTCAAAATCATAAAAAAATCTTACTGGACCCAAACTTTTGACCTGTAGTGTATCTGGGACATTGACTCTCTTTGTATCATTCATTGTATATGTTATTCTGTTTGTATGTTTAATTTATCATTCTGAGATATCAATATCTATAACAGGGAGATGAGGAAAAGGAACTGGCTATCATCTTTCTGCAGAAAGTGCTCAGAGGAAGATCCACCCAGAATCAGGTAAGGCTCAGTGGGGGAGCATGTTTTTTAACGGACGTCTTGTGTGGTTGTTGATGTGAATGGATAATGACGTCTGTTGCGTGTCAGATGTTCGAAGAAAAAATGAAACGATTGGAACTGATCCAAGAACTGCGCACCACCCACGCACTGCAGAAGGAGGAACAGGACAAGAAGGAGGCGGAAAAACAGGTCACACTCGCCTTGCAGAGACAGAGAGACATCCAGTCTGACAGAGTAAGAGCGGAGATATAAATGCTTCAGATATGACAATAAGCACCTACTGTACCATGATAACTTTGACAGTTAAAACTACATATTTATCTCAGTACAATCAAAATATGGCTCTTGAGACATTCACAACATCACCTCTGCTTTAACAAATACCACTGATCTTTTCAGACTTTCATGGCTTCTCATGGGTCATGTCATGAAGTTTCAGATTTTCCTGCTATGAAAACAATATTCATATATTTGTATTTAATTTTCAGAACTCAAAATGTCTCCCTCCACCCCATCAGTGAAAATTATTAAAACTACTGTAAGCTATTTTTAACAAAGTTGCTGATCATTACAGTCTGATCTTAACCATTTGTGGAGAATATTTTAGAATAAATCGATTGATAACTTGTGAAAAAGTGCAGCATAGCATACATTTCATGTAAATGTAGGGAATGGTGCTTACATTTAAGTCTATTTTAAAGCTCCCGTCCGTAACTTTTTTGGGTTGAAAATTATCCAAACTAAATTTTTGAGCAAGTACATAACCAGCCAGTGTTCAAAACCATCTGCTTGCCTTAGCTCGATTCAAAACGGTAAGCTTGTAATACTGTTTTTAATTCCAGTTGTACTGGTGGATTTCCGCAGGAAATTCGAGCATGTCTTTGCGTCATTACGTCACATCTGTGGCCCTGAGGCCCTTGGCCTCTGTCCATCATGGCCTCCTAATCATCCCCATATACTGACTGGCTTCATCACTGTCTCCTCTCCACCAGTAAGCTGATGTGTGCTGGGCGTTCTGGCGCACTATAGCTGCCGTAGCATCATCCAGGTGGATGCTGCACATTGGTGGTGGTTGAGGAGATTTCCCCCTATGTAAAGCGCTTTGAGTGCCCAGAAAAGCGATATATAAATGTAACAAATTATTATTATTTAATTATTATTAATTATGTACACATAAAGAAGATGTCTCGGCTAGTAGGCTATATTTGTGTGTGAGGATGTTGGAGGTTTATAGCCTTTTCTCACAGCACTTGATAGAATTAAACTTATCAATTTGATGGCGGATCCAGAAAGGTTCAAACGACAATCACCAGTGACAACTGGAGATTCACCTGCTGTAAAATGCAAAAGACTTCGGACTTCGGAGTGGCTACAGAAAAAAAGAGCCTGCGCTGTGCCGTGCCGAGGCACAACCCACGTAAAGTTGATAATTCCGCAAATAACTGCAATTGCAGATTTCGAACAGAGATGGCGACAAAGAGGAAAAACTACGGACTGCAGCTTTAAATAATATATATACTGTATATATTTTAAACAGTGTGGTCTCAGGACAAAAAAAAATATTTTAAAAAATCTGTTTGAGCCTTTACATAATTTGTTTCACGGTCTAACAAAAACAATCACTGTGAACAAAACGATGCAAGAATTGACTATAATAAGCTATATAGTAACTCAATTGTGAAACTGATTAGATTCTTCTTATTCCTTCTCCCACTGTCTTTCTCTCAGGTGTCTCAGATTGAGTCCTGTGTCGCTGGCCTGTCTGGGGGAGTGATTGTGGACATGCTGGACTTTTTGTCTAAAGAGTTGGTCCGGCTGCAGGAGGAAAGGCGAATCCACGCCTTTACGCTATTGGCTGAGAGAGATCGGCGTATTCGTGAGGCTGAGGAGAGTGGAAGGCGGCAGATAGAGGAGAGGAGACGCAGAGAGGAGGATGAGATATTTAAACAGGTCACTAGAACATCAGTGTCAGTGGACAATAAATGTGCTCTTGTTTCTACCCGACAAAATTAACATACACTACTGTTCAAAGTATGGGTTTGGGTTTTTGAAATAAATTAATACTTTTTATGCAGCAAGGACACATTGTGTCAGTAAAACATTTGACAAAATCTTCTTTTTCAAGTAAATGCTGTTCTTTTGAACTTTCTATTCGTCAAATATACCTTAAAAAGAAAATGTATCGTCGTTGGCATGCACCAAAAAAATATCAAGTAGCACAACTGTTTTCAACATTGATAATAATAGGAAATGTTTCTTGAGCAACAAATCAACATATTAGAACAATGTCTTAAGTATCATGACACTGAAGATTGGAGTAATGGTGCTGAAAATTCAGCTTTGCATCACAGGAATAAAATAGTTCGTCAAGAACCTTCGATCTTCAGTCAGAAAAAAGATAGATAGATAGACCACATAAAATATCTAAAATAAGAATTAAAAAAAATATATATATAACTAATTAAAACACTTCAACACGCAAGTTTAAACAACTATAAAATCAGAAATGCTCGTGTGATGAGAGATGACACTGCGCGGTTCATGCACGGCTTTTCAAAATGTCACAAAGCACAAGTCACATAATTAAAGAAAAGTGATAATGATTCATAGATAGATCGATAGAAATATATCAATATAGATTCTAGCATGAACTAGCAAACTGCTAACATGTTTTAGCATTGCAAGCATGTTTCTACCATGAATTAACACATTGCTACCATATTTTACCATTTGTTGCTAGCATGATTTAACATATTGCAAGCATGTTTTAACATGTTGCTAGCATGATTTAGCATTGTTGTTAGCTTTTTCTAACATGATTTTACACATTGCTAGCATGTGTCTAGCATTAACAATGTTAGCATGTTTCTAACATCAATTAGCACATTGTTAGCATGTTTTAACATTTTTTAAGATGTTGCTAGTATGTTTCATGAATTAAAGGGACAATGTGTAGGAATTTCTCCCATCTAGCGGTTAAAATGTATTTTGCATTCAAACGAATTGTGCTCTCCAGCGCCTCGCTTTTTCAAATGCGCGTTGCATCTACGGTAGCCATTATGTACCAAAAAGCTATGACAGGATGTCTTCTAATAGCACTTCGTCGAGTGTTCCTTCGGCTGAACAGGTTTGTTATTTCAAACAAACAGCATCTTGACTCAACGAACAAACGAATGTTACAGTATGAATTACTGACTGTGAAAAACATGAACTATTGTAATAAGTAGTTATGCCTTCTTTATTCGTTATATTTTCAGAAGTACGTGCATTGTTAGATATCATCATCAACTTTTAACTATAAATGTACATCTGTCTATAAAATAAAGTACACAACCAAACAGTGAAAAAAAGCTTGTAATTAAGACTGTAACATTGACTTACCTGTCGAGAAGAAAGCAGGCAACTTCAGCGTCTCTTTTGAAATCTTTCTCCTGCATTAGCTCTATCCACCTGGAAAAAGCTATCCCGACATTAACTCGTGTTTTTCGTAATATCCGGTCACGTTTCCTTTTACGATCTATTTTGGACTTTTCTGGCGACGAGGGTTTGCAATGCAGCCTTTTAAACGTGACAAGCGCCTCTCACTGCTGCTCCTCCGTTTCTGCTGCTTTCAGTTACAGTTTCAGCTGGCTCTGAACGAAAACGCGTTGTAGAAACGTGTTGGCCTAGTACTTTTGTCCCTCTCTGCTATTATAGTTTTTCAAGATGGGGGGACTACATGGAAGCCTCCGTGGACCTACCCGTCCCATGTATATAAAGATAATAAATTCTTCGTTTACGAGGATACGTCAGATAATTGGCAGAGGTATTTGTACACCATTGAGGACATATTTATGAATAAAAATATTGATTTTAAATAATAAAATACATAAAAAAGTACACATTGTCCCTTTAAGAAACTGCTAACATGTTGTCATCTTTGATCAAATAAATGGAGCCTTGATGAGAGACTCTGATCGACCTCAAACTTTTGAAAGGTAGTGTGTGTTTGTGTAGCCTATATGTGTGTATATATTTTTTTCTTCACAGAGTTCTCCACTATTGTCACAATGTAATCATATTTCACCTTATATATTTTTTAATGTGTGTCTTATTCATATTGTGCACATTTTCATCTTGTACTGCAAGCGGCAGCTTTCCAGTCTTCTTTTTCTATCAGAGATCTCTTGTCTATCTGTAAATCTTTTGGTATCAGGTGGTCAAGGTGCACCAGGACACAGTAGACATGTACCTGGAGGATGTCATCCTGGGCTCCATTAACCAGACAGCTGATGCCCAGGCCAGAGAGGAGATACACCGTCAGGCTGAGGAGCTGGACAACATCACCTATGCCATGGAGGAGACGTACGTTTCTCTCGAATGCTATGACATCCAATTAAACCAGTTTGAAATCTCACTACTAAATTGCTTATTGATCACAATGAACCACAAACTCTTATAATCATGCTGGTCTTTTCAGCACGGTAAAAATCTTTCAAACTGTCAAAACAGAACACTTCACTGCACTGAAGAAAAGAGGAAAACATAAATAAATGCACCTTTAGATTTCAATATATTGAAAAGATTCTGACATTCAAGGCTGTAAGACATGTTTGTCACTGACACTTGCATACGTCAGAGGTTTAATTAGATTCAAGATCATTGGTGAGCTGCCAAGGATGAATCACTTAAGAATAGACCCAAACATTTTACTATTACTTTAACCACAATCTCTCCATTCAAACTGTCTTTGAGTGTTTAGTTAAGACGGAAGCTATGAAATAGACCTTGATAAAATAATGCATGTACAGTAAGGTGTACAAATGACTCACTTCTGCTTTCAGAAGGTCCTGAAAAGAAAATATACAACGCCATGCTTAGATTTGTCAGCGGGGTGACTTCCACCCATTGTGTTCAGCCTGTTCAAAAACGTTCTTATCCTTCGAGGCAAAATTCTGAGAAACACAGTTACAGCCTAAGAAATATCAAGCGTAGCGTCAGTTCTGGCAGGTCACGTTAGTCAAGCTCGCATCAGCTGACTCTCAGCTGATCCACGTCTACCTATAGGAATACGACGCCTATCACTGTGTACATATACGGTCCTTCAGTATTATCAGCAGCTATCGCGTTTCTCAGGAGCTAATTACCCTCCTCCATCCCCAGCTCCTCTCGCCCAGTCAGCATTTGGCATTCTGATTCCCTTTGAATCAGAATAAATTCTCGAATTATGTTGTACTTTAAAATCTTGAATTAATGATATCTGCAATACATGGTTCTGTTCTGTTACCCTAAGGGGGGTTATTGTTGCTCTTATCCATGCTAGGCTGCATGGATGCGCAGGGAGATCTCACCCAGAACAGAACCATACCGCCAATCCAAACTGTATGCTAATTGTCAATCGTATTTGACGATAGTGGTCCTGACAGAAATGAAATATGTATGAAAAACATCTATGTCCACATATTCCTTCCCTCAATAAATAATAAATTATGGATGTCAGATGTGAAAGCACAGCTGTGGGAAATCACTAGAATCAGATGATACAATTAAACTAATAAACATTGAATAACCAAGTTACAGAGATCATTGTTGTGTTTCCTTCGGTGAGATTGCCAGCATTGATTGTTTTAGAGCATTTTCTTTGTCACAAACCAAATGAATCAGCTCTAATCGGCCTGTGTTGTGTCTTTCTTGGTCTGTGTATACGTGCAGGAGGAGTAGTCAGCAGTCAGAAGAGATTGTGGCAGAACTCGTCTACAGATTCCTCATTCCTGAGGTCCAGAAGATTGATGTCAGAAAAAGAGGTGAGTTATTCAATCAGGCAGATAATCAGTAAAATACCAAACTATTACAGGCCAAGCCAAATTAGTCCTCAATGTTATTATCTTCTCCCCCTCATGCCATTTAAAGAAAGCATTAAAAGGATTTTAGGAATAGAATGTACCAAAAGTCAACTCATGCTATGTTTCAAGCTTATTACGAGGAATTTAAAGGGGTGTCATTTCTACCTGAAAACATCTTAGCGTCACACTTATAACTTTTTTTATAATATGAATAATAAAATCAGTCTGTGTAATATACACTCACCTAAAGGATTATTAGGAACACCATACTAATACTGTGTTTGACCCCCTTTCGCCTTCAGAACTGACTTAATTCTACGTGGCATTGATTCAACAAGGTGCTGAAAGCATTCTTTAGAAATGTTGGCCCATATTGATAGGATAGTCTTGCAGTTGATGGAGATTTGTGGGATGCACATCCAGGGCACGAAGCTCCCGTTCCACCACATCCCAAAGATGCTCTATTGGGTTGAGATCTGGTGACTGTGGGGGCCAAAAAACAACAGTGAACTCATTGTCATGTTCAAGAAACCAATTTGAAATGATTAGAGCTTTGTGACATGGTGGAAGTAGCCATCAGAGGATGGGTACATGGTGGCCATAAAGGGATGGACATGGTCAGAAACAATGCTCAGGTAGGCCGTGGCATTTAAACGATGCCCAATTGGCACTAAGGGGCCTAAAGTGTGCCAGGAAAACATCCCCCACACCATTACACCACCACCACCAGCCTGCACAGTGGTAACAAGGCATGATGGTTCCATGTTCTCATTCTGTTTACGCCAAATTCTGACTCTAACATCTGAATGTCTCAACAGAAATCGAGACTCATCAGACCAGGCAACATTTTTCCAGTCTTCAACTGTCCAATTTTGGTGAGCTCTTGCAAATTGTAGCCTCTTTTTCCTATTTGTAGTGGAGATGAGTGGTACCCGGTGGGGTCTTCTGCTGTTGTAGCCCATCCGCATCAAGGTTGTGCGTGTCGTGGCTTCACAAATGCTTTGCTGCATACCTCGGTTGTAACGAGTGGTTATTTCAGTCAAAGTTGCTCTTCTATCAGCTTGAATCAGTCGGCCCATTCTCCTCTGACCTCTAGCATCAACAAGGCATTTTCGCCCACAGGACTGCCGCATACTGGATGTTTTTCCCTTTTCACACCATTCTTTGTAAACCCTAGAAATGGTTGTGCGTGAAAATCCCAGTAACTGAGCAGATTGTGAAATACTCAGACCGGCCCGTCTGGCACCAACAACCATGCCACGCTCAAAATTGCTTAAATCACCTTTCTTTCCCATTCTGACATTCAGTTTGGAGTTCAGGAGATTGTCTTGACCAGGACCACACCCCTAAATGCATTGAAGCAACTGCCATGTGATTGGTTGATTAGATAATTGCATTAATGAGAAATTGAACAGGTGTTCCTAATAATCCTTTAGGTGAGTGTATATCTACAGAATACACAGTGTGTGTGTGTATGTATATATATATATAATTGTGGAGGTTACATAAAATGAATGTATAAAATTATTAAAATGTTTAAATATAACATGATTAAATTAATCAAAAAAGTGAAAACATTGGCATTGCAAGTAGAACCATTCCAGCTGAAAATAAATCTTTAGTGTTGCTCTTGAGTTTAAGTCTGTAATCTGGATTTGAAACATTATAAACTGTAAAGTACTTCAGCTTGAATTCGAGTGACATAAGGATATGTGTATACACTGGAACATTGTCCTTTTTTGTTATTGCTAAGATATAAGTGTGGCATAAAAGCTGGAAGTCATGGCCAATTTCTGAGGTTACAGACCACAAACGTAGAGAACAAAGGCATATTAAAAAATGAACTCAATGTAGTTCTACACAGCATTTCAGTTTATTGGCATTAATACTACTAAGTGTAGTGAACTCCATGAATGTCTTAAAAAGATTTGAAAAGCTTCATGCAGATCTTTTTCATGCATAAATTGTCACCTGACCAGTATTTGTTAAGCTTGACTTTTTAGTGTCCTGTGAATTTGACGTTATCAGTATGTGTGTATGTCATGTGGCCTGTGTTAAATATTTAATTAATTATCCTTGCAATTTCCCATGGTTAGTTTTTAATTTGCCACTTCTATTTACCCATCGTTTGCTTCTGTGAAGAATAGACCCTGTTCATACAAATTCATTGACCACATGACTTTATACAGAGAACGAAAAAAGATATTGTACTGTTTCCTGCACACATAACATTTAAATTAATATTTGTTGGCATAAAGGGATAGCTCACCAAAAATGAACTTTCTCTCATTAATTTACTGGCATGCCCTTCAATCCCATGTGAAAAGCAGAAGAATGTTATACAATGCTTTCCATGCAGTAAAAGTGGGTTGTGACCTCCATAAACAACAAAAAAAGCTACATATCAGAAAGGAACGTGAAAGTGTTCTTATTAATTGTGTGTGGGGGGGGGGGGGGGGGGGGGGGGGGGGATTGTTGAATGGTGCTGTTATAATGCAACACAGAAGTGACACACCCACTCTATTACGAGCCTGACTTTTACTTGAAACCATATGACAGAAATATTTCAAGATTTTATCATTATTTAACTGATCTAACAGTGGTATGGGTTTAGAACCCATTGGACATCAAGTGGCGACCCAACACAGTACAAAAAGGTTTATTTTACAAAAGTAAATATAATATAAAAGTAAGTGTAATAATAATTATTAAATATCTATAAACCATTTAAATAATTAAACTATTAATTTCTACAACCTCACAAAAAATACTTTGTGGTATAAACCGTGCTTTCGTTACAAGTGAACCCACGTATAATTTAGTCATATTTTCATATTTTCTTTAACCTTTGTTCATGGTTTGAGGATAAGGGAATGTTACACAACCTTTCCATGTTGGCATCGGTCTAATTTGGCTGCTTTTACCAAGAGACAGATGAATTTGTGCCAGATCATCATGCCTGTTATATTTAACCCTATAATAGTACTAATATAGTATAATATATATTAGTATAAATATAGTATTATACTAATTTCTGTTACATATCCTTACAATATTTCTATACCTGTCTCGCCACTCTATCAGAACACACATAAGAGCCAATCTCTGGTTGCGGCCCACTAGTTGAAAGCCACTTTAAAAATGCACACTTTGCTCATTTTCTTTTAGTTCGCCAGAGCCAGAGAAGGCATCTGCAAGCAGCTCGTTCAATCATCAGTAGCAGTCTAGGATCTTCTGCGGTCTCCCAGACCCCATCGCCCTCAGACAGAGCCTCTTCAGCAGTCCTGAATGACATACTCAGCCAAGTAGAGGAGGCTGTTCCCAGAACCATGAGCCCTAGAGACCCTGGACCAGCACAAAACAATCTGACCAGTGATCCAACAGCAGACACTCACAACGGGAATGGAAAACATGCAGACTAAGCCCAAGGGCAGCACTACAAACCATTAAAATAGTCCTACATGTAAATGTTTGCATTAGTTGTCATAGTTTGAGCATAGAGCAGCTTGAGTCCAAAGGCACAAGTTAAGGGTTACACAATAAAACCAGTATTTAATTTATCAGTAAATGACTCTAATTTACATTAATAATGGAACACATCACAATTTGTAGACTACTCTGTACTCTGTAGTACAGCATAGTCTTTTATATATTCATTGTCATCTTTATGGGAAAAAAAAGATTCAGGTAGATATAGACCTACAGATTGTGTGTTACGCACTGATAGACTGGTTGGCTTTTTTCCTGACCATTATGTCCATTAGATCCTGTCTGAGAAATGGGCTGTCTCTTAAAATGATAGACAGAATGATTAGGGAGATTTATTAGACCTATTATACCCTGTTTCTGGCATAGCCCAGCAGAGGATCCATAGATCTTATGTTCCTTATAAAAGTCATAAACAGCTTAATTACCAGTTACTAAATACAAACTCATTTGCGTTTACATGATAAACGCTCATATTCCTACAATCTTGACTCCTGTTTGAATTCTAGATCATCCTCATATTATCCCTATTCCAAATAACCTACCTAATCTAGCTAAACTCTATAGGACAGTGACCCTCGAGCAAGATTGGACACCCCTGTCATAAAAGAAATATCAGTATTTTCAATGTACTAAAAGAACATAGCTACAGAATCCAGTTATTTCTGTGTGTTTAGGAGTTTCGCGTGAGTTATTGGTTCAAGTTGGTCACTTGAAATCAGAAGTAATAGTATACTTTATTGTCCTCGAAAGGGAAATTTGTTGTGGACTACATGTTGCTGCATAGACATATAATAGTTAAGAAAGAAAAATACCACTTAATGATAGATGCGTTTACACTCAACTGCTCCATCTTTTTATATGAATAGTGATAAAAGCAGAGTTAAAATCAATAAAAAGTAAACTTGCGTGTTTCTAAATGTTTCAGAATCAAGTGTATGATGCTGTTAATAGCATCATCAGTTCCCCTCCCTTGTCTATAGGCAAACTGTAAAGGATCTAAATTGTTAGCAACATCTGCTTTTAACATATACTGTACATAACATGATGTCCAAAGATTTTTGCAATATAGGGAGCCAAGCTGGAGTCAGTTCATCTGCACAGTTTCCTCCTGTAGTCAATCATTTTATCCCTTAAAACTAATCTTTGGTCATCAAAATTGATCATCAACATATTTAAAAGTTTTATTCCTTAAAAAAAAATGTTCATGCCTTAAAATGGCTTGAATGTAACTCTACACTCTTGCCTCATTTAGTATACACGATTCTATGAATATGCAAATTAGCCCCGTCTCCACTCACTCACACCAGCTTCAGAGATCCACTTGTTGATGATCACACGTTGACCTGATTGGTTACAAGGTAGTTTGTGAAGTCAGAAACACCAGCGATTTCAAACCGCGTTTTTGAAACTATCTTTGGTTCACTGCAGTTTTAAGGAGGAAATACTCAGCAATGGTGTTGACTTATGAATTTGCACGTTTGTCTTAAAGCATATTAAAAACACCATGTGTATATAAACAACATTAAAAGCTGGATTTTCACCAGGGGGACTAACAATATAGGCAGAAATTCCAGCAGGGCCTGCACATTTCTTAAGACAAATGTGTTTAAAATTGTTGATCTGGTTCGCATCAATCAACAACTTATCTTTGATAATACCAGAAGAAGACTCCATAACACTAATGCTATTCTCAAAAATATGTTCGCTCTTCTCAAATCTTAAGTAAAAATTGTTTAAATCAATGACTTTCTGTAAGTCATCAAGAGTAGATACAAAGTTCCTTGAGGGCTGCATATTAGTTATAGATTTCATAGAATCCCAAAGCTGTTTAGGATTAGACATGCCGGGCTGACCAACAGAAAGGTATTTGATATGAAAGGGACTTCTGTTGAGCTGTACAAACTTCTGATTATGCTGTATATCGCTGTATATACCAATGAGGTTCATTCTCGTGTTACGCAGGATGTTAGAGCTTCCACAAGAACCAATGAGGTTCAATCTTGTCTTGTGTGTTACGCAGCACGTTTGAGCTTCTGCAAGAACCAATGAGGTTCATTCTCGTGTGTTCCGCAGCACGTTTGAGCTTCAACAAGAACCAATGAGGTTCAATCTTGTGTGTTACGCAGCACGTTTGAGCTTCTGCAAGAACCAATGAGGTTCAATCTTGTGTGTTACGCAGCACGTTTGAGCTTCTGCAAGAACCAATGAGGTTCAATCTTGTCTTGTGTGTTACGCAGCACGTTTGAGCTTCTGCAAGAACCAATGAGGTTCAATCTTGTGTGTTACGCAGCACGTTTGAGCTTCTGCAAGAACCAATGAGGTTCAATCTTGTCTTGTGTGTTACGCAGCACGTTTGAGCTTCTGCAAGAACCAATGAGGTTCAATCTTGTGTGTTACGCAGCACGTTTGAGCTTCTGCAAGAACCAATGAGGTTCAATCTTGTCTTGTGTGTTACGCAGCACGTTTGAGCTTCAGCAAGAACCAATGAGGTTCAATCTTGTGTGTTACGCAGCACGTTTGAGCTTCTGCAAGAACCAATGAGGTTAATTCTCATGTTCCGCAGCACGTTTGAGCTTCTGCAAGAACCAATGAGGTTCAATCTTGTCTTGTGTGTTACGCAGCATGTTTGAGCTTCTGCAAGAACCAATGAGGTTCAATCTTGTGTGTTACGCAGCACGTTTGAGCTTCTGCAAGAACCAATGAGGTTAATTCTCATGTTCCGCAGCACGTTTGAGCTTCAGCAAGAACCAATGAGGTTCAATCTTGTGTGTTACGCAGCACGTTTGAGCTTCTGCAAGAACCAATGAGGTTCAATCTTGTCTTGTGTGTTACGCAGCACGTTTGAGCTTCTGCAAGAACCAATGAGGTTCAATCTTGTGTGTTCCGCAGCACGTTTGAGCTTCAGCAAGAACCAATGAGGTTCAATCTTGTGTGTTACGCAGCACGTTTGAGCTTCAGCAAGAACCAATGAGGTTCAATCTTGTGTGTTACGCAGCACGTTTGAGCTTCAGCAAGAACCAATGAGGTTCATTCTCGTGTGTTACGCAGCACGTTTGAGCTTCAGCAAGAACCAATGAGGTTCAATCTTGTGTGTTACGCAGCACGTTTGAGCTTCAGCAAGAACCAATGAGGTTCATTCTCGTGTGTTCCGCAGCACGTTTGAGCTTCAGCAAGAAGACTCGAAAAACCCAAAGAATCTAAATGGTTTAATGTGAATGATTATAATCAAGTTTTATACATGTTTGGTATCATTTAAAATGTCTCAGTGCGACTGGTACAAATGTCTCATTCCCAAAGAAGTAAACCAAAAGGTAATAAAGTTCTTAAGAGTTTAGAAATATTTTGCACACAGAAGGGTGTGACTTTCAGGCAAATGGTCCTCTGCTCTCAAAAGGTGTAATCTCTGAATGCAAATTTCCATTGTTAGAACGTTTCCATGTGAAAGAAGTTTCTGTCTATAATATAAAGAAATGCAACAAGAGAATCGGGGGCGTTTTGTAACTCAAAATTACAGCATCATGTATTTTCTAAATGTCGGGTTTAACTTACATCTTTTACTCATTTGATGTAATTGTATTGATTATCTTTGAATTGATTATGAAATCGACATGATACTTTTACCTGACATAATAAATTGTAAACATTTGATTTTATTCTAACTGGCTTTGACATTATCTTCAGTAAAGAGTTAAAAAGAATAGCCAAACATTCGCTCACATTTAATGATGCACAGATATCATTAAAACCTTTTCATTTATGGAGTCAGATGAAATAACGAGAGAATACATATGAGAAAATGTATTGCATTTAATCAAATTACTTTGCCACGCGGAAAGACAGTAACACGCAGAGACCTTCCCCGCTGATCGGATGCCTCCATTGGGCCGATTCACCCGGGCCTTACAGGTTTGTTCTCACGCATCAAGCAGGTTCGGTTGAGCTTGTTCTCTAAACTATCGGAAACAAACAATTTTTTTTTTAAATAGATGAAAGTCCAACTAAAATGTTTCAGAGAAATGTTAGGCTATATATGCACAATGTATAATTAATGTTGTTGAGCTAATGTTGAGAAAGCTATGAAAGAGAACTTTTGAACAAACATTCTATTATGCCTACCGTTAATGGAATAGGCCTAATGTTTGTTCATAACTTTGAGAACCTTGCCTGAATGATAGCCAAAGTTCTGAGAACGTTCCCTTTTAGCTGGGATGACCGTGTCATTTGGGTTAGCCTATAGTTAAGGGTTAGGGTGATGCGATTACCCTATTGCAATTGTTCCGTTTATTTATGTTGCTTGTAGAACTAAAATTAAAATAATATATTTTAATTGGTTACAGTTTAATATTGGGTTTAATACTGAGAGGTGTAAATAATGTTGCTATAATCCAGCTTGTTTATATTTTGTATCTTTTATAGGCTACTAATGATCATCAATGTGTATTGTCCATATCAGGTAAACAAATAAAGTACGGTAAATGTGAATGATTGAGGAAAATACAGCGCTGCCTTACAAACATCTAGTAGAAGTAGGATAATTTTCTAAAGTAGCATAAAAAATGCGTTTGCCCCGCCTGTGATTGGTTGTTTTCTTTTTTTATTTCCCTTCCCTTAGTCTCGAGTCAGACGGTCCGGTCTTTTGACTGATCAGGAAATTAGGAAAATAAGCAACGGCATTCGTCTCTATAGAGAGAACGTATGACATGTTTTCTTGTTTTCCCGTCAGCGTGTCCTTCTCAGGACATCTGTAATCAGGAAGTAAAAGTCTCTGATAGTCCTCGATCAGTTGTGTGCGTTACGTTACGTGCTTTAAAATCAGGACTACAACTCAGTAAATGTGAAACCTACCGTGACTTGATTCATGTCAGAGCTCGGTCTGCATGGTCATGTTGAGTTATTACGTGAATGTCCTGCTGATATGACATGGTAAGTGCCTTTGTTTTTATTTACAAAAGTAAAGTGGATCGCGAGACGTGACAACAACTGTCTGTTGAACCTGCAGTAGCTACAAATAAATGGTGCCGCTTGTAAACTACCGTTATGGGGAATCATTTCAGCTCGGTGTGTCTTTGAGGGGATTTTAATGTACTGTTGAGGCGTCGTCTGAAGGTTATATAATACAACTCAAGCGCTTTACAAACTTCTGCTGTCATTATGGCAGCTGAATAGGCTATAATCAACGCGATTTACATTCCAGAGGTTGTGAAATCTATGCAGATCAGTCAGTCCAGTCGTCTGAGGTTGATTAACTTCAACCCAGTGCCCCTTCACTGGTTTATCTTATTTGAGTCGGTATTAATGTAGGCTACTCTATTATCACAATAATTTCTCCAGCTCATTTAGTCGCAGTTATTCATAGTCACACAGAAGTTGTTCAGTGCTTAATGTGTGGATTATAATGTGTGGTATAAAATGCTATCACAGTCACGTAGGCAGAAGCTCTTCATAACAGCTGTGTTGATTGTGTGTCATATTGTGTAATATTGCATACATCACTTAAATAAGTTATTAGAAATAACATACTAATAGGGCTACATTAAATTCAACTCCTGTAGCCGGAAAGGGTTTATTTTGCGGTAGTGAGGCTGACTACATTATCCTGCTTATTGGATATTACCGACCTATGAAAAATTTGAAGTTAAATAGCCTACTTCCATAACTATATATTATTTTACAGCTTCTGCTAAGAAAAAAAAAGCCCATTACATTATAGCAATCAGCCTAGCAACAATATAAAGCTGTGATGAAAGTGTTATTATTATTATTATTAATCTGTAACCCTGTTCTTCTATTTGAAAGGGATAGTTCACCCATTTACTCACAATTTACTCACCCTCATGTCATTCCAAAACTTTGAGTATCTTCTGTGGATAAGAGCTTTTTTTTTTTTTTTGTCCAAACAAAGAAAGTTAGTACTATGCTCTATGTTAGTTGTTGTTCTCAACCTTCTTCAAAATATCTTACTTTGTTTTCCACTGTGGCCATACAGGTTTGGAACAACGTGGGTGAGTAAAGGATGACAGAATTTTCATTTTGGCGTGATCTATCCAATTAAGTTCTCATTCAGCTCTTTGTGTCTCTTCTGGTTCCTTAATCTTACATAGCTACACTGGAAAAACAGGAAAACACACATTGTCCAATTTACTCAATCATGTTATTTGCGATCTACACGAAAAATAAATTGTGTTATTTAGGGTTAATATGAACCAATCAATACTCAAAAATGATTTGTGTTGAAATTGTAGTTCCCAACATGCTTTATAGCTCAGTCCAAAAAAATATTGAAAGTGTTATTTTAAGTAAGATGAGAAAAGGGGGAGATGTTATGTTGGAATTATTAGGCTGTGGGCTGATACAGCACATGTTATTACTGCTTAGCTCAAAGAGCATAACTTCATGCTTAGCATTTAGAATGTTAATTGCTTTTGCTATAGCTATGAGTTTGGAAGCTAGTTAGTACGTTCTTATAATTCAGTCATGTGCCACAAAAATATAAATCCTGTTAGGGAACCATATTAAAATAATTTTGAGGCTACTTAATTGGGTTACTTAAAAACTACATGATGTTGAAATTATGTGAACAAATATGTTTGTTTAACTTAATTGATTCATGTGGAACCGATGTACATGATCAAATCATGTAACCTAAATCCAGCACACTTTTTTTCAGTGAATGTGTTTGTGTTCTTGCTTTAACTGGAAACTCTGAGCTAGAAGCTTATAAAATAATTGTATGTTGATCATAAATAAATGAATGCTAAAGTCTTCCAAGGCCATACTGTAGGAAACAGTTTTGAGAAGACTGTAGACCTATTTGCTTACATAAATATGAAAAGAGAGATAAACGGTGACTGATACAAGACACCTAGCACCACTATGTTCAGTTATGGAGTAACTTACGAGTCAGGCTCAATTAGTTCACAAAAAAGGATTCCAAAAGAAACCAGAGCTTTAAGCATTGTGCCACCAAAAAACACACAGAAAGCCAGACTGAAAACATTGTGTGTGTGTGCATGCTTAGATTTATGTTCTGATTATATCATCATGCCAGCTCAAAATATTCATTCAAACTAAAACAGAACTTGTGAGATTTGAATGAACTAACTCTTTGCCTGAACTTTGTGTTTTAGAATAGAATGGTTGGGATTGATAACTTCTTATTTTCAGCAAAAACATACTGTTTTATTTTCCTTAAAGAATAAGAATAAACGTATAAAGAGAAGATGTTGGCTAGATGGCTTTTGACCCAGCTTTTGCTGTGTGAACTTCTTGTGCAATACAATGATGAAGTATAATGCATTTTACATTCAGCACAATTCTGATTGAAGGAAACAACTTTGTTTTTCATTCTTTATTTAATTAAAGGAAATTAATTGTATTTTGTTGTTGTGGAAGAAGACCTTGTCCTGTAACGTAAGCTCGCAAATGTAAGTGTTTGTGATTATTCTCCATGATTTCTTGTGATACCAGCATCACAGCAGGTTTAGTTAATCAAACAAAAACAAAAAAATGCCGAAACCCAATATTTGTTAGAGTCTGTTTGTTTCAGTTAGTCTAAATCTCTGAGGAATGCTTTGTGTAGTTTGGCCTGTTTCAGACGTGTTGCCCTAGTTGTAGTTAGAACATGCTGTTCGAATGCAGCGCTCTGTTGTCAGTAAAGTTGCTTTTCCCATAGGGAAGTAATTGCCTTTCGAATACTCTAAGCAATGGTAGCCTCTAGCTTGTAGATTGTACTTAAAGGGATAGTTCACCCAAAGATTTTGTCACCTTTTATTCACCCTCAAGTTGTTCCAAACCTGAGTTTCTTCCTTCTGCTGAACACAAAAAATATCTATTTTGAAGAATGTTGGTAATCAAACTGTTGACAGTAGCCATTGACTTCCATAGGAAAAAAAATATGAAAGTCAGTGTGTGCCGTCAGCTGTCTGGTTACCAAAATAATCTAAACCAGGAGACATAAACTCATACAGGTTTGGAACAACATGAGAGTGAGTAAATTATGACAGAATTTTTTCAAATTGGCCCTTAAATTTGTAAAATTTTCTTTTGGAGATGAAATCCTTTAAGAGATTAAAGTCTTCTCAGCACATTAATAATGGTTTATCAAGCGAAGAAGATATAATTGAAAAGATTTTTATAATCACATTTTCACTTTTTTTTCTCGCTCGTTGTGACAACTAACCTCTGCCACTCCCAAACCATACCAAAGAATATAGAATTGTTTTAAATGGGTAAAAGTGCGATATAATCTGTCTGAAGCCTGCAAGACTTCAAGTTACGCCCGAGGGGGTAATCCACCAGCCGGAAACTGAAGTCTGGCTGGGGGCCGCCATTAGCTAGCAATCCTTCACCTGCTGTTGGCATTCCATTGACTCCCATTCATTTTGGTGTCACTTTGACAGCGAATAACTTTACATCTGAGGCGTTTAAAGACTCCATTTGTCCATTGTTTATTTCTAAAGAAACACGACAATGTATAAAAGGCTCCATTACCTTGTATCTTACATTGTGGCCCTGTAGAAGCAGTTTTTGTAAAAATACTGATAATGTATTGCAAGAAACCATATTGCAATGTATTGTTTATCAATTATTCGTCCCACCTTAACTAGTGTGGAGCAAGCACTATATCCCTTTGGAATTGGGCTTTATTTATTAATTTTTTTTTTTTGGTAAATAATTGTAAACATCTTTTGATGTCTTATTGTATGCCTGATTTGCTGATGATTAAAAATTTTGACTGATATCAACAGCACAAATGAACAGCTAAATGCACCGCTGACAAACAAATCTTATGATACTTTTGAGACAAATGAACAACAAGCACACCCATAACAAAATCAAAAACACAATGAGGGTTTATGCAAACCCAATCTAATATGTTCTGGCACTAATATTGTCTGTTCTGGGCTACTGCTGCAGCATTACGTTCAATAGAAAATCAGATCTCAGAAAGTGCCCCCATGCAGACACATAAAAACAGGACAATCCTTGTAGTTTTCCCCTCTGTCCAAAACAATAAATTAGGCGACATCTATGCATCTATTAGGTGCCATCTTACCCATGCATTTACATTTTAATAATGGCAAGTGATCACTCCAGGGCGATCTACTACTGTGTTGTGCTGCTGGCATCTGTGGGACACTCAGCGAGACATATTGACACGCTCAAAGTTCAAATCGCTTTGCTCTGCCCTTGCTGCAATGTAAAAAGCGGCAATATGACTTATACACTTCGATTTACACGGTTATCTCGGAAAAATATTCTTACCATTGTCTCTATACGAGCTGGCATCTTGCCGACAACATCTCGTTTTGAGTTTGACATATCGTGTGGTTCTGTGTGATTTGGATAACTTCAAGTTACGCCCACTTCCTGTTACGCCCCTCTCTTGCAGTCCGCAGACAGACCCATCTCGAAAAGTGCAACACTCAATATGGCGGAATAAGTCCAGCCTTCTAAATAAGAGCCAATCACCAATTGGTAAAGTCATCGTGTCACCGCAGCTGCCGTTAGAAGCTACGGACTCGTCCGGAGTCAGTCAGACGCACGCTTCCACTGCTCATGCGCTTTAGCTTGATCCAGCCTGAAAAATTTTGTTTTTTGTCATGATTTGAGCGGTTAGAAACCAAATTTTAAGAGATAGTTGTTGTCCGATTTCATTGGTTATTTCAAATATGAAATTTACTCGTAAGCTTGGCGAACAGTCTTAGAGAATTTGATGTTTCCCTTTTCAAAAAGATAGGTGCTGCACTTGCTTGCCCGAGAGGCGTTTCAAAGATGGCCACCGAGTGAAGTGACTTGTCTTAAAGGGACTTTGACCATACACACTTCAAAGTAGCCGGAGAAACTTTTCTCTATTTACGTAAATGACGAGACACTGGCAAGTGACACATCCTGACAGGTCTAAAATATAAACACTTATAATAGGCTTACCATATTCTAAAAATGCTGGGTTGTTTCAAATGGTTGGGTTTGTTGGGTTTGTCCCAAACATTGCATTTTTTAGAGTGCATAGTATACTAATGAATCAGGGTAAGACACGTATTGGAAGAAAGATTGATAATATATTGACTCGTTTTATAAATTTTGTTAATTTTGAACAATAACAAAGAAAAGTTACATAGTGTACCTTTAAATGAAAATTACAATGTATCAAACCACTCATGCGTAATGACATGACTCGCTGCATTTTCACCTTTACTAAAGCTGTCGGATGTCACTGCAGGCTGTTAATGTTGTCCCTAATGTGATTTTAGTGAGTGTCCCTTCCCCCTTATACACTCTCTCTCTCTCTCTCTCTCTCTCTCTCTCTCTCTCTCTCTCTCTCTCTCTCTCTCTCTCTCTCTCTCTCTCTCTCTCTCTCTCTCTCTCTCTCTCTCTCTCTCTCTCTCTCTCTCTCTCTCTCTCTCTCTCTCTCTCTCTCTCTCTCTCTTCCTGTCTCTCTCCCCCTCCCCCTCCCCAACAAAAGAATTTCAATAGCTTTGACAACTGGTTATATAACACTTATTTTTTAACTTCCTGGTAATTTGAATGTCTATATAATGCACTTAAATATAACAATTCATATTCCCTTAAATGTTTCTTTCCTAAACCCCATAATGAACATAATTTTTTAAATTACGGTTAAGGTTGAACTTTTAGTCCTCAGGCGTACGGCATGATGTCATCATAGAGAGCAGAGGTCTATAAATGATCAATGAAATGCAGTGTACTGTAGCACTTCAATAAGTGAATGAGTGCACAGTAGAGAGACAAGACCCTGTGAATAATGAACACTTAAATATGCTCTGTCTGCCTATGGTTAAAATTATACACAAGGAAGAACACTTGGGTGAAGTCCGTTAAGTGTGCTTGTAATTGCACATCACATTACTGTCTCAATTATTCCCTCAATCACATGTGATACAGTTTGACGTGACATGATGACCATAGATGTAGATAGATAGATAGATAGATTTAAAAATATTTTAAACTGGGAAATGTGTTATTTAAATTATATATATATATATATATATATATATATATATATATATATATATATATATATATATATATATATATATATCGCAGCGCTGTTTAATACGCACCTGCTCTGCACTTGCGTTGCGTTAAGCCTAAAGTAGCCTATACGTTGGTTTTTACACGTACGCTCATGTATGCGTACAGACAAACACGTAGCCTTTCAAAGTATACTCTATTTGATAATGGGTGCGAACCATAGACTGTAAAAAAAGATGGAACTTCCATTGGTCAGAAGTGAAGCCGCCAGTATCCCGATATGGCGCTGACATCTTGGAACTTGAGTCTGCGCAGAAGCGATTTCGGGACCAGACATGCGCAGTAGTGAGCAGGAAGTAAAGCCGCGGAATCAAGGCCCCGCCCTCACTCTCGCTGAATCAATCGCAAGAACACGCTCCTGCACTTTTTTAAAATTAATTATAGAAATTTAGATATTAAATTTAAAGCTCCAATCTCATCAGTCCTCCGAAGATCACGAAAAAAAGTCTGTTGGTGCTTCAGTGACTACTTCGCTCAGAGAACCTGTCAATCACAGCTGTCAATCATGACGTCACCACCACCGCATCAAATAACTAACTAAAAACAAACTTATTTTAAAAACAAACTCTTGAAATTACATCAGCGTGATACAAACTACAGTAAATGACAGAAACCATATTTGGAAAAACGACATTTGAAGTGTAATTTAATTGTTTAGTTGGTCTCGCGTCCCGTTGAATAACATGGGGAGGCGGGGTTTACGACCTATACTAGGCCCGGCCACCGGGGGGGCGATCGAGACGTTTTGGCTTCACTTTTCAGGCTTCAATATCCCTGGTTTAATAGGTCTTGCAGAAAAAAATCCCATTGAAATTTAAATGTGAACCTTGAAATTTATTTAGTTTAATAACCAACCCTGTATTATAAAACAAATGCCGTTTAAACTGACTGCAGTCATTACACACATGACTGGCAGTGTTCTGTATTAAAGCAAGGCAGGCAATTTTATTTTATTTTTGATATTAAAAATAGGAACAAAGAAGCAAATTACAAACAATAGGATAAATACACTAGAAAAAAAATATAAAAATTAAATAAACTAAGTTTTTTTTTAGGTACAGTTGCCTAGGTTTATTTAACATGTCATGTAGTAAGAAATGCTACAGAAATTGAATAATCAAATGTAAAAATAAAACACTGTAGTCTCCACTGTATGAATTAAATATAAATTGATACATATTAAAGATACAGAAGTGATTCAGTCAAAAGCAGTGAGTGATTTTTTTTTATTAACATGGGCTAATTGAAATATTCAATTATTATTATTAATTATAATATCCATTATATAATCCATTATCCAATTATTAATTATAATATCCAGCAGCCATATCACCCTGTAGCCCAAGACTGATTGCCCATTGAAACTAAGCAGGGCTGAGCCTGCATGGTTAGACCTGGATGGGAGACCTCCTGGGAAAACTAGGTTTCTGCTGAAAGAGGTGTCATTGAGGCCAGCAGGGGGCGCTCACCCTGTGGTGTGTTTGGGTCCTAACACCCTAGTGTAGTGATGGGGACACTACTGTCAAAAAGCACCGTCCTTCGGATGAGACGTTAAACCGAGGTCCTGACTCTCTGTGGTCATTAAAGTCCCTGGATGTCTTTCGAAAGAGTAGGGGTGTAACCCCGGTGTCCTGGCCAAATTTGCCCATTGGCCTCTGTCCATCATGGCCTCCTAATCATCCCCATATACTGATTGTCTTCACTCTGTCTCCTCTCCACCAGTAAGCTGATGTGTGCTGGGCGTTCGGGCGCACTATGGCTGCCGTAGCATCATCCAGGTGGATGCTGCACATTGGTGGTGGTTGAGGAGATTTCCCTTCTGTAAAGCGCTTTGAGTGCCAAGAAAAGCGCTATATACACTCACCGGCCACTTTATTAGGTACCCCATGCTAGTAACGGGTTGGACCCCCTTTTGCCTTCAGAACTGCCTCAATTCTTCGTGGCATAGATTCAACAAGGTGCTGGAAGCATTCCTCAGGGAGTTTGGTCCATATTGACATGATGGCATCACACAGTTGCCGCAGATTTGTCGGCTGCACATCCATGATGCGAATCTCCCGTTCCACCACATCCCAAAGATGCTCTATTGGGTTGAGATCTGGTGACTGTGGAGGCCATTTTAGTACAGTGAACTCATTGTCATGTTCAAGAAACCAATTTGAAATGATTAGAGCTTTGTGACATGGTGGAAGTAGCCATCAGAGGATGGGTACATGGTGGCCATAAAGGGATGGACATGGTCAGAAACAATGCTCAGGTAGGCCGTGGCATTTAAACGATGCCCAATTGGCACTAAGGGGCCTAAAGTGTGCCAGGAAAACATCCCCCACACCATTACACCACCACCACCAGCCTGCACAGTGGTAACAAGGCATGATGGTTCCATGTTCTCATTCTGTTTACGCCAAATTCTGACTCTAACATCTGAATGTCTCAACAGAAATCGAGACTCATCAGACCAGGCAACATTTTTCCAGTCTTCAACTGTTCAATTTTGGTGAGCTCTTGCAAATTGTAGCCTCTTTTTCCTATTTGTAGTGGAGATGAGTGGTACCCATGTGATTGGCTGCTTAGAAATTAAGTGTTAACGAGCAGTTGGACAGGTGTACCTAATAAAGTGGCCGGTGAGTGTAAATGTAATGAATTATTATTAAAAACAGACGGCAACAGTTTATGAGGCTGCTGTCCCTTTAAGAATGAATGCATGGATCTAATACTCTATTACACATCCGATTTTCTCCTAATGTTTATATATTGTAGAACATAACAGACTGTGTTTACTCCACACAATGTGCATTTTGACCATTCAAGCGCAATAAGCCGTGAAAGAGAACCTAATTCGGGATTGTATGTGATTCTCAATGTCTCACATTAATCTCAATGTTATTAATAACACTAATGTGTCTATAACTTTAAGTACTGCGAAGTTAGAGGTTTTAACGCTAGAAAATCGATTGACATTTGTGAATCGATGCGAATCGGCAGAAGATAGAATAGCGATTCATATAGGAATCGATTTTTCCCCCCACCCTTAAAAATAAAGCAGTTTAATATTAATTAATATCGAATATGATTTTTTTTTTTTTTAAATCATTACATTTTAAAACGTTTTTTTTTTTTTTTTTTACCCCAATCCCAAATTAGCTAATTAAAAAAAAAACTTTACTGTGTTACACATTACCTTTGGGATTTGGAGAAGAATTGTTGATTTGTTCCAAAAATTGATTTTCACAATGCAAACAATCCAGAGGGTAGTGGGTTACGGTGTTGTTAATCACAAGAGAAAGTGAATAGTGAAAGGGTGGAGGCGTTGCTAATGTGGGGATTGAGTAGATAAGAAGAAGGGTAATTGGAGCTGTGGGGGAGGAATAGAAACCTCTGCTCATATTGTATAAAGGCAAAGGAAAACACTCTAAGAGAAAAGCTACATTACTTAACCAACAGGTTATTGCTCTCTGGACCTAGAGAATGAACTCATGCTGACCTTACAGAGTTCAGCTGCATGATTGTTAGCATACAAGTCCTCCTGTGGTGAAAATCAAGCATTTAATGTTGTTTATATGTCTATGTGATGTTTTTAATTTGCTTTAAGACAAACCATGTGCAAATTCATAAGTCATTGCTGAGTATTTCCTCCTTAAAACTGCAGTGAACCAAAGACAGTCTTGAAAATGCGGTTCGAAATCGTTGTTTCTGATGTCACAAACTACCTTGTAACCAATCACGTCAACGAGTGAATCTCTGAGTGAGTGGAGGCGGGGCTAATTAGCCTATCCATAGAACTGTGAATACTAAATGAGCAAGGGTGTAGAATTACATTCAAGCTATTTTAAAGCATGAAGAATTTTTTTTCCCAAGGAAAAAAAAACGTTTAAATATGTCATTTTGGTGATCAAAGATGAGTTTCAAGGGATACAATTATTGACTACAGGGGGACTTTAAGATTTGAGGATCACGTCGTTTAATGCTCTGTTCACACCGGACGCGAATAGCGCGTCAGGCGCGAGTGATTTCAATGTTAAGTCAATGCAAAGACGCGTTACGCGTGTAAAAAATTCCTGCGGCGCGAATGAGGCGTAGAGCGCGGCGCGGTAGACGCGAATACGCCTCATTCGCGCGTCAAGTTCGCGCGAATGGCGCGTTAGGCGCGAATGATTTAGTTAGTGCTATTTGTGCATTCACGCGTTTGACGCGAATTCGCGTCTGCCGCCCGAGTTGAAAAATCTGAACTTCTGCGTCAATTCGCGCCGCGTTAACCAATCAGGAGCCTGCTTGCTGCTGTCACGTGGTGAAGTGACAGTTTATAATGTTATTTTATGTTTGGCCTCAATAAATTATTTTGTAATATGACAAAAATACTTGGTGTGCAAAGCAAATCTTTCACATAAAAACTCGATTTCAATAAATGAGAGATACTCATTTTGTATTGAATGCTATTTATTCCATATCTATTCTATGAAACATTATTATTCTAATGTAAATACAACAAACACAATTTAGTGTATAAAAACTTTAAAAAAAAAATCACAGGACAGGTTTCACTTTTGGAGGCTCCATTTATTATCAAAACAAAAATAAATGACAGATTAGGTGTGTGCGGGCGAGGGTGAACCTCGCGCCGGGCTGTAGAGCGCGGGCTCGACAGGCATAGACCACTCGAGGCCGAGGCCTTATACGGCCAACGCTGTCCTCGTCAGCGTCCTCACCGTTAGGTCCACCAAACCTAGCTCCTGGCAAATTGTGAAACTCCTGAAACCCTCCGGAGGGTCTGGTGGACCCGAGTACAGCGACGATGTCCCCTACACAGCTGTTTCTGCTCTCCAGAGCATATACCAGCGGTGACTCTCTCGAATAATGCTAATGCTAATGCTCGATAAACATCTAAAAAGATGGCCGCCAAAGGGTTTCGAAACTTTCGCCTCTGGATTTCGCCTCTGACGCGCGTAAATTTCGCTTCAAACTTTTGTTTTTACGCGCGTCAATTTCGCAATTGACACGCTAATTAACACAAAGTGGTCAAGCGTCAAACTAGACGCGGTAGACGCGAATTTGACGCGCTATTCGCGTCCGGTGTGAACGTAGCATAACACTCATCTGCACCAGTCTCAGTAAAATAGGTCACTAATCTATCGAGTGGCCTTCCTTTGGTCATTTGTGCACTTGAAAACTGAAAATAAAACATGAGGTGCTTTAGTCAAGGCCAAATAAATGACAGTAAATGTTAAGCTGTGATATCATTTAGATAATAGTTAAGGATTAATAATAATAGTTTCAGGTTTACAGATGATTGCTTAGCACAGCTAACCAAAACATGTTCCAATAACGTTTTTTAAACATTCTTATGAAGTTATGAAACCGTTGTTTTGATCTCTGAAAGTTCAAAACGTCCAGTTTTTGTTTGAAATGTTTTTTTTTCTTGTTTATGCAATTGGTAAGGGAACATTTCATTTTATCATTTAGCAAACACTGGGAAATGTTACTTTTGAATGTTCTTTGAAAAAATGCAGGTAAAAACATTCCATGAATGATAATAATTTTGCGCTAATGTTTTGAAAACATTATTAAAAACCAGATAACTTCAAACAAACATTTTATTAACCTTACTGGAACAATATTTGTGCGTAACTTTGAGAGAACCTTGCCAGAATGTTAGCCGAAGTTCTGGGAACGTTCCCTGTTAGCTGGTAGTTCACCCAAAAAGAAAATGCTGTCGTCTGTACCGTCATGTCCTTCCAAACCTTCATAGAACACAAAAGTAGAAGTTCAGCAGAATATCTAAGCTGATCTTTTCCAAATGAAAGTGGATGCTGACCAGGCTGTCAAGATCCCTAAATTGCAATGAAATGAAATGAAAAATAGCCGATAAATTGTGTGCTATATTCCAAGTCTTCTGAAGCCATATTAAATCTTTGTGTGATGAGCAGCAAACTGAAATTTAAGTTATCCACTTTCTTTTTTTACGTAGCCACTCTCAAATCTCTGTTTGAGTGAACTGTCCCTTTAAAATGGTGTTGGTAGATGGGAATTTATTTCGCAATTACGAGCAGCTGAGAAAGTTGTCAGATTTTCCCTACCAACTGTAATAAACTTTTACATACTTTCACATTATAGCATTTCACTATTGTAGTATACAAGCGATATTTGGTGTGGCTGCAGTTCTTTTATTGTTTTCTCCCTTGGATTAATTGATTCTGTTTGTCTAATTATTATTAAGTTTGGAGACAAAAAGTTTAAGGATCGGTATTTTTTTTTAAATGTAATAAAATTTAATAACTGTTTTCTATTTGAATATATTTTTAAATGTAATTTATTCCTGTGATGCAAAGCTGAAATTTGAGCATTATTATGTGTCACACGATGATCCTTCAGAAATCATTCTAATGTGATGATTTGCTGCTCAAGAAACCATTTATTTGCAAAAGAAATCCTTTGTAACATTATAAATGTCTTTAATATTATTAATAATAGTAAAGACATTTATAATATTACAAATGATTTCTGTTAGGATTTTCTATCATTCTATTATAATTTGTAATTCACTTAGACAAATGCTTCTGCTAAATGAATAAATGTTAATTCATTACACAAAAGTCTTTGATTTGACATTTAAAATGAAATGAAGAATTTTTTAAAATGAAATTAAAATGATTAAATCAACTATTTGTAACAACAAATTGGTTATTTTATTCAATATGATAATAAAAAAAAGATGAGGCAAAATAAATAATAGTGTGTTTTGTAATTGGACACCAATACTGTTCACTTTGTGTCTTCGTTTTCATCTGTAATGAGACACGTCACACGAACCTTCACCCAACCCTGAATAATCATATAGACTATATGCTGCTGCACGTCAGGATTATGGCGTATAGAGGGAGTCTGACTTGACCAATGCTTAGTGGTCCCATGTGGATACCATGGCAACACATAAATTCAGCTTTCTTTGCCATTGTGTGTGTGTGTGTGTGTGTGCATGCGCTGTGTTCTTTCAATGGCTTATTTAGGATAAAGGTCTTGCCCTGGAGGACGCACTCTGTATTTCTGCGTTACGCGGATCGTGCAAAGGGTATGTTTCCTGAACTTTGAACACCTGCTCTGTTGTACGTTTTAAAGTCACAGCCGTGAGTTATTCCGCCTAGTCGCAACTAACTGTGGAATGGTTATGTGATGATTGTTTTATTCACTGTAACTTTATCATTTGAATGTTCAAACAGGTTTGTTAGGAAGGTTGTTTAGATGTTGTTATCTGTGTGAAGTGTGGATGTGATATTTGTGAGTTTAAAACACTATTGTAATGTTCATTGTCTTGTCTTAATAGAAATTAAAGAAGGCATTTATGTACACGTGGATCATAAAAGGAATGAATCAATGTCAGCCCATTTAACAATTTTATCTCAGTCTTAACAGAAATGAAAAGAGTTCAAGATGTTTTCATTACCATACCAGATGCTTTTGAATTGTTTTATAGATTGTGTATAATGGCAGTCACATTCTCTCTTCTTTTCTGTCCTTTTAGAACCAGTTCAAATAGAGTTAAAGTCAATAGAGTACAAACATATGTGCTAATATTACCATAATTAAAATATTAATTTTAATGAAGAATGTTATTTTTCTTCAACATATATATATACAAATGCAAAGTTGCTGTGTGTGAAATGAGTCGACGAAGGCAATTCAGAATATTAACAGTCTGTACTGAGGCAGTGCAAATATTATTTATCTGGATATTGTGCTGGAGGCAGATTCTGAGGTTGTGCAAATATTATGAGGATGTGCAGTATGGTTAAGATTAAAGCAGGAGCTGGTATTAACAGTAGTGCAGTACAGTGATTGTGGTCGAATACTTAATGGTATTTGTACACCATAACCAATCAGCATATTACATATTTCCATTACATATTACACCAGAGTCATTTGAAATAAATATGTAGTAGTTTATTAAATGTAGCCTATTTGTGGAAGTTCAGCAGTTTTTGGTTGTCAGTTTTTTTATTTACTATTCAACTAATCTCTGCATGAATTCATATTAATTTTTTGACATAAACATATTGGTGGTAATTGTAAGGATGGTGTTTGGTTGGGCTCTTTGTTTTCATGTGTCATGTGATCCCCACGTTTCCCTTGTGTTCATGCCATGTGCTTTTGTCTTCATCTGTGTTACTTTATTATTATTATTTTTTTTGTCTCATTCAGGTGTTTGGTGTTGGTTGGCTCATTAGTAGTTGGTGTATTTATAGCCCTGATTTTGCCATGTGCAGGAATCTTTGTCATCTCTGAGTTTCATGTTCATGCCATGCTTTACCTACTCAAGTTTATACTTAAGTTATGTTGTTTTTTAAGTGATTGCTTTGTTGATACACTATTATGGAATAAACTGCATTTGGGCTCAGAAAACAGACTCTGCTTCAGTGGAATCGTTACAGTAATAATGAGCCATATGAGTGATTTAGTGACTTGTGCCTTGTGTTGCAGTGCATACTTCAGATCAGGATGAGTAAAGAAATGGAGGAGCTTTCTCCCCTGGGCGACTCGGGACACGGGGATGGGTCTGAGGAAGAAACAGAGGAGGATGATGAGCCCAAAATTTGTCAAGTATGCGGTGACAAATCCACAGGCTACCACTTTAACGCCATGACATGTGAGGGCTGCAAAGGCTTCTTCAGGTGCGTGAGCAAACAGATATTTCTCAGCTGCTGTAATTGTTGTAATTGAAGATAATTTACTCACCCTGGTGTCGTTCCAAACCTGTATGACCCTCTTTCTTCTGTGGGAAACAAAAGGAGATATTTAGCAGAACATCCGCACTGCTCTATTTTTTTTTTTTTTTTTTTTTACTATAAGAGATGCTGTCAATAAAGTAGCCCATATGAATTGTGTGCTATATTTCAATCTTCTGAAGCCACGCGATTAGCAATGAGAGTTTGAGTTGTCATTCACTGTGTAACAATCCTACTCGGTTGAGTTAGATTAGTTCAAAATGGGCTCTGATTAAACTGTGAGGTTGGGAGTGTTTAAAAAGATGAGATGAACTACAGTAATAAAGTGAATAAATGAAGTGTACTTACAATATTCAAATGAAACTTAAAACTTAAAAATTGAGCTGGTTCTCAGGAAGTAACCGATCGAGCTGCTTCACTAATCGAATTGAATCAAACTTTAGTTTAAGGTTGATGACCTAAGACACACGGCTGAAGTAGAACACCCGACTCAAAAAGAGCCGGTTCAACCAACTGTCGAAGTTTGTCTGATGAGATTGTTGATTATACTATGCACGTAATGGTAATATAATGGTCAAGTTTTATTAAAAAGCCCCACATTTAACATGGAAAAACCTGAATTTATTGTGTATGCAGATTTTTTTTTTAGATGTTTTAGATGTTTAGGTGCTCTTTGTATTTTTTAGCGGCGGTGATGTTTCAAATTGCAACAAGAGCGCTCGTGCTCGTGGTCGATCTCGCGAGCATTCACTACCGGCCACACGGAGACTTTCAACGCAACGGCGAAAGCATCCAATATTATGAAGCTGCAGACTCGGAGCCTGCATCTACAGTCCCCCACCGAGAGTCCCGCATTCTCAGACCCCTCGTTTTTTGAACACAGCGCCTCCTGCTGTTCGAAAGATCGCATAACACCCGCACAAAGAGTACAGCGCACGCTTATCCAAATGCAATTAAAAACAATAGGATGCAATATTACGGTCTCCAAATAAATGATCCAATAAATATTTGCGTTCCCTGCTTAATGCATGTGCCAAAAAAAAACTCATTGCGATGGAAGGGATACAATTACAGATTGAACTATCTTCTGAAAAATAGTATGTGATATTATATTGCTACAATGTTTTTTTATATTTTTTTTATTCAAATTCCAATTTTTCTTTCAGTTCAACCTATAATGGTCTAATTAACATTACCATGCAAACATTACAAAATCTGTTTTTTGATATTTTTAATGCGAAGCAAAACAAATCAGAATAGACAAAACATCAATAATAAACAATTCTGTACTTTATTTAATGATCACCTAAACATCATCTTGCTGTAAAGAAAAAAGGAAGAAAAAACTGTGTTCGTGACTTTACTTTTCGTCTTCAATTGCATTAAAAAACTAATTTATAAGTCACTTTGCATAATCATAAAATGATATGTTGCTGGGTTCGGCAGGGGCGACTCCATCAATGTATGTATGTATACCTTCATGTTGCACTGCTCTGTTGTAGTGTCCCTTGAGATGTTTTTGAACTTTGGACAACTTTGTGGGTTTGAAATATATGGGGGCACAAAATGGGCAGTGAAAATCACTGCAGCATTTATGACATATCTACAAAAAGTCCAAGGTTAAAGGCTAACGTTAGCTATCAAAATATTTTCGGGGGGAAGAGGGCGAAAAAACATACATTAACGGCTCAAATCTTGTTACAAACTATCTTTACAAATATTAAATGGACTATTCATATGTTGTATCGATGAGCTAAATTAGTTTTATTAAAAAATGAATCAAACGAGTAGGCTACTACGATTCGCTAAATAAAATGGAAGATAGCCTACTCACGTTTTGGCTTAAGTTCTTCACATGTTTATCCGATACAATTTGATAGGAGGCGCTGTCTCGAAAAACGAGGGGTCTGAGAATGCGGGACTCTGGGTGCAGGGGGACTGTAGATGCAGGTCTCCGAGTCTGCAGCTTCATACTACTCAAAGCATCACACAACATGCTGGAAACTCATGTAAACGCCCACTGCAACATTACAATGATAGGCATAGGCTACTTTTATCAGCTTGACGTTGAACTAATGCTCCATGCTCGTATCATGATAACGTTACATTGACTGCATTTAGCCGGCATGTGGTGTTAGCATAAGGCATTTCACTAACTATTCGTGTCTTTCACAATCAGGCAGCAATGTCAACATAGATGAATGTATAATATGATAACGAAAACGGTTAGTGAACTAGACTGAACAATGTCAGTGTAACAGTAAGACAGTAGGAAGTAACATTACTGTACTGAACGTGTCTGGAAATGTTTATTATAAGCAATATGATAGTAGTGGGATGAGTAACGTTAGACAGTAGATCTAGTACATAAAATATTTTACATCCTAAAGCACCTACTTTTTGTTATCCTGGAACAGTCTTTTGTATTAATTTCATGTCTCATGTAGTTTACCTTGCTATTTCATTAGAGTTTACTAATAATTCAAAAGCTCTGCCGATGTTGATCCGTGTTTTCGTCCTGAGTCGATCAGAATCACGTTTGGCCTGACGAGCTTCAGCAGATAAAACTTTTTTTTGTTTTTTATATTTATGTGGTGTTTGTGTTGGAGTGTGTGTTGTGCTGGAGGCAGGTCGTTTTGGGGTGTTATCGGACTCCATGCCGTTCGCTGCAGTGCAGTCGCATAGACTGTATATAAAAAGGAGAGAGGCTCGGGAGCGCGCATGCACGTCACATCCGATGGATTTCGTGGTAAATCCGACCCGGAGACTTCACATATAAATATGAATATTGGCCTTCAGAGGTAATAGCAAAACCCGACAAGTGGATCATTGTAATGTGTGATTACAACCCCTTCACACACAGGCAATAAAAAAGGATTCATTTTAGAAGAAAAGCTACATAGAGCACCTTTAAGCAAAATCAATGAGTTAATAAGACTGGATTATTCTTTCTATATACTTTAGACATGTAGAAAATATCTGCGTTTGTGCATCAATGTCTGTAATGTGTGCTGTAGGTTAGGAATCTTATCCAAGATATAGGCTACTACTCAATATTGGTCTGTCGTATTCGACATAAAGGATCCGCGAATGAAACCACGTGACCACAAACACCATTAACCCTTATGCAATGAAAGGCAATTATCAGCAATATGCGAACTTCACACAAATAACTTTTTATTTGAATTTCTTAATATGTGTTGACACAAATGACTTTATTTTAATGTTTCATTTAGCGCGTTTCCATTACAGATTTGCGCAAAACTTTTGCGATTTTTTCTAAATGTCGATAAAAAACTATTGCGAAATGACGGCGTTTCCATTTACTGATGTTATGCAACTACAACGTCCTTTTTTCCCTCTCGCGATAAGTCATTTAAACATCAACGGGTAGGTTTATAGCCTATATCCCTAAATCACAGCCACCACCACAATAGACATTATTATTAATAGAAGGAGACGTGGTGTGTTATCCAAGCATTAATGGCAGGGAAAGACCCGTATACTGCGAACGGCATAAGGAGTTGGGTGTTTCTCCCTCATTTCTGCTCCGAGGTCTGATTGTGGCATTTCTTTGAGGTTTAGAATCCAGTATTCCTGTAGCCTATTGTTTCTTTTATGAATTTAATAAAGAACTCTTTCTCGTATTATGTCCAAACGGTCAGTGTACTTTTGTGTCCATTCGTTTTTCCTTATTTAACCCGTATTGCAAAACGTAAAATGAACGGTGGTTGTTTTTTTTAAATGCAAAGTTGAACACCAATTTTTTTTTAAATTTGAACTGTACACAAATGCTGCGCAAAAAAAAAAAGACTAAATTTAAGATGTTTGTTTATGACTTTTTGCCCCTTTATTAAACATTTAAAATATTCACAACTTAATACAAAAAAAAAGAAGAAGTAGATTTTAATGGTTTTCTAAGGCCAAATTAGAACCTGAAAATTATATTTTTCCCGCAGTGCTGAATGAGAAGAGCCATATTTAGGCCTATGTCTCTGGAACCACAGCCTACAGAAAGGTGTCTTTAGGTGAGTTATAGGCTAATGACAATAAATGTGTCTGAAAGAATAACGAGGCATTTTAATTGTATTAATAAACTATTGTTTTCTAAATTAGTGTCGGCTAAAAACATATCTCCATCTCCGCTGAGGCGCGCCGCGCGAATGCACCAATAGAGAGAAATGCACCTTTCATACGGATTACATAATCAGAAGGTATTAGCTTTCGATTCGAATTTGTTCGTTTTAAAGTGGAAATTTCAAGCTTTAGCCTACATAGGCTATACTTTGTTTCAGTTCTCGCGCTACAGTTCACGGAGATCATGAAAGCGCGCATGATTGTTTTCTTTTATTTTACAAAAGCACAACGTTTTCTTGTTATGGTGAGTTTACACAAATAAAAGCAAAGTTGCGCGAATAATGTATTATTATTTTCTGTATGACCAGAAATTATAGAGTATTTTAAGTTGTTTCCACTGTTGATAGGAAAACGCAAGTGTTCGCGCCCGCGTCTCCCTGCCTGCAGCGCGCTCCACACTCTGCACAAACACTTGGATATGCGTCAAAATCTTGTGTTTATTTGTGATAATCTTAGCCCTGTATTATTATTGTCTAACCATTATGAATGACATTTGACTAATTGCTTTGTTCCTTTTTTTTGGATAAAAGCATCTTCTAAATATGTAGCCTAATAAATGTTATAATAAGGATGATAATTATTAGCCTATTATTATTTGCGTATACCACGGACCCCAAACACACCGCGTATTCTAAGTCAGGTGACTGTAAATGCGCAAAAACTGTTTCCATTGCAGTTTTGCGAAATATTCCTTTTTCGAATTGCCTGAAAAACCTCCTCATGCGAGCGTAAAAACTTTTTTGCGATAAATGGGAGTTTTTGCGAAATTGACGTGTTTCCATTGAGCGTAATTTCAATTCGCAATTTCAATTTGCGCAATTTGAAGGGTAATGGAAACGCGGCTATTGATATAACATGGCACTGAGTTGTTAGAAAAGAAATGCGTAGTGACATCATTGCGTAAGGAACCGATGAATCGTTTTTTTTTTAAACTGGTTCTTCAAAATGAACTGTCCAAAAGAACCGGTTCGTGGAAATGAATCGGACTTTACATTATCAGTGTGGAGTTCATTTACATCCAGCAAGTGGGTGATCACCAGTTAGTGTTTGTGACCTCCGTTTGACTGGCATCCTGCATCCTTTATGCTGGTCTAATTCCTGTTTCCTGTTTATGTGATCACTCACATTGACAGGCAGACCCAGTAACATTTAAATGTACTGTAACATACACATGTAAAATGATAAGAGGACCTAAATGACTAAGACAGCATTTTCACCTATTAAAAACTCTAATATACATACAATTATTATAAAATATAAAGCGGTTAAAACAAGTGCCTTATGTGACAGTTAAAACTGAACTGGATTAATATCTCCTATTGTTTTCCACAGAAGAAAATCATACAAGTTTGGAACGTTATGAGGGTGAGTAAATTGTGACATCATTTTTGGGTGAACTATTCCTTTAACTCAACCAGTAGGAACAAAACATGGCAGAGGACATCAGGGATTTGTTTACTATATGCGTCAAATAATTTTCATAATAAGTCTTGGCGAAATTGTTCTCCTCCTAAACAGGAAATGTGAAATATGACCTTCAGGATGTACACAGAGCTTTTAAAAACCGTTCAATCATCATTCTGTTTTTGATTGTTGTGATTTGGATCAAAATTGTGAAAGCAAACTTGAAAAGAGAAAATAATTATAGGGTACAGTAGCATATTTTGTGACCAACCCAGACGCATCACAACATATTTCGTGTGTTCAACTGCATTTATACAGTAATTGTCAGGGTGCTTTCAGCATATTTTAAAACATGTGAACAATGCTGGGGTCACAGAGGGGTTGCGGCAATAAAGGCACGGCGATAGATAATATGAAGATCAATCTTTAATTATATACTCAGGAAACTACAGGGCAAACTTAGAAATAATAGCAAAACCAGCAAACAAACAAAACTGGACAAAGAAACTGACAGAACTTAGGGTTTAAATAGGGTGAGATAATTAAAAGAACAACTTAATTAACAACCATGGAAACAACTAGGAACACAGAACAACAGGGGAAAAGAGCACAAGAAAAGGAAACCGAAACACAGTGAAAATGAAACCAAAACAGAGCATGCATGTTGAGAATATACTTATAAAAAAATATAAGAAACCCGTTCACATTGCTGATCTTTCTGTCATAATTAATAGAGGGGCAGGGTCAGCACTTAAAGGAATAGTTCACCCACAAAAAAAAAAAATAATTCTGTCATTTACTACAGTTTTGCGCATACAATGAAAGTCAAATTGGTCCAGTGGTGTTTTGGACCCCATTGACTTTCATTGTATGGACAAAAACAAATTGTGTTGAAATGTTCAAGATGTCTTCTGTGGTCCACAGAAAGTGGGTCATGCAGGTTTGTAACGAAATGCCGGTGAGGAAATTATTTCAATTTTTGGAACGAACTATTACTTTAACCAGGGCTTGGGAGGCAACAATTCCACTGAAAAATATTTAATTAAAATGAGGGGTCAAACAGTCCTCGTAGCATTCCTCAATTTATTCAATTTACCGTAATTGAAGCATTTGATAAATAGACATGGACACCATGCAGTCTGTTCTGTGGTTAGAACAAATAATTTGCCCTTTAATCAAGTTAATGTCTGACACTGGTAGACAGTCGTGCGCGTATCTTGTGGCATCTTATTTATTCTACAGTCAGTGCATCAGTTTGATTCACTTTGTGTTTGTGTGTTCCTGTTGTAAGGCGTGCCATGAAGCGACCCGCACAGCTCAGCTGCCCGTTTCAGAATGCCTGTGTCATCACCAAGAGCAACAGGAGACAGTGCCAGTCCTGCCGTCTCCAGAAATGCCTCTCAATGGGCATGAAGAGGGAGCGTAAGTTTATTTGAGTCCTACTTTTCATGTTCCCTAACTGATAGCTGCTATCACACACACACACAGAGCATATTGTTCACACACCACTTTAGCCATTTCATTTTCCCAAGGACCTTGATGGCAGATTAAAACAATGAGAGTGCCATATTCTGTTATGAAATAGCAGCATCAACCTGATTAAAGCCACAAATGTTATTTTGGTTATATTTATGTTTAATATTTAACCACAAATAGATGAATGGTTATATTTATTATCCTAATAATAGTAGAATGATGAACGGTTCTTCCCCCAAATAATGTGTTCTCGACTGCGTACGGTTGTCAAGCCATTTTAATGTAAAATTGTGTGTTTACCAGCATTTAACGTGTTTAAATATGTTCTGCAGATGTACCTTATCACTTAACCCAGTCAGCCTTAACAATACCCTCATGTCACGATTCGCTACACTGAATTCACGGTACGATATTATTGCGATACTTCAAGACATGATAAAAGGTTAACAAAAAAATGACTGTTTCTTAAAATGGTAAGTTTGGTGTTACATTGTGGGTGTAAATGAATATGCTTGGACTTGGTGCTGGTAACCCGATGCACCGGACAATGGTGAGACCAGAATACAAATATTCATTATTCTGAAGCTGAAAATACAGAATTATTTTAGACGAATATGCTTACAATCTTTCACTGACTAGATATATTTAAAATAATATAGGCCACTTTTTACTGGTAACACAAGACATGTGGCATTATCAGGACCCACAAATATTCCCCCATTGCATTATTATACATTATATATTGTAGGTTAATGTAGTACTGACACTAAAACTTTAATTTTATTTTTTTCCACACAGAAAATTTTATTTCGGGTGAAATGCACAATACCTATTGTTGCATTTTTGTATTGGGATATATTGTGACACGAAATATTGTTACACCCCTAATGTGTAATATATTATTAAGCATGTTTAATGTATGATAAAAATGGTTTTATTCATCAAGGACGCATTGTGTGTGAGTCTGTGATGTAATTGGGAGGGTTGGAGAAAGACCTGGAAACCTACCCAATAAAAAACATTGTCAAGATGGACAAGTCTCTTGCGTATCTTTCAGCTTTCGTATAATGGCAATGGCAATTTTATTTGTATAGCACCATTAAATACAACCCAATAATAAAATATATATATATATATATATATATATGAAATAGTAATAATGTGTGTGTGGTATATTTGTATAAATAATATATATGAAATAGTAATAATGTGTGTGTGGTATATTTGTATAAATATATACTGTGTTTATATACGTTATACACACACAGAAATGTATATACTATATATATATATATACACATATATATTATGTAAACAGACTTTTAGGTTAGATGAGATTAATTACGATTAATCAGTTTTACAGTCCTATTACAAAAGATTTCTGCTTCAGATAAATGCTGTTCTTTTGAACTTTCCAATCGTCAAAGATATTAAGCAGCAGATGTTAAGCAACATTGTGTATACTTCACTTTGATTCCTGTGGTTCTGTTCCTCAGTGATCATGTCGGATGAGGCCGTGGAGAAGCGGAGGATGCAGATCAAGAGGAAGAGGATGCATGAGGAGCCCGTAATGCTCTCCCCTCAACAGGAAGCTGTCATAGAGGAGCTGCTCTCCGCACATCAAAAGACCTTCGACATGACTTGCGCCCAATTCATTCAGTTCCGGGTAACATATTTACCTTATTTAGTTTGTCCGTTTGAGATCTTGACAAATGTAATTTCTAGGGGTTGCACAGACTAGTCGACTTTAATCCTCTGCCATGACGCTTTAAGCTAGACGTCGACTAGTTGCTGATGATGGCCTATAGAGGGCGCAACAGGATAAGAAATCTTTGAAGTCCACTTTTACGCACTGTTTCCAACAGTTAAAATGGCAAATAAATGCATACTCCGATAGCGCTCCACAAAATACGTTTGATTAGACCATCTGGATGCTTAAAATTGATTGGGTGAATTTTAAACTGCTTATTGTACGGGTAAGTTAATCGCCCTTCTAAACTAATGCATGCTGCATTGTAACACAAACACATAAAGACAGTAGCTCACACATCATGTGCAGATCGTGCGCACACAGAATCATTCAGGAGAGCAGAAATGTATTGTCAACACTGTTCTGTGATTTATCAATAAAATAGCTTAGAAACTGAAACGTTCTAGCATATATTTCTTAGTAACTAAAACCCACAGCTTCACTATTAGTAGAGAGATGCTGCCAGGTAAAAGTATTTCACACGCTATCACTCTCTCACTAATGCATTCATATAAATGTGACCTTTGCTGTGCTACTTTATCTATATCTGATTTAGAACGAGCAGAAATCTGTGAGAAATATAACGACCCAAAGACAAAAGAACTGATAAAAATCAGCTATGTAGGAGCAATAGCAATGTGGGTATCGCTGTGTCACATGCCATAGCTGTGTTCGAGTCTCAGCTCGAGGGTCAGGCTTATTTGTTCATTAATGACGTCATCAGCGACTAGTCGACTCGACTTTAATCACAAAATCTGAAGTCCTTCAACCCCTAGTATCTACTGAAATGCATCTTTATGAGTACTGTCAGTCTTTATCAGTGGTTTTATGTCCGCAGCCTTTAGATCGGGATCAAAATTCCATGTCTGAGTACAGTCGAGAACCAAAAACCGGCAGATACTCTAACCCAACCATGCATAAACCACCGCCTGAAGATGGAGTGCAGCGGACGGTCAACCTCTCATCCCCTTCCTCCAGCTTTCAGAGTCTTGAAAATAAAGAGAAGAAGTGGCTTAAAGGTGCCATTTTCACCTCTTTGCCACATTTTACAGACCTCACCACATACATGATCAAGAATGTAATCAACTTCAGCAAGACGCTTGCAATGTTCAGGTGAATACGGCCCTCTTACACCTGATATAAAGATTCATCGTTGGCGGTTCGGTCACATGTATGAGTCAAGCTGCTTGTCTTATCACAAGTCTATAATGAAGTTGTGTGTTCGACAGGACTCTGATCATAGAGGACCAGATCTCACTGCTGAAGGGCGCTACCTTTGAGATCATTCTGATTCACTTCAACATGTTCTTTAATGAGATGACAGGCATTTGGGAGTGCGGCCCGCTGCAGTACTGCCTGGATGACGCCATGCGAGGTGAGCGTCTGCACAGGTTTCCATGAACCTCAGGGTCAGGTAGGGCTGGGGGGTGTAAACAAAATCACATAAACTGTATACAAGTCAAGTCAAGTCATCTTCATTTATATAGCGCTTTTAACAATGGAGATTGTTTCAGAGCAGCTTTACAGAGATAAACATACAATTTACGGTAACAGAGATTGTTTTGGCTTTATAGCGATTTTGAATAATGTTATTTCCGGCTAAAGTTGGTTTTGATTAATTCACTTCCAGCAAAATTATCATTTGCTATTACATTAGGGGCCACTAAGACGACGTTGTTCTCTCTAAACAGACTTTAAACGCGAACCTGTGACCTGATGGCGTTCACATGCGCATTAAAAATTGATTCTATAGTTATATTCGTTTGAATATGTGTGCGCAGGTTTGTAATTTCCCTACCAACTATGCCTAAACAAACTACTTGTCTTGCCTATAAATTTGATACAGAATTTTATTTTATCACTGCAGTTCAGAAGTTTAAGGGTCAGTAAAATATTTAAAGGGGGGGTGAAATGCTATTTCATGCATAGTGAGTTTTTTACACTGTTAAAGGGATAGTTCACTTTGAAATTAATTTTTGATATGTTTTAGCTTACCTCCAGTGCATCCAAGATGTAGGTGTCTTTGTTTCCACAGTATCTTCAATTTTGATAATTTTAGGTAAAACCGTTGTAACCACAGCCATGTCCAAGTTATCTGAGGGCGCGGACGCTTCCGTGTGTGACGTGTACGCAGACTGGTGCATAGATATATATACCCTAGATGTCGCCTTGGCTAAGGTTTCGTTCCAATGAACTGCCGTCGCCAAGGCGACATCTAGTTTATCTATGCACCAGTCTGCGTACACGTCACACACGGAAGCGTCCGCGGCCTCAGATAACTTGGACATGGCTGTGGTTACAAGAGGTAAAAACAATATAAATACTGTTCGTTTTCTCACAAAAACCACTCGTTTCGTGTCTTAGGGCATCAATGTGTACTTACATTTACGAGTCATTAAATAATGTTTAATTTTGACTGCTCTTTGAGGAGGACCCCCTTCACCTCCATTGTATGACTGACAGACAACAACGGTTTTACCTAAAATTATCAAAATTGAAGATACTGTGGAAACAAAGACACCTACATCTTGGATGCACTGGAGGTAAGCTAAAACATATCAAAAATTAATTTCAAAGTGAACTATCCCTTTAAAGAGTTGGATTCCCATGCTAAACATGGACAAAGTTTCACAAATTAAGTTGTACGTTTGATTGAGTATTTCTGTTCTCAAAATACTCCTTCCTGGTTGTCACAAGTTTCGGAAAGTTTTTTTTCGAGTATGGGCGCGTATGACGTCAGATGCGCCGGAATTTCCTTATACGGTCGTAAGGGCACTTCTCTCGGAAGGGCGCGCGCGCAGCTGTAGAGCGATAGCCGTAACCTATGCCCATCAAAGCGCTGTGCATCGGCTGCGCTCAATATGTCACCAAAGAAGTGTGTTTTCGGTTGCCAAGGCAAGACAACACTGCACAGATTCCCAAAGAATCAAGCGTTAAGGGACCAGTGGATGGAGTTTGTTTTTCCAGAACATTAACACAGTTGTGCAAGTGTTCTTGTTTGTTCCATGCATTTCGAGGATGATTTTTTTATAAACAAGGCCCAGTTCGAAGCCGGATTTGCTAATCGTTTAGTTCTCAAGGATGGAGCAGTCCCAACACTAAAGGTTAACGGTCTTGCGTTGGAACCGCAGGCGGTGAGTAGAACCAGAGACTATAAAAGGACTTTGGTAGAACTGCTTCAAATATCTGTGTGTGTCTATCGGCGTGTTAGCTCCGCCCACACGGCACGCCTCCACCCGCTCGGCTTTTTCCGGAAAGACTCGGTACAGCCTATCTTTCTTTTATAAATATAATAAAACTAAAGACTTTTTGGAGATATGATGGATGCAATATTACTCTATAGGTACTAAAGATTAACATGAGATTGACTGAAACTGAGTGTTTCACCCCCCCTTTAAAGAAATACATTTTTCTATTCACCAAGGATGCATTCCCCCGCGGGTCAAAATGCCCCGAAGCCCAAAAATTATACTTAATGTTTTTTTTTTTGGTCCAGAAAAATTATTTTATTTCTTTAATTTTTTTTTTGATTTCTTGTTATGGTTTTATTTTATTTACCTTTATATGACTAGATTACTCATTTGATCAATAAATTATAAATAAATAGTATCTATTGGAAAAAAAATGTATATAACATGATATTTTATTATATGCAACATGACTCTTGCCACTAGATGCCTTACAGCACTATTTGGAGCAAATGAGCTGTTCCGCTGGGTCCTAAAGTCATTTTATTCATAATGCATTCATATACATATGTAGACATTATTCAATATTTTTTTGGTAAAGTTTTAGCATTTTTAGTTTGAATTGTCAGCATTTATAAGTTTTTCTATGTGTACTGAAGCATTCCTTGCATTCCATTCATTCCTAAGGGGGTCAAATTTACCCACGAGGGAAGGATTTGTTACTTTTTTTTTTATTTCAACCACAAAACTCCTTGAATCCATTCAGTTTTTTTTTTTTATTTTATTTGATTTTTTTGTATTCGCGGTTCAAGTGCGACAAAAGTCCTAGGGTCTTGGACCCCTCTGATGAACACTCAATTTTTGAAAATTTTTACAAATTGATTTTCAGGTCAAAATGACCCGAGGGAAGAATGCGGCACAACATTGAAAATGATAAGTATTAAGAAATGTTTCTTGAGCAGCAAATCAGCATATAAGAATGATTTCTGAAGGAACATGTGACTCTGATGACTGGAGATCAGTTTGTACTTTTCTGGGCTGGGTTTCCCAAAAGCATCGTAAGCCTAAGTTGATCGTAGAGACCATTGGTGGCAATTGTTCTGTGATCAACTTAAGCTTACAATGCTTTTTTAAATGCAGCCCTGGACAATCAGCAAAAAAAAAAAAAAAAAAAAAGAATTTAATAATAAAGAAAAAAAAGGGTCATTGTAACCAGAAGTCTGGCATCAGTGCAAAAATGACTTAGCTAAAGACCACAGAGGGAAAAAAAGAATTATTGCAACCAACTCTAAATTCTGTTTGGATGAGTCACATTAATGCTGTACTTTGTGATGTTGCACGGCAACTCTACACTACATGTCATAACTAAAAAGCGGAATTTAACCCTCTGGGGACCAGAAACGCGCCGGCGCGTTTTGCTCGTTTTTTTTTCACATAGCAGAAAAATAGACTTAAAGTACTACCATAATTTCTGTTCATATAGAGTTAAGAAATATGAGAAAATAATCTGTTAAATGTCTACTTTTTTATGTGCCCACATACAATCGAAATAAAATATTGTGCTTTTGTAAAATAAAGAAAATAAACAGGGTGTGCGTTCTGCCTCTCCGTCACCGTGAACTTTTTTTCCGGAGCACGTCTCTAATCTTCAACACAACTCAGCTAATACTATTCACCCAGCCATAAGCAATATATCTTTTAAATCATTTGAGTTTGTACTTTAAAATGATCCGATTCAAAACTAAAATAAATATTCTCCGTTTATGTCATCTATATAAAAAGAGAGACGTGTCAGCCGTTCTAATTATCTTTCTCTCAGCTCATTATCTCTGGTAATGTGACACGCCCACGCTATTCAAACGCAAATATGTGAAGCAACACATTGAGACGCGTTAACGCGTTAAACTTTGAAAACACTATATTTTTTAGTCAGATTAATCTACTGTCGTCTTGCGCGGCTATATGAGGAACAATCCTGGGACATTTACCACAGAACAAGTGCTGGTTTATTTTCACTTCGAGGAGGAGCAACAGATTCAGCTGAGAAGTAAGTGTTTTATGAAAGTGCTTTGTTCTAATCGGGATATAGAATAACGTTAGTGTCTGTAAACGGAAAAATAGCATACTGTTTAAATGTGAATCATGTTTGTGTGTGTGTGTGTGAATGAATGAATTAATGAATGAACGCACAGATACGCACTGTTACAGACTAAATAAAAGACAACATTTCGACTAGTTTTGGATAAAGTTTTTACTCTAAAATAGACATCAAATAAGCTTTTGTTAGGAGTTTCTGCTCATATGTTAAATATAGTATGTTTTGTCAATAAACTAATCAACTAAGATGTTAAAGTGTTTGTTCCAATGCAAGCTATATCAAAATAATGAATCCTCAACTTTGAAATATGTATGATCAAACTAAGACATTTATGGAAAAAGACAATTTTCTTTTCAAGATGTTTCCAACTCTAACTTTGAACTGAAATAAAACCATGTCTATATGGTTGTGATAGAAGTGTCCAGACGTATGCACCCTGTATTTTAAAGAAGAACATTTAATTATTTGCGATACATTATTCATTCACAAAGAATTCAAGGACATTATTAATGTCCCTAAAGGTTGGAGTTTTCCTCATTTTTTTAATTAAGGCATTAAGATTTTTTATTCCTCTTTTTAGTCAATTTTAGCATGGGTGTGTTCACTTATTCTAAGCTGTGTGTGTGTGTGTGTGTGTGTGTGTGTGTGTGTGTGTGTGTGTGTGTGTGTTGTAAATAAATCCAAACAATCTAAAAGCGATTCTTTTTTAAATCTCCTCATTCTTTGTGCAAGGCTCCTGATAATGATATGGCCTAATAGCACCTAATAGGGCCATTATGGGAGGGTCTTTGTCTTTCTCAGGTGTGGAATGCCACACATATTAATGAGAGATCATGCCTCCTTGCATAAAGCTTTCTCAAACAAAACACGTCATTAAAAATGTAAAAGACTTTATTGACTTATCTGAATGAGTAGTCAGGATGATTCTCACATAGTTTTGGAGCAAATATTCTAGACTATGTGATACAATTTTCAAAAGTCTTGTGAAGAAATAATCAATATGTGTTTTGTGGCCTTTCAGAAACTTTTATTTTTAAGTTTTTCAATAACCATGCATAAATAATATTCTCTCAAAAATACAAACATGTACATACATGTTGCTCACATATCATGGTAGCCCCGTTTGTGCTATATAGAGTGAATTTACACCTTTGCCATTAACATGTTTATAAATAACTGAAAAAAGCACAAATGTCAGTGCATGTCAAAACATCCCAAGGGCCCCAAAAACACTCTGGTCCCCAGAGGGTTAACAACATCCCTAAATGACAAGCTCTTCCCCGTCCTGGCTTGTTTGGGACACATCCTGTTCTGCACGTTACTCCATATATCTTCATCGCTCTCATGTGTAAATTCTAAACAAATATCTACTACAGTGTGTATATATATATATATATATATATATATATATATATATATATATATATATATATATATATATATATATATATATATATATATATATACAGTATATGACAGAAACGCATTTATGCCTCCACACAGCACATATCAGTCTCTGACCTATTACTAACCAAAAGTTTCCATGGTTTCCCATGTTTATGTTTACATGTAAATCAGTGGTCAATGAATCTGGATTCTTTCATCAGGTATAAAGGAAGACCTTTGTATTGTGCATTAGTATTTTAATGATCATTACACTCAAGTACAAGAAAGCCAGGGAACCATAACCACACAAAGCAGTAAAGAAAGCACGACCACTTTAAGAAAGTAAAAAAAGGTCTCTGCCCTCACTCCAGCTGAGAGAAAGAGAAGGAGGAGAACACAGGAGGAAGGAGTGGGAGAAACCCCTTACAGTGCAAGAGAAGTGTTAGGAGCACAGCAGGGAAATATCTGAAGGTAATGAGGGAGATAGAGCGAAAAACCTCAGCTGTTTTTGGAAGCGCTTCCTGCCCTGCAATTCTTAATACATACATCAGTCTGTGTGTGTTTATTGGCTTTTTCATTACTTTAAATGGCATTGTGTCATGTAAACTTCATGCTTATTTATGACTTCAACTATCTTATTTTAAAGCATATTTTGGTCACACCATATATTAGGTGTCTTTAAAGGGATACTTCAGGATTTAGCATTAAGCTTTGTATCAGTAGAAAACCAGTAGTATTTTCGAATTACCGTTACCCCCCCCCCCCCCCATATCCCCCTGATATCAGTGAAAAAATTCTTTTTAGTCTGGAAAAAATCCTCCGATGACGCAAAAATCGTCATTTTGCGATTTTTGTGCCAGAGGCTAAAGACTACAGCCAGTGTTCCGCATGTTTTCACCACGCCCATATGGGGCGGGATCTCACTAACAGAATGTAAAGATAGTGTCAGCCATCTTTCTGTAGAAGCTAAGCTAACAGGCTCTTGCCTCTTGGTCTGTGTAGAAAGTTTGTATAGTAGGCTAATTACGATGGCGGAAGATAGTTTTGAAGTTGAAATGGCAGAAGGGGATTTCGAAGATCTGTTGCGAGAATCTGATGCTCGCGGCTACCTGTACGAGCCGCAATACAGCGGTGAACAGTTGCGGGAGATGGAGGAACGAGGCGGCCGGAGCGAGACCTGAGCCCGGCCAGACTCGAGCTGGGGCGGACTGGCGGTGTCAGTGCTCTCGCTGTGCGCCTATGGAAAGAGATATAGTCCTATTGCTGTCGCGAATCTCAGCGATGCCATTTTCTTCTGGACTAGATCGTTGAATCCGCAGAGCTTTGAGTGTAAAATTGTTAATATTATTATTATTTTTTATTAAAAGTTATAACTCACATTGGTTGTGACGCCAGCGGATAAACAGTTATGGCACATTCACTAGTAGGGATGAAACATCAACAAATATGCTTTACATTGACTAAGGCCTGCCCATACTTTGACTACAAACTTGGTCCTCAAATCATTACGTATTTTGCAAAACATGTAACTTTATAACGTTGCACCCTTTCTATAAGTTATAAATAGCTAGTAAGATAATATAACAGTAACTAACGTAACAGTATGTAAGTAATTATTCTAGCGATATGTAGGCCTTATGCTAGATACGTTTTGTTAGTACATTCAGCAACATGACAAGCCAGCGAATTAGCAGGTTTCAATTGTTGCTTTGCACAGTGCGTGACATTTGATCTACATGTTATGCGGCTAGAGTTTTGACACCGAGTCAATGGGCTCTGTGTAATTCTTTCTTTTTCGCTTGTTTATCGTCGTCAGCCTTTTACCTTTTACCCACCTTTGTTTTATGAGCAGGTGTCACTCGAGAAATTGGCCGTTTAGGTTGTTTCTCCGCCATTAGCACAGCTGCGGCACGCCGGCAATCTTGAGTTTGAACGACGGCTCGCGCTGTGCAAGAGAGGGGTGTGATCAGCGCGTACACGAGCGTGATTGACACTGCTAAGACATTCCTCCTGGCTCTGATTGGTTGTTTCTGACCAGGAGCGTATATTTCTGCAAATGGCAGTAGGACCACTGGGACGAGCCAGAGGAGCTTGATTTTTTTCCACAGATTATCTGTCTCATATTCTAATGTCAGGACATAATGACAGTTGTAACAAATATGTAAAAAATACTTTTTTACAAAAGTTACCTACAGCAGCTTTAATATTGTGTATGCATGTACTTAGTCAACAAAAGCATCTATTTTCTTTCTTTAACATCAATGTGGCCTTTTCATAAGGACTCGTACTGTATGTGGCATAACGAGGGCCCATGGTGGCATAATTAAAAGGTCCAATCCATCCTTGATTTTCTCTTTATATTTGCTTCTCAAGGCTGTGAAGTTTCCATAGTCAAAATGTAATGAAATGCCACTTCTCAAGCTACTAATTGCTTTCCATTTCAACAGTCCTTAATAGGCCGCTATGAAAGCCTTACAATTAATTCTGAATTGAATGTCCTACTATGTCATCACCCTGACAACCAAATTCTTACAGCTGTCTGTCACAACAGCACATCCATTTAATGAACCCTTGCATTGCTTCAAACCAAATAGACACGACTGCTTTTTACCATGTAGTAGACGTGAGAGGAAAAATCACAAACAAAATGCCTCTCAAGTCTCTCATGTCACCTTATGTAGCCCCGCCCCTTTTCAGCGCTGCGCTCGTTGTCTTTTGTCTTCCGGTCTGTATTTTCACAGCGACCTTGCGTATTTATGAATGAACGGCTCGTTTTAAAATCTTCCCGGTCGACTGACATTTGTTAAGACATCTGCTTTAAACATTACAATCCTCATGATAACTCTCGTTAACTTTACATTAAGTAAATCCACTTCAAAAGCTAATTACTCCTGGACAGCAATGCCATAGAGATATACAGAGCGACGCAAAAACGGAAGTTCAAATATTCTAAAGATGGCTGCGCCCTTGTTTCTCTGGCGCATAAAGTCTATAGCCTGCAACGAGATTAAATAGAGATCAAATGGACATATTTTTTGTAAATCCTCTGTACTAAAGTACTAAATAAGTTAGAGAACTCTGGTCAATTTTAACATTGAGCTCATTTTTTTGTACATTTGGAGTGCTGTCAGTACAGACAAAAATGACAAAAATCGGTGTTGCCTACACCGTGTTATCCTCTTTTTAAAATTCGCACCCTGTTGACTTCAATGGGGCAAGTTCTAAACCTGCTTTTAGCCTCTTAACATCCTTGATTTGTCATTACAAGTGCACAGTGTGATTTGTCATTACATCGCGCGCGTGATCATTGGTAACTAATGATCGCGCGCGCAAACTCGACAATCGACTACTGTGGACTTCGAACGAAAACAGGAAGTAAATACAGGTATGTGAGCTGGCTGAATTAACCAATATTAACATCATTTTTATTAATATCTTTCACATCTACTGCAGTCAGATTGACCGTGGTCACTCTTAATAACACCACGCACATGGCTGTGCACTTGTAATGACACATTAAGGTTGTTAAGAGGCTAAAAGCAGGTTTAGAACTTGCCCCATTGAAGTCAACAGGGTGCGAATTTTAAAAAGAGGATAACACGGTGGAGGCAACACCGATTTTTGTCATTTTGCACATTTTTATTATTATTTAATATCTAAAACAGGTGCTTAATGCTTCAATTAAATATAACTTAGGACTCCTGTGTTATAAAAGAGAAACCTCATTAGTGTTAAGTATTTTTATACTACTATAGTATTTTTAAAATATTTTGAATTAGCTTTTATTTATATATATTTTTTCAGTTTTCCTTTGAATTGTAGCAATTTTGTAACAAAAAATGTGCTTAGTAGTTTTTATTTTTCCTTTAAAGAGCATATTGCAGGTAAAAAAAAATCTAAATTAATATATAACCTTGTATGAAAATACCATATGAAAAGTTAATGCAGGATTTAAAATGTTTTAAAACGACATAAGGGCACAAATTTAGTAGATAAAGTGAGCGTTTCTTGGACTGCTCGTAAAAACGGCTTTTTTTTTATTTTTCAAATCGCGTCATTTTACGTCACGCTAGGGAGCCTCAGCCTCGGCTCAGTACAGAGTAGGCTGGTGTTCAGTGAGAGAGGCCGTGAGTCAGTGTGTTTTCGGTAGTTTTTATATTTTAATTTATCATCGTCATGGTAAATTATTGTTTGTGGAGGTTGCAAAAACTCCGGCCTGTCAGGACATCGAGTCCACAGGTTTCCATAACAAGAAAAGGGACGGCCCTTACAAAAATAACCTACAGGAATCCTGCAGGAATATTATGCAGATTTCCTACAGGATTTTCAGCTCATTTTCCTGTAGGAATACCTGCAGGAATTTTATGAAGGAAAACATGCAGGAATTATATCCTGCAGGAATTATATCCCTGCAGGGTTTTAAAATATAATTTTCAAACTTCCTGTTGGACTGTTGTGCAGGATATGCAATTATGCAGGACTTTGCAAGTTGTCTTCTGCTGGATTAATGCAGGGGAAATAACTTCACAACAAACAATGTATTATTACACATTATTTATTTTATTTGTTGAAACTGCAGAGCAGAGAGAAGCGGAGTCCAATTCACATGCATGCAGCCAAATGTTGCTCTATCAGTTAAATGAAGCCTCTACACTGTTTTCCTGAAAAAAAGGGGGGAAAAGAGTTTAAAAAAGTGCTTTTGTTTTTGTGATATATGAGGACACATGTGTATAATGACATGCATATTACACTGGTATTACAACTTACACGTGATATATGAGGACATTGCATGAGTCCTCATATTTCAAATAGCTTAAAAAACATAAAAAACAATGTTTTTTTTTAAATGTAAAAATGCAGCATGACTCCTGTGATGGGCAGGTTTAGGGATAGGGGCAGTGTAGGGGGATAGAATATACAGTTTGTCCAGTATAAAAGTCATTACGCCTATGGAATGTCCTCATATATCACAAAAACACAGCTGTGTGTGTGTGTGAGAGAGAGCATGAGCGTGTGTGTGTGTGTGTGTGTAATAGAGAGCATGAGTGTGTGTGTGTGGTGTGTATGACAAATTATTACCTTACTCGTAACTTGTGCTCAACTTCTCTCTTAGTGCTGCCCTGATGAACTTTTTTGGAACATCCGGAATTTTTTTCTGTACTGTGTCTGTAAATGCAATTCTACTTATCATATGTGATAACATATGATTACAATTTTGCACTGTAACTGCAACATCATGTTTGCATAAAGAAAAAAAAGGACATTTTACTTACCTAGGATCAGCACAACTTTGTCCTGGTCAAGAGCTGGCTTTGCTATAGCGTCTTTGTTAGCATTGCCAGCTCTTCCAGACAGCCCATGTGTGGCCAACGTGTCTCTCCCAAACATTGCCACCGCCAGATCTTTCACCATGGCAGAACATGATGTGCCACCCCGACCACAACTTGTCAGGACAGTTGTACTAATTCCTAGCCCATGTGTCAGTCAAGAAAAAAAGTTAGGGACACTATATCTAAAAGCATGTAACGTTGACTACATACTATGCAAAAGTGTGAGGCTTGTTAGATTCTTCTACAAAAAAGTGATATAGTTTGCCAGCTGTTTTATAGACAAGGGGGTAATCAAGTTTGTATTAAGTTACCAAAGTTAAATGATACATGAAGAAATTAACATGGCTTCTACGACTTCTGCACAACACTTTACGTGAATATAGGCTATATAAACAAACAAATATATTTTTATTCACCTTTTCAGGGGGATTCTTCTGGCTTGAACTATGTTGTGGTTGCTGATTAACAGTAAGAGTGTCCTGTTTCATGCACTTGAGCATTGGAAGAATTTCTTTTAAAAAAAAAGAAAAAAGATTACTAACAGACTACCACACTGACAGATAAATTGATATATAGATGGATAGACAGAAATACAGATATTTGAAGAAAATAAAAAATACCTTGTTGCAGAGATATATTAAGTGCTCTTAGATTTTCATTTTCTTTTTTTAATTTGAGAATTTCTTTCTCAAGTCGAGTTTCTCGGCTTGAAGGCTCTCCAGCTTCACGGTCCATGTTGTTTATTTCCTGCATTAAAATACTATCCTTTCTGCGGATGACCTAAAGATGGACACACCATATTAGTATTGTTACGTGGATGAAAGGAGATGAACCCAAAACAGACAGAGTGCAACGAACAGGGGGTTTATTGGAACAAAACAGGAAAACAAAACCCACGAGGGGGCAAAACACGACTAGGACAAGGAATGGATGGCAGACTAGACTAGACAATGACTGTACAATAAACTGACAATACTTCAAATAAACGTTCACAAAGACAAGACTCTACACTAAGTACTCACGGGTAAGAAATGATTCGACAACATTCAGCAAACGTTAGGCAATGAACCGACACAAGACAGCAAACACAAGGGGATAAAATACCAAGAAACTAACGAGGGGAACAGGTGACGCTGACAAGGCAATCATGACTAAACACGGATAACAAGGGGGCGGGGTTACAAGACGAGACAACACAAGCACATGGCCAAACAATTGGCCATGCGCTTGTACACAAAACATTGGTTCTGTCATGATCCTGCCACAAGACTAAGAATAATCAATAACATGATGGCAGAATCATGACAAGTATCTTAATATTTGTGATTTAAAAAAGCATAATGAAAAATAAAAGATGTATTACTTGATGTTTGACCAGAGGCTCTTGATCAGATGATGAGTGAGAAGGGGACTGAGTTGGAGTGTAAGTTTTTTTTTTCTTTGCCACTCTTTTTGCATCATTTTGCAAACATGGCTGACTTTTTCTTTTCCCCTCTAGCCTGAACATCCTCCTCCTGAGGGTTTCTTTGCTCTCTAAAGGGACAAAAATACTCAAGTAGGAAATACATATCTTCTATATCATGACTGAGTCTTGTTTGCTGAACTTTTACCATCAATATCTATAACTGTGGCTGGGGAACTTTCCTCTTCATAAATCACATCCACAACATCTCCAGGTTCAAACTTTTTTTTTAGTATGTCCTTTTTAGGGCCAATATCATTGGTGGGAGGCTCCTCCCTCCATTCCACCAGAACCCATGTTTTGTTCATTTTCTAAATAAATAATTACATGCATACATATTTACTTACATACAATTGAACATAAATACATTTATACATTAATAAAATATAGGCCTATATAAATCCAAAGGTGTACAAAACTCTAAAGTCTCATCATTCACATTCATCTGTTGCCTTCAGCTGACTGTATCCATGACAACAATGTTATCTTTAACGGCAACCAGCCAGCGACTCTCACGGTCTCGTCCGGTGCAGATCATTTACTTCTATTCTAAGGTAACCAAAAGGTACAATAATATCAATTATTAGCGATGAAATACAAAACAAAGTAATGTGTTTTGTTAACAATAGATAAAGCTCATTTTTTATAGTCATTTATTAAAGAAAATGTTGATATAGGCGGTATAACGTTATTATTATAAGCCTAATGTGCCGGCAGCAAAAAAAGAAAAAAGAAAAGAAAAAAAAAACATTTTCATATGTTTTAGTGTTACAAATACACATTCATTTAGAAATGTATAACAGAACAGTAATTTAAAGCATTATAACGATACAATTATTATAATAAAAAAGGCGGACTTACCTTCACAAGACAAAGTGACAGTTGAATGACGTGAATCGGCTACGTGTAGCGAGTAGGGCGTCAATGAAACACGTCACCTCAGTGAATCGAATCTCTAGAAAGATTCATTTACCGGTTCTTTATGTAAATTACACGAGCGTCTTTTTCAGTGTGAAAGACTCTTATTCAACAGATTCCTTAAAACACAAGTCTTTCGCGACAAAACTTTTATTTTCTTTAAAAAAAATAGCCTTCTAAGTATATATATATATATATATATATATATATTAATCCTATGTTCCTAATTCAATTTTATAAATACCCAGATTCGTTATTGTAGTCATTTTTAGAAAATGTTCTCATATTACAATTTGGTTTAAGCTATTCGGATAATGCAAAAAAATATATTCTTTATTATATTTACAAAGAAATAACACTAACTTGTTTCTTTTTGAAGGATACAAATGGAGTATAAAGTGTACTTAAATGAAGAGGCACCTGTTCCAGCAGCTACAAAAAGGCGATGGACACAAAATATAATAGGTTGCTGCATTCAGATTCAGAATAATATGCAAATAACTGTAATTTAGGCAATTGTTTTCTTATTGTACAATTACATATTGACATTAATCAAATAAGCAAGAATTCTGCTCTTTCTTCTTCTTCAGGCGCAAAAAAGAGAAGATCATACAAGACATGGCTTATTCCTGATATAGTTGAAGTAATTCAGGTTTTGATGTTGGCCTAAAAACATTTTCAGTGATAAATTCATGGCCATTTGTTGTAGTCAAGAAGCCATGTCTAACTAGCTCCTGTATGTTTATAATTTCATACTTATAGGAAAACATTTCCAATGATGACAGTGGTGACAATATCAGCAAATCTAACAGGAACTCCCCTGATGCTCATGTGAGAATAGTTTTTTTTTTTTTTCAAAGTTAATCTTCTTTAGAATTGCGCTTCTTTATTGTCATAAGGTTGGCAATTCTTTGTTCCTTTTTCAGCCAGTACATATAAAAATGTAAAAGTATAGTACATGCATAAAACTAGTGGTCCAATAGCTGTACATGTCTCACAGGTAAACGTTTCTACTGATGATGAGAATGAGATCGTCAGTGATGCTGATGTGAGAAGAATTTCTGATCTTTTCTTTTTATCCAATGTTTTTTGCATACATTTGTAAATATCTGTGTTCATATCTTTTGTTTTAATGTGTAATAAATGCACAATTTCTGACAGGAAAGCTTTTCTGCTGATGACGAGGATGATGTTTTTAGCACAGCTTATGAGAACTTTCCACAGACTCATGTGAGAATAAAGTTTAGAATATATAGTCTATAGCCTCACACTTTTTTCTCCTTTGTGTCAGCTTGTAATAAGTGCAATATTTACTTTCTAGATTGTCAGAAACCACAGTGCAGTTTGTGAGGGAAGCACAGAAGAAAGAGAGGAGTGGTGTGCCAGTGAGGAAAAGATATATCCAAATGCCAAAATCACTAATAAAGAATCTCTCCTGTCTATACTTGCCTACAGCCTCAGGCATACGACATCCAAAGTGGCTTTGAGTGACTTGTTAGATCTTATCAATCTCCACTGTCCTGATTCAACCAATGGCGTTCCAGATAGCTTATACAAGTTCATGAAATCCTTTCAGTGTGACACTTTTGAAGTCCAGTATATTTGCCCATCCTGCCAATATTTCTTTGGTAATGAAATCCCCACCCACTGTGCTTCATGCAATGGTGCCCCAGGGGACATGGAAAACCTAATCAAATCTGGCTCTGTCTTTATAAAGTTATCTATTGCAGATCAATTAAGAGGTAAATTTCAGAATACAGATTTTTGTCAGTCTTTGAATTACAAATGGTCAAGGACAAAGCGCAACTCACAAAACGTTGAAGACATATTTGATGGCACTATGTACAAATCTATTGATGCACTAAATGACCCAGATTTGGCGAATATTTCAGTGTCATGGAATGTTGATGGTGTTCCAATTTTCAAATCTTCTCCTTTTCATATCTGGCCACTTTTTACAATCTTTTTACAAAAACTTTTTACACTTTTTACAAAGTTACAATCAACGAGCTCCCCCCTAATCTGAGGGCAAAGCATGTCATTCTTGGCGGTTTGTGGTTTGGGCCAAGAAAGCCAGAAATGAACTTGTTTCTGCAATCATTTGTTAATGAATTGCGAAGTCTTGAAAACCAAGGGTTACCTTGTCAGTGGAAAGGTGAAAAATCAGTAGTCCATGTTTACAGTTTGCTTTGCATTTGTGATTCAGTGGCTCGTTGTGCTGTACAGAATGTCAAGCAATTTAATGGAGAGCATGGTTGTAACTGGTGTTATCAAAAGGGTGAGGTTGTAGAAAAGGGTAATGGGTTTACAAGGGTGTATCCTTTGCAGTCAACGGAGCCAGAGCTAAGATCACACAAAAAACACAATAAAGATGCTCAGCAAGCTGTGGATTCGGAAACATGCATAAATGGTGTAAAAGGTCCATCTCCTCTAATGCTGCTGATGTTTTTTAACATGGTTACTGGATTTGGATATGATTACATGCATGGCATATTACTTGGTGTTTGTCGCCAGCTGACTACCCTATGGTTTGACTCCAAATACCATACAGAGCCTTGGTACATTGGAAGAGAAATCGAGCAAATTGAAAGAAGGTTACTTGCCATTAAACCACCTGCAAGTATAACAAGACCACCCCGTTCAATTTCTTTGCGTAAATATTGGAAAGCTTCGGAATACAGACACTTTCTCTTATTTTACAGCCTTCCCTGTTTGTTCGGTATTTTACCGAGAAAATATCTTGACCATTTACTACTTCTAGTAGAGGCCACATACATTCTCCTTCAAGATTCAATTATCCCCCATGACATTGACAAAGCTGATGGCCTTTTAAAATCATTTGTGGGCCGTTTTGAGTCTCTATATGGAAAGTGTCATGTGTCTTATAATGTCCACATACTTGTAAATGCAGCAGCATCTGTAAAAAATTGGGGTCTTTTATGGAGTCACAGTGCATTCTTATATGAGTCCCAGAATGGACACCTTCAGAAACTCTTTCATGGCACACAAGCTGTAGCAGAGCAAATTGTTAACATGTTTAACCTTTACCAGCATGTTCCACGACTCATTGCTGCTGTATTCAATGATGAACAAACACAGCACAGCAAAAGCTTTGTTGAAAAAATGTTGGGAGGCACCAAGATTGTGACAAAGTGTATTGGTAGTTCTAACGTGATGTTTCTTGGATGCCCACCTGTACGACAGCCAACCCCAAGAGAGTCTTATCTCCTTCAAGAGTCAGGTTTTAGTGCACATAAAGCTTTCAGTTTTTATTCTAGGGCTGTGGTTAATGGCAAGCGAATTCATTCAAAAGGAGCAAAATCTTTATTTAAAAGAATCAACCATGCAGTTCAAACCAAACATGGGTCTGTAGCATTAATACGATCATTTATTGATGTAGGTAATGCGCAAGGAGAGGGTCATGCCTTCATTGATGTTATGAAAACAACAAGTAATGACATCAGCAAAGACAGAGAATCAGGGATAACAGCAACAAGCATTTTAAAAGAAAGAGGGATAGACTCAGTTGAACTAATCAAATGCACAGACATACATTCAACCTGTGTCTATCTCAAGGACCTGCCAGGTCTTGCAAATAATTTTTTTTGCATCCAACCAAATAGATGGGAGTGGGATTAAAAATAAATTGCTGGTTTTGATCTTAATGTTATAAAATGTAAACGTGTACAGTACACAGACTCTCTTAAATGTTGAAATGTCTTGGATGTTTGCATAAATGCATAATTTTGAAATGATTTAGAGTAATGGTTAATTTTTTTTATTTTTGCCTATAGCTATTCTTACTCTTAATTGTATTAATTTATTTGTTAAGACTCATTGAATCTAATTAAATAAAAATTGTATGAATACAACTACAGCAACTATCACAGTTTTATTCTCTAGTCTAGACATTATCCTGAATCCAAAACCTGTAGGTTTTTTTATATTTGTTTTTCATTTTGTATTTATTTATTTACAGGGACATTTTATATCATATTATAATGCAACTTATTAGGCCTATATATTTATAGAATAGCAAAGTAGGCTTAATCAATATACAAGACTTAACCACACAGATATATAAAGGCTATCATGATCATTTTGCCAAAAATGAACCATGTATTTGTTTAGATTATAATACGTTTTATTTTTAACTTAAACAAATGCAACATATAACATTCGAAACTCATCGGCTTAGACTGCATTTGAAGAAAAATAAACACAACAGTTTTCTGTAGCCTTGTGCGAACTTATTCAATAGAATTAGACTTCTAGAATGTTGTTTCCGGTGCAAAAAAAAAAAAAAAAAAATTTTTAGTAGTTTTTCTTATCATAGCCTACAAATGTCTTCGGAAACACATTTTACTCGATTTACTGAAGCCTGTAAAATGCATTTGCACAGCTTGCACATTGAGCGTCTGGCTCGCTCAGGCTGCGCTGCGGCAACTGCACATCCAATGGCGCGGGCGCCTCTGACGTGCGACCAATGAGCCAACTCTACGTCATTACACGTCAGAGCCCGTCAAGGTGGCGCCAAGTCCCCGAATTTACCATTATAGCAGCGGGTCTTCGTTCATTCATCATAGTCTGTCTGACATATATATTAGAAGCTATGCGTCTGTCTTGGATTTGCACTGAATTGATTCTCAAAAATACGGAACAAAGTGCGTTCCGTATCAGTTCAATACGGAACAAGCCTTTTATGTGTCAAATACGGAACGATTCCGTATTATACGGAACAGTTGGCAACCCTAGCTGTCTGACATTAGTCCTGGCCTGTCCTGCTCTCTTGGCAGCATAGCAGGCTCATAATTGTACGGCTGTGGTGGTCCGTCATACGAGTGAGTACTGAGTAGGCTACTTCCTCAGCGTCCGAAATGTCATTGCGATCCATTGTTTTCCTGTTGTTTGAATCGACCGCTCTCCCGCCCGTTACGTCGCGCCCGCCACGCCCATTTTCAGACGCGGTCACGCGGAAGTAAAATTTTCTCACAAAAACGACTCTAGAAGCTTCTGTAGCGTATTTATAAGTATATTTTAAAGAAAATCTAGTTCCTACATTATTTTTCTATACATTGACTCGTTGGGTCCTCTAACCTGCAATATTCCCTTTAATATTTCTATTTAGCTTTCATTTATTTTTATTTCAGGTTTAGTAATTTTAGTTCGTTCATTTTCAGTTAGTTGCCAAGTCAACATTTCTAATATTACGTTTATTAAGCGTACGTTTCTCATCTATTATTTATATTTGTATTTTATTTTATCTTTATTTCAATTAATGTTTCGATTTTTAAAAGTTGTAATTTTAGTAAACAATAACAAAACTTGCAGTATGCTTGTCCTCTTAAAAACGTTTTCCTCTTAAAATTGAAATGTCAGTAAAAAGTAAATTAATCTTAGGTGAGCATGTATCGCATTTGCAGTTTACAAGAATACATCATGCATCAATTTGTCGCTTTACACTTTATTCTTTCTTTATTTCCTCCACCGGACAGCTGGTTTTCAGCAGCATCTGCTGGACCCTATGATGAATTTCCATTACACATTGCGCAAGCTGCACTTGCATGAAGAGGAGTATGTGCTGATGCAGGCCATCTCGCTCTTCTCACCAGGTACCTCAGATTAAGCTCAACATACACAAACACACATGAGCCGCTGTTTAAAGGGATAGATCACTCAAAAATGAAAGTTCTGTCATCATTTACTCACCCTCAAGTTGTTCCAAACCTGTATGAGTTTCTTTGTTCTGCTGAACGTTGGTAACCAAACAGTTACTGGTCCCCATTGACTTCCACTTAAATTTTTTTTTTTTTTTTTTATATCCCTTTAACCTCTCACGTGTGTGTTCGTCCACAGATCGACCTGGTGTGACGCATCACAATGTGGTCGACCGTAACCAGGAAACGCTAGCTCTCACCCTGAAGACCTACATCGAGGCAAAGAGGGCCGAGCCAGATAAGCAGTAAGCATGCTTTCTTTCCGTCTCATTAGGAAAACGTTTTTTCCTTTGATTACAATTTCAGTCTTAACCTTCTCCTCCTGCTAGTCTGCTGTACCCGAAGATCATGGCGTGCCTGACCGAGATGAGGAGTATGAACGAAGAGTACACAAAACAGGTGCTGAAAATCCAGGACATTCAGCCTGAAGTGTCTCCGCTTTTGTTGGAAATAATAAGTAAAGACGGCTGCTAGGACACTAAAGGTTAAAAGACTAGTCAAAACTTGCAAGGACGAGGGCGGTGACTACTGGTGATGAACTACTGAACAGCAGCACACGGTAATCGTGAAATTGTTACTTAATGTAATTGTATTTATCCGTGTTTAGCAGTCTGTTTTCGGAATCTTTTCGCGAAAGAACAATTTCTGTGGTTCATACGCAGATGTAGGATGGCACATCACTGTTTTATCTCTTACATTTACTGCATGAATGAAGCTTGAAATGGGGGGTTAGATTAAGAGGCCGTTTACACAACACCGATTTAAAAACTAAACTAAAAACGTAAAACTTGTAACGCGTTTTGGCCGTTCATTTACACGACAACAGTGAAAACAGGTTTTAAAAAGCGAAACCGTTATTGTCTCTGTATAAAGTACAAAAACGAGATTTTGCGAAAACGGTGACGTCATGCGTATTAAGTGTTCAGTCTAGGTGCGTAGTGTTTTGTTACAAAGTGACGTCGCCAACTACTGGCCTGACATGAATAATACAGCGTTTGTAGTTGTTTTCGCACATCCATGTGAACCGGGATCGTTTTGACAACGTTGTCGTCTGTACGTGAAAAACGCAAGGAAAACCGTTTCTGTTTTTAGTACATCGTTGTCGTGTAAATGTAATATTTGGTAATACTTTATTTTAGTGTTTGTTACACGTTACATGTACTTACTGCAGTAAATGATGTATAATTAAATGCAACTATCCCTAAACCTAACCCTATAGTAAGTACATGTTCTTAATATTCCTCAGTACTTATATGTATAATTACACTGTAATAACGACACCTTAAAATGAAGTGTAACCAAGATTTGTAAATTCGACTTAAATTTTCCCCTTTTGTCATGAAGGGTAACACTTTATAGTAAGGTTCCATTAGTTAACATGAACTAACTGCCAAAAGCATTTATTAATACTTCGAAAGCATATTAATTTCAACATTTACTAACACATTATAAAAACCAAAAGTTGTATCGGATTGTATTATTTAGTAAGTGTTGTATTTTATTAACTAACTTTAACAAACATTAAATGGGACCTTATGGAAAAGTGTTACCTCATAAGCTTTGCCAGGTAAGATGCTGTAAGAGATTATTATTATATAATATTATGTTATTGCATCAGAGACCACAAATTATAAAAACGAAGATATGATACTATGATGCATACTGTGTAAATTGTCTGCCGTATGTCTTGACAAATCTTTTTATTTATTGTTTGTGTTTAAATCTAAAACAGTGGTATGTTAATCGCTTCTAATGGTGTTCAGGTTATATATATATAAATAAAAAAATATTTTAGTAGCTATATTTGACAAGACAAAGAATGTAAGTGTACTTATGGAGTTATGAATCTCATAAAGAACATGGTCAGGTCATATTTTACTCTCCAAAATTAAAAATAAATAAAACATTTTTAGGACTTTCATTACAGTAAATAAAGATTTTTTATTATTGTATTATGGTAATGAGATTGTTTTTAATGCAAAATATCTGTCCAAAAATATCTTTGATTTTGAAGTGAAATTTCTGGACCTGGATAATGTTCTTTAGGTTTCGTGAGATTCACTCTGTGATGTGTGACTGGTTATCAATATATATATATATATATATATATATATATATATATAATCTCTGTTGTGAATATAAGAAACAAAACTTGCTGTGTTTTGCAAAACATGTGAATGTCTACAATTTTGAAGAATCTCTGAAATTTGATGACACTTTCTTGAGAAGTCATTGTCTTTTTGAAAGTTTTAGAGTAAACTTTTTCACTTAGTACGTTCAGATTTTAGCGAACAGACATCACATCAGAATAGCATTTAGAGGTCATTTGGAACTTTTTTTGGTTCTTTAACTAAACACTTGGTTCTGTCACTTAAACACTTAGCAATGACAATCAATGTGTAGATTGTGAGCGAGTGTTATATGTGGATGTGACACATGACAATGTAGAGCAGATGTTTCGGGTTCCAATCTAGGTGTTCAGTGTTTTTGGAACGGGGTCTTTCACATATTTGCTACAAATAAAAGCAGAGGATTCAGGTATCCGGTATCTATGTAAAGCTCAAACTCTTTTGAAAATGCCTTCATGTTGCCATTTTGTGTAGATTAAGCAATTATTTCATCCTGCCTGCAAAATGATAAGGAAACTTGTCATAACATGAATAATTACTACACAGTACACTCAGGTTTTTCTCTCTTTACAGTGGTTATTTTTCAATGTGAGACATATGACCCTCTCAGGAAAATAAATGCAAAATTGTATGAGAACGTGTGTGTTTTTTTAAAAATGTTTTTGAAAGAAGTGTCATATGCTCACCAAGACTGCATTTATTTTTGCTTATTATTTTTGTGGAAACCATGGTACATTTTTTTCAGGATTATTTGATTACATTTAAAACAGCATTTATTTTTTAAATAGATTTTTTTTTTGTACATTAAATGCATCTACCATAATGCTGAATAAAAGTATTAATTAAGATAAATAAATAAACCTTACAAACTCAAAATGGCAGTGTGCACTTTTTTTTTTTCATTAATATTTTTATGCATTTGGCAGATGCTTTTAGCTAAAGCAACTTAAAATGCATTCAAATTACCGTATACGTTTAATTTGAACCCAGGCACTTACCGGAATCACATTAAAACACAAAGCAAAAAAAAAAAAAAAAAGAAACATTTAATTGAACTTTAACATTTTGGGCTGCGAAAAGAAAGACACATGGCAAATGCAGGGTCATTTCCAAGCTATCCTACTCTTTATTTAATGCAAATTACAGTACCAGGTAACTAGTCTCTGAATCCAAGTCACACCAAGGACCAAAACGGACATATTTACAAGGAGAGGAGACATTTAGCATACCTTCACAGAAAAAGAATATATTTCAAATAAAATAAAAATTTCAGTCACAAACAGAGGCATTCAAGTAATATTAATGTTATACAGGTTGCTTTTTTTCTTTTTCATTTTAAACCAAGACAACTTTTTTTTTTCCCAATAAGTGTATTTAATGCGATAGTCTGTAGCCCGCAGTCCTTAAAACATTTTTTTTTTTGTCTTTTTTTGTATTTTGGTAATTGTTTTTAACCCTTGTGTCTTTACATTTTTACTCTAACTTTAGTCACGAGAAGTGGTCACACCATTTGTGGAAAGCAACACATCTATGAACGCGTATCTTACAAGCAAAGCTTTACATTGAGGGTGCGGGGATGAGGGTCCGGCGGGTGCTACGGGACATCTCTACTGCGTACTGTCAGCTGGCCAACGAGCAAAAACACCAAAGAAATCATTATTGCCCCTGGGATGTGTCGCAGTTACGTCACAACACGCTCGTAGTTGGTTCGCTTTGGTAGTGGAACGAGTGTAAGAACGTACATTGTGATTGGCTCCACAGGAACGTGACTTCCTCCACACACAAAAACATCTTTGTGCCAATAAGTGAGTGAATCCAAAGCAAAAAATAAGGAAAAAACATGACAGAAATACCATAGAGTGTGGTTTGTGACAGAAAATGAAGTCGGCTGTCAGTCATTCTGACTTGACCAATCAACAGCACCTGCAGAGGGTCACAGGAAGGGGTGTGGCCTGCCTTGAGTGTAGACAGAAAGGGGGTGTGGCCTAGGGACAGGAAGTGTATGGAAGCAAAGGCACTCCAAACTATAGATACACTATACATTACTAGATATAGTTACAATAATATAGCTGGCACCTACTGTACAGATAAGATTGAACTATATGGCTGGAGAAAGCTCCTTGTCTACAGTATCCAACAAACAGGTCATTCTTACCCTGATCTTTAAAATCTGTTTTTAATCTTTTTGTTTTCTTTGATCCTTTTTTCATTTAATCCCTCGTCTTTGTTTCCGCTCATTAACAGTTCTCAGGTCAGCATTTTATATGTACATAGCAGAACACACGCATGTACACATTCACTCACACATGCTTACAAATTATACAAAAATAAAAGTCAAATAAAAGTGTAAAAGCCAGAATTTGGTGAGGAGCAACATTTCTGTACTGTATATACATGTCTGCCATTTTCATGTACTGCTATACTTTGCGTATTAAGACATTCTGGATAAAGAAAAAGTACATTTTTCTGTAAGCAGGTTGAAAGTATGTCGAGACGTTAGTGGTTGAACCGACGCAGCCACTTCAGTTTAACATTACGAGAGTCGTCTGTGAAGTCTGCGTCACGTCGATGAGTTGTCTTCATCTATTCTTTACGTTTAGCTGTAACTCGCAGTGTGAATACGAACAATTAATCTGAGCGTTACAACACTGACCCACACGCGACAATAAATAACGGGAGGAAATCAGGACAGAAGGTGATTGTAATTCTACCAGGCGAACAGAAGAGCGAAACGCTTGCAAGAAAGGAGCTCCAGCAAAATGTGTCCCAAGTTCTTAGTCATAAACATACTGTATTATTTTGGCCAGCGGCAAAATTCGCCACTGCCCTGACAATCCGTGATGGATTCTGGACCGATGATGCTAGATATAGATCTATATATAACTATATATATATATTTATTTTACATAATGCAAAGTAATATATAAACTGTGTATGTATATATCATACAAGAACACAGAGATGGAGACGCACGTCTCACTTGTCAATCAAAATGTCTGCCCTTCCCCTTAGACCGCCCATTTTATAAAACAAAATAAAACATTCAGCAGACTTAAAAGTCCAGGATAATCTGCAACAGAGAATTTCTCTGTTAGCTTTGTGGTTGGAACATGCGGTTTTTACATTTATACCTCTTCTTTAGTGCTTTGTGGGTTGTTTAGGATACAATTAGATACGATATTTCCTTTAGTTTTGAATACTGCATCATTTTCACCCAATACATACATATATACATATATATATATATATATATATATTGGGTAGCCATGCGCTATAAGAGACCCAGAAAAGTAGAAAGGGACCGAACGTGTAGCTAGAGACAGTCCAGGTGAGAGAAGGGGAGTCCAAATGGAAACGGAAGTGGATGGATCTGGCTACCGGATTGCTTATATAACAAGATTGTCCTCTGAGAAAAAAAAAAAAAAAGTTCCGGCTGGTCACAGACCAGGTTTTATGGTTTTATGGTTTAACCCCCCCCCCCTCCCCCTCCCAACCGTATCCTCACTGATTTCTCTGTCTCTGTCGCTCTCGTGAATTACACCCGACAAGGCTTTTCCAAGTATCATTTTGAACTCTTTCTGAACTTCGTTAAAAAAAAGACGTAAATGAAGGTTGGCTCTTGCAGTCTGAATAAGAGTGGTGGTTACATGACTCAAATCCTGCCCAATAAGCTGGTGAGCAGTGGGGTGGGCGTGGCCCTGGAGGCAGGGTCAGTTCTGATTGGCTGGGGCTCTCAGGTTGAGGTGTTGGAGGCGGAGGCAGAGGCTGCAGTTGTGGTCTGACTGCGATCACTATTGGCATCTGCACACAAAGAGAACATATTTTCATTTTTATTAGTATATATTGTATTTTATGTCTTGATGTCATAATAAAAAGTCACATTAAAAGAATTCCAAGTGAAATAAATAAATAAATAAAACAACTTCACCACTTATTACTATTTGTAAAACGTCCATAAAATCTAAATCATGTGGTCCAAACATGATGCGGTAAAACTAGGAGTGTGCGATTGTAATTGTTATTTTAACAACGTGGAAGCTGACATTATCGTGTACGTCACTTACTATGCAATAACCAAACAAAAACATGCCTTGAGAGTCCACTTATTCATGATGTTGCCTATTAGAATAGTTAGTATGCCTGCAAAATTCAATATATGAGGGCTAAAAGGCCCCTGTATGAGTTTTTGTCTTCTATTTCTATATGATATAGTTAAGCAGTATCACATGAGTAAGAGTGCCGTTTTCCCCAAACATCAGTACGATCGCAAATGTGATATTGATTTTATACAAACAAGAAGTTAATATTGTGAGTTACATTTTAGACACAAAATTGTCAATATTGTCTGTTTTTGCTCTATTTTGCCAATGGAAATACTCCCAAACAAAGCTGCAGCAAAAAGGTGGGTGTTTCGTTCCTGAATGAATCAGTGTTGCTGATGATCCATTGAATGGAATTTGACCTAAAACATGATGCACACATCTAGTAAGGTAAGAAAAAAGACCTAAACCAGTCATGGTACAAGCACATTTAACCAGTCCTACTCAACCCACTTTGAGCGGGATTCGAACCGGCGTCTGGGATGTGGGCGCCATAACAAGGACGCTTAAGATCACACTCTCTAGCGTCAGTCGCAAGTGCGCCTCTTGAGGCCTGGAGAAGTGAGTTTTACTCACACACCTCACTCCCATCCGGGTCACGGCACCAAATGTAACCAGTCCTACTCGACCCGCTTTGAGCGGGATTAGAATCGGCGTCTCCAGCTTGGGAGGCAGGCGTGCTAACAAGGACACTAAGGACAGCAGTCTATAGCGTCACTTGCTAGTGCGACTCTTGAGGCCAGGGGAGTGAGGTTTACTTGCACAGCTCTTACTAGCTGGCATCCGTTACACACACACTCGACAAAATTGGACATTTTATCATAGAGTAGGCTATATACAAATAATAAGGGATGACAGATGAGCACAAAGGTGTCTAAAACAAGAACTGACCTGAAGTGGTAGAGGTGTTGGTGGGAGTAGAAGCTCCTGCCTGGTTACGTGCATGAGCGGGAATTAGGATAGAGGCCAGGGATGGGTTACTGGACAGCTCTGAGTGAAGAGAAAAGAAAAACTGATTTGAACACTATCATCAACAAATGGCTTGTCTTGCTTCTGACAGAACTTTTCTTCATAAAAGCAAATGCAAAATACCGCCTTACCTTGAGTTGTGAAGTTGAATAAGGACGGTTTCTCGCGCCCGTTAGGAAGCTTGACGTTTGGATCCCGCAGTTCATCGAAGAAGGAATGAGCGCAGGCCTCTAGTGGGGTCAGTCGAGCGGTTGGTGTGTACTCCAGCAGCCGGGAACATAATGCAATGGCTTCCGGAGGCGTGCGTGGCCGGAACACCTGCGGAGAAGTTTAAGAAGTTTAGTAAGAGAAGAAACCTATATGCAGAGATTAGGATGGCCTCCTTTACATGTTTTGGTATCAACAAACAGCAAGGGCCTCATTTATAAAATGTAAATATAATCTGACATGATCAAAAATTCCATGGATTTAATGCTGCCTTCATGACATGTGCTATCGGAATTATCGTAAATATGGGTTTCCTAGTTAAAAATTGGACATGAACGCCCTCTCGAGTCGTATTTACCACTGGGAAGCTCTGGGGTGATTTTGATACCCAAGTTTCCGAGTTGGGCATGTCTTAAACTTTAAACACGGTAGAGGGGAGAACGGCTGTGACTGCAATTCTTTACTAGTTTTAGAACGGCTACATCATTCCACAGTCTTGCCGTTAAAATAGTGCATATTTACATATATGAATAATCATTTAAAGCGCAGTGTATGTATTATACACTGCGAAAATAGCCTGGATTTGACGGAAATCCCAGAAATATTGATAGTGCAGTGAATGTCAATGAATGGGACACTAAATGTCATTTTCAGGCAAGAATAAACCTGGTGTTCTCCGTGATTCCTGTTCTTTCCGACAGCAAAGCACTTGAATGTGACAAGCTCGTAATCATAACTTCAGAACTGGAAAGTAGGAACATTTCCGATAGCACATAACGCCAGCATAATCTTGTCCATTAAAAATGAGGAACAAATCTTGATTTGTTAAGCAGAAACTGTGTGATAACTGGAAAGCTTGCTTTCAAACCTTTTTTGAATTAATAACTGCACATTATGAATGAATAACTTTTACATAAGCTTTATATTTCATTCCGTCTCACCGTAATTCACTTGGCGTGCCTTTGGGAAGTTTTTTTGTTCCTATGGATGTTTTATGAATCATTAATAGGAAATTGAATCATCTATGAATCATTTAGGAAATTGTCTTTTATTCACACTTAGGATGATTACACGCACATCTTTAGAAATGAGGCCCCAGGTTCCCATTGTGGCAACTTGTCCTGTATAAGGTGACATCATGTCCCATTATGGGGTTTTAAAGGAACTTTTTTGCCCCTGGGTAATAAGGGTAAAATGTTCAAATGCTTTTTGTTGGCGAGTCTTTAAGGAGCTTGTATATAAAGAAATGACCCATCCTAGGAACAATTCAACTGAAATTAGCCTTGTTCTGACAGAGAAACAGGAAGGAATATTTATCTTTTAGAGGCGTTTGAGTAACAGGCATTTTGGGCATATCCCGTGCAGAAGGTAAGACTGTCTTGAAGGGAGGGGTCTGATTGGAAGCAGGACAAGACTAAACACACCCTGCAGCTCAGTCGTGTACTATACACAATGACCACTAGGGGGCATCTGAGAGATCCTGCCATTATACTTCATGTGGACTACAGTGTTGGGTGAATGGCCAGACACATTTAATCGCCATATCTGCATAATACATTTCAAGTATAAAATGTTTTTTAAGCAATAACTTAACTGGGTCACACTTTAGATTAGGGTCCAATTCTCATTGTTAACTAACTATTAACTATGACTTTTGCCTCAATAAACTCCTAATTACTGCTAATTACTAGTTAAGTTTAGGTATTGGGTAAGATTAAGGGATGTAGAATATGATCATGCAGAATAAGGCATTAATAATAAATCCTAGTAATCTGCATGCTTATAAGCAACTAGTTAATAATGAGAATCAGACCCTAAACTAAAGTGTTATCTTAAACTGACAATTAGTTTAGGTAAACTTTAAAAGTAACAAATTCCTTTCTAATCACACCAAAGAAAAGTAGCAAGACTCATTACCAGTTGAAACATGTCCATCCAGAACAGTTTAGCTGTCCTTCGACTGCAATTTTCAAATGACTCAGCAAGTTCAGTTTAATGTACATGCTAACAGTTTCATTTGCAAGGCAAAATCTACAATACCGCTTAAAGGTTTGGGGGTCAGTGAGATTTTTTTGTTGATGTTTTTGGAATTGAAAAGTCTCCTAAGCTAATAGTAAATATTGTGAAGTGTTATCAGAATTAAAAATGACTGTTTTCTATTTAAATATATATTTGAAAGTGTAATAAATTCCTGTGATGGCAAAGCTGAAATTTCTGCATCATTACTCCAGTCTTCAGTGTCACATGACCCTTCAGAAATCATTCTAATATGCTGATTTGATGCTCAAGAAATGTACTTTTGAAATCAGCTGTGCGGGCAAAAAAATTGTTTCATTATTAATGCCACATTTGATCAATTTAATGCATCCTTGCTGAATAAAAAAGTATTTTTTAAATCTTACTGACCCCAAACTTTTGAACAGTATATATATATATATATATATATATATATATATCACAAGCACAATCCAAACCAAAAACAACGAACACATAGCAAACAACAATTTAGTGCAATGAAGTCAGTAAGCAATGTAGAGCGTATCTGGTGGTGAGGTCATTCAACTCAAATGAACATGCGGATGTGACATCACTGGCTGACAGTGGTTCTGCTCCAAAACCTAGTGAAATGCCATCCTGACTAATGGCTAAATATGCAGCGGCCTTATTATAATACATAGAACACAAATACTTAAAATAGGCCTTTTATATCTTTATTTAATTTAGTATTGAATGAATTATAATTATATTGATACATAATGTATATTTACATATTTATAATTTCTTTGCAAGCATCTTGGATTTTTTTTATCTTGACATAGCGCATTATGGAATTGCATTCTCTCTTCTAAATCAAGCTATTTTACAAAGCTGCATAATTATTCCGCCTACCTTTCTGAACAGGATTCTTTCATAGGCAGCTCACTAGAGATCGGAACAGTGCGACTGTAATGGTCACAACAGAGCTCAGAAAGAGGACGCCTACAGTCGGACACAATCCTGACTGAAATTTTCCATCCTCTTTAATCAACTAGTTGAGAAGTAGAGAGTCCGAGAGCAATAGATGAAATAAAGTGATGTCGGCGAGTCCTGTGTGGTGCAGACGGGGTGATGTGAATGAAATGGAGCCAGGATGAGGAGTCGAGCTGAGGGCTGGAGGTGGGAGGCGGCTGTGCTAGAAGTAGTAAAACAGTTGACCTGTACCTGTTTACTCACCTTAGTCCATGGATGGGCCTTAATCTGGGGGAATTTGAACTCGGTGTAGTTTGGGTTCATTTCCCGAATCTGCTCACGTGTGGGAGTGCCAAGCACCTGTGACCACAAACACAGAGAAAGACCAGTCAAGACACAGTAATATAATGCTGTTTCTTCAGCTATAGCCAACTTTACGTTCCGGCGGTTTGGTTTTTATTAAAAAGGATTTCACCACTTTCTTTTTCTTATATGAAGTTCACATGACAAAGTCTTGAAAAAGTTTTACCAAGCCTTTCTTATTTTTGTTTGTTTGTTTGTTTTAGTTTTCAAATTAATTTTAGGAATAAAGTTTATTGTTTTACACTTTTGATATAAAAACAACAACAGAATTTTCGGTATTTTACAGTGTCCTTGTTACACGTTACATGTAGTTACCATAGTACTAACAGCAAATTATTTATACTTGCATAAAACTAACGCTCAATCAAATCCTAATCCTACCCTAACCCTGTAGTGAGCACATGTAGTTGCTTAATATTACTCAGTACTTATATAATTACACTGTAACAATGACACCTTAAAATAAAGTGTAACCGAATTTTCAAATAAAAAATTAATAATTTCAATATTTATTTTGTGGAAATTATTTTTTATTATACATTTTCTACAAAATGATGTCTGTTCCACATCTGTATAACATGCAATTATCTGAACTGTAGTGTTTTTTGACTCACTTAAGTAGGACCCTTTAGTTCACCCAATAATGAAAAATATATAATTTATTCACCCTCATGTCGTTCAAACCCCATATGACTTTCTTTCATCCTCGAAACACAAATGAAGATATTTGAAATGAAATCCGAGAGTTCCCTTTCGTTGTCACTCCGAGTTCCGTCGGATGACGACGAATGGGGGTTTCGCTTAGAAGCCAATCAACTTCAAATACTTCAAAACGAGCCAATGGCAAAGAAATGCCATGGGTCTGCGGAATTTGCATAGCGTAACTCCGCCTCACCTCGTGAGTATATAAGGAGAACGCTGGCAGCAAATAGGCATGTTTTCGCTTTGGAGCCAAGTTAATCCTTCGTTCCACAAGCCATTCCTGAAATTGTCAGTTCTTCAAACGAGCAAGATTCTCTGGTGTTGGTGTGACGGCGATCTTCGGCGAGCGCGCACTTCCTGCTTATCTGTCTGTGGTTCGACAGCGAGTGTGTTTCTCCCCGAGCGCTTCAACACAATCAGGTTTCTATTCTCACAAAAGAGCTTGCACGTGGCACGTCTTTTTAAAGATGCCTCGCCCGTGCACTTCTGGTAGGCTGGTTGACGACTCTGATGGGCACGGGTGCTGCATAGTGTGTTTGGGCATTGATCACGCTAGAGCAGCACTCGTGGATGACTCATGTTCTCTCTGTGGGAACATGACCATCGCAGCATTACGGTCAAGACTCGGTGATCTCGCAAGAGTGAGGGTCCCCTCATCCACACCCCGATCTACTGACTCTAGAAATAGAGCTAGTACTTCGGCTGGTGGCCAGGGTGATCTGAGGGTGACGGTTTGGAACCAAGCGCCGACTATCAGTCCGTGCCCAGCCGCACCCTCTCCAATGCTGCAACCCGTGAGTGTTCAGGGGATTCCGGCGAGATCATCTTCGGGTGTCCCGCGGGTTTCCTTTGGCGCTCCAGAGGAAGATGCCATGTCTATTGCAGCATCACAAGGTGGGTCGGAGTCTGCTGGAAGTGAAGACTCATCACTGCTGCCGCCTTCGGGTGTGACTACAGTTGTGCCAGAGTCAGATCCAGAGATGACGGCCATGCTGTCTCGAGCCGCCGCGAGCATCGGGTTAGAGTGGAACCCTCCGCCCTGTCCCGAGCGCTCGCGGCTGGATGACTGGTATTTGGGTCAGGCTGCGGACCCCCGTCCGCGTCAGGCCCCGATACCTTTCTTCCCGGACGTGCATGATGAGATCTCGAAGTCCTGGAAGACTCCCATGTCTTCCCGTGACCGCTCGATGATCTCATCCGCCTTTCCTCCCCTCGATGAGGCCGCTGCCCGTGGGTACACTGGGCTTCCCCCGGTCGAACGCTCTGTTGCGATGCAACTGTGTCCTCAGAGCGCTTCGTCTCGTGGTGAGCCAAAGCACCCATCCAAAGCCTGTAGGTATTCGTCTACGTTAGTGGCGAAGTCCTACAGAGCTGCGGGACAGGCAGCCACCTCTTTGCATGCCATGGCCATTCTGCAGGTCTACCAGGCCCAGATGCTCAGGGACATGCACGAGGGTAGGACGGACCCAGGGCTCTTCAATGAGCTGCGTGCCGCCACCGACCTTGCTCTCCGAGCGACGAAGGTGACCGCACGCTCCCTGGGTTTGGTGATGTCCACAGCCGTGGTCCAGGAGAGACATCTTTGGCTTAATCTTGCCGATATGAAGGATGCCGAGCGGTCCCGGCTGCTCGACACCCCCATATCGCAAGATGGCCTTTTCGGCGGTGCAGTCGAGGACTTTGCCCAACAGTTCTCGACTGCGCAGAAACAGACTGAGGCTATCAAGCATATTCTGCCCCGACGGCCCGCTGCTGCCTCCACCCAGCCGACCGGGCAGAGTACTCAGTCTGTTCGCCGCCGAGGGCGCCCTCCTGCGACTCCCGCCCCTCCCGCCCGGCCCAAGCAGCAGCCTCCACCCGGGCCCGGTCGCGGAGGAAGTCGCAAGAAGGCGCCCCAGCCCTCTCCAGCCCCGCCCCCCGCTAAACGCCGGGCCAAGCGGCGCTCCTGAGACGGGCTGCTCAGGGATGACGTGTTTTTCTCAGGAGGTGGTTGCAGGACCACTCCTTCCCCCGGTGGAGGGCCGGGGGAGAATCTTTTGTTCTCCACTCCCCGCTGCTCACCCACGGGTGGGCAGTACCCTAATGTGGTTAAAGAAAGAAATAACACGTTCATCCCTGAGCACACAGAGTTCTTGGACGACACGGTGCGCCGCCCCCGGGCCGTGCACCCCTCGTCCTCCTCTGTCCCAGAGCCGGATGACAGTGCGTGCCGTCCCCGGACCGCACCACTCTCATCCCCCTCTGTCGCCAGACCCCTGGCAGAGCAGACCCCCGTGGAACGTTCGTCCTTCCCTGGTCTCCTCTGTCAGGGCGCGGTTCATGACTGCACCCCCACATCGGGCCGCTATGCCGTCCACGTCTGGGTCAGTCATACCGCCTCGCTGCCCCACCGACGGGAAGTCTGTGGTTCGCATGACCCCGCTGGTGCAGTCCTTGGGAGCTTGGTTAGAGCTTCCCAACCTGTCCCGCTGGGTCGCACGAACGATCAGGCTCGGCTACGCGATTCAGTTCGCGCGGTCTCCTCCCCGCTTCAGGGGAGTCCGCTCCACTTTGGTCGGTGGCAATGCCCCTATCATGAGAGCGGAGGTTGCTACCCTGCTGGCGAAGGGTGCGATCGAGACTGTCCCTCCAGCCGAAATGAGGTCCGGGTTTTACAGCCCCTACTTCATTGTCCCGAAGAAAACCGGTGGGTTACGGCCAATCCTGGACCTGCGCGTATTGAACCGCTCCCTTCACAGGCTGCCGTTCAAGATGCTCACCGCCAAACGCGTTTTCGAATGTGTGCGGCACCAGGATTGGTTTGCAGCGATCGACCTGAAGGACGCCTACTTTCATGTCTCCATTCTCCCTCGACACAGACCGTTCCTACGGTTTGCTTTCGAGGGACAGGCATATCAGTACGCAGTTCTCCCATTCGGGCTAGCCCTGTCCCCTCGCGTCTTCACGAAGGTCGTCGAGGCAGCCCTTGTTCCCCTCCGGGAACACGGGGTTCGCATTCTGAACTATCTCGACGACTGGCTGATTCTAGCTCACTCTCGAGATCAGCTTTGCGAACACAGGGATTTGGTACTCCGCCATGTAGCCCGTTTGGGCCTTCGGGTCAACTGGGAGAAGAGCAAACTTTGCCCCGTGCAGAGGATCTCTTTTCTCGGTATGGAGATCGACTCGGTCGCCATGTCCGCGCAGCTTACGAGCGAGCGCGCGCAGTCACTGCTGACTTGCCTGAGACAGTTCGAGGGCAAGAGTGCGGTTCCACTGAAACTCTTTCAGAGGCTCCTGGGGCATATGGCATCTGCAGCCGCGGCAACGCCGCTCGGATTGCTTCATATGAGACCGCTTCAGCTTTGGCTTCGCGACCGAGTCCCGAGGTGGGCATGGCAACACGGCACGCTCCGAGTACCAGTTACTCCGACCTGCCGTCAGACCTTCACCCCGTGGGGGAACCTCAGCTTTCTACGGGCAGGAGTGCCTCTGGAACGAGCTTCCCGGCATGTTGTTGTAACGACAGATGCCTCCACCACGGGCTGGGGTGCCATGTGCAATGGACGTGCTGCCGCGGGCTCCTGGACAGGACCCCACCGCTTATGGCACATCAATTGCCTCGAGTTGCAGGCTGTACGTCTTGCTCTGCGCCGCTTCCGGGCCGTGCTCAAGAATCAACACGTACTAGTCCGAACAGACAATACCGCCACTGTAGCGTACATCAACCGTCAAGGTGGTCTGCGCTCCCGCCGTATGTCGCAACTCGCCCGCCACCTCCTCTTATGGAGTCAGAAGCATCTGAGGTCGCTTCGAGCCATTTACATCCCTGGAGCCCTGAACTGTGCAGCCGACGAGCTGTCACGGCTTCAGCCCCTCCCCGGAGATTGGCGACTCCATCCCCAGACGGTTCAGCTGATTTGGGACCAGTTCGGGGACGCACAGATAGATCTGTTTGCCTCTCACGACTCGACCCATTGCGCCCAGTATTATTCCCTGACCGAGGGCACGCTCGGCACGGATGCTCTGGCGCACAGCTGGCCGCGGGGCCGCAAATATGCGTTTCCCCCAGTGAGCCTTCTTGCGCAACTCCTGCGCAAGGTCAGGGAGGACGAGGAGCAGGTCACTCTGGTCGCGCCGTACTGGCCCACCCGGACCTGGTTCTCCGAACTTGTACTCCTCGCGACAGCACCTCCTTGGCCGATTCCTCTGAGGAAGGACCTCCTTTCTCAGGGACGGGGCACCCTATGGCACCCTCGTCCCGATCTGTGGAACCTCCACGTGTGGCTCCTGGACGGGACGAGGCAGGTTTGAGTACCCTGCCACCAGCGGTGGCGGCTACCATCACTTCCGCTAGAGCGTCGTCCACGAGACACCTCTATGCGTTGAAGTGGAACCTCTTCGTCAGCTGGTGCTCTTCTCGCCGAGAAGAGCCCCGGAGTTGTTCGATCAGTGTTGTGCTTTCCTTTCTTCAAGAAGGGTTGGAGCGAAGGCTGTCTCCCTCCACCCTTAAGGTCTATGTAGCCGCTATTGCCGCACAGCATGACCTTATAGAAGGTAAGTCTTTGGGGAAGCATGACCTGATCGTCAGGTTCCTGAGAGGAGCGAGGAGACTGAATCCTCCTCGCCCTCCTCTCGTACCCTCTTGGGACCTCGCAGTGGTCCTAACTGCCCTGCGTAGTGCTCCCTTTGAGCCTTTGCAGTCAGTCGAGCTAAACTTCCTATCTATGAAGACAGCGCTTCTGACTGCATTGGCCTCCGTTAAGAGGGTGGGGGACCTGCACGCATTCTCCGTTGACGAAGCGTGCCTAGAATTCGGGCCGGGCTATTCTCACGTGATCCTGAGACCCCGGCTTGGATATGTGCCCAAGGTTCCTACCACTCCCTTCCGGGACCAGGTGGTGAACCTGCAAGCGCTGCCCCCGGAGGAGGCAGACCCAGCCTTGGCACTGCTCTGTCCAGTACGTGCTCTTCGCATCTATGTAGACAGAACGCAGTGTTTCAGGACCTCAGACCAGCTCTTTGTCTGTTATGGTGGGAAGCTGAAGGGAAAGGCTCTCTCCAAGCAGAGGTTGTCTCACTGGATAGTGGACGCCATTGCTTTGGCATACCAGCAGCAAGGTCGACCGTGCCCCCTTGGTGTGACTGCCCACTCCACCCGGAGTGTGGCATCCTCTTGGGCTCTAGCGCATGGCGCCTCGCTAACAGACATCTGCAGAGCTGCAGGCTGGGCAACACCTAACACATTCGCCAGATTTTACAATCTCCGAGTGGAGCCTGTGTCCTCTCATGTACTCGCTTCAACCAGCTAGTACCGGACCCGCTCAGGTGTCTTCGCTTGCTCGCCATTCCACTCTACGGACTGGATACGTGCGATATTCTCCTCAGGTGAGCTTCTCCGAAAGCCCTGAGCTCCTCCAGCACTCCTGACGTCGGCGCCAGTGTCTCTTGCCTGTGCGTCGGCTAGGTGCCTCCCGTGTGCATGGTACCGCCCGGAGCTACCCCCACATGTGTATTCCCACTGTAAGCCTCTCTGAGCATGTGTCTTTCCCTTGGCAAGCCATCTTGCCACCCCTGGGGTTGAAATATTCCACCTGCGGCTGGATACCCCAGTGATTCCCCATATGCATCCCTCGGGGTCATATGTGTATTTCTAAGTCCCCCCCTCTGGGTTGGCAGTAATTGCATACTTCCCTAAGACCTGGGATATGCTCCCCAGTGTACCTTGGTTTTCCTGTGTTAAATAGGAGTCCTTCGTCCGTGCTAGTCTCACGACAGGGATCTCAGATTTACGCAGGGCACTGGAAGACAGCTGAGAAGTGGCGTGATTAGACTGGTATCCCCATTCGTCGTCATCCGACGGAACTCGGAGTGACAACGAAAGGGAACGTCTCGGTTACGGATGTAACCCTCGTTCCCTGAGTAGGGAACGGAGACGTTCCGTCTTCCTGCCACTTCCGCTGTACCGCGGGGATCGCCTGAACTCAGGTTGGCTCCTCAGCGAAGAAACATGCCTATTTGCTGCCAGCGTTCTCCTTATATACTCACGAGGTGAGGCGGAGTTACGCTATGCAAATTCCGCAGACCCATGGCATTTCTTTGCCATTGGCTCGTTTTGAAGTATTTGAAGTTGATTGGCTTCTAAGCGAAACCCCCATTCGTCGTCATCCGACGGAACGTCTCCGTTCCCTACTCAGGGAACGAGGGTTACATCCGTAACCGAGACGATTTCTGTCCCTCCATTGACCGTACGAGCCTCTACCACTTTGTCGCTTCGAAAAGTTCCCAAAGAGATCATAAAACTAATCCTCTTTTCTGAAGAGACTCGATTGCTTTATATGATGAACAGATTGAATGTAGGCTTTTATTCACGTAAATATTGATCAGTGAACATAAACAGAAGCTCAACCGTACTTGCCTGACGCGCAAGAACAAACCTCTTGTGGAAGCTCAAACACGCTGCGTAACACGAGAATGAACCTCATTGGTTCTCACACGGCAAGCGAAGATGCTTGAGCCTCCGTTTATCAAATCTGATATGGGAGTTGAATAATGTTTATATGTGAATAAAAGCCTAAATTCAATCTGTTCATCATCTAAAGCGATCGTGTCTCTTCAGAAAATCCGGACTAAACCACTCGATTCATATGGCTTCGTTTTATGATCTCTTTATATACTTTTGGAAGTGTCAAAGAGTTGCATGGACTGTCAATGGAGGAACAGAAATCTCTCTCAGATTTCATGTAAATATCGTAAGTACGAAAGTCTTAAAGATTTGGAATGACATGAGTGAGTAAACCCTCAATGTCAGTCAATGTCAGTTCTATTGAAACTTGTGTGGCATGTAATTAAATATATTTGAAATTAACACATTAACTAGAAAAAGTGTGAAAAGTTTTAAGAGAGTGTACCTTCTAAAAGCCCACAGGGCCAAACCTGCCTTTACTTGAAGAAACACCCATAAATCATCTTGTACAGATCTAACCATCTAAACCATCTGCGCAACAGTCAGTTCATAGGTCTTCCCACAAACTCATGCAAACATAGAGATTAAATCAGACAGAAGTGCCGGTGTCGCGGCGCCAGTACCTTGATGATTTCCACCAGCTGATCTACTCCACTGTCGCCGGGGAAAATCGGTTGTCCTAGCAACAGTTCCGCCAGCACGCAGCCAGCTGACCACACATCTGCGGGGAAAGGGGGTTAGAGTGAGGGACATTCTTATTAGCCAGAGGTCAAGGACGCATACAAAGCAAAACTGTGCAGTATGAGCCTTCTATTCTTCTATGTTCGATGCATGTCCTTGCAAAGTCACAAATGGCACGTAAAACAAAAAAGCATAAAACAATGCTCAGAATATGAGTAAAAAATCCTTGAGCTGACAAGAGATACTTAGGCCACGTTTACACAAAGCCAGGTATTTAGAGAAACGATTATTTCCCCCTCTCCGTTTTCAATAATAACATCGTGGACACACCCGCATAAATACGCCGTCGAGCGCCATCATAACTATGCCAAACCTATGGGCGGCAGTGTAGGGAGAAGGATAAAGCCATGCAAGCCAATCAGAATCCTCAGAATCGACAAGAGAGAACCTAAAACCCCGTTTCTCCCAGTTGACACGACAACACATAACCGGCGTTTTCAGAAATCTCCACTTTGGCTGGAGTTTTTAGAAATAATCGTTTTCTGTGATAAAAACGGGGTTTTCGTGTAAATGAGAGGCCAAACCACAGGGAAATATCTGCGTTTTCTCTGCGTGTAAACGGGGCCTTAAAGGGATAGTTCACTTTGAAATACATTTTTGGTATGTTTTAGCTTACCTCAAGGGCATCCAAGATGTAGGTGTCTTTGTTTCCGCAGTAGTTTCAATTTTGATATTTTTAGGTCAAACCGTTCTTGTCTGTCAGTCATATAATGCAGGTCTACGGTCACTTCCTCAAAGAGCATGCACAGAGAAGTCCAAATTAAACATGATTTAATGACTCGTAAATGTAAGTACACATTGATTGGCTAAGACACGAAACGAGCGGTTTGTGTGAGAAAACGAACAGTATTTATATAGTTTTTACCTCTTGTAAACACAGCCACGTCCAAGTGATCTGAGGTCGCCGGCGCTTCGGTCTTTTCCGGAAATCGCCGGAAGTGATATCTCGCGCGTGTATGTCACTCATCCAATTGTTTTATTTTTTTATTTTATTTTTATTGTTTTCTTTTACAACGGTTTAAACATCCCGGATAAGCGCAAATTAGTACCATTTTAATTAGCCGTCTTACCTACAATCTCTGTTCTGTGTAAACAATGAGTGACGTACACGCGCGAGGTTTCACTTCCGGCGCTTTCCGGAAAAGACCGAAGCGCCGGCGCCCTCAGATCACTTGGACGTGGCTGTGTTTACAAGAGGTAAAAACTATATAAATACTGTTCGTTTTCTCACACAAACCGCTCGTTTCGTGTCTTAGCCCATCAATGTGTACTTACATTTACGAGTCATTAAATCATGTTTAATTTGGACTTCTCTGTGCATGCTCTTTGAGGAAGTGACCATAGACCTGCATTATATGACTGACAGACAAGAACGGTTTGACCTAAAAATATCAAAATTGAAACTACTGCGGAAACAAAGACACCTACATCTTGGATGCCCTTGAGGTAAGCTAAAACATATCAAAAATTTATTTCAAAGTGAACTATCCCTTTAAGCTCCATATAAGGCCTATTATCTGCAAGAATGGAAAAAACACTTTATTTCGATTGTCCACTTTAGACATTCAACTAACTATAAGTAACTTTGCAAGTACATATACACTAGCAGTTATTAGAGTATTAATAGACTGTTTGCTTAAAATCTGCACTTTATTTTGATGCCCCCAACAGACATTCCACTGACTCTAAGTGACTGCATGTACTTATTCTACTAAACCTAACAATCTACTAATACTCTAAAGAGAGTTAGTTGACATGTAGTTGCAAATTAATAAGAGTTAGCAGAACGTCTAAAGTGAACTATAAAAATAAAGTGTAACTGATGACTTTTCAATTCCTGATACAATATTTAGTAATCAAGGTGGCCACTATAATGTAATGTATAAACCTAATTGAATCATAGTAAATTTGACAGACAAAATTAATTTAATAAATAACAACTCAAATTTGACACAATTATTACTCAAAATGAACTAATCTGAAATATGACATTTCCAGGCGGTAGATTTTTTAACTACTATCACTATGAATCGGACAACCTGGTATGATTATTGCTAGTCCCACAACAGCCAAACATCAATTAAATATTTACCCTAACTGATACATCAGCGAATCCCCTTGTGAAAAAGAAGTGTGCTTAATTCTACTGAATGTGCACATGAAGTGTACTTCAAATCGTAAAAGAAAAAATAGTACTCGCATATAATATATTAATAAAATAATAGGCCACTTAATATAAATTAAAACTATAATACATTTGTATCTAATTGCAATTAACATGCAATTAAGTGTCCAAAAACATTACATTCAGTTCGCACTTAAGTATATTATTTACGTAATAAGGAAATACTCTTATCATACTGTAGTACTCATATAAAAGTATGCTTACGTGTACTTCTTTTTCACAAGGGTCACTATTGGTATGAATTTGCATATTTTTCATGATAAAAGATATTAGCCTAATGGAAGAGTAGTTTATTGAATGATTTGCATGGTAGATGTGGTTGTAGTATGATTGCAGCTCATATACCTATGCTGGAGGTGTAGTCGGTTGCTCCAAAGATGAGTTCAGGGGCTCTGTAGTACCGTGAGCATATGTAGGAAACGTTGGGCTCTCCACGTACTAACTGCTTAGCACTGTGAACAAAAAGACATATTTCACTGTAACTCTCTGATCCAGTACAGTCTCTGATCACACTCATCACAGTTTTAATCGAGTATGTCTATATTTGTATATAGCTTGTTGGCAGTATAAATCACCATTCAGTTGTTTGGGCCACTCCATGCATTTTCTCTGATTTGTTAAAACTCTTTCATTTACACTTGGCCTCATAAATGAGTCTCCACAAAACAAATATAATACTGATCTTTAATTCCCATGCTATATGCAAATTCAACAGAGTTCACATCAACCAAAGCAACAGATATGAGCTCCATTTATTTGATCATCAGCTAATTTCAAGTCTCGAAAGTGTTTCAGAGGGGATTTACACCTGGTCTTTTCACGATTGGCATGAAAAGGCCCTTTGTATGGAAATTACTTTTGTGATTCACAGAAAAAAGAAAAAGAAAGACAAATATTTGGAATAACATGAGGTCAAGTAAATGACAAAATGTTCACTTTTGAGTAACTCTAACCCCTAAAAGTGTTTGGACTAAACGTTTCCTATATTTTAGCTAAGAGCTATAAAGTCAAATGAAATCTAAAGATGTCTAGATGTTAAGTTGAGTTGTTAACATCTCAAGGTCTCTTCCAATATACACATCCTAATTCAAAGAAAATTTGCATTCTTTTTATCTAAGTGATCAGAAACAAGCAGCGGAATCACGTGCTCTCTTTTCAGTCAACCCACGTAAGGCAAGTGAAAAATGGATACCCGAATATCACTTCACCTAAAATCTTCACTAGTATCCTAAAGCAGAAAAAGTGGAAAGCAGGTTAAATGAAAAAAAGATGAAGTCAGCACAGATATCTCAGAGCATAGCGAGACCATCTGGAGGCCTCTGGCGAGGTGTAATATGGGATTATCAGGTTAAATGCAGTAAAGCGATGCTTTCAGTTCATAGATCCACTGGGGTCGGCACTAGACCTTTGAAAGGTAATCAGAAAGGGCATTGACTCCTATGAATTGGCTATCAAGAGATTACCAACTGACCTGCCAAAGTCACAGAGTTTAAGCACGGCTGTGTCTGGGTCCAGCAAAAGATTCTGGGGTTTTATGTCCCGATGGCAGATCCCAAAGGAATGGATGTAGGCCAGACTCCTGAAGAGCTGGTACATGTACAACTGCAGTGATGAAGACAAAGGAAATATACACAGGTCATTAGGTTAGAAAAGACGTCATAACAGGTCACAAATAATGCACACTAAAAATGTAGAATTTAATTTTGCCTTCATGGCTTGAAAAATCAAACGATTTCATGGAATGACCAAAGGTGAACATTTTCCAAACCCATTGTTCCAAATCCAAATGACTTTCTTTTTTTCGCCCCATGGAACTAAAAAGGTGAATGTTCGAACAATATCATGGCTGCTCTTTTCCATTTAATGAAAGTGAATGGGGACAGGTCCAAAATGGCATAAAACCACCATAATACCGTTTAAATATCATAAAAGAGGTCCATATGACCTTTCTGAAGTAATACAACTTTGTGTGATGTGATGCACAGACTAATATGGCAAATATGGCAACACTAACATCAATGGTGTTCCTCCATTAGAACTTCGATGGAGGAAAAGATTATTAGAGAACTATTATTGCTATGTTCTTCACCAAGAGTTATAGTCTTGACTTATAGGAATATAGTTCATGAGTCATATGGACTACTTTTATGATTCACTTATGGTGCTTTTTTGTCATTTTGGATCTTGAGAGACCCCAGACCCTTTCACATTATTTGGAAAAGAGTGGCCACAAAATTCTTTAAAAATTCCCCTTTTTAGTTTCATAGATAAAAAAAGTAACATGGGTTTAGAACAATATAATGCTAAAGAAATAATGACAGAATTTTCACTTTTTTGATTGAACGATTCATTTAAAACAGTGGTTCTTAAACTTTTTTTTTTTTCATTAAGACCCCTCATTGTCCACAACTATATTCAAAGGCCCCATAACTTTTCCAATTTTTTGTAATTTACTGGATAAGTATTAAGGATAACGTTTTTTATATATATATATATATTTTTAAATCTACCCGATAACATAGTTTAGAGCTTGACGTAACTAAATTCTATTATATATTGTATCTATAATATAGATTTTATCAACCCAATAAAGCTTACTGTAACATATTTGATATGCAAATTTCCAAGGCCACTGCCAACATGATCAAAACTTTGCAGAAAAAAACAAACTATTGCTCTTCGAAATGCCTTGTATCGTCTGATTGATACTTTTTAGCATGTAAAAGGTCTTTTAGTATAATTGTAAAAATGTCCCCCTTCAGGTCATTGCACACATGTCTTTTTGCTGTGAGATCTTTACAGATTTGTATAAACTAAACGCAAGAATAACTTTTATACTCTTAGTGATATTTTAAAATGAACATTCACTGGACTAAAGCAACTTAGATTTACCTGATTATCCAAACACCATTTAAAAAAAAAGTTCAAATTGAGTACCAAACACATCAGGCTTTTGAGGAACATTTATCTGTACATCTTTTACCATTGTACATATATACCATCAACCGCACAACATTGCATATTTTTGCTAAGTTTGGGCCTCTGAATAAATATGAGGTGTTTATTTACTCTTTTTGAGTATGAGCTCCATATTCTCCTATATGAGCCATAAAAGCCTGATGTGTCAAATATAATACAAAACATAAAATGCAGAATTATATATGGAAGTTTCTTGGAAGTTTTGCTTTGGTTGGCCACCACTGATTTAACATCTATGTGGAAGGTCTTCGCATCTAATTGTATCTGTACATATATGTATGTGTGTGTGTGTTTCACTCTTCATGTCACATCCTGCCAATAGCAGGAAGGATATAGCTCAGGACACAGCACAAAGCCATGATGATGTCATCACAGCAGTCAAGACACTGGTGACGCAAAACTGCACAGGAGGAGAGGGAAAAAATGCCAACACAAACTCGGCTGACCCGTAAACTAACCAGTGAGAAGGTTTTCACTCAGGATGTACACATCATTCAGAGGACACACAATAGAAACCATTAGGAATGATCCGCACCTTGACATAAACCATGGGAAGGGTCTGCTTAGCGCGGCTGTAGTGTCTCGCCACTCTGTACACGGTCTCAGGGACGTAGTCCAGAACCAAATTCAGATACACCTCATCCTTCTGTGGGCAGAGAACAAGAAAGCAAATACTTTAAGTCACAGAGTTAAAAGTGTCAGGCTTAATAGCACATACATATATAACTTTAATGAATCTATATATAAAGTAAGCTCAGTATGGAAGAGGATAATGACTCTGAGTCAAAGTCTACACTATAAATGTCCCATACGCCCCATCCCTCCATATATATCCATGATTGAACAGCCAGCTTACGAACTATAAAAAAGCTGCCATGGAAACGACACTAAAACAGCAGATTCTCTGGCATGATGTCATTGGGGACGTTGACTGCCATGCATTGTGTGGAACTGTGCCCGTAAGCGAGAGATAATTATGCCCACCATCTTTACATAACATAAATGCTCAGACGCTGAAGTCACATCTTCCTGAAGAACTAAAGGACAGGAAGAATCAATGGAGTGGCCTACAGGGCCACTCTGACCCTCATCTGATGTCACATCCTGTCTTTTATTCCCTTCTTCCTTCCTCCACAAGTTCAGTTGTGAGAGAGTCTATTTCTGCTGGACTTCACATGCCTGAGATCATTTACTTTAGGCATGATGACCCAAAAGGTCACGAGTCAAACTGACATTGCATATTCCGCTAAACATGTGAAGATACTTAAATCTAAGAATAAGATGTACAAATATAAAAGACATAGAGATATAAAAGGTTTAAAAAGATTTAAAATGTCGACAGCCTCAATTGCCATTACAAAAAAATAGCACTCCACATCAGAATTGGAAATTAACGGGGGCTTGGGGCAAAAGTACCACCAAAAACAAACAAAAATGTCCCCCAAATTCAATATAAAGGGGCAAAAATTGCCTGTTCACAATTAAACTAAATCTATTATGACTGTCGCAATTAAAATGAAATGTGAAATTGAATGAAAAGTGTTGACTATTACAACCAACCACATATGTATCTGTTGAGCATATGAATGCAATGGCCAATAAGAGGTATTTAGATTAGTGACCGTCCACAGCCTACTTTATATAGGCTGAGATAAATCACATTAATCTCATAACATTAAGCAATTGTTGTATGCCTACTTTGAGGAGTGTTAAGCATGCCATGTGTAAAAATTGCTCTTGTATTTATTGACCCTTAATTGAAAAGTTTAAAAATAAACTTTTCAATTAAGGGTCAATATATATATAAGGGTCATATTTATAAGAGTATATAACCATGCTCCGCACATTTTGTAATGTATCTTCTTTGGTGTTTCGCAAGAGCAAGAAAGAAGCTTTGGAACAACATCATGAGGGTGAGTAAACGACTCTACTATTCCTAGAACAAAATCTTGATCAAATATTTATAACAAATAAATATAATTAAAACAAATCTGGTTACAAGCAACAAACTATTATAGAACACACAATGAATTGGTTAGAGCCACTATTTTTCACTAGCCAAGTATTTTTTGTCTCTGATTGATAACTAGTCTCTAATAACGGATGTTTGATTTCCTGAAAAAAAAAAAAATGTGGGGGGAAAACCAACTGTGCTGTGCTGTGCAGCTAAAATTAGTCGTAGCCATGACTCACTCTCCTCCCTCGCTACAGCAACAGCAACACTTCCTCAATTACAGCCGATCGGAGAAGCTCCGAGGCGACTGAGATGCTCTCACCAGATTATATGGCCATCTGATTGGCTGCTGCTCGGTGGTCACATGACTTTCTGAGCATGTGATTGGTTGATCTGTAGCTCACGGCACAGTATCCAACATCTCCCACAGGTAGAGACTCGTCCAACCCCAGGCCTTGCTTTTACGGTCTCTTTCACAATATGCACTAACTTAAGTGTGTTTATTAATGTGCCTTTGCACAACTAGTAAAAATCAAGACAAATTATAACTACATACATATGAAGTGTGTCTAGTGAAGCTCCAGATTGGATTGGAAAGCAGTGCTATTCCAGTTACGTATTAGGAAGTTATGTAAATCTTCAGGGATGAAAAGAAAATTGTTCTGGTTCTGAATCTGGTTCCACTTAGCGATTTTGGTTCCTCAACAATTTAAAGGGGTAGTTCACCCCAATATGAAAATGTTCTCATCATTTACTCACCCTCATGCCATCCCCGATGGGCAGTATATGATTCTCTTCCTTCAGATAAACATAAGCAAATATTTTTAGGAAGATAACTCATCTCTGTGAGTTTATATCATGCTTGATGAGCTATCATGACAGTAATCCACACAACCCCAGTGGACGAATCAATGTCTTCTGCAGCGAAACGATAGGTGTGTGTAAGAAAACTACTAATATTTTTGACCCGTTTAACTATAAATCATTGCTTCCGGTCTGCTGTCATATGAGCGTTCACGTAAGGGTCCTTGTGACGTAAGTGTGCTGTGAAACTTCACAATGTCATCAATGCACTTTATCACAACGTCCTTCTCATGAACACTTCTATGACAGTATGAAAGGATCAAAGCAAAGAAAGATTTGTTGTCTAACAATCTGTTTGTCTTTATCTGAAGAAAGAAGTCATTTACATAGGGGATGGCATGAGGGTGAGGAAATGTTGATAGAATTTGAATGTTTCTTTCAGTGCTTGAAAGCATTGCCCACCGTCAATAGAGGGAATGCATTGACGTCACTTTCCCGCCGGACCGAGTGGCAAAAGAGCTGCTTCATGACTGGATTTAATAGAGGAAACTGCAAAAACACGAGTTATCAGTTTAAACTAAAGGTAGGACTCAATATAGTGTCCCTTACAACTAACTAAAGATCCAGTGATCCATGGATATTGAAATGCAGCAAGGAATCGTGTTTCCTGACATTTATATGTGCCTGATTTTGACGCCGGGGAAATACAGAAAGTAAATTTGCCTGTGAACGCTTCATATAAATACAATACAGCTAGGTCTAAATCCGGGTGATCACTTATATCAATGTTATATACACTCACCGGCCACTTTATTAGGTACACCTGTCCAACTGCTCGTTAACACTTAATTTCTAAGCAGCCAATCACATGGCGGCAACTCAGTGCATTTAGGCATGTAGACATGGTCAAGACAATCTCCTGCAGTTCAAACCGAGCATCAGTATGGGGAAGAAAGGTGATTTGAGTGACTTTGAACGTGGCATGATTGTTGGTGCCAGAAGGGCTGGTCTGAGTATTTCAGAAACTGCTAATCTACTGGGATTTTCACGCACAACCATCTCTAGGGTTTACAGAGAATGGTCCGAAAAAGAAAAAACATCCAGTGAGCGGCAGTTCTGTGGGCGGAAATGCCTTGTTGATGCCAGAGGTCAGAGGAGAATGGCCAGACTGGTTCGAGCTGATAGAAGGGCAACAGTGACTGAAATAACCACTCGTTACAACCGAGGTATGCAGCAAAGCATTTGTGAAGCCACAACACGCACAACCTTGAGGCGGATGGGCTACAACAGCAGAAGACTCCACCGGGTACCACTCATCTCCACTACAAATAGGAAAAAGAGGCTACAATTTGCAAGAGCTCACCAAAATTGAACAGTTGAAGACTGGAAAAATGTTGCCTGGTCTGATGAGACTCGATTTCTGTTGAGACATTCAGATGTTAGAGTCAGAATTTGGCGTAAACAGAATGAGAACATGGAACCATCATGCCTTGTTACCACTGTGCAGGCTGGTGGTGGTGGTGTAATGGTGTGGGGGATGTTTTCCTGGCACACTTTAGGCCCCTTAGTGCCAATTGGGCATCGTTTAAATGCCACGGCCTACCTGAGCATTGTTTCTGACCATGTCCATCCCTTTATGGCCACCATGTACCCATCCTCTGATGGCTACTTCCACCATGTCACAAAGCTCTAATCATTTCAAATTGGTTTCTTGAACATGACAATGAGTTCACTGTACTAAAATGGCCTCCACAGTCACCAGATCTCAACCCAATAGAGCATCTTTGGGATGTGGTGGAACGGGAGATTCGCATCATGGATGTGCAGCCGACAAATCTGCGGCAACTGTGTGATGCCATCATGTCAATATGGACCAAACTCCCTGAGGAATGCTTCCAGCACCTTGTTGAATCTATGCCACGAAGAATTGAGGCAGTTCTGAAGGCAAAAGGGGGTCCAACCCGTTACTAGCATGGGGTACCTAATAAAGTGGCCGGTGAGTGTATATATATCGTCAAAATCGTCCAGCCTTAAAGGGATACTCCACCCAAAAATGAAAATTCTGTCACCATTTACTCACCCTCATGTTGTTGCAAACCTGCATGAGTTTCTTTCTTCTGCTGAACACAAAGGAAGATATTTTGAAGAACGATTGAAACCAAACAGTTCTTTGACACCATTGACTTCCATAGTAGAAATAAAAATACTATGGAAGTCAATGGTGCCCCACAACTGTTTGGTTCCAATCGTTCTTCAAAATATCTTCCTTTGTGTTCAGCAGAAGAAAGAAACTCATACAGGTTTGAAACACCTTGAGGGTGAGTAAATGATGACTGAATTTTCATTTGTGGGTGGAGTATCCCTTTAAAACTTGTATCATTTTTGTCAGTGTTTATTTAAAAACGTCCAATTATGCAGAATATACGATGGTAAATATTTAATTGATGAGTTGTGAATACAATAATAACAACACAATATATAGGGTATGATTTTACCCCCAAATTCAGCATATTGACATAAAATGATAACTGCAAATCCACCTTTCAGTGCCTGGAGTTTAGTTGTTTCAATGAATTGCCAGGATCTATTTACGTCTCTGTTCTGTAGCTTTTGGCAGTCTGTAAAAATATACCTCAGACTTCTTGTCAAATGTAGTTGTACAGTCAATCGCAAAGCTCTTTCTCGTTTGAGATGTGTTTTGTGTGTTTTTCGCGATATTCTGAAAACAAATGCTGCCATTAAGTCTTTTTGTAACCGCAGTCACTCCGGCTGACGGTGACGTCCCACGCATACCCTCTATAGTGTGTTGTAAATACTAAACATAACTACCAAACAACATTATTATTGTTAACTTGTTCTAATGTTTTTTTTATTACATTTTCACTCCAATTGATTCATTAGACCGATCAAACTTGTTCTTAAGAATCAAACTACACTGGTTGTGCTGTTTACTGTTGCCATTAACGGGAATGAATGTCACGAAAATCATTTGGTTCGAATTCTGAATAAGTACTGGTTCTTGATTCCCAATCCTATTCATATTGTCATATACTTTTAAGTCTCACTACCGTTCTTAAGATTTTTAATGCTTTGAAAAAAGTATCTTACGCTCAACAAGGTTGCATTTATTTGAACAAAAAAGTAATATTTTGAAATATTATTAGAATTTTAAAAAACTTGTTTCTATCCTTTCAGCAATCGTTGCTCTAGTTTACTGTCACATGATTAGAAATCATTAAAATATCCTGATTTGCTGCTCAAGCAACATTTCTTATCATTTTGTTGGGAAACCGTAATAAAAAAAAATCAGGATTCTTTGATGAACAGAAAAATGGAAAAGAACACATTCAATTGAATGTGTCCTTACTGAATAAAAGTATTAATTTCTTTAAACAAAATAAAAGTCTTACTGACCCCAAGCTTTTGAAGAGTAGTGTAAGTGTGAGACAAGATACTTATAGCTGCAGTGCATAAATAAATGAGTTTGTTTCACACAAATACAGAATACCATGTGACACAACCTAGAGCCTCTTTCTCTATCACTCTCTCTCTTCCTATTTTCGTCTGAGTCGTCTATGTAGATGTATTTTTTGACTCATCCGTGCCGGTCTTGTGTGGCTCCCCTGTGAGGAAAAATCAGCGGGCACTAAGTATGGGAGAGAGAGGGATCATGGGTAACGGCTGGTGGTTGTCAAGACCCAGCAATCTCCATACGTGTCAGTATACAAGCACCTGTCTCTGTAGACTCATACAACATTCATAAATAGATGCTTTCAATATGTTCTGTTGGTTAAGTCTTTGCTCAATCAGCTGAACATTCTAACTCAACACTGAGACCACACACACAGACACATAATTTCTCTGTTCCAAAACCTAGTGACCTACTATGTGGGCAGTATTTAAAAGACTCAGATATTTAGACTGTTCCTAAAGATAATTCTTTTTGAGACAAAGGGACAGTCCGAAGACAATACTCCAATGAATCTAATCAAACATATACCCAAGAGGGAGCATAAAGTGAGAGAAATGTTGATTATAAATATGAATCATTAAATACTAAAAATTCTCAATGAAAATAATTAAATCTAATAAGAGACAGACTATTTTACTTTATGCTTATTACAGTACTGCATTGTTATCGAAGCAAACATGCTAACAGAAAACTATTGAAATCAATTGTTACATATGTAGAGTTTCAAATCAGTCACGAAGTGACAAAGAATGCCTTTGAAATGGATTCAAATCAAACCATCTATTATATAAAGCAGCTGTCTTTACCTTCACATCTTCTTCCTCAATGGAAAATGTACAGTATATGTATAGGGTTTATTTTGGAAGTTTTGTTTTCTCTAGTACTTCATGTGGTAACACATGTGGAATATTCCTCATATTAAGCCACCAGAAAAAACTAATATCGTATTCAACAGCTCTCTAGTATAAAAAAAGATTCACCTTAAATGTACTGTATTATTGAATAACACACTACAGTTAATAGTATAATCAAGTACTTTGTGATTTAGTGTGTTCATCAAAATAAGTGTACAACAAACGTTTATTGAAACATAATGTACTTGAGTAAAACCTTTAATTTGACTTTGACTTTTTAAAAGTTGCACTTTACAAAACAAACACACATTAAATACAATTAAACAAACTTTTTTCACAAGGGAAAGACTTGCTTTGTTTGTCAATAATATTTTTTGCAAGGAAATTAACAGCTATATAATACCATTGACGTAGGTCCAAAAATATATTATGAATAAAAAATAAAGCAAAATACCCTGTGAGTGAAGTGGGACAAAAGTGTGCCAAAGCTAAATAAATCAACTCAATAGTACATTGAGCTTAATTTATCAACATAAAACTCATGCTTAATGTGATCTGTTCACCCAACAAGTACCATATTTAGTCCCGGGAGTCTTGAAGTCATTGAATAAATACATAGATCTGCATGTGTTGTTTATGTGTCCTAATGGGCTGGTGGTAGAATTTCCGTTAAGCGCGTCAGAGAGGTTAGGAGTGAGGAGTCGGGGTGAAGAAGGGATGCAAAAAATCTGTCGAGAAGCATAGGTGAGTCGTCCATGTATATACAGTATAGGCCTCCTCTCGATACATCATTTGTACGTGTTCATGTAGTCAGAACAGCAAGGCCACTCACTATGCTTTGGAACTGAGCCTGTGGCTGTAGAGAGAGTCATTTAAAGGGGTCTGGGGTCAGGCTCCAGCAGAGTGCTGTCTGCAGTGTGCAACAACACTTCTACTAATCGTGACACTTTGCTGAAGTGGAAGTTGTTTGGAGGGAGAGCAGACCACGTCCAGACATGACGCCACCTCATCATTGTTGAACTGTCTCTTTTCAAGCCTGATTTTAATCTCTTTCTCTCTCTCCATGCCTACGTCATCCACCTCTCTCTATCTTTGTGTTTTATCTCTCCGTGAGATGCTCTGGGCTCTGATTTCATGGTGGTTTATACTAGGCAAAAAAACAGAGCAGCTGCTAAAATTACAGTAGAGAGAAGCTAACCAGTCTACTGGGCGGTATGATGGTGCACACCATGCAACGGTAGAAATGTGTCACTGGTAGAGATTCTGCTAAACCATTTAAGGCACTGTTGAATCAGACAGACATTTACAGTGACAGCTTTATTGATTATGATGGGGGCGATTTAGTTGAGATGTTCTAATTGGGTCTGGTGTAGGCGCTGTGTAAAGGCTTGTTCACACCAAGAATGATAACTATAAAGAATAACTATACTAGTGTTCACACCAACGGACGTAACTTTATTATAAGCACATGCTGCAATTATGTCGTCTGCCACTTTAAATGCTTGAGCTATTTAAAGTCGAGTTGATTCTGTTTGGCTGTCAATGTTTTTATTGTTCATCAGCTGGGGAAAAAACACTCTGAAAGGGATATCAATGATATCGTCCCACTGTGACGTTATCGTTATAGTTGTAGTGTGGACTTTGCTATTCTATGGAAGCTTGTTTCCGCCACAGAATAAAATATACAAAAGGTAATTGCAACTTGTTATCCTACTATTCTGACTTTTTTCTCTCATTCAATTATGAGTTTCGATCTCGCAATTCTGATATAAAGTTGCAATTGCGTGTTATAAAGGCAGAACTGCGTGATATAAAGTCAGAATTGCAAGATATAGTCTTTTCCCCTCAGAATTGGACTTTATAACTTGCAATTGCAAGTTTATATCTCACAATAGTATTATAATTGCGAGTTATAAAGTCAGAATTGCAAGATATGAACTTGCAATTCTTTTTTTCTCACAATTGCGACTTTATATTACACAATTCTGACTTTTTTTTTCTTACAATTGCGAGAAATAAACTCTCAGTTGTGATATAAAAAGTCTTCCATACTATCTCTTAGAGTGAGAGTGATTTAAAAAAATTCATGGTTATAGTTATCATTATAGTTATCATCCTTGGTGGGAACAGGCCGGATGCTTACAGTTGCCAAGCATTGTCATAATATAAAATCGAATGTCTGATCACAGGTTCTGGTGATTATCATCAGCCAATGAAGAAAAAAATAATTACACATTCACCAAAGAAAAAAACCTAGATTTGTTGACGAGCCAAATGTTTGCGTCTGGTGTGAATAGCTCCATATGAATCCACCAATTCTATTCAAAATCTTCATCGCATTTACGTTTTGTGGTGTGAAAGGGCCGTAAAGAAACTAGTCGCACCTCCATCGTTTTGGTTCAACAATATAGGACAGATGTTAATGAGTTGGAGTAATAACTTCTGCTGTTTAATCAATTCGAGACTGCAATTAATGTCATATTATTACAGTTCATTTTCACAAACAACAGAAAGCTGTTCAATCAGAATCACTATGTTGGCAATGATGGAAAATGTTACCAAAGTTGGCTAATAATGCTTTTGGGAGTTTAGTACAGCACAGAAATGACACACTTCACTTTTAAGCTCGGAAAAGAGCATTTTAACATAAAAATGATCTTGGACCAATGTTAAGGGTTTGTTCTCAGTGAACGAATGGACTGTTGCCGTATCACTACCGCCATGGACACGATTTTTTCATCTGTATATCTTCCTTCCCCTTCAGCTCTTGTTCCAGTTACCTAGACTTTTTATCATTATTAGTATTTTATGGACCTGTTCTCCATGCACTCCCTGTCAGCCTTTACCCTGGTGCTCTGTGATTCTGGGTTACAGAGGGGTAGGGGCGTGTGTGTGGGTGTGTGAGCGCGGAAACCAGCCACTGACATTTCGAAAGCATGTTTCTCAGAGAAGAAAAAACGGTGGTCAGGCGTTTTTGCAAAGTCATGGTGTGTGGGCGAGAGGTCGAGAGGGTATGTGCGTATGATGTGTGAGATAAGCGAGACCAAGAAAGACCGAGAGGTAGATATGTGGTTGGTGGTCAGACGATGTTGCAGTGTTGACAGTATTTATGTGTGTGTGTGTGTGTGTGTGTGTGTGTGTGTCTTAATAGCTCAGTCAGAGAGTGTCAAGCCTACGTACTGTATGTCTAGCAGATACACAGATAATCACATGGGAAGAAGTTCTCAGAGTGGATTTATCTCTGGTCAGCATCTGGCCACCATTAGACTCCATTAGAGATTAATAAAAACACAGAGGCTTTTAGACTAGGGCTGGGCGATATAGTTTAAAAAAAAATCTCTTAAAGGGGTGGTTAATTATGATTTCACTTTTCTATCTTTAGTCAGTGTGTAATGTTGCTGTTTGAGCATAAACAACATCTGCAAATTTACAACGCTCAAAGTTCAAAGCAAAGGGAGAAATTTGCTTTTAAAGAAATTGCTTTTTAAGGACTACAACAAACGGCTGGTAGGGACTACACGACATTCCTCACGGGTTATTGACATCACTAACCCTAAAATTGACATAAACCCCGCCCCCGGGAACACGATTTATAGATTATCAAGACAGAATATGCTAATAAACTCATAAATTAGAATATTCAGAATATTGCTAATAAATGACTAGAAGATGACTAAACTTAAGCTACATAAATTCATCAACTAACCATTCAGAAATGTTGTCTACATGTTGTCACTTCTTGAGTCTCTCCATCTTTGTCCGACTCCAGTTTGAACATAAAAGGCTAAAAAGTAGGGATGCACGATGATATCGGGACAACATCGGTATCGGCCGATAAAAGCTTAAAATGACCATCATCGGCATCGGCCGATATGAATATTTCTGCCGATGAGCCTTGCCGATAGGGTGGCGTGTTTCCTATGCGCACGTGACGACCGTGAACGAAGCATGAGCGCCAGCAACTTAAACTTCCAACTAGGGGTGTGCGTCTCACGGTTTCTGATCGTGCATTCTATCAGTTCAATTCTGGCGCCTTCATCTCAACATACTGTACAACGCGACGTACATTCACATCACATCACATGTAAACGCAGAGGTAGAGTTACACTCATGGGAAACCGCAATTCACAAAAGTTCATTGTTTGCATGTGCGTCAAAGTCTTGCTAGGTAAAAATGGACTGCATTTATAAATGGACTGCATTTATATAGCGCTTTCACAGACCCAATGGCCACCAAAGCGCTTTACAATTTGCCTCACATTCACCCATTCACTCACTCATTCATTCACCGACGGGCGACGGCAGCCATGCAAGGCGCCATCCAGCTCGTCGGGAGCAGCTGGGGTTAGGTGTCTTGCTCATGGACACCTCGACACTTGGTCAGGTGGAACCGAGGATTGAACCACCAACCTTCTGGTTTGTAGACAACCCACATGAACCACTGAGCCACTGTCGCCCGTCATTCACATGTCATTCACGTGCTGATGCGCTGTTCTAACATCCGCTTTTCTGAGCGCGTACACGCGACGCTCACAGGAACTAAAAGCCTGTCACAGCGCCTGCACACTGGACTAATCTTTCGATTCTTATTGCGCTGATACTGTCAAATACACACAAGGTTTACATAAACAAAGTTGGTTATGTCTAAAGTGAAAGCAAACAGAGAAAATCTGCTTGTCAAATGCGTGTATATTAGACGCGTCGCGTTACTCGCGTGCAGTTCTTAAAGAGACAGTCATAATATTCTGCCGCTTGTCTTTAAAGAGATACTGCACCCAGAAATAAAAATTATGTCTATCTAATGTTGTTTCAAACCTGGATTCATTTCTTTCTTGTGCTTAAATATACGATGGAAGTCACTGGAGTACAGCAACTGTTTGGTTAGCCACATTCTTCCAAATAACTTTTATAATTTCAACAGAAGAAAGAAACTTGAGAGAGTAAATGATGACAATTTAAATTTTTGGGAGAACTATCCCGTTAATGTTAATAAAACAACAAAACACAGAGGAAATCACTCACTGCTCTTGACTGAGAACATTAATAGAAGCTTTAATAAGCTTTTTTTGCACTTAAAAAAAAATACAAATATATCGGTATCGGTATCGGCATCGGGCAAAATTAGTTTGAAAATATCGGCATATCGAATATCGGCCAAAGTCCTATATCGTGCATCCCTACTAAAAAGTTTTTTTAAAAATGTTCAGTTCTTGTCTGTGTGAGATAATCGAGCTGCTAACACACTGGAGCTCTTGAAACTCCGCCCTCTTTGTCGGGAGCAGCAGCTCATTTGCATTTAAAGGGACACACAAAAACGGTGCGTTTTGCTCATCCTCAAAAAGTGACAATTTTAAAATGCTTTAAAAACATATCTGTGGGGTATTTTGAGCTAAAACTTCACATACACACTCTGGTGACATCAGAGATTTATTTTACATCTTGTGAAAAGGGCATTTTACCACCCCTTTAATATATATATATTTTTTTTACATTCTGGCCATATTTAGTCAAAATAAAATGAACTTTTAAAAGTTTGGGGTCAATAAGTTGTTTTTTAATGAAATATAAACCGCACAACAAATAGAAATCACCCTAAAATCATTGCGACATGATGCTACTTAATCTTATGTCACAAGCTAAATCATTGCAAATACATTGTGAATATACGTGTTTACTATATTGCCTAGTTCAGACATATGGCACTGAAAAGAGCACGCTGTGATGTAGCGTGAGATAACAGCATAAGATTAAGTGATACAAGAGAGGCACTTGCCTTATCTCCACTGGAGTAGAAGAAGTAACGCAGACGCACAATGTTGCAGTGGTCCAGTTTCCTCATGATCTGAAGCTCACGGTTCTGCAAAAAAACACAAAAAGAAGAAAACAATTCAATTAATGTTAATAATATTTTCAGCTGTGTAGTACTCGGCAACAGCAGAACTCTCAGATCAGTTTAACGAGTTGATGTCACTTTTAACCCTTGTGATCCAGCGCAAATTATTTGGAAGATGAGTAGAAAGGCAGCCCAAGTTTAAAATTTAGGGAACATTATTTAAGTAAATAAAGTGGAGTGCCTCTCCAATTGGTCATTAATTGATTGATTCATTTATTCAGGAACTGCAACAATAAGTGTGTGTTCATACTTGGCAGGTTTGATTCGATTAAAACGAACCCTGGTGCGATTGCTCTGTTAGTGCAGTTGCTCTGTTAGTGCATATTTGAATAAGTGTGAACGCTGCCACCCTGACCTTGGTGCGCACCAAACAAGCGGACTGAGACCCACCTTCTGATTGGCTGAAATATGAACGTAACATGGACATCAAGACATCTAAACTAACCAAAAACAGGATGTGATGTCACAAGATGCAACCTTAAAAAAGGCAAAATGCTCAAGCATATCTGCTTCTCCTTGTCAAAGGAGCTACATTGCCCATTACAGTTTGGTACAGGCATCAGAACTGGAGTCTAGTTTACACATTTTCTAAAAACACCCTAAACTGCAGAAATTAAACTGTAAGGCTGTGTATTTAATTGACATGAAATTCCAATAATCCAATTCCAATTCCAAAAGACATACAAAGCAACAAATAAAGACAACAAAATAATTTTTGATAGCTTTTAATAATAATAAAATACTGTATGTATATATATATATATATATGCTTCATTTCAGCTGTAAATAGCAGGTATGGCAAAAGCTTGAATAAAATGGACCTGCAATAGTATTCTCCACAGAATTCCTCGCTTAGAGGACTTGGGTCAGTTTTTGACCCATATCTGACCAGAATAATAGATCAAAATAGAAGCTACTGAAATGGCCCGTAACCATGACAACCAGTGTCATCTGGCGGCATCCACAAGAGAAATTGGCTAAGCAACAATTTTATTTAAAGCACCACCCACATGGTGTGCGTCTGTTAGAGATGTTTCCTCTATTTACAATGAAAGCAGCAGAAGATGATGGCAGGGGATTAAATACAGGAAGACTTCATTTCCAATACAACTTTAAGGCTTTTGAGGATTGTTTAGTCACGACAACAGTAACTTTGGAAAACAGAAGGGCTAGTACATTCAGTGTCTGTTTGACATCAGTGTTCAGTTCATCTGGTTGGTGTGAAACGTTTTTTTTTAAATCTAAGTCCACTTGAAAATGTGGTCTGGGTAAAGGTGGCCACTTCAGTATGATTCACAATCAGTATGAAAATAATCTGTACAAATTGTGAACCAGTACAGATGACATAATATATAAAAATATATATAATTATAAAATAATGCCTTTATCATAGTTCTTTCTCTCTGAATCCATTGCCTTTGGATAGAAGCCCTCATTCTTCACATCTCTTGAAATGCATCCGTGGCAGACAAGTTCATGTACAATTTAAGAATGTATCTGAGTGATATATATATATATATATATATATATACATTGTCTATATTGGAGTCTTCCAGTATAAATGCACCCTAATAGATCTGCTGCTGTGTATTATGTCATTAATATTTAGCAAACAACAATATTGGCAAGAAAAAGAGCCCTTAATCTAATTCATTTTAGTGTGTAATTACTTTGTTTACTTAATTGGGAAATATGTGAAAACATGTTCTAATTTAAGAGTGAACTCTATATTAATATTTACAGTTTTTTAAGGTATGTTTAATGGGATATTTATTTTTGCTGTAGTATCAGGAATTTATTATTAATGTTATTAAGGGGTGTAGAATCAAACTTGTGTTCGTGTGTGTGTGTGTGTTTTGTGTGACTCTGTTAGCCGTAACTCCATCACAATCACACAGTTGGTGGTAATTTGTGAACACTCAAGTCACTGCCAACTCTGCATACAGTCACTCTCATCAGGCCGCTCCATTTACACACACAACTTCACATCCGGCTTAAATCAACCAAATGATGACCCCTTTCACAAAGAACAATTCACGAGTTCACACTTACAAATAATCAGATCAGTAAAAGAGTATGCGTATTTGGCATGCTGTCCGAGGAGAGCGGGATTTTGGCCAGAACCCAGAGTACTCCCCCGTATTCCTGGCTAGGATAGGAACCAGGTGAGTGTGAGGAGACGGGGATGTGGAGGGATGCTGAAAACTGCCCAGGAACATACAGTAGGTGAGTCGGCTGCGTACTATATATAGGCCTCTTCTTGTGCTGATTGGATAGATCATTTGAACGTGTTCCTTCCGAAATTTGTTAAAACATCATTCTGCAATTTTTGTGATTCTTTCATTTTCACGTCTTTCTCTTTCTGTAAACCCAAAGTAAAATTCGTTTTTTTAAGTGAATGCTAGCGTATACGTACAGTCGAACGCGTATCCTTTCCAAGTATACTCAGTTCAATTCACATGTATGTGTATAACACTTTTCACAATAAATATTGTTTTCACGGAGCCCTTAAAGGGACATGGTGGTGAAAAAAAAATGAGATGGGAGGAAAAATTATGTCATTTCAAAATAAAAAATTTAAATAAAAAAAACAATTAAAAAAAACTATTTGCGTTCTCACTTCTCTCACAAATGTTTTGCGTTCCCCTGAGAAGTAATGCATTTCAGAAATGTACATATACAAATCACGCAGTTAGCTAACATCATGTTTTAATTTTAAGCAGAAACAATGAGCTCATCGAAGTAAATGATTACAATATAGAACATTTTGCATTGGTGCATATATCAGGTATATATCTTTAAAATCCTTATAACATTAGCCGCTTTTCCAACCGTCGGGACACTCAGGTTAAAATAAGTTCAACTTTTAAAAGACGTGTCTCTTGATCAAAAAACATGTCTATCGCGTGAATGGCCCCTTAGTTATTCTTTGTGAATGGCCCTTTAGTTAACTCTTTCCCCGCCATGGACAGAAATTTCCGGCTTTCCGTGTTTTCACTGTTAAACGGTAGAATCTTTTCATATTCTGAAAGATCACTGAATCTCCTGATCAAACACAGGCGTAGAAGAAGCAGAAACAAGCATATGTTAGCAGATATGTAAAATAATCAACGTTATCAGCATCATCAACATTACACAGCATTTTATTTTTAATAGGACTATTTTTTTTCTTGAAATAAAACATTTTGAATCTACTTGGTTACAATGGCTGTTCCTCTCATTGAAATGAAACCACCATTTTAAGTTATCTTAGAGAAAATGCATGCATTTTGAGACAGAATACCTTCAAAAGGCTAAACAATATCAAGATTAGAATATGGATAAGTGGTTGATAGAAATAAGGCTATACTTGGCTAAGTAAAAAGCAAACAGAACCTTTGCTTCATGCACATGGCCAACTACACATCCACTTCATGGAAAATGATTGATTACTGTGAAAAGCACCCATTACATCACTGCACTACATCTGCACTATTACATTGCACAAGCATTAAAAAAGGCAATGTTGATTGCTGTCTTCTGCTTACCAAATCAGCATATGGATATATATATATATCAGTTATCTAGGTTTTTCTCTATCTTTATAATAGAAATATCCACTGAAGCCAAAGAAGCCTACGCTTATAGGATAATGAATAGTACGCCTGTTCTCACATGTTAGTATTATATATATGCAAATATGTGTGTGTTTGTTGCAGGACAAAGGTCAAACAGATAAACACTCCTACAGATATTGACACACTTCACACATACAGATCCTCTCTCGGAAGAGCTATGAGCAAGAGAGGGAGCAAACTCCATTGAAAGGAATGTGGTAAAGAAATGACAGAAATAATTGCAAGAGAATCACATGAAGAGAGTTAACTTCACAGATGACGCACACATCTCACAACACTCGACAGGTATTTATATACTTGACATTTTAACTTTTGCCCTATTCTACAAAACAACAGGTGGCAGCAAAAAATAACAAGTCTCACTAACCAGAAATGTTTTTACCAAACTTTACTTTGCAAATGTTATTGAGCATGACCTAGGCTGTGTTCAAAATCTCTCACTATTCCCTTATATAGGGCACTATTTGAGGGAACAGCCAGTTGTAGTGGTGTCCGAAACCATAGTGAACATTATCGTGTGCACTCATTAAATCCCATGATGCACCGCAATAACAAGTGTACAACCGATCTACACGCAACAGCAAGACAATACCCATAATGCACTGTGAGGGTTGCACCGAATGAATTACTGCGTCTCGCCCGCAGATGAATCATCCATCCATCCATTTTCCAAAGTGCTGGTCCAATGTGGGTACAGCGTAATATCATACAGGTATAAATTCATTTTTAATCGATTTTTCAACTGTTTGAGTAAGTACAGTTTCCCTGACAGTTCAAGATAAATCCAGTTTGCTTCCGGCGCACTCAGTCTGAATTCACTCACTCGTTTTTATCCACTGCTTCAAGTAGACTATATTAGTGGATTCATTTAGGGAATAGTAAATGAGGGAATAGAGGGCGATTTTAAACACAGCCCTACAGTTTTTTGGCTAGTGACTGATTTCAACAGAGGTTGGAGTTAGCATGTTGTTAAAGTGCACCTATTATGCTATTTTAAAGGTTCCTGGTTTTGTTTTGGAAGTCTCCAACAATAGGTTTACATGCATTAAAGGTAAAAAAAAAATCATTTTCTCATAAAATACATTGCACATCACCACTTTTTCACTGATTCTCAAACGACTCGACGGATGAATCAGTCTCTAAATCCCTCAATTCCGCGAGCCTACTGTGCTCTGATTGGTCAGATGGCCCAGTCTGTTGTGATTGGTGTACCGCGTACAGAGCGTGTCGGAAGCTAAAGCCCATTACCGTAAGCTCTGGAGGCTTCCTCAGTCCTCAGCGATTGCACACACTATAAAGACGACGACGTCGATTTTACCATATCAATCCAAGCGCGAGTCCGATGATGAAACATTGGAAGAACTATTAAGTTCTTTGCAATTCAACTCGTTATTCAGTTCATGTCCATCAACAAACCGATGTGTAGCAACCTGTACCAAATAAACTGGGTACTGACCCACCTTTCAAGAGCAAGCGTTTTGTGAATCCCGCGTTGAACTGAGATTTGAGAAGCAGACGTCAGTAAAAGGACGTTTAAGTAACTGGTAATGGAAATAATATGAGGTGGGAGGAAAAACTATATATTTCAATGATTTTCTCAGGGGAAAGCAAAACTTTTGCGAGAGAATTCAAAAGTTGTGTGAGTGAACACAACTTCTTTTCAAGGAAAGGCACTGAAATATGACTTCCTCAAATCTCTTTTTTTTTTTTACATCACCATGTGAGGGGCTCTGTATATTTCACATTTTAATCAATGCCTCTTAGTATTGAATGAATTATATATTTATAATTGATTTTACAGGTTTCATATGGTATCTTGAATGGATTTTTTTACAGGCCTTCTCCTCCAAAATACATGTGATACTACCTTGTGATACTCCTAGAACTCAGTATAATGCCCTCTACCTATTGGAACAACCTTCATGTTGGGAGTGTGCCAGCAATGCCTTATCACCACTTTCATCCTAGAGAACCCGACAAAGTGACAATGGAAATGCCGCACAGCTTCATAGACAAAACACACACACACCAGCACACGGTGTCAATATCTCCGTCAGGTCACTGTACACATGCTGTCCTTCACATGTGACCCATTTCTGTCTCACACACACACACACACACACACACACACACACACACACACACACACACACACACACACACACACACACACACACACACCAGATAGATGCACTACATCTCTCTGATGGGAATGGCTTACTGTCACAATGAGACGAGGTCAACTTTTTCACACAAGCAGAAACTGTTCGCTGACATGAGTGACCTAAATTTCATTTACACCACCATCTGATCTTATAGTCACTCTCAGCATGACTGCATTTATGTTTTGGTGCTCAGGAAAGGTGACATCCTTCTTCTGTCAATCATACTTCTCTACTGCAGTTTACGAAAAAGATGATGCCTGTCATCTGTCAGGAAACACCGTAAAATCCCCTACCGTCATATTATGGTGAGCTTCAACTCAATAATTAAACAGTTATCATGAAGTTATCAGAGCATGAAATTAGGGCCTGTTATTAAAAGGGAAAATACGTTACATTTATCATTCCTTATAAATTAGTTTTCTCTTCAATAAATTTGTTTTTGACTGCAGATGCAATAACTATATTGACTGATTTTTTAAATTTTATATTGATATCATGTTAATAATACACATTTGATAATCTCAAAAATAGCAGAGACTTTCGGGTAGGTTCTATACGGTGTCGCAACATCTAGCTACTGGTGTGCCTCAGGGCTCAGTGCTTTGACCACTTCTCTTCTCCATATATATGTCATCACTAGAATTCATCATTTAGAAACATGGTTTTTCCTATCACTGTTATGCGGACAACACAACTCTACCTCTCATTCCAACTGGAGGATCCAACGGTAGCTGCCTGCATCTCAGCCTGCCTGACAGACATTTATTGCTGGATGAAGGACCACCACCTTCAACTAAACTTTGTGAAGACAGAGTTGCTTGTGATCCCGGCCAACCCAACACTACACCACAACTTCTCCATTGACCTAGATTCGTCATCCAATACTCTATCAAGGTCAGCCAGCAGCCTTGGAGTTGTGATTGATGATCAGTTGAACTTCACAGACCACATTGCTAGAACTGCCCGGTCCTGCAGATTTGCCTTATGCAACATTAGGAGGATCAGGCACTTCCTATCAGAGCATCCTATACAACCCCTTGTCCAAGCGCTTGTTATATCCAGACTGGACTATTGTAATGCTCTTTTAGCAGGTCTTCCAGCTTGCTCTATCAAACCTCTGCAACTGATCCAGAATGCTGCAGCTAGAGTGGTCTTTAAGGAGGCAAAGAGAGCACACGTCACTCCTCTCCTCACAAAATTGCACTGGTTGCCAATTGCTGCTCGCATCAAATTCAAGGCACTGATGCTTGCCAACAGAACAACCACTTGCTCTGCTCCCTTTTACCTAAACTCATTACTCCAGACTTACGTTCCATCCAGAATCTTGCGTTCTGCAAGTAAACGTAGCCTCATGGTGCCATCTCAAAGAGGCACACAATCTCTTCTCTTTCTCGGACCTTTACCTTGAGTGTTCCCTGCTGGTGGAGTGATCTGCCTAACTCAACCAGAGCTGCTGAGTCCGTAGCCATTTTCAAGAAACGGCTGAAGACGCATCTTTTCGGCAATACTCGATCCATTAATACTAACACTTTCTTTTCTTTTCTCTTCAATTCTATTCTATATCTTCTTTTTCTATTACGTATACTGCGTTAGACTAAACTGGGAGGGGTCACAGCACTTGGATATTGTTGTCCTATTGTTAGTTTAATTGCTTCTATTGCTCTCCTCATTTGTAAGTCCCTTTGGATAAATGCATCTGCTAAATGATTAAAAGTAAATGTAAATGTAAAGCAGTAAGCGCCATCTTGTTGACACTCCAACACTGTAGGTAGCGGTATATTGCACTTTAATCCTTTCATAAAAAAAAAGAAATTAGCTCAAGAAAAGCTGTGTCCCAATTCAGGAGCTGCGTTTAACTCCACCTTTTTAGACACTGGCTGCATCTGAAATCGCATACTCTCTCTAGGTACTTCACGTGAAGTAATTACTTCATGACCACTAAAAAAGTATGTTCTATATAGTATTAATGTGTGTAATATGAATGGAATCTGGACGTACTACAGTCACCATGTTGTCATTATGTGACCTACCAGCGTCAGTTACGTCATTTCACTGCCATTCATAAATCCTGTCCTTTGGCCTCATGGGATAGAAAAGTGTCCATCGTATGCACACTTCAGAATCTCGCCGGAAGAAGTAGGTCATCTGGGTATTTTTACCTACTCTTTTATGAGTACTGTGAATTTGGACATACTTCTTTTGTCATTCACTGTTTTCGCCTACTATATAGTACATATTGTACATATTGGAAGCCAATATGTACACTTCAGGCAGATCCATAGACCACAATGCAACTAAATTGTGACATCACTGCAGATCGCGCTTACTTTACCCCACCCCACAGACTAGTGTATGATATTAGAGTTATTTTGCCATTTATCCGCATTTAACACTTGTAGCTAGCTACCTTAAGCTTTTTTACACAGAATAGTTTATTGTTTTGTTATCATTTTTGCTTGTGTAATTGTTTATATTTTCTCCAACAACCCAAGCATACATTCAGGCCTATAGAATAGTGTGTAAAACAAATTCTTAAGGGAAAAAAAAACGTAAATAATTTGATTCCAATGATCAAGGGGCTTAAGGCGTTCCATTTAAACACATTTCAAGGGTTCCGCCAGTAGTGGGCACTTGTGCAACATACGCAATGATGTACATCCGACTGAACAAGACGAATGAAGTTAGCGAAGGAAGGGCATAAAAAAGGACTAAATGCAGCTCCAGGCTGCATCCTTCGAAGGCTGCATTCGAAGGCCGAATGCGGACAGCCTACATTGAAGGCTGTCTCATTTCGAAGGCCCTCTTTGCGCGCTGGTGACGACTGGATTTTTATTAGAGAAAATGCCAGATTACACTTTTAAATGTAAGTCATTTTTAAGGGTTTCAACTTAATAAAATATCCAACAATACAAATGTAAAAAACGCACAAAAAAAAAAAAACAATTAAAGTGATTCAAATGTTGACATCTGTCAGCAACTGTGGCTGAAATGAAGCGCACGACGAATGGAGTACAAAAACAAATAGCCTTTAATCAAGAAACCACTAGGAAACCCCAGGAGAACAAAATAACTTAACCACATGAAATGCAAACGTTGACAATACCAGACAGGGAACTAAGGAAAACTCAGGCTTAAATACAGACGGGAATCTAATTAACAGAAGCAGGTGTGTAACTCAAATCAGTAACCATAGAAACAAACTAGTGGTGGGAAAATTTATACAAAAGGAAACAGGTACAGGTACTAGAACTAAACCAAAACAGAACATACACGTGACAATATCTTACTAAGATGTGATTTTATAGATAGTTTATACTCTTTATTATGTACATAAATGGGCCAAGGTGAACATATTTAGACAGGTTGCAAACCCTGTTTTGTTTTAGACAGTATAACTTGCAAAAAAAGTCCAGTACAAACGTCACTGCCACTTGTCAATGGAAGCTGTCACAGTTGCAAAACGACAAGAGCAATACTCTGTAGGTTAGACCGTCCCATTTAACAACGCTCGGTTCGACCTTCATGGACTTTGAAGGCATGGCCTCTGATGTCCGCGTCCTTCGAAGGATGCAGCCTCTGAATTAGGAAACAGCTAGTGAGGGAGTTTTTTGGATTCTGTAAAAAAGATGGGTTGTTAAACACCCCAGTCTACAGAAAGTGCCGAATGACAGTAAGTTCTTACTGTACAGTTATGGTTACAAACTCTACCTCCACCTCCCTTCACTCGTACGTTGAGTGTGATTCATTAGCCAAAAAAAGAGAAAATACAAAAATGTTGATTCTAAATGATAGCATTATTTTACCATTATTTCTAACTGATGCCATTGTTTATTTTATGTATTTATTTATTTATTTATTTATTTATTTATTTATTTTATTCTACAGATGTCGCAATAATATCACCATCTAATTACACGCTGCGTTCATTGTGTCTGGTATGGACAGTATTTGATTTACTATGGCCATGTGAGCACATCAGTATAGAATTCAGCTAAAATAGATTTAAGAGAAATTATAAACCATAAGAAATTAGATCAAATATAAGAGAAAAAAGATGAAACATAATAGTATAGCAATAACACTGAAGAACAGAAATAAAGGAGCTGATCAAAGAACAGACATACAACAAAAAAATATAAGGATATAGGAACAAAGACAAAGGCACTTTGATGAGAGAAAAACTGTCTGAGCTGTTCTTAAGAAAAGCTACAAGGCCCAAAGCATTATATAGAGTCAAGGGACCAAGAAAGAATGAATGTCATGCTTCTCAGTCTTACCTTAAATCGCTTATCCTGAAGGACCTTCTTAATGGCCACCAATTCTCCTGAGTCACAGAGCTTGGCCTGATAGACCACGCCAAAAGAGCCGTTACCAATGACCTTGGTGTCAGTGTAGCTGACCTCCTGCGGCCGGTCAGGTCCCTGTCCAGGGGTCGCCACCACTGTGGTCACTTTACTGCCATCTTTATCTCCTACAGACAGATAAAAAGAGATGGGGGTTAGAGACTGATGCTACACACACAGGCAATAAAAAGGCAATCGGAAAACACAACAATTCCTCAATAGTAACAACTTCCTGTGCGATACACCTAGCATCCTCGTAATTAATAATTGAATGATGAGTACTTTGGTTGGTCCAAGAACCATTTTCTCCAATTAATAAAATATAATACTGGTTTAAAATTCTCTTCAAATCCTGATATCAATAATAGAAGTGGTCTAAATAATAAAACATGTACATATATCGTCTGTGGAAGTTTCAGGACCAAAAAAATGTTCTCCCAATCATTGCATTCAGTCCGATTGCGATGATACGATGTCCTACCTGCCTGTAAACATATATATTTCCATACCTCTGTGACCCTGCTTGCACAGACATTGCATTGCCTCATGCAACATGCTGATGACGTGTAGAGTTGAAGACAGACAGTCACAGAGCACGCCAAAAAAACAAAAGCCGCCTTTTGCAGTTCCACCTGAACCAAAACAACGAGCTTATGCTGTGTTCACACCATGTCATAACCGTAACTACAAGATGGCAACCCGTGACGTTCTACCCAGATCTGTTAACGTCATCAGACTCGGATTTATGACTTTCTATGTCAACCCTATCAACACAGAAATCAATCTGCAGCAGTCAGGTGGTACAAGTAAGAGCTCTGTAAGTTGTTTATGTTTATTATCATTGTAATGTTATGTGCTTTGAGACATGAGGTCATTTAACTCTCGTCTCGTGATGCTTTGCAGACTCTGCTCTGGCTGTGCGTGTTCAGAGGCGCTCTGAATGGAGGGTGGGATCTAATGCTTTCAAAGCTAGCTTGCTATTGCTAGCCTCTCTGAAACTGCCTACCCTACCTTTAATATCTAGGAATTTCTGATATATATAAATTGCTTGCAATCCCGAGACCTTGGCATTACTAGCGCCAAAACTGTTTGAACTACAGGATACAACGTCTAACTTTAGGACAGACAGTGAAATGTACAGTGTCAACACAGTGAAAACATCTAAAACATATCCTTGTTGGTGAACAAGTCCTATACCACTCTATATTCTTCCCCTTCAATGAGATTTTAACCACTTCGACTGGATAACTTGAACCAGATGAGTTCAATTCATTAACGAATCTTCACCGAACATAATTCACATTCGTTATAGTACAAAGAGTGGCCAGAATGTTTTTCATGATCTCCTTTTGTGTTCCATAGAAGAAAAGTCATGTGTTTGGAGAGTAAATGATGACAGAATTGGTCATTTTGGGTGAACTATCCCTTTAATTGAAAAAACAATGCAACTAGTCTGTTCTGTAAATTAGGACCAAATTGTGATACACTAACAGGCAAAACCTGGAAAGAGAATCTACCTTGAGCTTATGCATTTTACATTACTGTTCTTGGCAGGTGTGTTCTCACCAAAGCAGCATAAAAGAAAGTGCATATTTGGCGCTTGGGAGGATTACTTCAGCAGGTGACTTAGGATGAAAGTCGATTATATTGCTTACAATGCAAACATAGCACGTGAAATATAATCCTCAGCATGATGTGGAGAAGTTTTCGGAGAGCCTATACTTTCTTTCAAAGCTGTGAGGGGTAATAAACCAGAGAAATGAGAGAAGCATAATGCCATTAGTTTATTACGGACAGATTTAAAGAACTCATGAAAATATTTATTACCTTGTACGATAAAATTAGGACTCAGCTGTATATACTACGCAATGCACCAACAGATTCTGCAACATTAAATATTTCATTCCCATTATTAAAATTCATTTAAAATTACTCATATCATGATGAGATGCAGGTCCCTATGACCAAATCAAATCATGCGTGTGTGTACAATGATGTGTATGATCTGGTCCGGTATTAGTAGATGGTTGTAACTACTTGGATTAGCTTCTTTGTGGTCCAGACTAGCGTTCAAAGTCTCTGTTAACGTTGCTAAAGGTTAACTGCATTGTATTGTGCCTTTTCAACCCCCTCATACCCACAGAAGCCCCACAGAACAAATTCTCCAACAAGTCTCAAATCAGGCCTCCGGAGATCCAATGAATCCCGATCTGCAATTAGTGGCAGACTGTGTTGTAGCTGTGAGATTTAGAGCAGAATCCGAATCAGGTCTAGAGAGCAGCTCCCTCATCACCTGAGACCGACTGACAGCCAATGCCAACCAAATTGATTTGCTGCAAGGACTGGGAATAAATATTGATTTGCCGATTAACTGTGACCTTTGTTTGAGCGTTCCAATATCGAGTTTTAAAATCTCAAGATTTTTTTTTAATCCATCTTTTTTCACATAGGTTCTCATTAATCATTATTTGAAACATGCCTCTCAATCTGCAGATGTCGCTGAGTCAGTGGATCCTGACTGCCGGCCCCTGCACAAAGCTCAAAGATCTCAATTCTGTGAATGTCAGCTTGTCTCAATGAAAATAAATGCATCCATCCATCCATCCATCCATCTATCATCCATTCTCCATCCATCTATTTTTTTTTTTACATTTGTATATTATCAGTTCTCCTTTATTTGAGAGTACAGTGGAAAAGCAACAGGAAAGTTGAGGGAGAAAGAAGGGGAACAGGACCAGGACATAAACCAGGCTGGAATTTAACCCAGATCATTACAAATTCAACAGATCTTCATGTGAGGGGCAACAGACTTCCCTCTGTGCCGCACATCTGGTGGAACCGTCCAGTTTTAATGTGTGGATCATGACATTAAATCAATTACACACTTACAGAAGTCAACACCATGAACCATCTTTGGATCAAATTATGGAAATAAATTGATTTGCAAATGAAACTGGATATTCATTAAAGCTGCAGTCCGTAGCTTTTTTGGGGTTAAAAATTATCCAAAATACATATTTGAGAAAATACATACCGGTAACCAGACAGTGTTCAACACTATCTGCTTGCCGTAGCTCGATTCAAAACGGTAAGCTTGTAGTAATGTTTTTAACACCAGTGGTGCTGGTGGATTTCCGCGGGAGATTCGAGCATGTCTTTGCGTCATTACATGTGTACACATAAAGAAGGAGTCTCGGCTAGGCTATATTGCGTGTGAGGATGTTGGAGGTGGAGATTTACAGCCTTTTCTCATAGCACTTGATATAATTAAATTTATCAATTTGATGGCGGATCCAGAAAGGTTCAAACGACAATCACCAGTGACAACAGATTCACCCGCTGTAAAATGCAAAAGACTTCGTTCGGACTTCAGAGTGGCTACAGAAAAAAAGAGACTGCAACCGGACCCATGCGAAAACAAGGATAATATCGGAAGGACATTAGATGTAGTCACGCAATGCTGACGTTGTTAACATTAACAAGTTGAGAACAAAGTATAATTTGCACGGTTTTGCGTGATATGATAAGCGATTTTTAGATTTAATCAGCGCGATTTACTGCAATGTCAGAACCAGAACAAAAGTGGATGTTACTTACTTGTTCAGATGACATTTTCCGGTGAAAATTATTATGTTGGTCATACTTCCAAAAAGAATAATCAGAAAAATCCAGTATCGACATTGGCGCGGTGACTGACAGATGCACACTCTCCTCAAACGTTGTGTTCATCCGCACTGTGCCGTGTCGAGAGTGTCGAAGTACAACTCACGTAAAGTTGATAATTCCGCGAATGACTGCAATTGCAGATTTCGAACAGAGATGGCGACAAAGAGGAAAAAATGCGGACAGCAGCTTTAACAAGTCTTTTTATGAAAAGTATTTATTTATTTTTCTTTTATGCTGCCTTTTGTTTTCTCTATTCAAGTGGTATAAAGGACATTTTTCTGTGCATAATGATTTGAAAATACAAATACCTGAATATGACAATAAAATTAACCTGGACTGTGTTGCAGTCGTGTGATCGTGCAATTATTATCATGTTGTCATGTTTCATTAACTGAAATGAACTTAAAATATTCCCAAATGAATCAATATAGAGGATAGCTTGTATTCGGTATAGAACCAAGAAAAATCAGTGCCGATACCCAGACCCTTTCTCTCCATCTCCATGGCAACTGAGACGTCTCTGAGCCTGAGAGATGTTGTGGCCCACTTGCTAAAGACTCACCCACTCATCTGCACGGATACACACTCGCATGCGGAGAGTGTGTCAAGGGTGACATTCACACACTCCAAAAATAACACCATTAAAAAGGCAACTGAGCGAATGCCAGCACAAGTGAGAATTAAGATCTGCTGGAATGTCTAGCGAAGAATTTAAGTTCTATGACGATCTTCATTACAATGTGGAACAATTCGCATGTCATCCATTCAACATTATAACGTGAAACGCATAATACAGTCGAATGTGATCTCAGAACAAATATGTCGTCAAACTGGTTTATGGGATTTCCCTTCATTCAGGACAAGAAACCACTTCAAATAACCATTCCTCTGCTTGAATATAGAGGAAACCGGTAAATTTTGCTCAGTTGGTCAATTAAACCCAACAGAACTTTTTTTCTTTCTTTTTTTGCTGGACATTTAATAATGTGAAACTTTAAAACAACACACTTTAAAATAATGACAAAATAAATGACTTAATGCAAATAAAACAAATAGTGACAAATATGGTGACAAATAGTACCACTGATGGGTTAAACAATCAGTGACTGTAAAGTGATCCGTTCAGCCACTTCTCCTCTCCCGTTTTCCATTGACGTAAACTCTTTATCACTCTTGGCTGCGGTGAGGCATGTTTAGATGTTACCTCAGAGGTATGTGATGTTCAGAGCGCCAGAGAAGTGAAACTAAAGGACACACAATGAAAGGAGGGCCCTATCGAGAGTGAACAAAGACACACACCCAGAAATCAATTCACATGTGCACACATACTAGATTACAAACCCACAATAGTCAAGGGCAAGAGTTTAATAATGTGTAAGAGGAATTGCAAATGAAATATTCATGCTATTGCTCTTTGCACTGTGACCCGTGTCTTGACCTGTGCTCACAGAGAGAATCATATACTGTAGCACTTTCATGTCAATCTCAGCCTGTGTTCAAATACTTATTGAGCAGTCTTTTTAATCACTTTATCCAGCACACCATACAGAGAAGTCATCTGTAGGAAAAAAAAAAAAGAACCGCAAATCCGTTGCCACAGTTTTACAATGCGTCCCCTTAGTTTATTAGCCTTCCTCACAGTTTCTTAAATTGTCCCCTCGGTTTAACAAATCACGGATTTGATTGCTTTCACGAAATCTGAGCACACAGATTGGAAATTCGTAGGTACGGTTTATAAATCCTTTGAGCACGATTTGTTAAGGCCGGGACACACCAAGCCAACGATCGGCGTCAGGCCGTTGGTGAGAGAGAGAACTCTGATTGGCTGTTCGGCTTAGAGAACGAGTCAGTGCACGAGAATAAAAGCGAAAGTGATGAAAGCGAAAAAAGAAGTAAAGAAGACGGTACAGAAGGCTGTTGTAATTTTATGTCATCTTACCTGAGCATTCGAACGCATACATATTTTCATAATAACATGAGCCGACTGCAATGAAAAAGTGATCAGCGTGATTGATATTGAAAATGCTAAGCAAGCGCTGCTTTGTTTACGGTTTGTATATCTGCAGTCGTAGTTTCAGTTTCCCTTTTTGAATGACGAAAATAGATTATTGATACCTGGTGATATAGACAGATGTTTACTTGCACACAGGCGCAGAACGCATGTGCTAAGTTCACAGTCGCCTTTAGTCATTTTGGTGTGTTTAAGCGCAGCTTTTTTGGCCGAGACGCAGCCAGCTTTCGTCGCCGCTAGTTCTTTGACGTCGTCTTGGTGTGTCCTGGGCTTTAAACCAAGGGAACAATTTAAAGGAGAACTCCGGCGCAAAATGAACCTTTGGTCTAATTACACATTGTTACCTAGTCAACCGTTATCTGAGATTTGTTTTCATGATTATCGAATGTAAATAGTTTCATCTCTAAAAACAGTTTAGCCTATAAAGCTAGTATAACGCTAGTATATTGGGCATAGTGTAATGACAAATAAAAATCGCTTGTTAATACCACTAACAAGGCTCAAAATAGCCCCACACTAGCACGGTAGCATAATGAGGGTCCCTACCTTCAAACCGAAGCATTGAGAACTTTGTCAGTGTCCAGACAGTTTAATAAGAAGATATTTTAAACATACAGTCAACTTCGCGTATACAGGCAGAATCCATCTTTGAAATACAGCCTTTACCAGTCGATCTACGAACGCCGATCCAAGCCTGCTGTTCGCGCTCACCTTATCACAACTTATAGCTCGTTCACATTCTCACCAGCGCACTTGGATCGGCGTTCGTAGATCGACTGGTAAAGGCTGTATTTCAAAGATGGCTCCTGCCTGTATACGCGAAGTTGACTGTATGTTTAAAATATCTTCTTATTAAACTGTCTGGACACTGACAAAGTTCTCAATGCTTCGGTTTGAAGGTAGGGACCCTCATTATGCTACCGTGTTAGTGTGGGGCTATTTTCAGCCTTGTTAGTTGTATTAACAAGTGATTTTTATTTGTCATTACACTATGCCCAATATACTAGCGTTATACTAGCTTTATAGGCTAAACTGTTTTTAGAGATAAAACTATTTACATTCGATAATCATGAAAACAAATCTCAGATAACGGTTGACTAGGTAACAATGTGTAATTAGACCAAAGGTTCATTTTGCGCCGGAGTTCTCCTTTAAGAATCTCTGAGCAAGGTATATAAACTGAGGGGACGAATTTGGGGTTCTTTTTATTTCTTCTACAGGGGACTTCCCAGGCTCCGTAACACCACAATATCTCTAGAGTCATGAAGAAATCTCTGCTGCACTGTCTTCAGGGTTAACGCACAAACATTTGATGGGTAAAACACTGTTTTAAATGTGAGGTTTTGTTTTGTTCATCGTTAAAAAGAGTCGGAAATACTTTCATCTCAGAATCAAAAAACCTTGAAAAGCATAAACATGTTATTAAGCCAAAGTGAGACACTAATACCCTAATATCACAGGTGGGAGTCAAAGACACACACCCAGACTCTGCACATGGGTAAATGTGTGCTATTCAAGCACGGTAACTAGGAATCATGTAACGTATACCAAAAATGTTCAGTATGGGTCTTTTTACAAAACTTGCAAATCAACATTTTTCGATTACTAATTTGTGCATTTTTTAAATATTTAATTGAAGTGCAAAGAGGTGCAAAATGTCAAACAAATTAAAGTCAGCATTTTTGTATACCGCTCTAATTTGGTATTTAAAAAGTACAACAACCTTTCGTTTTTATTCTTCTCCTAATGCTTAAAAATAGAAAAAAGGAATAAGGTATACACAAAGCAGCTGTGAACTACAGTGATTTTGTTATAAGGCTTGATCTGAGGCTAGATGCGAAAAGAAAAACGAATTTTTATTTGAAAGCTTATTGCTCTATTTTAAAATGAGTGTAATTTCAAAGTTGACTTGATCAGGTTATTTGCTTTTTAGATATTTGTTTCTATTTCATTAGTGCGAAAGAAGAAAAGGATGCAGTGTGTGGAGGATAAACCTGTGGTTTTAACGCCCCTCAGGTCTTTAACCCCAATTACAGAGAAGAGGAGGGTCAGTCAGGACACCTTCAAACACATCACATGCTTTAGCACAGGTAGAAATCACTTTCTTTCACTCGTACACACTGTATCTAATTCAGCAGATATGTGGCAACGATTCAGTGACAACACGCACTCATTAACAATCTTCTTGTGTCTAAATTGTCACATTGTTTTATATCTAGTGTATTTATTGCATTCATGTAAGAAGTGTACATTTAAAGTACACAAGTATTTGAATGTCCTGTATTTACTCTGTGTACTATATTTGTGAATCATGTGTATATGTGTACTTTGTGTATTATTTGTAATCGTTTTTGTCAGAGAACTGTCCTAAATGTATGGCTGCTATTTCTATCTATCACATACAAACACATTTCTCATATTAGTGTCTAATTTAGGGCATAGCATTTCACTGCAAATTAAACGAAGAAAAGTCAAGAAATCATATTTTGAATAAAGTAAATAACTAAATAAACCCCTTAAAGCAACACTAAGTAAGATTTTTTACCTTAAAATAATGTTTTCAAAATAGTTTCAGTGGTTCATCAAGTCGTGACATGGTGAAATGCACTTATGCCACCGCTTTGCGGTCCTTTATCTGATATATCCACGCTATGTAAGATTCCCAGATCGGGTCGCGTTTCTGTAGTCCGAATGAGACATAAGAAAACTACAAATCTGACTTGCTTTACGGCAAGCATTACAATTGCCGATAGGTGGAGCGTACTCGACAGTAGACTACAACTACATGTAAGATACCTAGCAGCTGGGTAGCTTTTGAATTGTCATCATGATTTCAAAGCCAGTGCTGGATAAACAGAGAGCATGTGCGAGCGTGCGCGTGCGACAGTAGGATGCGGTAGGCTAAATTATTTACGACAACAGTAATGGACAATTCCGCTTCCAACCTGTAGGGCGACCGCAGAGGAAAAGTTACTTGGTGTTGCTTTAAGGCTGACTCAAGACCCCTATGCTTCACATTAGGGTTCCGATCCCTCTGTGTCATTTATTTGTTGATAATGAGCAGCTGACTGTACATTATCCCTTACATAACTCCTTCAATTGACGTTTTCTGTGAATTCAGCCCTTTGTCATCGCCCATGACCTCACTATCACCAAGCCAATGGGAGCCCAGCATCTCTCAGTGAGGGCGCTGACATGTCTGCATCACTCTGCTGCAGATAATGTTTAATCCTGCTCTATAAATAAACTCAGATCAGCCAGAGCGGAAGACAGTGTCTGCATATGGCATGTGGGTGAATTCATGATCATGTGTGTGTTTGTGTCTGTGAAACGCTGTAGGCGAATTTGGCATTATAGCAGGGTCTGTTTGTTGAGCACACTTGTGTGTGTAAGTTCTCCACCTGTTTGCCAGATGACCTAAATCTCATTCTCAGGGTGATAAATTTTACTCTCAGTCCCATTCACACCACTAGATCTGCGGGCTATCCTGGTTGTTCGCTAGTAAGAGTTTAGTTCTGCTTGCACAAGTAACCAAAATGTTATGTTATGTATTTTGGAAGCTCTCTATTTGTATGTTCTTTCTTTGTTCTTATAGTATTTTGACTGTTTTGTCAATTGTGGCGCATGTATGTTCTTTATATGAGCGTAATCGGGAGGTATAATATTTGTCGCGTGACCTACAGTGCCAGTTGTGGCGCTTCACTGTCATTCTTAAATCCTCATGGAATGGTAAAGTATAAATCATATGTGCACTTCAGAAATATTAGGACATCCAGGAACTCTTTGCCTACTGATTAATGGATACTGTGAATTCTACTAATTTTCCATACTGTTTTTCGCCTACTATATAGTAGGGAAGTATGTATATTCAAATGTAGCCATTCACATAAATTGACCCTTTTCATATTTCCAGGGTTAGCCTATATAATTTTTGCATTCCCATTTGCTCCAATAGCAAAAGAAAAAAAAAATCCACAATGTAATTTCTATGACCTTCTAAAAGTGGGGAAAATATAGAAAGATTGATTACGTCCATCAGCTGTTGTATTTGAAAAACCTACACCACAGAGTTAACTAGTTATCTGACATTTAATGGCAAGGTAATATAACACAAAGTGTAATAAATGTAGATGTTAATAACTGTGTGAAACATGTAATCACAGTCAATGCATCAAATCATTTGGCAGACACTTATCAAAAGTGACTTACATTAGATTCAAGGTACATTTTTACTTCATGCATTCACTGGAAATCAATTCCATGACCATGGTGCTGCTAACACAATGCTGTGCTAAATTTACACTTTTCTCAACTTCCTCAAAATCTCAGGACTCCTTAATGGCTCTAGTCTGATGTGAGATTTTTGGTTGAAGTTTAACAGTGAGCCGGTGTCTAGCTGCGGGGCAATGACACACAGAGAACCAGCGGGACACAGCACTAACACACAGAAATGCACGCAAAACTTTGATCTGTACGCACTCACTACTCCCATGCTCCAGACTGTGCGTGACAACTATCGGTATGTACCGCACACACAGAAATCAAACCTCTGGCCACCCTGTCTGGCCAGACACTAGAAGATTATGCTTAAATTCCAATCTATCTCTTTCTTTTCTTTCTTGCTCACTCATGTAAAACACACACTATACAATTCAAATTGACTATCATAGCTAGCAGGGTCATCCAATGGTCACATATCAACACGTGACACAAGAAAAAGCCACATAAGAATGATACAGGAAACTGCAGCGGTTCAGGGAAGAGGTCCAGTAGACACTCCACTACCTCCACAAGCCAACATTACCATAAAAAACAAAACGTAGAACCAACAATCAGAGCTGGAAGAGAGAAATATCATTGCCGTTTTTAAGGCAGTATTGGCTATATTTATATTCTCAGTCATTCTGATCAGGGTTTGTTCTAAATATCAACTTCTAGGTTTAACCAGAAACACTTAAAGGGTTAGTTCACCCAAAAATGAAAATTCTGTTATCAATTACTCACTCTCATGTTATTCCAAATCCATAAGACTTTTACTCATCTTCAAAAAAACTAAAATATAATATTAATGAAACCTGAGAGATTTCTTTGCCTCTACTGAAGTTCCAGTTAACCGATGCTTTCATGGTTCAAAAAGTTCATAAAGAGATAGTAAATGTAATCCATATGGATTGAGCGGTTTAGTCCAAGTCTCCCTAAGAGACACGATCACTTTATATGATGGAACAGATTTAATTCAGGCTTTTATTCACATATAAACATTGATCAACGCACATATATAGGCTACAGCTAATCAATGGTAAACGGAAGCTCAAACATGCTTGCTTGATGCGAAAGGGGAAAAACCTCACTGGTTCCCATCCACAGTGAAACCTAACTGGCCCCAAATCTCGCTCAACTTAACTGTAAATTAAACCTAAAATCATTTAGAGGACACTAAAGTACAAATTTGACTAGTTGTTGTGTTCCTGGGAATCAAACACTCTCAGACCTTGGCGTTGCTAGCACCATGCTCTATTGTTTGAGCAAAAGAAACAAGCTAGACCCAATTGGCTGTTATTATGCTGTCACAAATTCATTTTGTCATTCAGCATGGACAGACAAATTACTTGATGCTGAAACATTTCACAGAAGTTACCTATAACTTTAAAGCCACTGCTATACTGTCTTTGCAGTGCAAAACTGGTTAATTTTATTATTAAATATTGTCATTACACATGTAACAGTGTCTGTATGCTACTGTTGTTTATATATCTGAGAGAGTGAGTGTGTGTATGTGTGTAAAAGGGAACGAAAAATATGGAAGACTTTCTACATAAAAAAGTGCAGCTTTGATTGGCAACTCAATCAGAATTTTTGTCAAGCATAAGTAAACATAGCTTCAAGGCATGATAAACTAAACAGTAGCAATCACCTTTTTATCCCGGCCAAAGTGTGTGTTTGTGTGTGTGTGTGTGTGTCAGCCCTGAGCAGATAAGAGAGAAACATGTCAGAATGGAAATGATCAGGTGAGTGGAACGCAGGCTCTGCCCTTTAATAAGACGCAGATAAAGTAACACATATGCTGTACCTCGGGAATAAGAAGTCGAACTCACGACCTGTGCTGCAGCTTAACATCATAAAGTGTTCTTACCATCAGGAAGGGTTAGAGAAGACATTTTTTTAACTGCATTTCATAAAGCTAAAAGTGACTCATATGGTAGCTAATCTTAAAAATAAAGGTTCCAAAAGGTTGTTTTTTTTATTGCCGTGATGCCATAGAAGAGCCATTTTTGGTTTCCCCAAAGAACCTTTAGCGAACATTTCTTAAAATAACCAATTTATTCTTCATATTCTAAAGACCCCCTTTCCACTAAAAAGAAACTTTTGTGCAATAGAAAGGTTCCATGAATGTTAAAGGTTCTTCATGAAACCATAGATACCAATAAAAACCTTTATTTTTAACAGTGTAAAGTCGTTTTTGAAAAAGTAGTCCGCTTCAATGCAATCTACAAACAAAAAGTAGTTAACTACAATGAAACTACGTAAGCATAAGATAGCCTAGCTTTAGAAATACATAACTATCAGATGATATAATTTATTTTTACAGAGCAGTATTTATCTGGCACAAAAACTGAGGACCTCAGTTAATGGTGAAATGCTGAATGATTTATGTGATTAAAATTAGAGTGCTGTTGGCAATGGAAACAATGACATCTGCAATGCTTAATGTTGCAAAATATAGAATGTAACAGGAGTTAATGTTATGGGCAAAGGCAGGCAGCCAAAGATATATATAGTCAGTCACTGTAAATTGTGAAGATGGGCCAACATTTCAATAGTAATTCTGCATAAACTTTATTGTAATATGAGCCTCACTATGCCTTGCCTTGTATGTTAATGTCATAGAAAATGTATTGTTAAGCCCAAAGTATACCAAAGCATACATGATTTTTCTAACCGTGCACACTCTGTACGCTCAGGTCGTACATGTGCATTGAATTTTTTGCACTAAATAGAAGGGCTGTCAGTTAAACGCGTTATTAACGGCGTTAACGCAAACCCATTTTAACGGCTAATTTTATTATCGCGCGATTAACGCTCTTTTTGGCCTAGCAAACTTTGTCGTTTTTTTCACATGCTTTTGCAACAGGACGCGGCATGTGCGGCGCTGCACTATGAAACCCATTCATTTCAATGGCTTGCGCCGCGCGAGGACGTTTTGTTGCTTCGTCGACCAAAGCGCAAGCGGATCTAGCTAGACCGGAAACAAAACAACAGGCACGCCGCACACACTTGTTTGGGTCTGCGACCCGGCCAAATAGTAGGTTAACGTTACGTTTTGAGTGGATGACGAGCGTGAGACGCCGAAATGGATGCCAATAAGATTCTGAATTGAAAGTTTACTTTTAAAAAGGTGCCAAATGGTTCCATTGAAAACACCAAAGTGATCTGTGTGTTTTGTCGTTGTGAACTGAGCTATCATCATTGCAGCACGTCCAGTCCGAAATACCACTTGATGGCCAAGCACACACACACACACAGCTGATGCGAATTCTCCGCCCCCTCGTCAATATCAGGACCTCGTCAGTATTTCTTTCACCCTTTAATTGATGGACCGTGTTACATTGTGTGAGAGATTATTTGCTCCAAGTGAGAATGTTAGTGTGAAATTGAACACAAAGCAAGCCGATCCACTTTTCCATGTTGATAAGAGCATTAAAATGAGAAAAAATAATGGGACAAAAAAAAATCAAGAGACATTTAGAATAGATAAAAATGTGCAATTAATCGCGAGTTAACTATGACATTAATGCGATTAAATATTTTAATCGTTTGACAGCACTACTAAATAGTTGTTCTAAAAGGTGGAAACACTGACTCCCGAGGAAATTTGACAGATAAATATATACGGAGCAGAAGGAACAACAAATTACTGGAGACTGCAACCAGGGTCGTAGCTAGGTTATCGTTGTTGCTGTGGACTTTTTGTCTGTTGCGTTTTCCCCCTTGACTGTAATCGCGTTCCTGGGGGTGGAACGGTTGGAACTCTGTAAAAACGGTTGAAATCTACAGATACAACTCTAGTTTAAAAGAATACAAAGGCACGCTTATCAGTCATAACTTTTGGAGACAAATAGCGCAGACACTGGACAAAGACGAAACTTTCTAGTGTGCATGTATCGAGCGCAAGTGTCAATCAAATGCAGTATACTTTGAAAGGCTATGTGTTCGGCTGTACGTGTATGCTAAATGTTTGTGTCAAAACTGAAGTATACTTTGGCCTTTAAAGCTGTTAAGATTGCCGTGGCAAACTTTAGCATCAAATATTACCTTTGTGTATTTAACTCAAATTTGAATTTGAGTAATGTCTTTTGTGCGACATTTGAAAATAAAATAGACAAGCAAAATTTGGTTTTGGAGCGACATAAGCTAAAGCAGATGACTTCACCAAACAAATGATAACCAGTCATACTCATCACTGTTGCATCTATTCCTTGGTTTTCCATTCATCTTTTTATGCCTGTCCAGTGTTTCGTAACAGAAAAATGTATTCCACCTCCTACACAGTCTTTTTTTTTTTTTGTTCAAAGGAAATTGCAAAGACCTTAAAATGGGTACCAATGTTTTCAAGTCATTCAGGGAATTTTGTGTGGGGGAAGTGAGAGAGAGAAAAAGAAAATGTGTGGAATGTACTGGCCCATAATTTGGGTTGCTGCAGAAAATCTGTGCTGGAAATGTAGACTTTATCAACTGGTCCATCTCAGTGAGAAAAAAAAAAGTCCTACCCTCCATTTTAACATCGATCTTCACATACCCAACACATTTAGGCCAATGCGAAGAGATAGCTCAGCTAAACATGAGGACAAATTATGTTCCTATGACCTCATGCCAAACGTGAAGAGTTATGGTTTGTACAGAGATAACAAAGGCTAAAAGGACAACAGGCATTTCCGAGCGCTTCCCGTGTAGATACTGAGATCAAGCAGACATCACTGAAGTGCCACTTTCAGGAAACCCCCGAGTCAAAAACTATGACCAGTTACCAAAAAAAAAGCCAAAATCCAGATGTAAAGCAAGCAAAACATAAGACAATAACCTGCTTCACTATACTGAGTCCTATAAAACTGCATTTCACAGAAACATATTGACTTTGGACAGGCCAATCTATGCAATAATTAGGTTTCTAAACACAACAGATGTTGCTCTATGATTTCATTCCTCCATAGAGCCCCGAAGCACTCACGCTTTATTGACTTTTGGGAAACATATTCTATGATAAGACTAAAACATCAATGATAAGAACATCAATGATGAGAAAAAACATCTCACTTCTCTTTAACCCAAAATTTATGATCAAAGTCAGATCATTTCTTGACGTCCTTTTTTTTATCTCCAGGCAGCAGTAGGAGCTGTTTCATCTTTGTATACATGACAGTCAGCATTACTAAAAACCTGGACTTGCACAAAGACTTTATCTTACCAGAAAATTCAATGACAGGTCCCTGGCATAGTAACTTGCACTCAGTACATTCAACTCTCATCCAATTCTGCTCCATCACCAGCTATTCATGCATGGCATAAATTAGTGTCATCTCTGACGATCTAGCTCAGCTGGGATCAAACACATACTACACTTATCGCAAATCTGCTCTAAAGCAGCTATTTTCTACTGATAATCATGTCATTCCAATCCTATTTTCTTTTTTTCATGAAAAACAAAAATGGAGATGTACACTATCTGTGGTAGGTAACGAGTTTTTGGATGAAGTTTCTTATGCTCACCAAGGCTGCATTTATTTGATAAAAAAAAAAAAAATTATCGGGAATATTGTGAAAAATTATTACCATTTAAATGAAATATTTTCTGTTAACTTTTAATGTATCAAAGCCATAAACACAAGTTGTGTTCCAAAATTGAAGTTGGTTCTTTAAAAAATGAGCTTTCAATAAAGATTTTGTTTGGGCGCAGTACCAAATGTTTCCACTAGATGAAATTTGTTTCCAATTTATTTCCAATGCAGTGGAAATGCCATGAGTCTGACAATTTTTTTCAGGACCATTTAACCTTTTTGAATCATCTGCATGATTTTTTATTTATTTTTTTCCTACGTAGCAAGTGCCAAAACCTTTTACCATGTTTCGTAGCATTCCAATGAAGTAGAAAATTCAAAATAAATTTTCGGTCAAAAGAGTTTAAAAGGTTTCAAAAGGTGGCTAGTGTATATAAATGTTGACCAGGGATTATAGCGATTAAGCAGGAATCGAGGTGTTCAACAAACATTAAAACAGGTTGTACTAACCTCTCAGTTGCGTCAGGAACTGAATGTGACCAAGATCGAAATTCTGTTGCTCTTAAAATGCTCAAAAGCAATAAATTATGCATCAAGTTTAGCATCACCCAATTATTGTATATCTGTCTGTCAAATCTCTAGCTAGATATTTCAGTAAATGCACTTGACCTTTGAGGTGATATTATGTAATAGCTGTTCTGTTTTTTGAACTTAAGACATGTCATCTTCATGGTCTTATCAGTGAGACATACAACTGCCTGGAAATGAAGGCTATCTGGTCATCAACAGTTAACATGTCTCTGGTAAAAGTACACAGTATACTGTTTCACCACATGACCTACATCATTTGCATTCAAATCTTGCCATTTCATCACTTGTACTGACTTTTATCTAACAAAACATGTTATAAGAAAAGCATTTCAAGCTTGAATGGCATTTTTTAAACATTGTTCATAAATTGAGTGGAATGAGAATGCGTGTAGAGAATAATCAATATAGCCTAGAGTGCATACTATATGTACTGATTAGTGAGCCACACCCTGGAGCTGCTTATGGCTCCCTCTTCCCCCTTTTCTTCTCGGCTCCCATCCCCCAACTCTCTCTGTACTCAAGGTATAGGAAAATGGTGAGGGGCCCCTGGATGAAGATTTCGCCTGAAAGGCTCTGATCCTTAGCAAGGTGGCTTTTACTTTGGCTAAAAGGGCATATTTGTGGAGTAAATCTGAAGTTACAGCTATACTAACTGTACAAATTCCATTTAATTTTTTGTGAATCAGATAAAACTTCTGGTTTCAAAGAATCAACAGCGCCTTTCACACAGTAATCACAATAAATTGCCGTAAAATGACCAGAACGACTATCGGTAAATACACAAATATGCTGTTCAACGGTGTTCTGGCTTTTTACCATTAAGAGACCATTCTGTAATGTCAGACATCACAAATTATCTTTAACCGCTGCGCATTTAGTTTCACTATCTGTTCAATTTGACAACATTTTAGACTTCTGCATGACCGGTGTGAAGGGGATGATCACACCCAGAACGCGTATTTGCTCTTAAAAACAAGAGACGTGCATAATATTATACAACTGCAGAGTCAAAGCGCAGGGTCTCGAGCACGAAACGCTGAAAAACCTGTGAGACGTGGCATAATAGTCAAAGATGTCCCTCTAGCTCAGTGGTTCTCAACTCCAGTCCTCTGCATCCACTGCTCTGCACATTTTGTATGTCTCCCTTATTTAAAGCACCTGATTCAGATCATCAGCTGATTAGGAGAGAGCTCCATGAACTGAACTGAATGTGTCAGATAAGAGACATGCAAAATGTACAGAGCAGTGGGTGCCGAGGACTGGAGTTGAGAACCACTGATCTGTCACATACTTGCATAGATATCTATTGGAAAGCAGCGGAGCTTACTGCAAACAGTATGGAGTAATCATGTCATCTCCATAAGAACCTTATGATTGGCCCAAAGCAGACTTCTAACGTCAGTGCGTTCTGACTTCGTATCTAATCTTCATTCTTTGTTCACACACAGCATCATACCAGTAATTTTTTGGCCAGAACCAATTTACTGGTATTTTTGAAAAGGTCCTGTTCACACATGATCTCTTAACGGTAATTTACCAGTAAAGACACATAGTACACAAAAAGTACATATTTTGTTGATCCTGGAACAACATTCCAGTCTGAAAATTTTGTCCTAACCTTATCCCTAAACCTAACCCATAATTATTCCCTAAAATCAGAGGTGAAATGATAGGTGAATAACACTGATGTAGAAGCACCTGACCCTAGTTGTAAGGCTAAACTTGACATAAACTGTAAACTTGGCCCTCAAATCTGATTGGCATTTTGAAATGTTGTTCCAGGATCAACAAAGATGTTGATCCAGGTACATGTTGTACTTGGTGAAATCACGTTCACCGTGAAAGGAGCTAGTGATTCATTTGTTTTGTCACACAAATGTTCCTGGATGTCTCCATGCAACATGACATCATGACTTTGCGTAAACATACACGCCACTTTCAATTCAAGTGGCGTGTTATCTATACGCATTTTGAGCTATCCGCGTGTATGTCCACGCCGAAATCTTTTGCGTGTATGTCTACGGCATTAAATGTCCGAGTGATTCCGCGTGTATGTGTACGCCGTTAAATGTCCGAGCGAAACGACGCAAAATCTATATCTACATCTGTGGAGCGATATTTATTTTCCTAGGATGGTAGGAGAAGACTCATAAATGGTATTAACCCCAGTGACGGGTAGGTTTAGGGACGGGGTTGGGGTAGGTCATATATTTATATATACATAATACAGTAATATAACGTTAAGTCAAAGGCGTTGATAAACACGCTGAAAAGCGATTATGCGTGTTGATAGCACGCCAAAAATGGAAATACGAATTGGCGTGTCATACATACGCCATTTCATGAGATCAGTCTGCTCCATGTGGTATATATTTAAGTCTTAGTAAAATTGTAATTACTTAAATACTACTCTTTACTACTTTGTATGTGTTGTATGGGTGTTCATTCTTTCTTTAGTTCTTACATTGAACATTTTAAAATCAACTTCACTACAATGGCTGCTTGGGTAGACCAAGGGTTATCTGAAGAAAAAAGGCAGACAAAAGACAATTAACAAATGCTCGACTTTATGCTGTAAAAATTTATGTTGTGTCCATTTACACAAGAATATGGTCGGTGTGCTGGCTTTTAAATGCTAAACAAGGATCTCATTGTCCCTGGACAGCTGCCTTTTCCGGAAAACAAACTGAGAAGAGGGGGTTGGGGAGGCGGTCTGAAGAATCACACGTCCCACTTCAGAACCAGCTGCTACGGCCGACCACTAATGCAGTCTCCTCAGATCAACTGCCAAGTCACACACGTGTGCACGCTTGTAAACGAGACAAGCCATGAGCAAATCTCTTCATGTGCAAGAGCACAACACATACCAAGTTTTGCGAAGAGGTGGCCTAAATGGAAATTCAAATATGAAGAAGCCATTGTACTTTGTGTGTGTGCAGAAAGGCACACAACCACTCTTACTGGTCTGAACCTACCTTGAAATGTATCCTACCATGTCATCATCGCAGCCTAAAGTACTGCCACGTCCATCTTTTTGAAGAACACACCCTTCTCCTCTCCCTAGGTAACATCTGACTCAAGGGTTTCCTTCTTCCAAACTACCACTATAATTCATTGTCAATGAGTGAATCATTTGGTTTCAGTGTATCTGTCCAAACAGAAACCCTGTTTAAAACCTGTTGGAGCACGTCTGTTGAGACTGACAGCAGATGTGTGACGACATCATTGCTGGCATGTGGCGTCTGGCTTTTCTCATCCTCGAGATCTCTGCTGAATGGAATTCACTCTTATATTTGTTACTAAGGTGACAACGTCACACATCAAAAGACTTTCCTCAGATTAGACCCAACAACAAATCAAAGAACATAGATCTACAACAGCACCTGCTAAGATTTTAGGTCGAGCCACTAACCTAAATAGGAATTAACAGAAGGCACGAGAAGTATGCAAATTACTAGCATGATTGATTGTTGACCTTAACAGAAGGAATAATTAAGAGATCAGATGAATGGATTACTGTATAAGAAAAAAGTGTGAGACTGCATATCTGTAAAGTAGCATTAACTCTCAGCATTTTCCCTCTTTGCCTTTGAGCAGTCTGTAAAACGGTCCTGTGGGAGCCTGGTATTTTTTGACTCGCTCTCCTCTCCTGATACGACGCTCAACAGAATTTACCAAGAGGGAACTCATTTAATCTTAAACAATCCTGCAAAGACTGGGAATTAGTTCAACAGTGAGAATGAATCTGTGAGTGTAGTAATTGCAACAGAGTAATACCTCAGCCAAAATACAGTTAGTGTACAAGGAACAGCTGAGAGGAATTTCTATAGACTCCAGTTTTCTTATTGTTACATGGAGTAGTAATGGTAGGGTTTAATTCCATTTCAAGTCAACCAGCCAGTACAAGTCAACTGAGAGATAAACTCAATTACGTTGAAAGAACCCCTTATCAAACATTGTTATTTCCAAATTCACTTGTAGAATTTGATGGATTTAAGTTTGTTTTATTTTACTTTATAGTATAGAATTTTACAAACATCCATTTATCAGTTATCAGACATAGCATTAAAATGTTTATCTGTATACCTGTCTCGGACACATTCTTAATCAGAATTATTAAGGCAGAAACTATAAACTACTTTTTTACAGTATGCGACCTATAAAGTTTTAACAGGAAATGCATATGTGCATTGTTGACCACATGCCACAATGTATGGAGCACTTATGCTGGATCTAATGTTAGTTCTTTGTTCCTCGGAGGGAGTAAACCAGTGAAATGTGCTATTTTCGGGTGATTGACAGTGTGCCTCAGGAAGTTTACTGCAGTTCCCTTTGATGGCACACCATTCATTCAGAGAAGCCACAGTTCTCACAGTTTATATGATTAACTTACCCTTTGTCTCACATATCACAGGATACCTTGTCTCTCAATCTCATGAAACCATCAACAGGAAGTAACTGTGCCATACAGTCTTACCTCTACCAAGTATGATGTGGGGAAGCTTTACAGTGGAGTGGTTACGCAAGGCTAAGTAAATGGTCTAAAGAACAAGGTATAGTTCAGTACCTTAATTAAAAGTTAAATTGATCTCTTTTTGAAATGTCAAGTCTTTGTCGTAAACATCCGATTGTGGAAAACCTAATATAGGATTTCTATTTAATTAGTAAGTCCACGTTATTTCACGTTATCACGCAACCTAAATGTAAGGGTTATAATTCTTCTGTTTACAGGCCCCATTTAAAGGTTTGTTTGTCATATACAATTTTCTTTACAGAGCTATCCTATTTCCTTTTAAAACAGGAAGGACATAAATAGGCATATCAAATTTTTAAATAACCAACACACAGCCTTTTTCATTTGCTAATCTTATGCAGGTGATAATAAGACGAGGGTCATTCTCATGCTTGTCCAAAATTCAGAGCGTTTAACTGTAAACAAGCCAGAAATAGGACGTATATTAAATCAACTCCAACTTCAATCATGTCCAAGCTCTATGTGTGCCTTTTCTTATTACATTCTGCTAATAATCATGAAATACCGATACAAAGTGCCACCCACAGAAAAAATAAACAATCAACAGTTATTTTTTGCCAATACTAAAAAAATTGACCCACCTAATGCGTATAAGACATGGACCAGAATTTTTTTTTTTTTTTATGAGGTCTTTAAGCCAATTGGTCTCTTAAATAATTTATACTGAGAATTTGGCAAATTTGTTTAAGAAAAAAATATTGTTGGTGAAGCATTGATGCCTTCAGCCCTTACTGTTGAAAAGAAGGTATGGATGTACACATGCAAAGATACAAGGAGTTGTGCTGAGGGTGCAGGAAAGCTTCCACAGACACATCCACAGAAGCTGACAGAGGCAGATGATAATGGAGCGGGGTGAAAGGTGACACCCGCCTTACCAAATCCAAAGAGGTGCCTGGACGGAGCTTTGGACAGCAAAAAATCAGCTCAGATTATTGAACTGCACAAATCTGATCAACTGGGTGAATGAAGATCAATGAAGATCTTGAAGATCTTCTTGAATATCCTGAAGATCTTAGATGATGAACTACATTTGCAGCACAAAATGAGAATGAAAAGTGCCCCTATTATGCTTTTTTTGAATATTCATGCAGTGTGAAATAGATTTTTGTGAATGTTATAGGTCTGCAAAGTTATAAAGATCAAGAAGTCAAAAACTTCCTGTTACATACCTACCTACATAATAATGTAACACATTTGCATAATGCCAGCCTATGGTCTTCATTGGCTGATGGCGAAACAATGTCTACTTTGACCCGCCCTGCAAATCCACTTTGCATGCATTTCAAAAGGATGAGGACTAGCGCTGAAATTGATATGGAAAAAACTACGCCATCGCTGCTGTTCGTATTACTGTGTATCAAGCACTGCGGATATTCAGATATGGTATAGGCGTTTTGTTTCCGACTCGTGTTGTAAGTGGTAGACCAATCACAACAGACTGGGCTATCTGACCAATCAGAGAAGAGTAGACCAATCACAACAGACTGGGCCATCTGACCAATCAGAGAAGAGTAGACCAATCACAACAGACTGGGCCATCTGACCAATCAGAGCAGAGTAGATCAATCACAAAAGACTGGGCCATCTGACCAATCAGACCAGAGTAGACCAATCACAACAGACTGGGCCATCTGACCAATCAGAGCAGAGTAGACCAATCACAACAGACTCGGCCATCTGACCAATCAGAGCAGAGTAGACCAATCACAGCAGAGTAGACCAATCACAACAGACTCGGCCATCTGACCAATCAGAGCAGAGTAGACCAATCACAACAGACTGAGCCTTCTGACCAATCAGAGCAGAGTAGCTCTCGGAAAGGAGGGGTTTGGAGAGATTGAATTTTCAAATTAACAGTTTTCAGACTCTTTGAGAAACAAGGTGATGTGCATTGTATATTATGAGCTACATACTAGAAAAAAGCCAAGTGGTTTGAGGGGAGGAGTTGAAAAGAGGGACGTCAGCCGAGAGGTAAAGACGTTTTACTGGCAACGCACATAATTCAATTTTGATAAAAGATTGCCTAGACAAATGGAATAATATTTATCAAATGACTCTTTTCACAGACTGATCTCATGAAGTGGCGTATGTATGACATGCCAATTCGTATTTCCATTTTTGGCGTGCTATCAACACGCATAATCGCTATTCAGCGTGTTTATCAACGCCGTTGACTTAACGTTACATTACTGTATTTATAAATATATGACCTACCCCAACCCCGTCCCTAAACCTACCCGTCACTGGGGTTAATACCATTTATGAGTCTTCCCCTACCATCCTAGGAAAAAAAATATCGCTCCCCAGATGTAGATCTACATTTTGCTTCGTTTCGCTCGGACATTTAACGGCGTAGACATACACGCGGAATCACTCTGACATTTAACGGCGTAGACATACACGCAAAAGATGACGGTTCGTTTCGGCGTGGACATACACGCGGATAGCTCAAAATGCGTATAGATAACACGCCACTTGACTTGAAAGTGGCGTTTATGTTTACGCAAAGTCATGATGCCATGTTGCTTTTCAAAATTAGAAAGTGAATAGGGTCTATTTTGACCTTATGTTGACTTAAATGAACAATACTACATTATATCCCAAAATAACTCACTATTGTCACACTGTGAATGAACAAATAAGAAAACATTAGGCTGCACATATGAAGTCTGAGAGAACAAGTCTGAATGGGCGCATTCCTATCTCTATTAATATGACAGAAGAGGGGACAAAAACGCATCTGTCTGAAAACAGATGGCACAGCTGTAGTACCACAACAACAGCATCCATCATATTATGGTTGCAATGGCTGTTGAGGTAAACTAAAATTAGCTATTTATAGGTTACTGATGATTCCTGCTTGTGAATATTTCTGGGTCAAGAGTGTAGTTTAGGTGGTAGGATAAACCACTACTTAACTCAAACCAGATTCAAAAAGAAAACCTCCAGTGCTGTCAATCTGGACACTTTAAGGCACTTTTATCGAAGCATTTCATGTAATTACTGTTAGTTTATAGGCAAAAACAAATATATAAACAATATGAAGTTCAAGCAAGGAGGGTAATGGAACTACCGTAAGTGAGCTGGGTCTGAAAAGCTAAATAAATTATCTTTAAAAACATTATTATGATTAAAACACATGAGATCGAGTTTGTTACAAAGTTGTGTCTAAATGGCCACATGATCAGAAGGTCCCACAACAACCCTTTCTGAATTTTATTTTCAAAAAGGTAAGGGTTATAGAACAAGATGTGTACGGCAAGCCATTTCAACACTTACTATTTTAAACTAACTAGTTTTTGTTACCAGTATACTTATTTAATTACTAGAAGTAACTTGTTTACCTGTTTCATTAGTAACTATTCATTAGATACTCTTATTCCAATTAGCTAATATTCATTCAGTTAGTAACTGGTACGTATTCTTTAGTTCTTCTTTTTTTGTACTTGTCACTATCCCAAATTATAGCCATTGAATTTTTATAAAGATTCACTTTTCTACGATTTACTTCCGACTATTAAGTATTTCATTTGTTGCTAGAACCTATTTCAGATTTACTATTAGCTACTACATATTAAATATTAGGGGTGGGCAAAATATTGGTAGACATGATAAATTGGAAATGTGTCAACCGGTAACGATTATGGTCTCTAATATAGCGGTTACATTCACATGACATAGCAGTGTTGCGTCATTATGAAAGTGTATAATTTGTATGGGTTTTTAAGCCTTGCCAGTTTTTTTCCATTATGAACAGTCCCGCGCAATAAGCCGTGAAAGAGAATTCAATTCAGTACTCGCACCGTCACAGCATCTGAATTACAATTACACAAAAAAAAAATGTCAAAGAAATATATTTACATCAATACATGTAAACCCAGTCGGTATCTTAAATAGTCGTAAAATGTAAACAGAAAATCATGTATGTGTCTGTCAATATATTGGATCATTGCATTAATCGCTGCTCTTGACTGAATAGCTTTTGTAGCTTTAATTAGAAAAACAATTCAAACAGTGACGACTATGCAGTTTTCTTTTTACATTTGATTACTTCATTCAGTTTCTCTAATATTTCTGATGGACCTATCTGAAAAAAAATCAAGCATTGTTTATATGCATATTTGTTTCTATTGTTTTTTTTTATTTGTCCTATTGCTCGTAATTAGTTTTTTTGTTCTCATTTGATTACTGTTTACTTGTCCTCAGTTGTAAAAACCTTTCAAGCACACACTAAAAAATTATATTGTGTTATATAATTGTTATTGTAAAATAAAATAAGTCATATCGTGACATACAATTCTGATCATATTGCCTATACCCAAATTAAGCAGCAGCACCTATTTTTAGTTCCTTGTAACTATTTAAATCTAGTATATTTATATCATTTATAATACGAATTTAAATAGACATTAGTATTTGTTTTATTTTACTTGTAGGCTACTTCAATGCTACTAATAACATATTATAAGTAAGATTAAAATCAAACTATAAAGCAGCCATTCTGACTAGTAATTACATATCACAACATCTGGGATAGTTACTAGTCTCATAATACAAGTATAACACGTAGCAATAAAGCTGGGTGCCAGCAACAACTGGAATACACAGTAGTCGGAGGCGAATATTTAATATTGAACCACAGATTCAATGACGAAATTTACAATTTGTTACAAAGAACACAAAGGCATAAGTACTAGAAGCCTATGTAATAAAAATCTAATGAAATAGATACAATTGAAAAAGAAACTAGTCAATAACAGTAATTTTAAAATAAGTACAAGATACAAAATGTATATCTATTATAAATTATATATAATATATATATATATATATATATATATATATATATGTGTGTGTGTGTATATATATATATATATATATATATAGCCTAGTAACGTTACTACTATCAGAAAAGATGTGCTAGGTAATTTTAAGGAATAAATTGTATTACAGCTATTGCCAGAGGACTAACTACAGCCCATGGCAGGCAGATTACATATTGATGTGTTCATCTCCAGGCTGATTCAGCACTGATTCAGTCTCCTGTAATGTCAAGACCTTCCTTACAATAAAACGCACAGAAAGAGTTCACTCGCCACCCACCTGCACTGAATCAGTGCCAGTCAGGCCCCTGTAACCCATGGCAGGGCCCTGGTATATGTTCAGCTGTGGAATAAAGCACGCTGGCAGATTTAAAATGGGGCACGTCATATTTCACCCAAAGGTGACACTTGAAGGCACTTAAATCTCAGCTCATGTGCCTGACTGTGCACAGATGCGCCATTCTCGGTTATTAAAGCGAGCAGGTACGGTCAACAGCACGAGAACCCTCGACCAAAGCACTAAAAGCAGATTCCCCGGTGTCCGAAAATGATACTTACTGCTGACTTTCATGCTGCCGAAAGCCGAGGGCTGCGGCACGGGCTTGCAGCTCTCGGCGAAGGAGGTGGTTCTAGGCCGACCGGACATTTTCCAATCCGAAATCCCACGCGTCTCTCAGAGTAATATACGCTTGTTTGTCTTGAACGAATCCGTTTTTCGACCCACTGGAACCAGTTTATCTCCTACTTAAATAATGAGGAAAAATTTCGACTCTCGACTGTCCGGGGTTCCTTCGCTATGGTTTTTCTTCAGTGAGCTTTCAACCGTCTCGCTTTCAGAACATTTTCCACCGGATCGTTTTTTCTTTGACTGTTACTATTATCTTCCGTGATGAAACCTCGGATGAATTCGCTCATGAATGAAGGTGCTCATGAAATTGGCCTTTTCCCAGTTTCCCTCGAACCCCACCGATCCTCGTCTCTCTCTCTCTCTTTCTCTGGCTGGGACAGAGATTTACACAAAGAACATAGTCCGTTTTCCCTAATATACCCTCAAATCGCTGAGAAACTGGAGTGGTTTTTCATCACCATGCAGTATTTTTCATATACTGAGGTGGAGACTCAACGATCCAGTAGCACCAGCCATGGCGGCTTCCTTGCTCTAACCAACGAAACGAATGAGAATTTTCCAATTGCCCAATTTCAAGACTGATATCCTCGGCCGTTCCGACCCACTTAACTCCATGCACACGGACGACGTAATAAGAAATCCAATATACACACGGGTAGTTCAAGAAACGAGCCAAAAAGTGCGGTTCCTAAAGGAAACGGTGATCAGAATCCCCACGGTAATTCAGAAATTTCCTTTTTTTTATTTCTTCTCCGTCGGTCTGTGCTCGTTCTCTTTGTCACTCCAACCGATTAACGTAAACTACGTAATGTGCGCAATGGTGGTAATGGAGTTGAACGGGAGCACAGACGGGGTTACGCCACATCGCGGCGTCAAGAATCGGAAACTGTGAACGCGCAGGAAGTCCTGGGGAGGTCTGAGCCAGCCAATCCAGCGCCTTTCTTTGTAGATGGGCGGAGCAAAGGCGAGCTTCTCCGCCAATCGAATGCTTTTGTCCGCAGAACACATGGCGTAATTTGCCAATCTGTCAGAGTTCTGCAGCCATGGATGACGCGCGGAAGTCGAAAGTGGGCGGGCGCGTGGGAAGACTGATTGTAAAATCATCCAATAAGCGTAACCGAGGAAAGGAAACAGTCCAATCCTGAGGAAGCATCAAATGCGCAAAAGTAACCAAGCTGCACTGTTGCTAGTCAGCTGAGCTCCTGTGATCTATTCTGTCCCGATGCTTTGCCATTGGCACAGTGTGATTTATAAATCACTCATGTTTTCCACAAATCTTTTAATACTTATGTAATTAGTAACCAACTGAAACAAACTAAAGCTTTTTTTTAAAATATTACAAAAGAAACCATGTAAAGTGATATATAAAATTTTTTAATGAATTAAAGGAATAGTCTTTACTCAGAAAAGCATCTTTTATTTGAAAGATTTAGATTAAAGAAAGGAAAACAGTGAAGAAACACTTATCATTTGTCTTAAACTGCCAATTTGAGGACAGGACAAAATGACGAAATTCACTGTGATTATTAACCCTGTGATGCATGAAGTTTTTTAAATCTTAAATAAAATAAAAATATAAGCTATATAATTTCATCAGTGTTATTTTATATTATTTATATAGCCTACTATTAACGTGTTTATTTTATTTTTATATTTAGTCATTTTGTGATTTTTATTAGATTTCTAAATATTTTAGCTTAAATGTATTTAAGTTTTAGAAATTTTACTACTTATTTTATTTCAGTACGTTTCCAAGGCAACATTTCTGATTTATGTTTTAAAATTTCCATCTAATATTTCCATCTTATTTTATTTAACCATTATTGTATTTAGTAGTTGTTGTTTTAGTTAACAATAACAACACTGATCTAAAAAAAAAAAATTTGACACTTCAAAACAAGAACGCAGTGATTCAATATCTAATAATATGGATCATTTCAAATGTCTCATTCTGAGAGCATGTCACCGTCAAAGGCTTAAAAATGACCTTTATGTTCACTTAATTGTGAAATTGTGATTAATAAAAACTTTAAAAAATAATTACAATAATTTCCATCTTAAAAAAATAGTGAGTTTAACATTTCATCCAATATATTAAGGAATACAGCATATGATGGTAATATGAAAATGTGCTTCAAAGGGAGAATGACCCTAATATCTTTTACAACAATATTTTACAATCCTCCAAAGCAAACAAGTGATTTGCATCCAAGTTATGTCAATATTGTCAGGTCATTGAAACATTGACAGTGAATGTGCATCTTATACAGTGCTGAAAAGAGAGGTGGATGCTGTAGTGTCACAGACAGCAGAATTACTGACCTTTTAACTAGTTAAACCAAAACTGCTGTGATTTGCAAGTGTGTCTGGCTTTTACATGGAACAAGGAGTTCCATGTTCATGATAGAACACTAAACGTGGAACACTGTGTTTGACATTAGTGATGGCAGATGTGGGGCAGTGAGAAGCCAGCAGTGCTATATTACAAATTGTAGTCGATTATTGATTGCAAATTGCATGACAAAAAAATTGCAGTTAGTAACATAATCCATTATATGACACATTGAAGGTAATATAATCCGACGTTTTGATGACTTTTAGATTACTCTTGACCTAACTCGTTTTCTACATTTGAATTGGATAATCTTGTACCATATTGATATAAAAACAAAGAGAAAGAAAATATATTCCAATCTTTGAATTGCATATTCACATGACAGAGCATTACATATTACATTACGTCAGTGTTTAATTGGTGGAACTGCAGTGTTTAATGAAAACCTATAAGTAATTAAATCATACAATTTTACATTAAAAAAAATTATATAAAAAAAAATATATATATATATTAGTTGTTTACCTGTCATGTAGCTAACCATTAAAGGTGCTATATGGAACTTTCCTTCTAAAATGAATCCTTTTTTTATTGCCTGTGTGTGAAGGGGTTGTAATCACACATTACAATGATCCACTTGTCGGGTTTTGCTATTACCTCTGAAGGCCAATATTCATATTTATATGTGAAGTCTCCGGGTCGGATTTACAGCGAAATCCATCGGATGTGACGTGCATGCGCGCTCCCGAGCCTCTCTCCTTATATACAGTCTATGCGACCGACGGCACTTCAGCTAACTACATGGAGTCTGATAACACCCCAAAACGACCTGCCTCCAGCACAACACATACTCCAACACAAACACCACATAAATATAAAAAACAAAACAAAGTTTTATCTGCTGAAGCTCGTCAGGCCAAACGTGATTCTGATCGACTCAGGACGAAAACACGGATCAACATCGGCAGAGCTTTTGAATTATTAGTAAACTCAAATGAAATAGCAAGGTAAACTACATGAGACATGGAATGAATACAAAAGACTGTTCCAGGATAAGAAAAGGTGCTTTAGGATACTTGTTTTATGTACTAGATCTACGTTATGGATCGTTACGCTATAACGTAATTTATCCCACTATCATATTGTTTATAATAAACATTTCCAGAGACGTTCAGTACAGTAATGTTATCCTACTGTCTTACTGTTACACTGACATTGTTCAGTCTAGTTCACCGTTTTCGTTATCATATTATACATTCATCTATGTTGACATTGCTGATTGTGAAAGATACACGAATAGTTAGTGAAATGCCGTATGCTAGATAACATCACATGTCGCCTAAATGCAGTCAATGTAACGTTATCATGGTACGAGCATGGAGCATTAGTTCAACGTCAAGCTGATAAAAGTAGCCTATTATTGTAACGTTACAGTGGGAGTTTACATGAGTTTCCAGCATGTTGTGTGATGCTTTCGCCGTTGCATTGAAAGTCTCCGTGTGGCCGGTAGTGAATGCTCGCTCCTGAGATCGCACACGCACACGAGCACGAGCGCTCTTGTTGCAATCTGAAACATCACCACTAGAGGCCGCTAAAAGTTCCATAGAGCACCTTTAACCGACATGTGAACTTAATTGTATTCATTATTATTAGTAGTATTAGTATTATTGACTTAATCTTATGACCTAACTTATTAAGTTAAATTCTCATGTGCTAGTTCAAGTAAATATAGGTGATATTGTAAAAAAGTTGTGGAATCCCTGCATTGCATGTTATAAAATGACAGGAATTTATACATTTAATGTTTTTGGAAGACAAAATCCTTCCAAAGACAGTACAGTATGGTTAAATGAATCACTGTGATAATTCAAATAGTAATTAATGTGTTCGTCATGAGTTGATTAGATATGTTGAGATAACACTTGTTAAAAAGTGAATTTTGTTCTGTAAATCCAGTGATCAAATGCTGTGTTTTGTGTTCAGCTCATGTTGTGTGTGTGTGTGTGTGTGTGTGCAATTCCACAAACCTGGAAGACCTTCTGAATGTATGCAAGAGATAGGCATTTTTAGAAAGGACATTTTAAAAGATAAAGTTTTACTTTTTGAATCAGACTGCTTTTAAACGCATTAGTAAAGTTTTCAGACATTCTGTTCACACCACTTTTTGCCTAGCAGAGAAGTATAAATATCCAAATGCAGGGATGGTGTACATAACATAGGCATGTTTCAGCTAAAAATGTTTGCACATTCCTGCAGTGGGCTTACATAACGCAGAAGAAAATTGCTTATTTACATTTCGTGGACGGAGAGATTCTCCTTTACCCCGCCATCAACATTATTGTGGTTCAGATCTACAGTGCATGTTCCATTTGTAACCAGTGTACTGTACAACCTGCGTGTTATGCAGAATATTTCACAATGTGTGCTTCTTTTCTACTATTTTCTGCAATGTGATCTAGTTGCTTTGAGCACATTTTACAATGATGTTTCACAAATAGCCCTATCTGCAATAGAACAAGTGATGCAAGTAATGCAAGTTGCGATTTTCCTTTTTGCCTTAATGCAAATACTTCCTGGGGCAATTGTGTATGCATGCATGCACAGATGTATAAACAGTTGTACACATTTATTGACATGCACAAACACAAAGATAAGAACACATCTCATCACTTACATTCAGTCTTTTAGTGTATGCGATCATGTTCATGCACTGTAAATAATTATATGGTCAATAAGTTATCCCAACAAGTTTTTTTTTTATTGCTTTAACTCGTCAAAACAAGTTAAGCAATTTTCTACTTTTTTATGTTATACAAGATTCAACTAAGTCAGTTTAATCTAGTTTAAGTTGAGATGACTTAAACAGCTAAGTTGGTTGTACTTAAAAACTGTTGGTTTGTAGATGTTCATTGATGACTAAGACTGATTCAATAAATTTAGTTTTATAGAGAAAAACTTGTTTACAAGAGGGACTTAAACAACACAATCACATCCTTAAGTTTTTACACAAATGCAATAAAATAATATGTTTAAAAAAAACACTGTTTGGACAAATAACGAAAGATGCAGCTCAAGTTCTTCAGTCACATTTCCTGCTCCTTAAAGTTTAAATTAGATAAATAAGGAGATAAACACATATATAACAGCCTTGGTAAACATATTCTCTTCTATCAAACAAAACGGAACACACCAAAAATAAAGCATTCTGAAAGAGACAGACTTACATTCAAACCAGTATTCACAAAATGTGTCTTCAAAGCAATGACAAATGTTTTGTGTAGCACACAATAAAGCTTTTTAATATTGCATGAAAAAGATTTATCAATTGGAAATATTTAATTGATAGCCTATTGAACTGTAAGAGCAACTTAAAAAGGCACTACATCACATAAGAATTCAATACAAAACACACTAAAAGCTAACTTCACAGCTGATTGTTTTTTTTTTATTCTTTCCTTTTTTTGACAATATTTGCATATTCCTTATCTAATGTCTTTTAGGTTTTGCACAGTGTTTCTAAATTCAAATGTATGTAAATAGGATTGTAAAAATCAGTCATAACCTATCATTTTTGGAATTATTGAAATGTATAAAAGGTGTATGGATATGGATATAATAGCTTTCTTAAAGAACAAATCTCTTTTTTAAACACAGGAATTGGCTCTTGGCTCTCACAAAAAAATGGCTCGTTTTCATTTAGTTATGCTAATCAGAGAATAGGTACGCATGAACATTACTTTTATGACACAGTACTACCCATTTCATAATATAGCTTTTATGAGCCTAAAAACTTTAAAAAGTGGTTTGACCATCAAGTAAATGAATAAAATATGTGTACACATCTTTGAACAGTTTTCAAACATGTTAAAATAATTGGATTTCTTAGAAATCATTGATTTTATAATAAAATATCTTTTTCAGGGATTCCATTTGACCATGTATAACTATTGCCAAGTCTTAAAGATGTCAATCATTTCAAAACATTTCATTTTTTTATGATTTAGTAAAGAAATGATAATAAATTATACCACTTAATTATACTTAATATTCAACTACTTAATTACATTTTTGTCTACAATTCAGCCATTATGAGACTTTTTTTTATACACAACAGAGATGTTTTTGACTTTAAGCACCATCAAAAATATCATTTATGTAAGTTATAAATAAAACATGTCAATAATAATAATAAAAATGTGTATGCAAGTCTGCATTAAGTGCATTTTTTAATGTACACTGGTCAAAAGTTTGGAATAATTACGAATAATTTAAAATCCAAAATACAGTAAAAACAGTAATAATGTGAAATATTATTACAATTTACAATAACTGTTTTCAATTGTAATATATTTTAAAATGTATTTATTCTTTTTTCAGCATCATTACTCCTTGTGCTAAAATAGCTGCTAAAAATTCAGCTTTGCCATAAAAAAAAAAGTATTGTAATCATATTTAACAATGTTACTGTTTTACTGTATTTTTGAGCAAATACATGCAGCCTTAGTGACATTAAGAGACTTCTTTCAAAAACATCAACATTGCAATTATTACAAACTATAGTGTATATCTAAATAACTTAATAAGGTTCAGACAAAACAAAAAGAGCATCACGTCATTGACCCATATATAAATAATGGATGTGCAATCCATTCAGACAAAGGTTGGTTTAAGGTCGACTTTAAAGTTCACGACAGGACGTGTTGAGCGGTAGAAGTCCTCGTCCTCGCTGTCAGAGGTCCCTGAGGTGAGGCTGTCTGTGGAGTCATAGGGGTGATGACAGGCCCCGCAGAAGGACCGCTGGTAGTAACAGTAGTCCTCTGAGCTGCTGGAGTCTGAGTCTGAGTAGTCATACGGCTCCCCCTCTATCAGCCCACCGGGGGCAGGCTGAGGAACCTGTCCTGGAGTAACGGAACATTTGTGAGAAGAATATTCCCAACTGTCCTGTCCACAGCCACGCCGAGTCTTTGCTTTCTCGTCCCTCTTTCTCCTCTTTCCCTCATGCCAAAAGTCATGTCTTTGAGGGTTGCTGGTGGGAGTTGTTTTAGAGTCATCATCCCTCAACTTTTCATGGTCTGGTAGAGCTGATGCCCTACTGCGCCCTGGAGGTACCGAGCCTGGGAAATAGTAAGGGGGGGGTCCACCTCTCGAGGAGTAAAACGGAGGTCTGCGTTTACGCATGAGATAGGGTGAGATGGTGGGGAAAATGAACTGTAGAGGAGATCGAGGAGAAAGAGTTACGCTCAGATCGTCTGGCTTGATGGACGGGCTACGAACCCGATCGGGCGATTTGACAGAACTGCTTATGGCATCCATACTCAGGTCCTGCAGGATCTCCACCAGCTGCTCATTGGTTACAAAACCCAGTCGTCCCACTGATGACATTCCTGGAATCTCCATGGAGGCTGATGGCTCTGGAGACTCAACCTGAGGTGAACTACACCGAGCAGGACCCAAAGAAGAGGAACCCTGCGCTAACTTTTCCTGATCCGAAAGCTTCTCCAAAATTTCTCTTCCAAGACCTGAGTTTCTGATATTGTTCACGGCTGGAGTTCCATCTTCTGTGTTTCCATTCAGACTCACAACCTCAACTTTAGGAGGTGGAAGCCTCAGGTGTGGTGGAGAAGACGGGACATTTGTAGCTACTGAGCCTTCAGGGGACGTTTGCTTTGAGGTAGTGTGAGTGGGAAGCGGTGGAGGAGGTACATAGGGAGGTGGAGAGAGAGCTCTGGAGGGAGCAACTTCTGAGTATTTCTGGAGAAGAAGGGTTGGAGAATCAGGAGATACCACCGTGGTTTGAGTGGAGGAGGAGTTGAGGTTAGTGTTGGAGGAGTCCATTTCTCCCTCATCCAAGGGGTGGCTAGCAGTCATCAGTTTGAGCAACTTGTCCTTGGCGTTGTTCACTTGTTCCTGTAGGCTGTCAATAACAGCATTCTTCTGCAAATATGGAGGAAAAATGGGAAAATGGGTTTAAACCTCATCACCTTAATCACAGTCATTATCTAGAATGGCTCACTTCACTAAGTACGTGTATGGGATAGATGCCAATTTTACAGGATGTGAGATCATAAAGCGGTGCCTAGAGGAAATATAAAACAAAGGATCCAACCTCACTTGTGGTGTAGTGACGCAAAACACACTGCTGTCCACACCCAACACATTAATTCATCATCACACTTAAAGGCCGGGTTGCAGGTTAACCACCACTGTCGATTAATGGGTACATAAATCACTCAAGATATGTATATCATTTTTAAGAACACATGGTCTCAAAAATGGTCTTAAAGACCAGTTTTTTTTACGTTTTTGGTATTAACGTTTTTTTTTAAAGCAATTCGGTGATGACGTCACGTTGGGGAGAAGTGGAGGAAATGTAGCCTCAGCCTAGTATTAGAACTATGGCGACTGACTGGGATGAGGACGAGGTGGCAAGAGCCAACATGTATGATGGCCCGCAGCCGTATAATTTCGAACCTGCCAGACGTGAGAGGGCAAATGAGGAATTGCCAAGAACTGATGGCCGTCAAAGCCAATTAAATCATGGTCCGAGGAGAATGAGTGGAGAGTTGGTGAAGTGTCCTGGTGAGTTGCTATCATTTAGCAACGCAGCAATGAGCACTGGAGCTAGTCTACGAGCAGCAGTGCACAATAACGACACATATATATTTTTTTTACAGTCATTGAATAGCACCGAGTGAAAAATCAATGTTTTCTTTATATCTAGTGGCAGTGATCATGACGTTAGTTCAGATAAGTACCAGTAACCATAGTGCCGTAGTACTGGTAAACTTTGTCTTTGTCATCTAGAAATAGAAGGCACCATGCTAGCTATATGGGCGTTTCTAAGCGTTTATCTCCTCCTCCGGTGAAAATGTTGTTGCAAACGTAGCCGCCGCGTGTCTGTCGCTGTGTTTGGCAGGTGCTTGTGTGGGCGGTGCTGTCCCATGGAAACTGCGTTGGAAAGCTTGTGCTGTAGGGAATTGAGTGCGTTTTGGTCGCTGGTCGAGGAGCTCACCCCGCGACCAGATGTGACGTGCCTCACCATTGTCAATCTACCTACTATATTTCTATCTATTTATCTATCTAGCTGCTAGCTATCTATGCTAACGTTATGCTATCTGGCTGTCTGCCTATCTCTCTCTATACTAGCCTATCTATCTATATCTATCTATCTATCTGTCTATCTATATATCTAGTCTATCTATATCTATGTATTTATCTATGTATCTATAATCGCTATCTGAATACTCTCGTCTACTACTCGTCTCTCTAGTCACTCTCAGGCCCCGTTTACACGATGGGAAAACGCAGATATTTCTCTGCGTTTTGCCCTCTCATTTACACGAAAACGCCGTTTTTAATCACAGAAAACGATTATTTCTAAAAACTCCGGCCAAAGTGGAGATTTCTGAAAACGCCGGTTATGTGTTGCCGTGTAAACTTGGAGAAACGGGGTTTTAGGTTCTCTCTTGTCGATTCTGAGGATTTTGATTGGCTTGCATGGCTTTATCCTTCTCCCTACACTGCCGCCCATAGGTTTGGCATAGTTATGATGGCGCTCGACGGCGTATTTATGCGGGTGTGTGTACGATGTTATTTTTGAAAACGGAGAGGGGGAAAATATTCGTTTCTCTAAATACCCGGCTATGTGTAAACGTAGCCTCAATGCTTTTAAGGAGGGCTTTGGTAAATTCTCTCCCCAAGGTGACGTAATGCAATGCATTGTGGGGGAAAGGAGAATCGTTGCAAACCGCTGTAAGATAGTACCTACTTTTTCGTATTATATTCCGTTTTGTGATACCCAACAACATAAAATACAATGGATAACAGTTTAAATGTTTATTACCAACAAGCAAATTGCACAAATTAGTTGAAAAATTAACCCTGCAACACGGCCTTTAACCAAACCAGGAACCAAACCTACCTATCTATCTATCTATCTATCTATCTATCTATCTATCTATCTATCTATCTATCTATCTATCTATCTATCTATCTATCTATCTATCTATCTATCTATCTATCTATCTATCTATCTATCTATCTATCTATCTGTCTGTCTGTCTGTCTGTCTCTGTCTGTCTGTCTGTCTGTCTGTCTGTCTGTCCAGCACGGATGGATGTGTTCGCTGCATGCACACTATCTAGTGGACCTTTGTTTTTGAGCAGCCAATCACTAACACATACGCAGTTTTTCTGAGCAAACAGAAAGATTGGGCTGCATGTGGACATTAGAAAGACTGGTGCTTATGATGAAAATTACATCATGCGTGCTGTCTGCGAGACAAGTAAACTTTGAGCTTTAGAATAGCACATACCCCTCTACTATGGTGTTTGTACTTGTACTAAAGGTAAAAATAATAGGCCTAATTATGCAATACCTCATATTGTCCCTTGAAAAGAACATCACTTTGCTTTGAATAACACAATGTAAATGTAATAACTATTGGTACCTCATTGATGAGTCTTTTCATGGAGTCATTTTCACCAAGTAGATAATAGATCTCATCCTCGCTGTACATGGAGTTTGTGGACTTGCTAGGACTACTGAAGTATTTGGCCATTTGACTGGGATGTGAGTTTGTCTCCTCTTCAAACTGTCTCCATTGGGTCAGCTAGAGGGAAGAATAATAATAATGATTAAGTAGATAGGTACAGGTACAGCAGGGGTATTCAATTATATACATTTACTGAGTGTTTCATGCTAATGTCCAGTTATTAAATGATTTATTTATTGTGCAATAACTTCAGTTAAGGCATCATCAGGTCTGTGTGATTCATTAACCAAATGTTTCCCTTTTATATGCCAGTCTTTTTGTCTTAAACACTCACACACAGGCACACACACAAAGGCACACACACACACACACACCTGATCTATGCTCAATCTCATAAAGAGCTGACATTAGCAGTGTCCTCTCCAAATGTACAGGACACATTGCGTAACACATTTGATGTTGAATGCTGACTCGCCACCTGCTTCAACTCCTGTGTTAGAGTCATTGATTGGTTGAACCTCAACATAACCCTTTTCAGATCCAAAAATGTAAATGTCTGGACAAAAGACTGACTCAGAGTTTGATTGCAAATCATCAGATATTGGCTGTGAATTGACCAGGACGTACTTGAGGGACAAACAGCAGGCAGTTTATGGCCATTGTACAGATGAAGATGGCTCCAGACACTACACTGTAGACCACATTGGGCCAGGCATACAGGTAAAGAGAGACGGGCACGGCCACAGCGGTCGACATGGTCACCAGGCAGACAGCACCCATGATGGTCCTAGACTGGTTTACTGGAGGTAAGCTGACATTGCTTGTCAGGCCGGCAAGATACGTCCCATACAAGAGGAGGCTGCCCTGTAAAAAAGAGAGGGATTTCAGTGTGAAGCAAAATAGCATATAAACTATGGTTTTTATCAATACCGAATATTTTGTGAATTCCAAATGAATGATGAGAATGTAAACTATTAGGCTTGTTTGTGGTGAATCATAACCCAAAACCAAAAGATGAAACAGAATGTATATAATTGCTTAATAAAACTATTAATGCTAAAACTAAAATCATTTCATTACTGTAACAAGCCCATTTGTGTTTGAGCCTTTTTTATTGTCGTTAGATTCTTATGGTTCCACAATGCATCTTACTGTTTTAATATTTATTATATTGTGGTGCATGTAAGATACATAATTCACCTTTGTTAAGTGTAGTTCTATACACTGTTGGTTGTAAACACAGCACTCTGTTCTTCACGACTGTTCAGGGATCGCGGTCACTTTAAATACTCTGAACGTGTGCTCACGTGGGACGCATGTCAGCGCCATTTGCTATATTTACTTTTCTTTCTATAAATAAACGACACACGCATTTGTGTGCTCAAAGTGAGAAGTTGTCTCTTGCAATTTACTGCAATTTCCACAATATCATATTTATATTTATATCACAATAATATTTATATCATTTTTTTACTATGCTCCACCCCAAACTGAAGTGTACTTTGGGCTTTATGGGTCTAACTTTAGCTAAAACCATACAAAAAAAAATGTTTCTTGAAATAAAATAAATATTAAATAAAATAAAATAAATAAAAAATAATACATTTTTTAATCTACTTGCCAAGGCACAATCTTTCATTTTAATTTAGTTTAATTTGATATACTAAAATAACTAAAACTAAAATAAAACAATAAAAAATCTATACAGACCTATTTAAATTAATAATAATAATAAAAATGCCAAAACCATGTAATATATACAGTAAATATTAAAATAAAAACTTAAATATGTATTTAAATAGTATTAAAATATCTAAAATAGTATTAAAATAAAAACTAAAACCAAAATATAAATACAACTATAATAGTATTTCAATGATTCTAAAATAACACTGGTCACATTAGTGATTTTTTTTATAGTCCTAAAAAAGGCTTCATTTTCTATCAAGCAATCATTCTACAGTACAGTATATATGTAAAATACACTATTCTGTTGAAATGTTTGGGGTCTGTAAGGTTTTAATTTTTTTATGTTTTTCAAAGAAGTATCTGCATTTACTTGATAAAATACAATAAAGTAAAAACAGTAATATTGTGAAATTATTAAAATATTTATTACAACAATGTTTCAAATTGTAATATATTTAATGTAATGTAACTCATTCCTATGATGGCAAAGCTGAATTTTACCTTAAGCACGGAGAGCAGGATTACCCACAGGTCCGAGTAGAGAGAAGAACAGGAGTCTAGCTGGGTCAGAGAATACGATGCGTCCAGCTCTATTACCTGACATAAAGAAGAAACAACACAAAATACTTTACATAAATCATTGGAGCTTGCATCAGTTCTCCTTTTTTATGGCTCTTTACATCCCTATATATAGGAATAATGGCTGTGGCTATTCAAAAATATTCTCTTTAAGAATGAAGTGAATAAATTCTTAATAAATGTGGGTCTTTATCTCACACAAAACTTCGTTTCCACAAGGCTTGAAATATAGTAGGCCTACTTCTACTTCTATAGTGCTTTTATGGTGATTTTTGAAGCATGACAGACATGGTCCATTTGAATTGTCATTGTTTAGAAAAGAGCTGTGTGAAAATTCTCTAAAAAAAAAAGCTGTTCATAAAAATCCGGGTGAGTAAGCATACCTTCACCGTAGCACTAACAGACCGAGAGCACTTGATCGGATCCGTCAGACCCCATGTTGACAGAACAACAACATCCACTAGGACCAGCAGCGCAACCAAACCCATCAGTTGGATGTCTCGAATAATCTGAAACACAACAGAACACTATTATGAAGCCAGTGACATCAACCAATAATTCATAGCCTAATCATTCACAGACATATCATAACTCACCACTCTCTTATCAGGCACGCGCTGAGTGAACACTCTGTAGAGCCGCCATGTTTTCCCAAGAATGGGTCCGAACACTAGAGAGCTGCCGATACACAGTGTCCACATCTGCGCCTGAGATGGTACAGAACAAGATACGCACATTTAACAAGAGAACCGCTTTTAATTCTGCTCTGGTTGTAGTGACATGACACATACATTCACATTGGTCACATTTGTGTTTACGTACATAACCATACAAATCATGACACTGTTTGTTTGTTAAAGTAACCATGAAATCAAATTTGGCAATTACATTTTTTTTAAAAAAATGAAATAAATGATTTATCTGTGCACACATCATTATTGTTGTGCCACCGTTATACTCTATCAAAATAACTTCCTCTAACTAACTCTTGCAGTTGTCTTCTCTGAAGTTGTGTTTACTGGAGCGAGGGTGGGACAACCTGTCACTCAAACGACATCACAGCATAGCCGGCCCGTCCATTAGGCGGTCACCTGGGGCCCCGCCTTAACTAGGGGGCCCGTCGGGCCAAGATCCTCTTCATGAAAATGCTATTTTCAAAAATATACAGACTATATACGCCCTCAACGTAGTCAAGAGAAACGCATCGTATGGACCTCATTAAACATGATACCATTCACAAAAACGGTAAGGATTATCCACCACATTAAATAAAAAGGATGATTCTGTAGCCTATTATTCCTACATGACACATTTTTGAAAATGATAATAAATACAAAACAACAGTATAAATAAAAGCAGAGAAAATTAGAAACATACACAGTAGCACTACACACTAATTTGCATGTCTGTGTTCGTTCTCAGTTCTGCAAGTCAGAGTTTGGTTCTCGGAGATAATATCTCTCCGGGACGGCAGAGGACAATATCCCCAGCCCGATGTTTGGCCCCTTGAAGGGTACCAACTGAGGGACACTGGGCTTTCACCTGAAGTTATAGAGACCATTCTCAGTGCAAGGGCTCCCTCCACTAGTGCGGCGGTTGGGGTATTCTTGCTCCCAAAGCACTTCAGCGGAGTATTGAAAGTAGCTTTTGAAAGGGAACATCTCTGGTTACTTGACTGTAACCCTGTTCCCTGAAAAAGCGGGATTGACATGCTGCGCTACATTGCCGCCCTGAGGATGTCCCGGGACAGCTCTTCAGACAAAATGATACCTGAGGACCTGTGGCACAAATATAGCCTCTGACCTCATTGACGTGTTACACACGTTATTCACAGCTGGTCATACAAAGATGCTTCAGCGCAGCATCTCGTTCCCGCGTTTTCAGGGAACAGGGTTACAGTCAAGTAACCCGAGAAGTTTTCACTCAATATATTTTCAAATGTAAGTTCTTCCTGTGAAAAAGCTGAATTTTCAGCATCATTACTCTAGTCTTCAGTTTGCACATGATCCTTCAGAAATCATTCTTATCAAGAAACATATCTTATTATTATCTATGTTGAAAACAAAGTTTTGTGGAAAACATGATACATTCCTTTCAGGATTCTTTGGTGAACAGAAAGTTCAAAGGAACAGCATTTATTTGAAACCGAAATCTTATACATTTTGTGACTTTTGATCAATTTTATGCATCCTTGCAGAAGAAAAGTAATTTCTTAAAAAAAAGAAAATCTTACTGACCCAAAAGTTTTGAACACTAGTGTTTCTTTTCTTTTTTCTTTTTTAAACCACTGCTAATCTATCCAAAACAGCAACACACAATCAACACACTCACATAATGTTACACATTCAAAGAACTAAATCCAGAGTCATTTCAAGTATAAACAATGGATATGCAATCAATCACAGATGTAGGGTTTGAGAAGCCTTAGCTTAAAGTCAACAAGAATTCTGTTAAACGTGTTTGGTGCATTAAAGGAGATTTATGGAGTTGTTAAATGTAAACAGCCCTTTAGCAATTCAGAATAATAAGCCAGCTGTGTGATTTATAAGACTGCTTTAAATATACTAAAGTGAAGTGAGGTACAAAGAGAAGGGGGTCTTACTTGTGTAATCTGATGGAGTTGACTTTCAAAATCAAAATAAACCAAGTGTGTGTGTGTGTGTGTGTGTGTGTGTGTGTGTGTGAACCTGGTATTCCCTAAGTTATGGGGACCAAATGTCCCCACAAGGGCAGTAATACCAGTAAAATGTATTTTTGGTCCTCATGAGGAAAACGGCGTATAAATCATACTAAATGAAGTGTTTTAAATCTAAAAATGCAGAAAGTTTTCTGTGATGGGTAGGTTTAGGGTTAGGGGAATATACAGTTTGTACAGAATAAATATCATTATGTCTATGGGAAGCCCCCAGAAAACATGGAATCCAGTGTTTGTGTGTGTGTGTGTGTGTGTGTGTGTGTGTGTGTGTGTGTGTGTGTGTGTGTGTGTGTGTGTACCTGTAAGACAGCTCTTGATCCTGCTCCTGACAGCGGATCTCTCTCCTCCACGGCGAATAAGAAGCCGCTGCTATATGTGAGGAGGCTGCCACAGAGAGTCAACACATTCAGATTGGGACTGGACATCTTCACTATCCTGTGTCAGAGGTACAGAATCAAAATTCATGTTGGTGGCTTTAGTTAGTGGACAAAAAGACCACCTGTAAAGTGATAAATTAGTCATATAAGTCATGATTGAGAGCTATGAGTACAAGAAGAGATCCAGCCATTTCATACCTGTTGTTTTTGAAGCGCAGAGTGAAAATGAGGAAGAAAAGAGCCAACAGAATCCCACAAGAGAGCAGCGTCCAGACTACAGCCCGAAGAGCAGGAGACAGAGACTGACTCTGGACACCCACACCGCTCTATACACAGACAAACAGCAAAATAGACTTAATACAAAAGTTCAAAAGTTTGGGAAAGAAGTCTCTTCTGCTCACCAAGGCTGCCTTTATTTGATCAAAAATACAGTAAAGACAGTAATACTGTTAAATATTATTACAATTTAAAATATAGTTTTCTACTTGAATATATTTTCTATTTCTATTGAATTTTATTTTGTGTCATTTATTCCTGTGATCAAAGCTGAATTTTCAGCATCATCATTACTCCGGTCTTTAGTGTCACATGATCCTTCAGAAATCATTCTAATATGCCGCTTTCTTGCTTAAGAAACATATTATTATCAATGTTGTAAACAGATGAGCTGTTCAATTTTTTTTTTTTCAGGATTTTTGAGGAATGGAAAGTTCAAAAGAACAGCATTTCTTTGAAATAGAAATGTTTGTAACATTAGAAATGTCTTTACTGTCACTTTTGATCAATTTAATGCATCATTGACTCCTTGCTAAATAAAAATATACCAATACCCCAAACTTTTGATTGGTATAGACTTTAATGAACATAAGGGTTTTACAGACTTACGTTTAAATTAGCAAATTAGAAAATAGAAGCATTTTCACTAGTGGTCTCAGTCAGACTAAATGTAAATGTACTTGTCTCTGAGTGTGTTGTGGTGCACTTAGGTAAGTGTGTGTATGTACCGCTGAGAGCGCACAGAGTCTCTGCAGGACGTCCCAGCCCAGCTGACTGTTCACTCCTGGGTCGATGAAGCAGACGCCAGACTCACAGTGAGAGCTGCAGTTCAGTCCTGCCTCCATTACTGGCCTGAGCTCTAGCTCAACTCATACACACATCCTGAAAGATAGAAATTAAACTTCATACAACGTTGTACTTCATACAATGACACAATGATTAGACAGCATTGTAGTCGAGATGTAAAATGTATGAAACAAACTTGCTATCAAGCCTCAGATCTGTTTTTAGGTACATTGTGGAAGACTGAACACAAGATGGCGCTGTTATTTATAGTTTCAATAAAAAAGCTCTTCTTTCTGGAATAGTTACACTGAAATATAAATTATTCCCAGTTCAGTCTGTTTTTATAAGACTGTAAAAACGATACAAAACGATCTATGATAATTAATGTCTGTTACTAAAGGAATGTTTATTTGTTTTCTGTCATTAGATCGGCTTCTTCAGGTGAAGAGAAAATGCAAAGCAGAAACAGCCCTCATGTTATGATGAGATTGACTGAGTTTCCAGAGATCCAGTTGATTTATTTGTAATAATAATAATAGTAGTAATAATAATAAGCCCTCCAGTTTTCCTTCAGATTCTTTTAATTTTGCTCTCAGACCTTTTTTTCTAACTTGACATACTATTAAAGCTTTACATGCTCAGAGGTATTTTTCAGAAATGTGACAGTTATCTACTATAGTGACATTGTTTCTGTTTGTCCCTGTGACCCTACATAGAAAATGGAAGGATATATGGATATATTTCTGCTATGAGAAATACAGTAAAACAAATCCAATCAAAACAGTTGGTAAGTGCTACAGTAAGTACAAAAATAAGATCTTGTGCCATTCCTTATGATTAATCACATATCAGAGCTTTTTGAGATCCACATTTATTTTTATAGAGGACGTTTAAAAGTGCAGTAAGCAATTTCTGAGTTTTTTTTTTTTGATATTTCAAGTTTTCAACCCAAACAAACACACCCCTCCCTTCATTGCTCCGCCACCAAAATGCACGAACACGCAATGCAAGAGTGGATGTCTCTTTATCATAGCTGAAGCGAAGCAAAATAATGCTTTGTGAAAAAAAAATGCGAAGATAGCAAACAAACAACAAGGAAAAACAAAAAATGAACATACAGTACACAAGAGTACAAGCGAGAGTTGGATGTTCGTTGAAGAATGTTGGTAACCAGACAGCTGATGGTAGCATACTATGGAAGTCAATGGCTACCGTCAACTGTTTGGTTACCGACACTTTTCAAAATATTTGTGTGTGTGTGTACAACAGAAGAAAGAAACTCATGCAGGTTTGGAACAAATTGAGGGTAAGTAAATGAAGACATAATTTTCATTTTTGAGTGAACTATCCCTTTAACGCGGGTCCTAAAGCTCTGGGCTGATCATAACCCTACTTTTTCCAGTGATGTTCCTCTGACCTTTTCTCTTTTGTAATGTCTCTCAGCCATCTCTCTTTCTACAGTCTTTCTTCAAATCTCCCTCTTGCTTTCTCTCTCTCCTCCCACATCATGAGTGGACACGCCCCCTACTGCTGATTGGCCACAAGTGTGTTGTGCTGCTCGGATGTGATCCACTTTCAACAGCGTTCACACTTGTAGTTCAGTTCGATTGGTTTGTTTGGTCCGGACCCCCAACAAAAAAAAAAAAAATTTGTTCTTGTACGCTTAGTGTTCACATTGGCATTTTAAAACAGAACCTAAAGATACCGAACCAAAAGGCATGGGGATATGTTCACAACCTGATTGGTTGGCTTTTACATATATTTCGAACTTACCGAACATCCAAAACAATGCTGTGTGCTAGGATAAATGCGCTCGTTGTATGTGTGTAGCCTACATATGATGGTATTCCCGACCAGCTGCGAACTCGTGAAGAGCTTATAAATATGTAAAGGAGTCAAAAAAGCATCAGGAATCCCTCTGTCACACACACAAACATAGATCTACTGTGAGGAGACTCTTGTCAACATCATGACTATGACAAGAAAAAACAGGTATGCTTGAGCATCCTGTCTTTTTTAGGGTTGCATCTTGTCCCGTTATTGGTTCGTTTACATGTCTTTGGTTCGTGTTGCGTTCATATATCATTCGAACTGCACCAGAGTTCGTTTGGAAGGACCGAGGCCAATCTTTTCAGCGATCTGCTTGTTTGGTACGCACCAGTGTTTGGATGACACTGGCAGCGTTCACACTCATTCAAATAAACCGCACTAACAGAGCGATCACACCAGGGTTCATTTAAATTGAACCAAACATGCCAAGTGTAAACACACCCTCAGAAAACCACTTACTGCACCTTTAAGGCATGTTATGAAGTTGAAATGTTGCTTAGTATCAGTTCTGAGAATGTTGACGTAGGCCTATCAAATGGCCTTTGGATCTCTCAGATGCCAAACAGAACAGAAGGCATCAGTAAACCGTGCAAAGCGACAGACATCACCGAAATCACAGCTGCCTGAGCCTCCCATGTGACGGGGAACATTAGAACTTAAAAAGTACAGGCTCATTCTCCTCTTCATTACATAATTATACCCTTGATGTTTAAAAACTGTAATCATCTTGCTCTTCAATCGCTAATGAAAAAAAGGAGGGAAAAGCTCAGGCTTGCCTCCACAATACACAGTTGCAAGTAAGACAGTAAATCCCACATGGATGCACCGATTACCACTCACAATGCAACGCTGTGCGTCACATCGGCAAAATAACCACATGTATGAGCCTGAAAGGGCAGACCACATTACCTGTGCTGTGATCTTCACAAAGTCTCAATGTCTAGTAACACGTCCCACGTCCCATGTGCCGTTTGTTTGAGGCATGTAAAGAAGAAGAAGCCTCTATGTATTATGCAATTGCATAATGATTTTCAATGCTGTCCTCACCTGTTAATGTATTTATTATGATGAAATTTTTCAAGCCTACCTTTTTAAAGGTTTTAAATATGGGTGTGTTCTCTGCAAGGTATGTGGATAATTGACATGAAATGCATTTGGGAAGTTGACATATCCTTGCTAATTCTTTCAGCTTTTACTTCTATTGAGACAAATAGACAATTCCTGGTCAGTAAATTTTTAAATACTTTTATTCAGCAGGATGCATTCCATACAATTGATTAAAAGTGCCGGTAAAAACATTTATAATGTTACAAAAAAAAAAAAAAAATCTAATAAATGCTGTACTTTTGAACTTTCTATTCATCAAAAAATCCTGAAAAAAATGTATCACTGGTTCCTCAAAAATATTAAGCATATCAGAAAGATTTCTTAAGGATCATGCGACTCTGAAATCTGGAGAAATGATGCTGAAAATTCAGCTTTGCATCACAGAAATAAATAACATTTGAAATATATTCAAATAAAAAAAAACTGTTCTTTTAAATTAAATTTGATTATTTTACAATATTCCTTTTAATTACTGTATTTTTGATCAAATAAATGCAGCATGTGAGTCGTGTATATTGAATATTTGTCCTTTAAATATGAAAACATAATGGTCACAGTACAGGAACTAGAGGCAAAAAGCAGTTTAAAATAGTGAAAACACAGAAATGGTCAGATAATTATAGTAAGACTGACTTTTATTCCTATAAACTTTCATTTACAATACTGATGTAGATAAAAAAAATGTTCATGGGCATGTTATGCGTCAACCCATTAATCCAAATGTGGATCTCCTTTTCATTATGTCATATTTTATTAGTGATGTCATAGATGTCAGTTTCATATTATCTCATTTGTTTATGAATCAGTATATTTGTGACTGTGTGTTTGAAGTCTGCCCTGATGCCTTACATGCGTGTGGTGTGACTAAGCTTTAGAGTGAAGTTAATAAACAGTGGATCCCTATGACTGCATGAGCTCTATGAGTCTATCCGAGAGTGCCAGCGTCTGGTATGATAGTGTGAATGCGATTGAGACTGTCTATTCTGGAGTTTTCACGGCTCCGAGCGCCCGAGGCACAGACATTATACAAGCGCCTCACAGACACACGGTTACTAACAAACAAACGTCTCTGGAAACAAACAGCCGCCACGCATTAAAACGCTCAAACTGTCACAGTGGGAACCAGAAACCGTGCACATCAAGTGTGAAACCAAATAGCCTTAAAAGCTGATGTAACTAACACTAAAACAGAATTATGACAAAATGATGAAAGGAAAGCAAAATAAGTTTATAGTGCCTCTATAATATTTTAAAGGCTCCTTCAATAGGTTTGCATGCATTCATTTTCTCATAATATACATTGCAGCATTTTCCTCTCAGTGTCTGAAACGGTTTGATAAAGGACCCGGTCTCTCTAAAACCCTCCTTTCTGAGAGTCTACTCTGCTCTGGTTGGTCAGATGGCCCAGTCTATTGCTGTGATTGATCGGTCTACTCTGCTCTGATTGGTCAGATGGCCCAGTCTATTGCTGTGATTGGTCTACTCTGCTCTGATTGGTCAGATGGCCCAGTCTGTTGTGATTGGTCTACTCTGCTCTGATTGGTCAGATGGCCCAGTCTGCTGCTGTGATTGGTCTACTCTGCTCTGATTGGTCAGATGGCCCAGTCTGCTGCTGTGATTGGTCTACTCTGCTCTGATTGGTCAGATGGCCCAGTCTGCTGCTGTGATTGGTCTACTCTGCTCTGATTGGTCAGATGGCCCAGTCTGCTGCTGTGATTGATTGGTCTACTCTGCTCTGATTGGTCAGATGGCCCAGTCTGTTGTGATTGGTCTACTCTGCTCTGATTGGTCAGATGGCCCAGTCTGCTGTGATTGGTCTACTCTGCTCTGATTGGTCAGATGGCCCAGTCTGCTGCTGTGATTGGTCTACTCTGCTCTGATTTGTCAGATGGCCCAGTCTGCTGCTGTGATTGGTCTACTCTGCTCTGATTGGTCAGATAGCCCAGTCTGCTGCTGTGATTGGTCTACTCTGCTCTGATTGGTCAGATGGCCCAGTCTATTGCTGTGATTGGACTACTCTGCTCTGATTGGTCAGATGGCCCAGTCTGTTGTGATTGGTCTACTCTGCTCTGATTGGTCAGATGGCCCAGTCTGCTGCTGTGATTGGTCTACTCTGCTCTGATTGGTCAGATGGCCCAGTCTGCTGCTGTGATTGGTCTACTCTGCTCTGATTGGTCAGATGGCCCAGTCTGCTGCTGTGATTGATTGGTCTACTCTGCTCTGATTGGTCAGATGGCCCAGTCTGTTGTAATTGGTCTACTCTGCTCTGATTGGTCAGATGGCCCAGTCTGCTGTGATTGGTCTACTCTGCTCTGATTGGTCAGATGGCCCAGTCTGCTGCTGTGATTGGTCTACTCTGCTCTGATTGGTCAGATGGCCCAGTCTGCTGCTGTGATTGGTCTACTCTGCTCTGATTGGTCAGATAGCCCAGTCTGCTGCTGTGATTGATTGGTCTACTCTGCTCTGATTGGTCAGATGGCCCAGTCTGTTGTGATTGGTCTACTCTGCTCTGATTGGTCAGATGGCCCAGTCTGCTGTGATTGGTCTACTCTGCTCTGATTGGTCAGATGGCCCAGTCTGCTGCTGTGATTAATTGGTCTACTCTGCTCTGATTGGTTAGATGGCCCAGTCTGCTGCTGTGATTGATTGGTCTACTCTGCTCTGATTGGTCAGATGGCCCAGTCTGTTGTGATTGGTGTATCAGAAACAAAACGACCATTTACTATATCTGAATTTCAGCTCTAGAGGCTTCCTTAGCAAACACAGTGATACGAAGCGAAAAAATGGCGTCGGTTTTACTGTATCAATTCAAGCCCGAGTCCTCATGCTTTGGAAGTGGGTTTGCTTTCACAGCGCAGAAAACAGCGTCTTCTCGACATGGCGACAACATGAACCAAACTCTTCCAGGCCTCAACTACAACTACAGTGTTTGATGGTCAAAGTAGAAGTTGTTTGCAGGCAGTAAATGAAGACCATAGCTGGCGTTATGGAAATGTGTTACAAACCTGCGTAGCTTTCTTTTGGGAGACAATAGCTCCATTTATCTGTACTTTGATCTTTGAAACTGTGCATATCTTTTACATTCACAAATGGCTATATTACACACTACATGAAAGATAATATCCGAAAAAGCAAAATAAGGGTATTTTAAGTTTGTTAAATGCATTTTTAAAACTCGGAAAGCCTCTGTCAAGCAACTACATACATATGTAATTTAACTTATGGTGCAGGCCTAGGCTAGTGTCGGGTGATATGCGAGACTGAGACTTGTTCTTGAGTCCAAGAGAAAATAATTTTTACAAATGCTAGTCGTGACTTTGCAGACTTGAGCTGATGAATCAAGATGAGTCACAGACAGAGCCTCAAACTATAGCTGCCGTTTAGTACACCGGCAGTGTGAACTGATTTATACGAAGAAGAAAACAACAACCCCAGTCTATGATGTCACCATATCATACAGTTTATATGTCATACTTGTCTTGTCATACTACTTATCACACTAATTTGATCATGTCTGTGAAACTGAAGAACAGATAATATGCAGACTAAACAAACATTGAAGCCAAGTTATATCAAGCTATAAGACATACTGTTATATTAATATGATAATCAAACATCATAGGCATGGACATGTAACCCTGAATGATTTAGAAAATAGATTTATTTAGACTATTGTGTTTTGAAAATGAACATGCATATTAAATGATTATTTATTAAAAAGGTTTAGAAGACTAAATTAATGTATGGCTTCAATGAGACTGATTTGGTGTCTTGTCATAATGCATGCAAATTAACATGTGCTTTAATACAAATATCTCTGGCTTCTTGATTTCTGCTAAATGAATTAATAAATCTGATGTACAAACAGATATATTAATTAATTTGTTTGTTGAGGTATAACACATTAAAACAATTATTTTAATCAGCAGAGCAAGGTTTTTTATTTGATTTGATACATTTCATACATAGATTTTGTTTTGCATTAAGCTGAAACTGCAGTTTTACATTTTGATTGGTGTAACGTAATGTTTTCAGATTGATGTACTCATTCTAAGTTATATTAAAATTAATATTTGTGTCTTAAATAAATGTTACCATATGCAGCACTTTTTTTTAGGCAGTCTGACAAAACATTTTCACAGTGCGGTTTCCTGCACTTTAGTTTCTGTCTTTAGGTGATTAGGACAATCGAAGCCAGTATTATTTCAGGCATTTTAGAGTCACAAAAATGAAATCTTTTGGGCTAAAACGTTGTTTTATGTGTCGATGACTTTGGAAAGGCAGTGCATTATAAAGTCAGCTGACTTTATAAAACTTTAATTCCTTTCTGGGAAGACGCCAGCCAGAAAAGTGTTTAAACACATTTAAATCCACTCATTTTTTTAACGTTAGATGAGTTTAAACATGCATGCATTTTGGTATTAGATTCATGACACATCTCTTTTCAGGGTGGTGTGGAAATTCCTGTAGTTCCTTCCTAAAGATGTATTGTCATCTGTCCCAATTTAGATCTGTAGTTTACAGTTTCCTGCAGGCACGGCCGGCGCAGAGAGGCATTTCCGACCATTTTTCACTCTTCAATATGGAATTGGGAGATGGTGTAAAGACAGAGCAGGCCTGTCCCACTACTATATGTTGACCAGCCCATGACTGGACAGTTAAGAGCATCTTAACCAGCACATGGAGTTCATGTGAGCTCTGTTTCAGTCAAAACATGCACGACAAAACTCTTCTAGGGGTGTGTCTGCTCTATTCTCATTTGAAATATCGCTCATGAACGCGTGAACACTGTATTCAATATTCCCTGGTGAAAAAATACCTATACGAAAAATCTATTTAAAATGCATTTATGTTACTTATAATAATAGAAATGCATTAGCATTGCTTACTTGAGACTTACTGATATACATATTATTATTAAACTATATTTGGAACACTTTTTTATTGCACAATGCACATTTATTTCAATATCACTATTACAGGGTATATGCAGGAATCTTGAAGTTAATTTTAATACCTTTTCAAGACTTTTTCAAGACCTTCTCAATATTTTTTAATACCTCACCGCCACTTCAAGCTGTAACCATTTACATCAGTGATACTTTTAACTTAACAGTTTTAGTTTGTGATAAAGACTATAGACCACTCTGATAAAAAAAAAAAAATCAAATAGGCTGGGATAGTAAATCAAAGCAAAGTTTATTAAAAAACAAAACAAAACTTTGCTACACCCTCAACAACAATCATGCTGACATGTGCCTCAGTTCTTCGTTTTTAAAAAAAATAAAAATGACTAAATTCACACACTTTTACGATGTTTTTGGGACTCAAACTGTTGGACAGCTAATTCAGAAAAAATTAGGGATGCACCGAAATGAAAATTCTTGGCCGAAACCGAAAACCGAAAAAGAGGAACCCAAGGCCGAAAAACCGAAAGAAATTATGCCAATTATAAGTACCATTGCATTTATGGTTATGACTGTGTACAAACTTTACTAAAATCAAGGCATTGCAATTGCATAAATTAACATTTTCAAAGAATAAATCAATTACAAATTATGCAAATATTTATTTAGCACAATGCACAGTATAAAATAAAATTCAAACTAAAATGTTTAACTTGACCCCACTCATGTGTACATTAAATAATAATCTGCTGGCCTGCAGAAAGGTTTTAAAATTAAATGTTCTGTCATAAAAACAAAGCCGAGCATGAACTTCTCATCACACCAGCACCCAGTTTGCACGTCTAAATTAGTTGATTACATTTTAAAAATGAGCATACACTAGCATAAAAAGCCATTTTAATGAACAAAGGTCCATGTTTAATACAAATGTACACGAAACTTAATGAAATATGTTTAGTGAAATTAGAAAATATTTAAGAGAGCGTTATTTAGTACATATTCCTATACATATTTTGTTGTAATGTCACAAGTAATAATCTCAGGGTTTACTGGGTTTTACATGATTATTTTTGTATTGGTGGTGGTAGGCTACTAAAAAATAAACATTGTCACGTGTTTATCTTTCTTCTTTACACCGATTCCTGATGGTTAGAGGACAGTTACTTGAGTCGTCCCCTGTCGTTTCAAAGAAAAGTACAACGGCGAGCGCGTCAAGTATAAACGCCTCGACCGTTTGGAGTGGTGCGCGCGCTGTCTGTGGAGACTCGCGCTGCGGAGGCAGGCGAAAGTATAAACAAGGCTTCCGTCTCCTCGCGGGTTCAGATATACTGAAATACGTCCACACCGCAGACATGTTGCTTCAGACAAGCACGTGCAGGTCGCGGTTTCTGTTTGCGTCATCACAACATTTCGGCCGTATTGTTTCGGTGATAAAAGTCTTTCGGCCGAAAACCAAAAATGCACTTTTGGGCTATTTTCGGTGGCCGAATATTCGGTGCATCCCTAGAAAAAATACTTTCAAAATTTAAGACTTTATAAAGCCGTGATAAGACTTTTTAATACTTTTTAAGGGTCTTAATTTTCCCAAAATTGATTTATCACCTTTTAATACTTTTCAAGACCCCGCGGATACCCTGTATTAGTGAGGAGGACAATATGTTTAATATCAGTCTTTAAATGCAAGATATTTAAAGTAAACTTGCAATAGTTCCATTTTAGCACAATCAAATATACTTAAGTATATCTTACTTTAGTTGGACTTAGCACTATTTCTGGATAATTAAAGTGCAAAATTAGTTGTTCCAATTTAGCAGACTCAAAAGTACAGGATATTTAGATTAAGTACATAAATATATGTAAATGTATAGTACAGCATAAAATAAATCTATTTCAAATACATTTTGGTACTTATTTTTCACTAGGGTTCTCTTTAAAAGAGTGATTACAAAAATTTCTAAGCCTTTATTTATTCATCACAGCAGGTCTACTTTTGTCTCATGGTTTGGCATAAAGCAAGTAGACTTCAGAGAAGTGAATGAGACATTGACGACTACAGAAAAGCGCAGCTAGTGTGTTTGGGGATCATATATGAACAATCATACCCCTCACACTGTCTTAATCCGTTTAGCAATTTAATACTATAAGCTGATAAAGTAAGAATGCCAGTTATTATTGGTTTACCCCCGCCGACTCAACACCCACTGAGAGACGCCAATAATCCGACAAATGAAAGTAAAGATGAAATGAAATGGAATGAACTGCAAACTTAAATTTACTCGGACAACTTTGTTTTGTGGCCGATTAAATTAACTGTAAAAAATATAATTTAAAATAATCAAATTAATAAGTAACAATAAGATTCATATATGTAAAGCATTTATTATTGCTATTTTTATTCAATTATATATACATGGAAGTTACATATAAAAAGCAACAATAATAAAAAATATTTTAGTTGCATTATAGCTAGCACATTTTTGTGAAGAATTGGCTACTGTTTACATTTAATTTTAGGTAGCTACTGTTTTACGTAGCACAACGTGAAATTGCCTTATGAAAATAGATTGAGCAAACCTGTGATCCATGTCCTGATGTCCCCACACGATCCTGAGCGATCCGATACAAAACGTCCCATTTAACAAGCGACATCACATCACAGCAAAAGTAATCACAGGTGATCCAAAGGCTCAGTCTGTAGTTTTCCAGTTTTAATTGTCTGTGCATCTATGAACAGCAGACACTGCATAAACTCCTGAAACACTGAAGTGAGTGGAGAGGACTGAGTCAGACAGAGAAAGAGGAGGTGGCTGAGAAAGGGAGGGAGAGAGAGAGGTTCATTTGGACTGTAAAAAGTGGATATAGGCTGTGTACCCTAAAGATTCCAGGTCGATTACGTCATTTTAAATCAGACTTAGAATATAATTGATTATATTAAATTTTTTTGACTTTTTAAAAATGTTTTAAAAGGCAATTTAATGTTTGAAAAATATTATTTATTTGTTTTGTTTATCACACTCGCCACTTTAGGTCCAATGCAAAAATAGTTGAAACCACTGTAGGATAGTAGGCCTAATGAATAATTTGTCTAACGTGTTAGTTGACTTAGCTGAGAGAGGTCTCGTGGGACAGGGTGGAGTGTGGGATAGGGTGGATTGATTCTGTACTGCATGGGAGTCATTATAAAAACAAAACAAAAAAAATATCCTAAAACTACATTGGAAAGAAATACACTGATGTTTATCACACCTGCTGCTCCATTACGCAGTAGTGTGCGCATGCGTGTTAAGATAGCAGACTGATTTGGGGGTCCGGTGAGTCGATGATGTCATCTCGCTCCAAGCGCGCAAATAATTACGCAGAGGATAGAAACTTGCTGTGAGCCATAAGGGGTTATTAAAACTTCATGGGTTCTTGCTTTGTGAGTCTAGTCGTGCTGTTTTAGCTACTCCTTGGAAAGGAGCGACAACCAAGACTTGGTTTCTTTAGTCAAATTGTATGTACAACAATACTGCTTTTAGCATTGGTATTGTATTCCATGACCCCTTGTTGCTGTCGTGCAATAATCGCAAATTGTCTATCATGTGTCATTTTTATTAAATATTTAAATATGTTAATTGTTATTCATCAAATAGCACTTTTACGTGGCCAGCGTCAGTTGTGATTTTCAACAGTAGATGTCGCTGTCGGGCTCGGTCAATCTCATACACTGACGTCAGAAAAAAAAGGTTGAAACATTAAGGCCCGGTTTCACAGAGATTAAGCCAGGATTAGGCCTTAGTTTAATTTGGACATGTATATTTAAGTATATAAAAGTATATTTTATAAACGTGTCTTAGAAAAAAACATGACTGGTGCATCTTGAGACAAAACAATGACACTGAGATGTTTTAAGATATGCCAGTGCAAGTTGCTTTCAGTTAAAACAGCTCAAACATGCATTTAGTCTAGCTTAAGCCTTGACTGTGATACCGGGGGTAAACGTTTTGTCAAATTAGTCCCAGTATTTAAATTGTAGCTCATATTTAAAAACATTAAACTCATTTACAATACAAGTTACAACTCAAAAAAGTACAAATGGGTGAGCTCGAGGTGTGTAGACTGTCTGAAAAATATGTGTTTAAATTGTGCAAATATTTGGGCAGAATTTGTGCAGGTTGGCATCAGATATTTAATGGTTTAGAGATTAATGGTTTTTAGGGCTGTTCCTTCCCCTGAATGAAGATTATGTGAGTCTGAACATGGTAACTCAGGGCAGATGCAATGCTTGCAGGCTCATGTTGCAAAGACCTGCTAAATTTTTCATCCACACGAGGCAACAGTAGATGGCTGTCTGCTAGTAAAGAAAGAGGAGATGGTGTACAACTAAAAGGCCCAATGACAATGGCATATGGGCAACGATGGGTGCACACATTTAGCAAAACCTTACCTTGCCAAAACAGATACCAAAGCTACATACAGGCCAGAATCCATTATTACTTTCTAGAGTGTATCAAGAATGAATATGGAAAAAATGCATTTAAACGCTGAATTTATAGGATTCTCACAGCACGCATCAGTGATTTTTTCTCAAAATAGTGAGAAATAAAGTCACAATTGTGTTAACTCGTAGAGAAAGAAAGTCCAAATGGCAAGTATTAAACTCACAATTCTGAGAAAAAAAGTCTGAATTGTGCGATGTTAACTCTTTCCCTGCCGTTGACGGAATGTTCCGTCTTTTACAGTGATTCCACGTTGTTGACAGAATGTTGACGGAATTTTCCATCATTTATGAGACAGGGCTTCCCCGCCGTTGACGGAATATTCTGTCATTTATGAGAATACGCTTCCACGTCGTTGACAGAATTTTACGTAATTTATGAGACAAACCCCTCCGCTGTTTTTTTCCAGCTTTCTGGTTTTTACTGTAGGTGGGTGGTAGTTAGAGGGCACTATTACACATCTTACACACCCCGCCGTTGACAGAATTTTCCGTCATTTATGAGAATACGCTCCACGTCGTTGACAGAATTTTACGTAATTTATGAGACAAACCCCTCCACTGTTTTTTTCCGGCTTTCTGGTTTTTACTGTAGGTGGGTGGTAGTTAGGGGGCGCTATTACACATCTTACACACCCCGCCGTTGACGGAATTTTCCGTCATTTATGAGAATACGCTTCCACCTCGTTGACAGAATTTTCCGTCATTTATGAGAATACGCTTCCACCTCGTTGACAGAATTTTCCGTCATTTATGAGAATACGCTTCCACCTCGTTGACAGAATTTTCCGTCATTTATGAGAATACGCTTCCTCGTCGTTGACAGAATTTTACGTAATTTATGAGACAAACCCCTCCGCTGTTTTTTCCGGCTTTCTGGTTTTTACTGTAGGTGGGTGGTAGTTAGAGGGCGCTATTACACATCTTTTGAAAGAGATCTGAATCTCTGGATAAAAACACAGGCAAAAAAGGAGCAGAAACAAGAGAAAAATGCATATGCATGTTGTAGTCATGGGAGCTATTTTCTCAGCTTTTTGTTCAAAATGTTGCTTTTTTATGAATCTTATACACATTCAAGTGTTGATAAAAAAAAAAGAATGCATCAAGCTAGAATTAAAAAAAAAATTTGTTTAAAAGAATGGGCTCTGTTCCTTTTTTTGCTATATTGCGTGTTCAGATATTCATACAACAAAATATTCTGGGAGCCATGAAACTTTTGTGAAAATTATAAAAAATCCTGGCGGTGGCTCAGGCTTTTTTGTTCAAAATGTATAAAATTAAGTCAATACAAGACGTGTTTTTGTCTTACTCTGATTTCTATTGAATTCCTATTATAAGTTTTATTTTTGACCTGACTAGGTGGTTCGTGGGAAATTGCATACATACATCAACCTCTGGGGAATCACCCGCTTGAATTTATTTTCAAGAAGCATGTCTATTAATGGTAAAGCAACAGTAACGTCTTCAGCTAGTCAGTTTGAGATCCTTTCCATCTAAACCGGTTATATCTCTTTAGCCTAGTAGTGAATGTGTTATGTGCATTCCTTACTGTTGTTGTTTTTCTGGAGAAATGTGTAAAGCCATAAATCTACAAAGTGATCCACATTGACCTAATTGCAGTCTATGATTGATATCTCCACGGTGTACAGTTTACATTTTATATTATAGAGTAATGATTCCTCTTGACTTGGCCAAAAGTCATTAAACAACACTATCTTTATGGCCGAGCTTGATTTCAAGTTATAACTTGTATAGACCGAAATCACCGGTGACTGTACACCATGATGACAACACTCACCTTGGGAAGTCATAAAAGGTCCGTATTGTAATGGAAAAAACCACAGAATAATCCTAAGAACACAATTCCTCATTCCATCCACCCACTCTAGTCATGGCACAGTTATTACTCACCTCCTGTGGCAGGTAGTCCTGCCCAAAATGACAGGTTACTGATGGTCATATGCTGCTGTGTGAATGTGGGTCATATTCCAGACATGCATAAAGACTGTTATTCCAGAATATGGTTCTGTCATGTGCACTCGACAACAGGACTGTCTCTGTAGAGTGAGTGCAGGACATTGTACGACGCTAAACTTTGTTCACAGCTCTCAACTTACAACCATTTAAATGTGAATGCTTCAATTTCATCCGGGCGTCTTTCATGCGTCTCGTGTTGCAAGTAATTGCAGCTATACACACACACACACACACGCTAAGTACAACTGCTAGCTCATCCCCAGCCATTGCTTAATTGACTTTACACAGATATGTCTATGTATTTGGTTTTTAAATTAGCCACACACATTTTCAGTTTTACAAGAATTTTTTTAAAGTATGAATTGGTATGAGGAAAAAGTTCTGGATTTTTTAATTATAGAGTTAGGGTTTCGTTTATATTTCCTTAGACATATCCCTGATGTGAAGACCTCAAACGCCCACACAGCTGTCTATTGCACATTCCTGTGGTCAGGTAGCTCATACCACACATATATGTGTTCAAATGTGTCGCGTACGGTGCATATATTACAAAGCTCAGTGAACAATTCATTATTTATGAAGGTTTTGTTTTTATACCTTTGACCTTTAATCAAGCCTTTTATTACAGCCCTCAGAACTCTTGAGTGAGCAAGAGGGAGATTTGAAGAAAGAGAGATGGCTGAGAGAAATTACAAAAGAGAAAAGCTCAGAGGAATATCACTGGAAAAAGGAGGGATATGATCAGCCCAGAGCTTTAGGACCTGCGTTATTAAAAGCTTTCCAGCGCTGGAAAGATCTAAGCGGGAAGGCCTGAAAACGGATGCAGAGGTTGCTTTGTTCCATATGTGAGTAACATTGGTTTTGCTATGTGTCACAGTACCAAGATTTGCTGTTGTTGTAATGTTAGCAATAACAGGATAGTTTTGAGTGTCAATAGCTATTAGTGCATTTTGGGATATCGCATAAAAAAAAGTCTGGATTTTTTAGCCCATAAGAAATGCGAATAAATTATGATGGAAACACGTTTACTAAATAAATCCCTCGATCTGCAGCAAACACATTTACGTGGCTTTGCCTCAACAGTGGATGTGATTGGATAACTGGACAAAACAGCGGACCAGTTTCATTGCACAGCATCTCAGATGTTTGATCATTCTGAAATGCCTGAGCCAAAGTCTGTCATCAAAATGATTTGGTTTAATTACCTCCCAGAATCGATTGCGTTCCCAAACACCATTGACAGTATTTATCGTGTTCCTGAGATTCACAAAATGTATGATGGAGGAAAAAAGAGCAACGGTCCCAGATTGCAGCAACTTCCATTTTTATTACAGATATTTTATGCCAATTTCACAGGAAGTGATGACTTTGTTCTCTTGAACACATGGGATGGAAATGGGATGGAAATTGTCTGTCTAGAGCTGGTGCTGGCAAATAACAACAAACTCTTGCTTGTATACTCTTATGTACTCTGTATGTTCATTTTTTATTCTTCCTTATCATTCGTTCGTCATCTGTGCAGCATTATTTTGCTTCGCTTCAGCTATGATAAAGAGATGTCCCCTCTTGTATTGTACGTTCATTCATGCATTTTTAGGGGCGGAGCAATGAATGAATGGGTGTGTTTGTTTGGGTTGATTTCAAATATCAACAGTTTTTCTCAGACATTGTTTACTGCACCTTTAAAAGATATATAAACTCAGAAGTCAGGGGGGGGGGAAAGTCTGAATTACGAGAGATGAACTCAATCTGAGGAAAAAATATAGTCAGAATTGCGAGATTAAAACTTGAAATTGTGAGAGATATAGTCAGAAATATAAACTTGCCGTTTTGTGAGAAAAAGTCAGAACTGCAAGATAAAAAGTAATTTACCTTTTTTTAAATGGTTCATGAATTTTTTTAGAAAAAAGCATGAAACTCCACCCCTAAACCATTAATGCGGCATAAGCAGATTGCACAAAATCATACGAATGAATACGAAATCATATGTCTAATGGTAATGTAATGAAGTTTGGACAGATGCAAACCTCTAAAACTTTTGGTTGGTCTCAAGATTGATCATACAAAAAGGTTTGGGAATCTCTGTTCTAGCCAGTGAGTCAATAAACATGTAGTATAATTATGAGCTAAGAGATCTTTTGTTCTCTTAACTTGTAGCAAGACATATAGAGACTTTTCTGAACTCCAGTATGAATATGAATCATTTGCTCTCAAGGTACCAAATTACGGAGGAGAGATAAAAGATGTGAAAAGAAGTTTCAGCATTAAGCAAATGTGCAATCTATGAAGAAAGAGACATCTCAGCATTCGCAACTATATATTGAGGTGCACTGAAGTGAGGAGAGACACTTTCAGTGTGCTGTCAGTAGGGTGCCATGGGGCTTTGAGCTCCTAACAAGTGTTTAAAATGGTCAAACAAACAAGACAAATAACAACACATCTGTCCCTCAAAACCCATCAAGGATCAGACAATCCTCACAGAGAGTGAAGGCAAGGCAGAATGAAGTGGGAAAAAAGAGTGGCATCAATTTGTTACCAGGTCTTTCTCCTTCAAAGAAAGAGTGTCCCGTATAGAGTAAAACTTTGAATTTGGGAGGTGAAAAGAAAGTCCCTCTGTATTCAGTACCAGTGATGAGATGGCTTTCATATGCTAATGCAGGAACTCAGTCCTGTATGTTCACTGGCCAAACGCTGAATCTCTCTCTGACCGTCTGAACTGACAAGTGTCTGGCTAATGGATTCTGAGAGGAATCAATCCTGGCAACTTAAACACATTTACATTTTAATGATACCTTGCTTGAATGCACCAAAGGTTTCATTTTTTTCCACAGAAGATAGAGGTTAAAGAAGCGTTAAAGACAGGTAATCACACGTTCAGAAAAGTGCAGGCTTCACTAGCATTTACAAAAAGGTTAGCCAGGAGCAACAGGACCGCATGATCAGCATCACATTTAAAATAATTAACTAGATTGGAGAAGGATGCATGTACGGACCCCCAAATGACATGCGCAAGAAAGAAAGGAGGTATCATGACAATGAATTAAGGATTTGTTCCCACAACTTATTAATGCATGGCTAGTTTTACCAATTTGTTCCCTCGTTTTAAATTGTGGCCATATTGCAATTATTCATTCCCCCATTTTAGTTTGAGAGAAAAATTGTAACAAATTCGGTTAAAATGTATCAATTTGGTCACAAATCTGAATCGAAATCTGAGAAGGACGTGTTCTGGGCCGTGCACTCTTATGTATTTGTTTGAGTGTTCGCGGCATGGTGTCTGGATCCTTTCTGTTTCATTTTGGTTCTGTTCTTGTCTTGTTTATGAGCACATGGCACATGGCATGAGCACTTCAGACATGTTTGTTTGCCATGGGCCTGTTACACATTTTGTTTCTGTGTGCAATGTCCTTTCTGTCAGTCTTCAGTCTTGGCCCCGGGTCATGGGTTTATTTGCCCCACCTGTCGTCCCTCATTACCTGCATTGTTTCCTTCCCTTTTTATTCTCCTTCTGTTCTCTGTCCTGTGCCAGATCGTCATCTATGTTCCTTTGTGTGGAAGCCTGTTTGTTGTGCCATTGGGGAGGTTTGGTTTAAGTTGTGTGTGTTTTTGTTATTTTTATTAAAATAAAGCTCTTCAAAGCTCTCTATGCATGAGTCCTCAAAATTCTTGACCCACACTTGACAGAAAACCCTGTTCACAATGCCAGCGACACTTAACAACAAAACAACATGATCCCATTCATTTTCAATGGAGGGATGGCGACTTCCGGAGACATGTAAGCGTGTTAAGTGACAAAAGTTCAGAAATATAAATAAATATATATATATATATATATATATATATATATACACACACTTTATTTTAAGTTGTCTGTGTTATGCAGCATTTTGCATGCACCATTCATGCATTTAAGTAGGCTACTGTGTAATAATAATTAACTACATGTACTTAATATAGGGTTAGATTTAGTTGCATGTAATTATGCATAATTTATAATTATTTCTACAGTAACTACATGTAACATGTGTAACAAGGACACTGTAAAATAAAGTATTACCATATATATTTCTTTATTTTTGTACATGTGTGATGTCAGATAGTGTTACCTACAGAGAAATTAACATAAAGAATTTTTTGTCATAAACTATGATCCTAATTAAAAGTTTAGTATGACCACTGGATACTTTATACAAAACTACAAAAATGTGCAGAAAAGTGGGTCCCCGACCAGAGTTGAGAACCACTGCTATAGACCAACAAGTTCCCTTGCTTTCTATGCCATTTACCACTTCTGCTGTAAATGTATTGCTTTACAAAGCTACACTGAACAAAATTATAAACGCAACACTTTTGTTTTTGCCCCCATTTTTCATGAGCTGAACTCAAAGATCTAAGACTTTTTCTATGTAGGCTAAGGCCTATTTCTCTCAAAAATTGTTCACAAATCTGTCTAAATCTGTGTTAGTGAGCACTTCTCCTTTCCCGAGATAATCCATCCACCTCACAGGTGTGGCATATCAAGATGCTGATTAGACAGCATGATTATTGCACAGGTGTGCCTTAGGCTGGCCACAATAAAAGGCCACTCTAAAATGTGCAGTTTTATCACACAGCACAATGCCACTGATGTCGCAAGTTTTGAGGGAGTGTGCAATTGAATGTTCATTTCTCTACCATAAACCGTCTCCAAAGGCGTTTCAGAGAATTTGTCAGTACATCCAACCAGCCTCACAACCGCAGACCACGTGTAACCACACCAGTCCAGGACCTCCACATCCAGCATCTTCACCTCTAAGATCGTCTGAGACCAGCCACCCGGACAGCTGCTGCAACAATCGGTTTGCATAACCAAAGAATTTCTGCACAAACTGTCAGAAACCGTCTCAGGGAAGCTCATCTGCATGCTCGTCGTCCTCATCGGTGTCTCGAACTGACTGCAGTTCGTCGTCGTAACCGACTTGAGTGGGCAAATGCTCACATTCGATGGCTTCGGGCACTTTAGAGAGGTGTTCTCTTCACGGATGAATCCCGGTTTCCACTGTACAGGGCAGATGGTAGACAGCGTGTATGGCGTCGTGTGGGTGAGCGGTTTGCTGATGTCAACGTTGTGGATCGAGTGGCCCATGGTGGCGGTGGGGTTATGGTATGGGCAGGCGTATGTTATGGACAACGAACACAGGTGCATTTTATTGATGGCATTTTGAATGCACAGAGATACCGTGACGAGATCCTGAAGCCCATTGTTGCGCCATTCATCCACGACCATCACCTCATGTTGCAGTATGATAATGCACGGCCCCATGTTGCAAGGATCTGTACACAATTCCTGGAAGCTGAAAACATCACAGTTCTTGCATGGCCAGCATACTCACCGGACATGTCACCCATTGAGCATGTTTGGGATGCTCTGGATCGGCGTATACGACAGCGTGTTCCAGGTCCTGCCAATATCCAGCAACTTCGCACAGCCATTGAAGAGGAGTGGACCAACATTCCACAGGCCACAATCAACAACCTGATCAACTCTATGCGAAGGAGATGTATTGCACTGCGTGAGGCAAATGGTGGTCACACCAGATATTGACTGGTTTTCAGACAAAGGAGAAGTGCTCACTAACACAGATTTATGAACAATATTTGAGAGAAATAGGCCTTTTGTGCACATAGAAAAAGTCTTAGATCATTTTCAGCTCATGAAAAATGGGGGCAAAAACAAAAGTGTTGCGTTTATAATTTAGTTCAGTGTAGTTCTAGTCACAGAAAATCTTGTTTGTGTAAATGTACACAAACATGTACATAAAAATGTACACATATAACAGCTTGAGTATCATTCAAAAGGACATCACAGAGATTTGTACTTAATAGGACTGTAGAAATGTTTCTAAAGCTCTGGCTTTATTTCAGAAGAACATGGAATAAAAAAAAGTGAAAACACAATTTGAAAAAAAGTGATCAATACACAAATTAATATTTTTTATTATAGTACTCTATATAAGAAGTGCAAATACATGTTTATAAACCATTAGAGGAGTGAATGCAATCCAAATCGACCTTCATCATCTTAAATAAAATACATTCTAGCTTGTCAATGATATAAAGAAAACATCATAAAAGATTATTTAGTATAAAAGCCTTAGATATAAATGTTAAAACTCTGAAATAATGATTGCATTAAGTATTTGCATTAGTCAGTATTGGTTAAGCCTAAGAGTGTAAGACACGTGAAGAAACTAAAGAAAAGTGAGTGTACAAACAGAAAGTGTTAAAGTTCTGTTTAAAAAGAAATACCAGAAACACTTCACGATTCTGTCCTTTGGCTCTGTAACAATATCACATATTTCCTATTGTTGAAGAAGTGGTCTACATGAAGAAATAACCTTCAAAACAAAGCGCCTGGTAACCTTTGTCACCGTTTATCTCAAGATTCCAAACGTTGCCCCAGTTTTTTTTAATGCAACCACAGGGTGTCAGCATATTCAATGCAAACGCGAAAGCTTAAACAAGATGTCTTGCAGACATGTTAGCACATGTTCGTGAAGATGTGTAGCACTGTTTGACAGTGAGGTCTGTAAGCCATTATGATAGGCCACAATTACAAACAAGAAGAAAACAGTCAAATATTTCTAAACCTCTCAAATCCCCAAAAAGCAAGTATTCTCAAAGCTTAGTTTTTCTTAATTCACAGTAAATCTTTGTGCGTAGTGTGAAAATCTGAGTTATCGCTCTCCTGTGAGAGACAAAGCAACCTATTGTCAAGCAAAAGACATGAGTGTACCTAAACTGCGTCCTCTATATATTACAAAAGTGCAAGAGCTAAACAGATTGATGACCAAGGCAACTCAGTTAATATAACAATTTATAAAACAACTATTCTGAACCACCAGTGTTTTTTGATTTTGCCTTTGCAAGGCAAGGCCTTTGTAAGAGAAGCTATCTGCAGATGTCTTTCCCACAATGCAGCGGGATTCCACTTGCTCAATCCCTTGGCAAAAAGATTTGGCTTCAGCTGAGAGGTTTTCAGGCCAGCTGGCTGTAAAGTTCAATGTTCTTGCTGATAACACTGTAAGCCAGAGAGAAAGAGACGTGTGTGGGGTGAGCGAGGTTATCCCAGAAGAACTCTTTGAAGGCGGTCGGCGGGAACGCTGTTGTCATCGTCCGAGTCGGCGTCGCTCTGAGGGTTGGAGCTGCAGGGAGAGGTGCATTCTGGGGAGCACAGGTAGTGCATCAAGGGCAGGCGATACTTCCCGCAGAAATCCACAAACTTAATGTGACGAACGCATGAGTCGAAGTAAACGCCTGGGAATGAGGTGGTGAGATATATTGTGGTTAGAAAATTTGACATTGAATAAAAAGTTAGTTCTGTCATCAATTACCCTCGTGTCATTCCGAACCCATCAGACTTACGTTCATCTTCGTAACACAAGTGTACCGGTAGGTACTTTTAAAGGGTTAGTTCACCCAAAATAAAAGATTATCCTATAATTGACTCACCTTCAAGCCATCCTAGGTGTGTATGACTTTCTTCTTTCAGCCAAACACAATCGGAGTATTTAAAAAAATATCCTGGCTCTACCAAGCTTTATAATGGAAGAACATAAATCTGAACACTGGATAAAGCTAGGTTGAACAATTTTTGACAAATTCGTTTTTACAGAGGTTTTTGATATCTATTTTTTTATCACTCCATAAATCAGAAAATATTGTAAAACAGCCAGAAAAAAAAGAAAAAAAAATATTTTTAGGAATAAAATGTTACATAAATCAGTTGAATTATAAATTTGAAACCTTCAGAATATAGATAGTGATAAACTAAAGTCTGTTGTAAAGTGTAGGTTTCTGGCTCAGTGCCAAGAGAAAAAAACTATTTTTTGACAAAACAACATTTAAAGATACAGGACGTATTGTAATGGAAATCTACTAATTTAATAGATAAAGTATAATTAAATAAACATTTAAATGTGTATTCTGGACGTTTTCTTTCCATTAGTCTGAAAGAAGACAAGTCGTGGAAGCAAAATAGCCCCCCCCCCCCCCCCCAAAAAAACGATGGTTTTGTTTCATTGCCTTAATGAAAGTCCATTCCACCAAAATTTGTTCATAAAAACTGTGTAAACTTGATCCATATCACTCCAGCAGTTTAAGCACACACATTTGAGCTTCTGTTTACCATATTTGATGTGCTCTATATATGAATAGAATCCTAAATTAATTCGGTTCAACATTTAAATTGTGTCATTTCAGAAGACTTGGCTGTGCTCGATTCATATGAATTACTTTCACAATGTCTTTATGAACTTTATGAAGCTTGGGAATTTTGGATGTGTGGATTTTGATGGATGGACACAAATAATGAGAGAATATAAAATAAAAACTTGATTTGTGTTCCAAAACTAAAGTCATACAGCTTTGGAATGTAAATGATGACATTATTTCCATTTTGGGGTGAACTAACCCTTTAAATGAGAGCACATTCTTCTATATAAAGGACTTTCATTGATTCTGAACTCTATATAATCTATATAAACTTGTCTTTATATCATCTTTCTTCTCCCACCTGCACACTTGGGGTTGGGGCACTTGCTGGCCATGTCTAGGTAGTTGACTAGATGGCTCGGGAGGTCTTTATGCGAGTACAGAAGGTTCCTGCTTTTGACGGTGCGGCCAGCCAGCTCCAGCAGGGACGGGGGGTCGTATGTCATGTCCTTGATGAAGCGTACCACCAAGGGATTGCCTCGCAGACTGAGCTCCTGAAGCTGTACCAGGCTCAGGATCTCTCTCGGAAGATACGTCAGCAAGTTATTATGCAGACTAAGAGAGCGCAAGGAATGGAGCCTGTGAGAGTGAAAGAAAAAGCAGGACAGGCAAAAAACATTTTTAATATTCATTTGTAAATAGATAGACACGAGAGCATTTGAAAGCATGCGTCCATCACCGGATCCCTAATATATCCACTGATAGACGGATCCTAGTATGGTGTACTATTTTCTTTTTTAACTGCACACTTTATTAGCAAGTATTTGCACTGCACATCTAAAAGACTTACCTGTTGAGTGTAGGTGGGACGCTCTGGATACGATTATCACACAGAACCAGGTAACTGAGGAAGGGCAAGTTAGCTAGTTCAGCAGGGATGGAGGAGATCTGGTTACCACCCAGATACAACAGCTCTAAGCTAAAGAGAGAAAGAAGGGTTGTGAAGCAAATATAGATGTCAAAATGGTGACAAAATGACTAACATAGATGTTATTTGGAATCTTTCATTGGAAAATAAAGTCATGCTAGTGAAACAGACATACTCTGAAACACACACACACAAAAAAGAGCATCTGAAAGCATAAAATGCATTTTCATCCAGTTGAATAGCATGTATCCATTTTTGTTTTGTTTTATCAATACTAGAAAATCAAGCGTATGCACATTAAAGCAGTGCTTTGCAACCTTTTTCGACTCCAAGGCCTCCCTTTGTCTAAGACATATTTGAATGCTCTCCTATCTAAACTATTTATGTACCTCTGGTATTTCTGTTGTAATACAAATAAATAAACTCAAAAATATGCTGTCAGTTTAATGTTGTACATCTTTATTTAATGTTCCTTTAGCTAGTGGGGCCTGACTCCCAAAAACCAATACATTTAAGTACATTCAAAATAAACAGGAAGTCTTCCACTGAGCAAATGCAGACGTGCAAAAAGGTTTTAAAAAAATAGATCACAGCAGAGTTTGGTTATGAGGAAATCACCCTAACTTCTGCTGTTTTTAAGTCAATACAGATCGATGCTTCATGATAACTAAGATATACACTCACCGGCCACTTTATTAGGTACCCCATGCTAGTAACGGGTTGGACCCCCTTTTGCCTTCAGAACTGCCTCAATTCTTCGTGGCATAGATTCAACAAGGTGCTGGAAGCATTCCTCAGGGAGTTTGGTCCATATTGACATGATGGCATCACACAGTTGCCGCAGATTTGTCGGCTGCACATCCATGATGCGAATCTCCCGTTCCACCACATCCCAAAGATGCTCTATTCGATTGAGATCTGGTGACTGTGGAGGCCATTTTAGTACAGTGAACTCATTGTCATGTTCAAGAAAACCAATTTGAAATGATTCGAGCTTTGTGCCATGGTGCATTATCCTGCTGGAAGTAGCCATCAGAGGATGGGTACATGGTGGCCATAAAGGGATGGACATGGTCAGAAACAATGCTCAGGTAGGCCGTGGCATTTAAACGATGCCCAATTGGCACTCAGGGGCCTAAAGTGTGCCAAGAAAACATCCCCCACACCATTACACCACCCCCACCAGCCTGCTCAGTGGTAACAAGGCATGATGGATCCATGTTCTCATTCTGTTTACGCCAAATTCTGACTCTACCATCTGAATGTCTCAACAGAAATCGAGACTCATCAGACCAGGCAACATTTTTCCAGTCTTCAACTGTCCAATTTTGGTGAGCTCTTGCAAATTGTAGCCTCTTTTTCCTATTTGTAGTGGAGATGAGTGGTACCCGGTGGGGTCTTCTGCTGTTGTAGCCCATCTGCCTCAAAGTTCGAGGTACTGTGCGTTCAGAGATGCTCTTCTGCCCACCTTGGTTGTAACGGGTGGTTATTTGAGTCACTGTTGCCCTTCTATCAGCTCGAACCAGTCTGGCCATTCTCCTCTGACCTCTGGCATCAACAAGGCATTTCCGCCCACAGAACTGCCGCTCACTGGATGTTTTTTCTTTTTCGGACCATTCTCTGTAAACCCTAGAGATGGTTGTGCGTGAAAATCCCAGTAGATTAGCAGTTTCTGAAATACTCAGACCAGCCCTTCTGGCACCAACAATCATGCCACGTTCAAAGTCACTCAAATCAACTTTCTTCCCCATATTGATGCTCGGTTTGAACTGCAGGAGATTGTCTTGACCATGTCTACATGCCTAAATGCACTGAGTTGCCGCCATGTGATTGGCTGCTTAGAAATTAAGTGTTAACGAGCAGTTGGACAGGTGTACCTAATAAAGTGGCCGGTGAGTGTATATTCAGCAAACATCCCTTTTGTTGCGTCACAGACACCCGTCCAGTGCTTCATGACTAGTTTAAAGGGATAGTTCACTCAAAAATGAAAATTCTGTCTTAATTTACTCGCCCTCAAGCCAAACCTGTATGAATTTCTTCAGCTGAACACAAAAGATATTTCGAAGAATGTCGGTAACCACAGTTGATGGACCCCATTGACTTTCATTTTTTTTATGGAATTATGGAACTATGGAAGTCAATGGGGTCCATCAACTGTTTACCGACATTCTTCAAAATATCCCTTTAAGTAAATAGTCTAGTACCTGCTTTTCCTAAAATAAAAGTTTGTAATGTTGTGATTAATCTCAGAGCCAGTTCATTTAGTTCAAACCCCCCAGAGAAAAGGAATTATTCCTCTACAGGGGACAAAAAGAAGACAGAGAAACAAGGAGCGAGTGAGAGATGACAGGGCTCCAGACTAACTTTTCCACTGGTTGCACTGGTGCTACCAACTTTCTCAGTTGGTCGCACCAGCATATGATTTGGTCACACCTTTTTTTTTGCTACATGCCATGGGATTAATCAATGCATGCTGATGAATAGTGGTTTTAATGGACCAAGGCTAGCAAAGGCTTTCTGGGTTGCAGCAGAAATACCTGTAATATATTAATTATCATTGCCAAATTTCAGGATTTTCATGGATTTGGGACAGTAATTTTAATCTGTAATTTTAAGCATTTTACATTTGAATTATATACAATCTATCTATTTACATTTGAATCATATTCTATCTATCTATCTATCTATCTATCTATCTATCTATCTATCTATCTATCTATCTATCTATCTATCTATCTATCTATCTATCTATCTATCTATCTATCTATCTATCTATCTATCTATCTATCTATCTTAAAAATCATTAAACATTCAAATGTATGCATTACATTTTAAAAGATTAGAGTATTATAATAAACTGATACAGATTTTTCGTTATCAAAGTTTATAGTTGTAACAAAAAGCAGAAATCTCACACTCCTTACCTTCTGCATTTTATAATAATTTCCTTTTCCTCTGTCGAGCGATCATGAGAGTAATCGCTCGACAGAGGAAAATATAACCGCTGAAAAGACGTAGGAGGAAGGGGCTCTGTGTTTCGTGAGACCATTTTTATCTGCCTTAATTCGTGAATTGGTAATTGGCGCGTTTCACCATCAGTGTGCAATGCGCGTGACGTCTACGTTCGTCAATAAATAAACTGCACGTGTCTTGCGGAAGAACACTGTAGACGGAACTACTTCTCTCCGTTAATGTCTATGGCGAGTCACGCAGGCACTGGGCTACTCCGCAGCAGAGACGACCCCGGGATAAAATAGTCCGAATATAAACACTTATTATAGGCGTACCGTAGTGATTCAGAATAAGTCAAAAACACGGTTTGGAAAATGGATTCATGATGTAGCCTACTCGTTCATTTTGAACATAAGTTACGGACTGCAGCAGCTGATACAACGGCGTTCTGTTGCTCAAGCGTCCACTCGCACAAATGCGACCACATAACATTTTAACTCGCACATTCTCAAAAAATGGTCGCAGTCTGGAACCCTGGATGATCTACCATTTTACCCTACTTTCTCCATTTGTGGTCCTCCCTAAAGAGAGGCATTCATTTCTTTATTCCCTTCGCCAACCCATCTCGGCTTAGTCTCGATAATTACCACAGCAGGCAGAGATGGTAAAGAAAAAAAGAGGCCCAGAGCTCTCGAAAAGGACCAACTCTGTGTGTAATGTGGGACAACAGGGCACGTCTCTTTATGACGGGATGGCTCGAAGCCAAGTCGGCCTCAGCAGACTCACGGTCACGGCTTCGGCACAGCTCTACTGAGACCACACGGCAAACTGATCCTGCGGCCTGGAGCTCTACTCCTGAGAGAATCCCATTCACTCTCACTGTGAACCAAAGCCCAAATGAGACCATTATGAGCTGAGAAGCACTTCACTGTCATGACAGCTGGATTTCAATACAAGCAGATTACATTTGTTGCTCACCAAGTCTGCATTTATTTGATCAAAAATGCAGTAAAAACTATAATATTGCAAAAAATTGTGATTTATTAATTAGTGTGCTATAGTGTTTCCTTTGCAACAGCTGCAAACTACAGGCAGACTATGATGTTTGTCTACGGTTTGCCATATCAGTTAATAACATACCGTAATCATCAACCTGGTAGACCGTGAGTCACGTTCTGGGAGCTTAATTTCCTTGACATTGGGAAAGGTGTTTATTAATATGCACGTGACTAATAAAGACAACACTGATAAGGTTCAGAATGAACTTGGCAGGATAAGAAAGCAGGTATTTAGGTAAACAAACATTAGGCAGAGAAATGCATCTGCTAACTTGTGAAAGTGTGCAATAGTGTCCCAAAATTCTTCAGTAAACATTTCTGAGCCTTGAACCAGGTCCAAAATGAATCGCAATATTACAAATTGCAGTTTGATAATATATATATATATATGATGAGTTTGTTTTGATGTCGATATATGTTGCCTTAACTATATAAATATGACCATAAATGCCTTTTAAATGTTGTTACATGTATTAATAATGATAAGAAAAACTAAATTAAACATTGTAAATTAAATATTTCTCTCTCTTTTTTTTTTTTTTTACTTCTCAGCATACTAGCTTAGCATACCGTTAGCCAGCTAGCTTATTAAATCTCTTATTACCTGTGATCATTTGGTAAGAAAATGCAAACAATACAATGTGAAACAAACTTTTTATATACCCAGAATTAGATCACATGTTGTACAATACAGCAGGCTACGGTAGTGCTAAAGCACTGTAGCAGAGAACTGACAGCAAGCATACACTTACACACGGCTGTCCCCTGGGTCCTAGTGCGAACCCATTTAATGGGGGGACCGATTGTTCATGACACCCAATTGTTGAGTTCAATTGGCACTGTGACAGAATTACTGTAAAAGAGCTCGGGGACACTCTAAAGAAGCTGACATTGAAGGGACAGGACAAGATAATCGTCAACACGACCTCTTTTTGTACATGTTGCACTTTGTTCTGAGCACAAGCTATAAACTAGAAAAAAGGGCAGCCTGACACTCTTTTTGATTACAGTTATAAAGTTGCATCAGCCAGGACATAATGATTTAGTTTGCCACAGTAGTGAAGAACAGCATGTTAAATTTCTTATTTACTAATGAAAGTTGAGTGCACAGTGTATTTCATATCATTGTGACAGGCCTATTCCACATTGTTCTGCCGTTTTGTTTTCTTCAACTTCAGATTGGTCCTGCATAGAACGCATATTAGAATCGGACAGACATCCAAAATAGAAGATTAGAGTCCATGAAAGAGGAGTCTGATTTTGGTTTAATATGAGGGTATAGGCTAGTCAATAAATGATCTGTGTTAACGTATGATAACTGATTGCAAGGCAAATTATTTCAAAAGATGAATTAGTCATACTTTTAGAGGAGTTGGGTAACTAATTCTGACTTCATATCCGGCTTCACGTACCTCTACCTCTTTAAATCCATGCTGTTGTGCAATCAGCTGCGATGACTTTCATAAGTCCATCTGGACCATACATGCAAATGTCTTTTATTCCCTATTTTCCCACCTAAAGTGATGTCACTTCCTGGACCGTGACGTCATCACGGGACAATTAAAAGTTAGCACTCAGGGACATGGTACAGTTCAAGATTCAACATAATGTCTATCCATGCAACCAACTCCCAGATTTCTACATTTGTTGATCTTTCTAACATAAGTTGAGAAAGAAACTTTGCTTCATTTATTCTACTATTGCAATCAGGTTTAATCTCTTTGGGAGAACTTAAGTTGTTATCTTTCTACTTTTATAAAATATGATTTAAACTTTTCAATGAAAGATATATTTCTTTATTTTTCTAGGAGTGACTATGCTATTGATTTCTCAATACTTTGCCTAGATTTGATGTCTTCATCATGAGATCTCCCTTAATGTCATTGCCAAACAATAAGAACAACAAGCTTCTTAAGAACTATTTTCTTACTGTTTGAGGTGTCATTTTTTTTTCTTTTCATTTTATGTAAATGTTTTTTTCAATGCAGTTCTGTTTCTTTTCTTGCCATCCAAAAAACACTCAGGGACAAAAAATTACAACATCGGACATCCCCTAAAGATAGTAAAATTATTTATATAATTACCACATTAATATATTACATTAATATAATTATATCATTTCCAAAATTAGTTTGATTATTTCATCCAACATATTAGGACATAATGATCACGGGAATTGAGTGCCAATTAGTTGTAGCCGAAAAAAAAGGAGGTTAGTTAATCATGAGACTTTAATTACACCGAGTAGACATATTACAAGTGTAAAAGTATGGCAATCCTCCAACGAGTAGCTGCCTCAAACCCTAGTTCTCACGATGTTTTGAGACAGTCAAGGTGCAGTCAGGTGTTTCTGTATTACCTGGTCAGACTCTCTATCTCTGCTGGGATGCTCTTCAGTCTGTTCCCTCCCAGTGACAGTGACTGTAGTCTCAGCAGCTGCAGACACTGGCTCGGCACCTCCTCAAACCTGTTTCCACTAAAATTCAACACTTCCAGCTGCAGAGAGCCAAACTCTTTCGGTAGGGAAAATTCAGTTAAACGATTATTCTTGGCTATAAGGGTTTTGAGTTTGGTCAGTCGGGTAATCTCCTCGCAGATGACCGACAGCGTGTTGTTACTGATATCGAGAAACTCCAGGTTAGAGAATAAACAGATTGATTCGGGCAGAATGGTCATTCGGTTGTAACTCAGATACAATTGCCTCGTGTCTTTCCGTCGTTTCTCGCTAATCGTGTCCAAACTCTGATTGTTCAGATTCAATCGGGACAGGTCAAAAACACCCTCGGCGCTGCTGGCTCCTTCAAAACCCTCCATTTTTTTAGATGATAACGAAAAAGAATCCCCTTCTTATGGTTCAGGCTGTTTTCCAACAGTTCGACCGAGTTTAGGCTCCCCGAACATCCATGTGTGACCTAAATTATTCAGCCTAACGGCAGCATTCACACATTACAGTCAGTGAGTTATCAAAGAGGGTTTATCAAGCGTTCATTCTTTAGCATTCATGTTCAGGGGCTCAACTTTCGCATGGCTCCGCCCAACTGTATTAACCCTTTACTAGAACTTGCTAGAGAAAAACTGTTGTAAATTCTCTTACAACATACACAAACAACTCGAACAAACTATTGTTCTCTTCCAGAACTATGTATACAGACTCTTATTCTCTTTAAAAATCAGTCTGAATTGAGAAACTTTAGTTTTCTTTAGTTTTCAGGGTCCCTTGCTGCTTATGTAACCACAGCTGTTGCAAAGATTTTATTATGCAAGCAGTCAGTGCGTTTTTTTTTTTTTACCATATATTATCCATTTTCCTGCAGCTTATTCGGGGCTGTTCATAACTCTGGCAGTTTACATCTAACAAATGGGTTCATTCTCGCGTTAAGCAGCACGTTTAAGCTTCAACAAGAACCAATGAGGTTCATTCTCGCGTTACGCAGCACGTTTGAGCTTCAGCAAGAACCAATGAGGTTCATTCTCAAGTTACGCAGCACGTTTGAGCTTCAGCAAGAACCAATGAGGTTCATTCTCAAGTTACGCAGCACGTTTGAGCTTCAGCAAAAACCAATGAGGTTCATTCTCGTGTTAAGCAGCACGTTTGAGCTTCAGCAAGAACCAATGAGGTTCATTCTCGCGTTACGCAGCACGTTTGAGCTTCAACAAGAACCAATGAGGTTCATTCTCAAGTTACGCAGCACGTTTGAGCTTCAGCAAGAACCTATGAGGTTCATTCTCAAGTTAAGCAGCACGTTTGAGCTTCAGCAAGAACCAATGAGGTTCATTCTCAAGTTACGCAGCACGTTTGAGCTTCAGCAAGAACCAATGAGGTTCATTCTCAAGTTATGCAGCACGTTTGAGCTTCAGCAAGAACCAATGAGGTTCATTCTCAAGTTACGCAGCACGTTTGAGCTTCAGCAAGAACCAATGAGGTTCATTCTCGTGTTAAGCAGCACGTTTGAGCTTCAGCAAGAACCAATGAGGTTCATTCTCGCGTTACGCAGCACGTTTGAGCTTCAACAAGAACCAATGAGGTTCATTCTCGCGTTACGCAGCACGTTTGAGCTTCAGCAAGAACCAATGAGGTTCATTCTCGCGTTACGCAGCACGTTTGAGCTTCAACAAGAACCAATGAGGTTCATTCTCGTGTTAAGCAGCACGTTTGAGCTTCAGCAAGAACCAATGAGGTTCATTCTCGTGTTACGCAGCACGTTTAAGCTTCAGCAAGAACCAATAAGGTTCATTCTCGTGTTAAGCAGCACGTTTGAGCTTCAGCAAGAACCAATGAGGTTCATTCTCGCGTTACGCAGCACGTTTGAGCTTCAACAAGAACCAATGAGGTTCATTCTCAAGTTACGCAGCACGTTTGAGCTTCAGCAAGAACCTATGAGGTTCATTCTCAAGTTACGCAGCACGTTTGAGCTTCAGCAAGAACCAATGAGGTTCATTCTCAAGTTACGCAGCACGTTTGAGCTTCAGCAAGAACCAATGAGGTTCATTCTCAAGTTACGCAGCACGTTTCAGCTTCAGCAAGAACCAATGAGGTTCATTCTCGTGTTAAGCAGCACGTTTGAGCTTCAGCAAGAACCAATGAGGTTCATTCTCAAGTTACGCAGCACGTTTGAGCTTCAGCAAGAACCAATGAGGTTCATTCTCGCGTTATGCAGCACGTTTGAGCTTCAACAAGAACCAATGAGGTTCATTCTCAAGTTACGCAGCACGTTTGAGCTTCTGTAAGAGCCAATGAGGTTCATTCTCGCGTTACGCAGCACGTTTGAGCTTCAGCAAGAACCAATGAGGTTCATTCTCAAGTTACGCAGCACGTTTGAGCTTCAGCAAAAACCAATGAGGTTCATTCTCGTGTTAAGCAGCACGTTTGAGCTTCAGCAAGAACCAATGAGGTTCATTCTCGCGTTACGCAGCACGTTTGAGCTTCAACAAGAACCAATGAGGTTCATTCTCAAGTTACGCAGCACGTTTGAGCTTCAGCAAGAACCTATGAGGTTCATTCTCAAGTTAAGCAGCACGTTTGAGCTTCAGCAAGAACCAATGAGGTTCATTCTCAAGTTACGCAGCACGTTTGAGCTTCAGCAAGAACCAATGAGGTTCATTCTCAAGTTATGCAGCACGTTTGAGCTTCAGCAAGAACCAATGAGGTTCATTCTCAAGTTACGCAGCACGTTTGAGCTTCAGCAAGAACCAATGAGGTTCATTCTCGTGTTAAGCAGCACGTTTGAGCTTCAGCAAGAACCAATGAGGTTCATTCTCGCGTTACGCAGCACGTTTGAGCTTCAACAAGAACCAATGAGGTTCATTCTCGCGTTACGCAGCACGTTTGAGCTTCAGCAAGAACCAATGAGGTTCATTCTCGCGTTACGCAGCACGTTTGAGCTTCAACAAGAACCAATGAGGTTCATTCTCGTGTTAAGCAGCACGTTTGAGCTTCAGCAAGAACCAATGAGGTTCATTCTCGTGTTACGCAGCACGTTTAAGCTTCAGCAAGAACCAATAAGGTTCATTCTCGTGTTAAGCAGCACGTTTGAGCTTCAGCAAGAACCAATGAGGTTCATTCTCGCGTTACGCAGCACGTTTGAGCTTCAACAAGAACCAATGAGGTTCATTCTCAAGTTACGCAGCACGTTTGAGCTTCAGCAAGAACCTATGAGGTTCATTCTCAAGTTACGCAGCACGTTTGAGCTTCAGCAAGAACCAATGAGGTTCATTCTCAAGTTACGCAGCACGTTTGAGCTTCAGCAAGAACCAATGAGGTTCATTCTCGTGTTAAGCAGCACGTTTGAGCTTCAGCAAGAACCAATGAGGTTCATTCTCGCGTTACGCAGCACGTTTGAGCTTCAACAAGAACCAATGAGGTTCATTCTCAAGTTACGCAGCACGTTTGAGCTTCTGTAAGAGCCAATGAGGTTCATTCTCGCGTTACGCAGCACGTTTGAGCTTCAGCAAGAACCAATGAGGTTCATTCTCGCGTTACGCAGCACGTTTGAGCTTCAACAAGAACCAATGAGGTTCATTCTCGTGTTAAGCAGCACGTTTGAGCTTCAGCAAGAACCAATGAGGTTCATTCTCGTGTTACGCAGCACGTTTAAGCTTCAGCAAGAACCAATAAGGTTCATTCTCGTGTTAAGCAGCACGTTTGAGCTTCAGCAAGAACCAATGAGGTTCATTCTCGTGTTACGCAGCACGTTTAAGCTTCAGCAAGAACCAATAAGGTTCATTCTCGCGTGTTACGTAGTACGTTTGAGCTTCTGCAAGCAGATTCCGATGAGCTTCTGTTTATGGTCACTGATCAATGTTCATATGGGAATAAATCGGTTCATCATATAAAGCTATCAAGTCTCTTCAGAAAATCTGGATAAAACAGATTGATTCTTATAGATTAGTTTCATGATCACTTTATGAACTTTTTGAAGCGACAAAGTGGTAGTGGCGTAGCTGTCAATGGAGGGTTAGAAATTTCTCAGATTTCATTTAAAATATCTTAATTTGTGTTTCGAAGATGAATTAAAGTCTTACGTTTTGGAACGACATGAGGGCGAGTAATTGATGAGAATTTTTTCTTTTTTTGAGTGAACTAACCCTTCAACCATTTCTTACAGTCACTTGTGAATATAGAAGAAATAAAAGCCACATTCAAATCAAGTTTTCAAATCAAATAGTTTTTACAGGATAGCATTTCTTTCCCAGTTGATTACCTCCTGAAGTTAGCCTACATAAAATCAAAAATCCACACACTAAACCGTAATCATTTTTGTGAGACATAAGATATCAAACGTTCGTACTTTTTTATTTTTATTATTGCATTATTATTAGCACACAGTACATATCAAATAATAATCAGAGAAGTAAATATGAATGAAACAGAACAAGGGTTTTTACAGTAAAATGTTTTAATTCTGCCCCATTGAATAAAACAATCATACAGACATATAAAAGGCTGTCTAGGTGTCTACCATAATACTGGAAAATTCTTGTGCACCGTGTCCTATATTAGGTGGTTTATACCTACAGAAGAAGCCACTTCACCCGTGGCGCACTGTTTGTATATAAGGCACTAATTACCACAAAGGATTCGTACTGTTAGTGGAATTTAGTGGAAATTAAACAAGCTTACACACACACACACAAATTCTCCCAATTCGGTGGGAATGCAACTACACTACAGAGGCAATAGCGACTCTAATCCTTATTCTGACAGATATTTTACGTAACAGGTATAAAGTAGTTGCTGGGTCCAGAGTAGTGGTATACCTGGAGGTTTTCGTACAACAATTTAAAACATCCTAAACATCAGGCTTTGGTTTCAGATCACTCCTCCTGTACTCAGTCCCACCTCAACTGCTTAAACTCCTTTATTTCGTATAAACCTGGCTTGTTAGATCATTTTCATCGATTCAAACTGAGCATCAGAGTGGGACTGAACGCAGTGAGAGAGTTTCAGCATGAACTGCCTCTAGCAACTAACATAAATACAAGCTCAATGCATTTGTGCAGCAGTTTTCTTCCAATCTATGGAGCTGATCTACTCTGATCGAAGGACTTTCGATGCAATCGCTCATGGCAGAAAAGGCATGCATGTCAAGTAATAAAATAAAAATTCAAAGATATTGCCTCTCTACTTTACTGAGCCACACTGCTTCTAGTGTGTAATGAGCGTATCTACCATCTAATGCATAAGAGCAAAGCCGCAAACCGAGGAATTCTAACATTAGCACCTTTACGAAAGGTCTCAAGACTATGACTGCGTTCGTGATGAGAGTGAAAGAGAGAGCGAGCTTCTTTCAAGTCACATTTTTTTATCTGTCAAGCGAGCTTTCACTAGTTTGTTGTTGTTGTTTTAGCATGACTATCTACCATCTGACTGAGGGATATCTCTAGTTCTGAAGCTCTGAAGTCACAGTTTGATGGATGAACCCGTGTTGTTTTGCTCTCTCGGCATCACTCTCGAAACCCTTTCTTATTCTTCTTTCTTCTTCTATTGCCATTGTCTCAATAAAATAAAAAATAAACATTTCCACATATAACTGTAGACAGACAAACAAATAAATGGTATAAAGAATGGTACATAAAATCAAACAATAGTGAATAAAACAAGGGCCCCCATAACAAAGTGCTGGGGCCTCTTCGGCATCGTTTGGAGTGACACAATCAAACAGTTTACAGCACTCGAAGACATATGAACATACAAAAGAATGAAAAGCTAATGAAATATGTAGAAAAATACAACCGCAATGAAAAGCACATTAACCAGAGAGTAGATGCAGTTCATATAGCAATAAAAGTAATAACCTATTTATTGAAAATACTGTGATTCTTCCAATAACAGTACGTAATCTCAGGAATCCTGATTGTGATCAGTAGGAGAGGAATTCGTCCACATCTTCTCCCTCCTCTTGTCTCTCTCTGTCCTGTTTTAGACCTCCTTTGTGCTGCTCTTCATCTTCTCCACAGTCTCCTGATGGAGGGAAAAAGTTACAAGTCAGTCCATTCCGAGGTTCTGCCTGGGTTAGGGTTAGATAGGGTTAGGTAACAATCATGAATGTAACCGCCTATGAGGAAGGTCACCTGCAATTTACAGCCCTTTAAAAAGTGTATTAGTCAGATGACAAACTAACTCCTCCCTCAAGCTCAGCTAATCCTGCCTTGACTTGAAGAAGCTAGTTCTTAGATTCTTAATGATGTCCAACAAAACCACTTACGACTGTATGTCACATTTGACTTCACTTTACTTGTTTAAGAGTTAGTGCATGTAGTGTGAGACTATAAAATGCTCTTTAAATCAGCAAGCTCCTGCTTCTACTGAGGGATTCAGTTTCTGTGTGCCTGCAGTGTATTATGTGATAAACCCTAAGTAAAAACACATTTGCGGTGTGCTTCCTATTCATTATTTTATGGTTCCGTAAGATTAGTGTGCTTCCCTTGTAACCACACTCGTAATTAAGGTTGGTGTGTTCACTATCGTGGTCCACCTTTGTAACTACTGAGTGTGTCCCCTCTTTTTTTTAAAGGGGCAGAAGGCACACAGATTAGGAAGGAGTTTTTTAAAAGCGCTCCACTCTTTTATCTGTTAGAGAAATTATTTAGGTCTTCTCTGCGCTGTTTCTGTAAAGGAGGTAGAGCGATTGCTATAATTGCTCCCCTTATAGCTTTCGCATCGGAGACAATATGAGAATGCTTTCTTTCTATTGTATGTGGTGGTGCAGGTGTAGAACTGGGCTTTTATGCGACCCCATCCCTTTCTTCTACCTGCCGCCCTTCCTGGTATGGTCGGTTATGTGGCTGTAAAGCGAATATGGCTAGCTGCATATGCCGGCCAGATATTACTGAAAGTATGACGTCTATATTAACGTGCCTCCCTGATAGCGTGAGAGTAGAGTCCTAGAGGAAGAGACTGGGCATTCACGCTATAGCGTCTCACTCTGCCCTCTAGTGTCCCCTAGTGAATTAGGTTTAGGGGCAGTCTCAGTATTCTTCGTATTCTATAGAACGAGGGAACGATGGGCATTCGTGCTGTTTTGCGTCCCTGATCGCCATTCTGATCGCCATTCTCCCGCTGGAAGTGCTATGTGCTCCTTCTGTGAACACATGTTAATTGGCTAGACAAGACAGGAAAAGGGGACAATACCGCCATAGCGTCCCACTGTCGCTGACGTAATGCTCGAGATAATGTTAAAATGTTTCTCTGTGAATCTGAATTGAAGGCTGGTTCAGTTTTTGGTCACTAGGTGCAGTGTATGGTAAGCTTGGCTACGGTCTATAGCTCGCTGTTGGTTCACAAGCACAGCGGGCAGGCATTTTCACAAGTATGGCGTAGCGAGTATTTCGTTCCCCATAGCGTCATCTTTCTCGACGCAGTGTAGAGTTCCACTTAGAAAGGGAACTTCTCAGGTTAGGTTAGGACTGTCACCATGGTTCCCCGAGAAGGGGAACGAGACACTGCATCGCCTTGCCATTCTTCCGGACATGCCTGTACGTCTTCCTTCAGACAATTGGCTTTATGCACAGCTGCACTACTTCCTGAACTTTAGCCAGCTCCTTTGTTTCCTGTCTGCCATTATTGGACAAACTGATTAATCCAGGTGTGCCTGGCCTCAGTAACAATAATCAGGCACACCTGGATTAATCAGTTTGTCCAATAATGGCAGACAGGAAACAAAGGAGCTGGCTTAAGTTCATGAAGTAGTGAAGCTGTGCATAAAGCCAATTGAAGTTGATGACATCCTCTTCTCTTTGAACCATGGTTACAGTCGTCACCTGAGACAATTCTTTATATTTTTTTAAAGAAGTCTCTTATGCTCACCAAGGCTGCATTTATTTGGCTCAAAATAATAAAATATTATAAAATATTAACAAATGTTCTCTATTTGAATATATTTTCAAATGTAATTTATTCCTGTGATCAAAGCTGAATTTTCAGCATCATTACTCCAGTATGTCTTCAGTGTCACATGATCCTTCAGAAATCATTATAATATGGTGATTTGCTACTCAAGAAACTTTTCCTATTATTATCAATGGTGAAAACAGATGTGCTGCTTAATATTTTTGTGAAAACAGTGATACCAGGAAACCAAGATTCTTTGATAAATAGAAAGTAAAAAAAAAAAACAGTTATTCATTGAAATAGAAATCTTCTGTAACATTATAAATGCCTGGTTCTCAGTTTTAAACGGAATAAAAGGTTTAATTTCTTTAAAAAAAAAAAATTACCTTACTGACCCCAAACTTTTGAAAGTTTTTTCTCAATATATTTTGGTATTGAATGAAATATAAATATATTTAAGGCATTTTCTTTATCAGATGGGACAGTCCGATAGGAAGCAGTTAAAAATGAATTTGTAATAAATGAATGACATTAATTTGCTATGAAGTTAGTCAGCTGACCTGATGCTTGTTGAGTTCAGCCACACGACGGGTCCACTCCTCTTCAGTCATCTCCTCATCCCCATTAGTGTCAATAACTGGGCTTTTCTCTATGGAGCCAGTCCGTCTCATTATCATTTCATTATAAAAATCTACATTTATTATAAAATCAGTACTTTGGAGAAAAGTGGGGTAAGATGTGTCAGTCCCTTAACGTAAGAAACCTTCTTATAATGTGACCAAATACAGTTTTCAGAACTTCTCGTCACTTTACCACTTTTTTGTCAAGTCTTATTTCTATGGCCTTGTATTGCCAATGCTATCTGAAATATATATCTTGACATCCTGATATATATTTGGGTGAATTATTATTATTTTTTTATCTCAGTGTCCTTTTGCCTCGACTATGCAGTGTAAAGTGGCACAGTTTACCCCACTCTCTGCTAATCTATCAAAATATGATGATAAAATGTATTTGGTGATTTAAACTCACCATCACAGGTCATGGCGGTGCAGACCCAGTTTCCACACGCGCAGACGCAGCGGTTGCACTCCACCTGTGTCTCGGCGCCGTCCTCATAGGTCTCATCTTCCAGAGCACATTCTGTAATAATACACACACCATACCCATGTTACCACAAAAATATGTGCTCCAAAAATATGCGAAATATTTCAAAACAAGCTTTCAAAAAGCAAAAGAAGGCTTTGACATTGACCACCAACACTTTATTCTTTATTTACAAGCTTGAAATCAGTGACTTCTCTCAGAACATAGCCATTTTGTGTGAAAGGCATGCATTACATGAATGTGCCTCCAACCAAGTATGCCTTAGTCATTCCACTGTAATTTCCTGTTTTGAATTTGGGAATCTGGGACAATGTTGCTACAACCATTCAGGGGAAACTAGGGTAAATGAATATGACTGAAGTGTGCAGTTCTGAACAATCATGGCAAGCTGAAGCCAGGACATTTGCTTTTGATTCTGAATGATATACTATGAATGCTGTTAAGTAAGTTCAATGTAAACATAATTTATAAATGTGATATACCCTTCTCCATGATATTTATATTGTTCTATAGTATGTCCTTTTTCATATCCTGTGACGGATACACAGGTCCATGTTCTGAGCAGTGTTATTTTAATATTATGTATATACTATTATGTTTTTTTTATTAATATTTTTAATAAACTTGTATTTTTATATAATCATTTTAGTTTGAGTTTTAGTCATTTTGTTATGCGTTTTTGTCATTTTTATTAGTTTTTGTTCATTTTATATTTCTATTAACTTATACATTTTTATTTAAGTTTGTTATAGTAATTTTAGTAGTACTTCAACTTGAACTACTTACCAGTTAGTTGCAAAGACAACATATCTTCTTTTCATTTAATTTTTCCATCTAGCATTTCGAGTTTTTTTTCAGCTTTATTTCAATTAACAAAACATTTTTCATAGCTTTAGTTTTAGTTGACAATAGGTTTGAATGTGTAAACTCTGCTAGAGAAGGCAGTTCCTCCCACTGAACTTTCACCTAGTTCTGCATACGGAGCCGATCAGCCTGAGGAACATTCTGTGGAAGAGCGGAAAACCCCTTTCTGCCTCACACAACTACAATTCTGGGAAAACTATGGAACTGAACATTCCTTTAAGAAGGTTCTGTAATACAGAAGCAAAACCTTTATTATGAAGGAATTAAAACTCCACCTTCAGAGTAAAAAAGGACTACGGCTTTGTACACAATCTTGACTGCCCACATTGTCATTATACAAGTGGTGCATTTTTTGTTCGCATATGTGGTTTAAATTGCATCTGCTCATATTTTCTGGATTCACCAACGTTTCTGACTTTTGCATATTGGTTGAAAAAAGTCTGTATAATCCACATGCAGAAAGAAGGAAAGACAGAAAGAGACTTACTCTTCTCAGGAGGGTTGAAGCCTGGTTTCAGGCAGTTGAGGAACTCATCAAAGCTCAGTTTCCAGTCGGCATTCTCATCTGAGAGCTCGATAAGAGCGTCCACACAAAGACTCCTGCGAGATACATGTGGGATCATTTGTAAATTCCTTTAAGGACAAAACATTTTATTCAGATGTGATCAAGAGGGCATTTTTGGAGTTAAAAATACAAGTCCTATTTGTGTTTTCAATGCACTATCCAGCTAACCAGTAGGGCAGTGAAATGTTTGCCCGTTATTATCAGTGTTTGTAGAGTTTTTCCACTCTAGGTCATCCTGACCGCCAGATGGACACAATAAACTCCCATGACCTTTACTGTCAGAGAAACAGGAAGAAGTCCAGTGTGAAAGGGATTATTATGATGATTATAACTGTAGTAGTGGATAGAGATTGTTAGTGGCTAATGGAAAATGTAAAGTCTGTCCTCATTTAGACAAAAGGGTACAAAATCCTGACTTCTCTTTTGCATTCCACTGAACAGTTGTGTCTACATTTTGTTTATCGACCAGCTTCCACAGAAAAAAACAGTTAAAGATCAGGAGAACTTTTAACATATATTTTACGTATCGTATAGATATTTTCAGCTGATCATTGAAATGAATGGAAATTAAAGGTGTAATTCCCACTTTCCCCTCCCTCCATTATTATATTAATGTTGATTACTAATTTTCAATGACAGACTTATAAACTATTTGGTTTCCCCAATCTTGCAAATTTGGTTATATCCTTGAGTACCAACATAATGTAACATTAGACCATCTTTTCTAAACCACCTTACTGACACCAAACTTTTGACCGGTAGTGTAGTGGTTTTGTGAGTGAGTGTGACTGTGTGTGTTTTCACCTGAGTAGACGGTTGTTCTCCTCTTCAACGTACGAGTTCATCTGAACGGCGGTCCCATTGTGCTGAATGAACTTGAGCAGCTCTGAAGAATCCAGCTGAGTGTCTCCGTTATCATAATTCTACCAAGAAGCATAAGAGCATACTGAAAATAAATGTAATGAACTCATGTATTTTCACACTTGAAATAGTTAACCCTCTATCAAGTAAAAGTAATCCTGGGTTATCCTGCTTCAAGTTTCACACTGCTCATAATTTACCTGTGGTTAACAATTAATCTTGGTTTTCATAAACTGACACATGGTTTCAAACTACATCCCTAAACCCTGGGTTTATAAGTCACAGTGTTTCTGTTACTGTCCAAAGCACAATAATGTAATGCACGGTTGGGGAAGTCTTAGGTTTCGCACTGGTTTTACACCCAAACCAAGTTAGAATGTTGTTTCGGATCAATGTTTCATAACCCCTGCTTCTAAATAACAAGTGTGAAACATTCCTTTACCCGGTCCCGGGGTTAAAACTTAAGCGTGAAAAGGCCTAGTGTTGAGATCAGACAAAAAAAGTATGCTCAATTTAATTAACTTTTACATTTTGATTAACAATTACAGTTTTTCTCGATTGCTTAAACACATTTCTTGAAACTATGCCTCGTATTCTCAAAACAGTAAACACAAATCCATAACGTCTCACCCAATTCCTCAAACATCCTATTTTCAGGTCAAAATGAAGCTCTACACTCAAAACCATTCACTCTTGCTGAAAAACCAAACTTTGCCCTCAGACAGGACACACAAGCCCTCAAAAATACACACACTACAACATAGTCTTACACACTGGTGCTATAAATTCAAAACAACATTTCCAAAACTGGTAATTCATGTTGCTCCCCCCCCCCATCTTTTTTTCCCCCCTCTCTCCTACTCTTACGTAAGATGTGAGCATCATATGACAGTAAAAGAGCAAACACAAACCTTATTCAAATATGGAATTGTATTGGAATGGTAAAGAGTGTTGGTACATGCCTCCACTCAAGGATACAATATGATGAACAAGTCTAAGAATGTTCCACATATGGTTGAAATACCATCATTGGCCTAGAAAGATAACATTCTGGGAGTCAAGACTATAAAGGAGAAAGGATGCCCTCCCTTCACTGTCACACTCTGCAGCCACTCTGTGTGACTGATGAGGTTTATGTTCTTGAAAGAAAAGGCCAGCAGTCGTACAAAGACAATTGTAAATGTTTGTCTCTTATTCAGTGATATAAATTTGTTTGCCACCACACCTCCCTGAAGGTTCTGATGATGGAGGCGACGGTGAAGCGACTCAAATTTGGCTGAACTCGTTGCCCAGCCTCCCTTATATAGTCATACCATGGACAAGGACATTGCCAACTAAAGTGGCTTGAATTTCATCCGAGACTGCTTGTCTTCTTGCCCTTGCCCTTCCTTCTCCTCCTATTCCTCTTCCTGTTCCTCTTCCTCCTCCTCTTCCTCTCCCTCCTCGACATATTGCTTAATTTCTCTGTGGATCCATTGTTCCAAAACTCAGTTAAATGATTTTTATCTTTTATAAAAGATTGTATAACCTTTTATCTATCGATTGAAGGATCTGACTGATGTGTGTTCAATTTTGACTCTTAGTGTTTTCACCTGGGTAATTGTGTGCTAACTGAGCTGAAGCTGTGCTGACTTGAGTGAACAATTTTGAATGCTAGTGCTTTCTAAATGACCACGTGGTGTAGGCAAGGGATTTGTGTGTAGAGTTTTGCTTTGACAGTTCAACAAATCTGACTAATGTGTCAAAACAGGGGAATAGTGTTCATAGTTCAGTGAAATGGGTGTGCTTTTTGATAAATGGCATTATGGTTTTGATATTTTAGTTCAAAAGCCTGGTTATAGTGTTTAAGCAATCGAGAAAAACTGTAAACAAATACTTACAATATTTTTTACTACAATTAATTGAAAGTTGATTGAATGAGTTATGTTAAAATTATGAAACTGCTTGACACTGTTTTTTTGTTGAATACAGTCGAGAAGGTCATGATGATCACTATTAGACAGGTCATTTTAAGTCAAGGAAACAGCATGAAAAGTAGCAAGATGTAAATATAAAATGTCTAAGTTATCTAATATCCTTAAAGTTCCCATGAAATCAAAATTGACATTTTTTTGTCTTTTCGTACGAATATGTTAACTGTAAAAGCTATTGTGTTCCAAAACAATAACAAAATTTGCATTTAGAAGATATAAGCGTTCAAACCGATCAATATGGGATGGATCAATGATTTTGATGGTATCAATCTACATACACTTCAGCTTCTCATCAGATATTCTGTCCAATCAAATGCTCCCTCGAATCTAAAGAATGAAGTCTTCCTGAAATGGGAGTGTGAGACGCAGCAGGCCAGACTCTGAGGTTATCTGGTCTCTGTGCAAGTGCTGCAGTGTTTGCTCTGAGCAGATAGTCTGATGACTAATATGTCTGATATCCACTCGGTAGTCTGCAAATGTGTGTAGGACAGTAGGTAGATGAGACTGTGCGCTACAGTATATGAACCCTTTTCACATTTACGGGCTTCTCTGAAGCGGAAGTCATCATAGTTTGGGTAAACATCTACTGTATATTAGTGAACGGAAATTATAGGCTATATGAAATATTTTTTGTGTATGCACATTTTGCTCCAGTAGCAACAGAAAAAAATCCACAATGGTGTTTCTTTACTAAAGAAGTAAAAAAATGTAAAGAGATTGATTAAGGTGGTCAGAAGAGAGAAAGATGAAGTGTATTTGGTGTCACTCCTTTAGCTGATGTATTAGAAACTCTAGGTATCTGAAATTGAATGCCAAGTTTACCAAGTATATTGTTATAAATGTACATTAAACTTTGTAAAAAATAAAAATACAAACAACTTTGCTAGATTTGCGATGTTAATAACTGTGGAAACACTTCATCGCAGGAAAAAAAAGCCATTTCAATTCTTCAGTTTATACAGACACATGCATCAGTGATCAACATAAGCTACTTTGAAACTTTTACACATCATGCACTTGGTTTAATCTTATCTCAACAGTTTGTCAGAAGACTGTACTCTGCCTGGTACAAGTGATTTTGTCATGTTGACCAATAAACAAGAGTAAAAGGACATGTTCATGATTGAGTCAAACTTCCAGGCTTTGTTCTCCAACATTTGAAGGGAAAATTGACCTGAAATTTTGAATTATTCCATCATTTATTCCCCTAATGTCGATCCAAACCTGAACATGACACTGTTTCTTCTGTGGAACACAACAGAATCTATTTTGTAGAATGTTTCAGTGAAAGTCAATAGGGTTCAAATCAACATTTGACCGCATTGACTTCCATTGCTTGGAGAAAAATCTATTTTCTTTTGAGTTCCACAGAAGAAGAAAATTCATACAGGATTGGAATGAGTGAGCAAATATTGACAGGAATTCATTTTGGGGTGGACTATCCCTTTAAATACTTTAGAGAAGGATGTTTAACTGATCTGGGGTGCGTTTCCCGAAAGCATCGTTAGCCAACTATGGTCGCAAGTTGGCCGCAAATCCCATTGAACTCTATTGGTAACGACGGAACTTGCGACCATAGTTGGCTAACGATGCTTTCGGGAAACACACCCCAGAGCAGCATATGGATTATTGGTCAGGTGATAGCAGTCAGTCAGATTTATGGATTGTGCTGACAGCTGTAGAGACTTGTTCATCAGCCATCTGTGCGTCACATCTCTGCCAGTGCAAAGGTGAACTAATACTGAAACAGACTGATCCATCAAAAGATCCAACAAACTGCTGCTATGCAAACAGAAGTCATTTTAGGTGTATTTTACACGCCTTAGGAGGCTGTCAGAAAAATGATGTGGCGTGTCCTGAAGGCAATTTGAAGAGCGGCAGGAGGGCGCAGACATTCCCTGGTGGAGGCTAATATACAAAAAGCCCTGATGCTGGAGGATCTAGACCAGAATCAATCTCATTCCTTTCATGACTACACTTCAAACTGATATCAATGCAAAAGAGATGTCAAAAGAAATGTTCAAAAATGTGGAAACCAAAACTGTCACTTAACCTATTCTGCTTATGTTATGATGTTAATAATTCCGCATATTGTTGGCAGTGGCGGAGCCATATGCCTGAAGCGCCATTTGCTTCACACCAGACACATCGCGCTCTCAAGTTCAAGTTCACAAAAGTGCCGTGGATGGGTTTTGCTGTAAAACGGTAACAGAAAGGACAATCTAATTTACGCACCTGTTTTTGTTTTCTGTTATGAATCAGTTCATTCAGTTTTTGGTTCGGTCTCATTTATGTATTTACGTGGTTGTTATACTATTACTCCTGAAATCTCCTGCGTGTTATTGTTGTATTAATATTAAAGACTGTTTTTGTTGTTCACTTCATCTTGCGCTTTATTGAAGCCACTTTACACTTTAGCCACATATACACTAATTTGCATACATTTTAAGAACATAAATCTGAACATTGGATGAAGCCAGGTTAAAAATTCTTGTTTCATTTTGTTGACATATTAAAATTTTAATTTACTGCAGGATTTTTTTTATCTCTTTTTTTTGGATTAAAATGTTTTATAAAATCAGGTAGATAATAAATTAACAAACCTCACTGTACAAACCTTCAGAATAAAACTATAAAGATTGATGTAAGTGCTACTGAAGTGGAGATTTCTGACAGAGTTCAGAACTCAGTTTGAGAAAACAGCCTTTAAAGATATGCATTCGAATTAAAATCTACAGATGGAAATACATAAAGTGCAATAAAAACACTTAAAAGTCTATTTTGGATGTTTTCTTTGAAACGTAGCCCACAATCTAAAAACTTTTTGCCTGTAGTGTCTTGTCATAAAGTACGGAAATATACAAATTCTTGCTGGTTTAATATTTGAAATGACTGCACACACCTTGAAGTACTTGAGGAGGATATCAGTGAAGTTGGAGCCCTTAGTGAACCAGCCGTCTGGAACAACCTCTGTCTGCAGCCAGTCGATCACACGTCTGCGCAGCTCGTTACGATCCGCAACGTAACACACAACTTCAGAGATCACACACACAGGCAGACAGACACAAAGTTAGACAGAAGAACATGATGTAACACATATATCATATGCTAACTGGTGTTTCAGGTTTAGTAAATTCAGCTTTATCCTCCTGGGATCCAGCAAGTCAGTTTTGTTCTTGACAGAGCACATTTTACTGATTAGATCCACTGGTGCATCATGAAGAGGACATCCTGGGCTTCTTGGGAAATGTTTGGGAGTTCTCTTCTTGGTTTTTAAAAATGTGTGATTATCATGTCCATTTGATAAATGTCGGATATTTGAAATAAACCAATTTTAAGGAATGAGAAACAGTATTCTGAAAGAAAAAAGATCTGCATAAAAAAACAGAAAATGTCCTAGTAATTTTCTGCAAGAATATGATCTGCTAAGTTTGCGGACACGAAAGGGCAGTTTACACGACACCGTTTTCAACTAAAAACGTAAAACTTGCGTTCAATGCGTTCTGGACATTCATTTACACGACAACAGCATTTTGGGGGCCTGATAATGCAAACTTTTGAAAACGGGATTGAAAGTGCAAGTTTTTGAAAATGAAACCACTACCATCTCTATGTAAACTACAAAAGCATGAATTTTGTGTGTTACGTGTTCAGTCTATAGGCACGTAGTGTTTCTTTACAAAGTGGCATGGCATCGTTTTCACAGAACCGTGTGAACGGGGATCGTTTTGCAACTTCGCAGTTTGCCACGTCAATTTGCAGTTACATCAAAAAAGTAATGTGATTATGTAATGTACGTTACTTGTAATGCATTACTTTACTCGATACATCAGAAAAGTAATCGGATAACGTAATGCACGTTACTTGTAATGCTTTACTTGTTACATCAAATGTAATCTGATTGCGTAATGCACGTTAATTGTAATGCTTTACTTGTTACATCAAATGTAATCTGATTGCGTAATGCACATTACTTGTAATGCTTTACTCGTTACATCAGAAAAGTAATCGGATTACGTAATGCACGTTACTTGTAATGCTTTACTCGTTACATCAGAAAAGTAATCGGATTACGTAATGCACGTTACTTGTAATGCTTTACTTGTTACATCAGAAAAGTAATCTGATTACGTAATGCACGTTACTTGTAATGCTTTACTTGTTACATCAGAAAAGTAATCTGATTACGTAATGCATGTTACTTGTAATGCTTTACTTGTTACACCAGAAAAGTAAGCGGATTACGTAATGCACGTTACTTGTAATGCTTTACTCGTTACATCAAAAGTAATCTGATTACATAATGCACATTACTTGTAATGCTTTACTCGTTACATCAAAAGCAATCTGATTGCGTAATACACGTTACTTGTAATGCTTTACTCGTTACATCAGAAAAGTAATCTGATTACATAATGCACATTACTTGTAATGCTTTACTCGTTACATCAAAAGCAATCTGATTGCGTAATGCACGTTACTTGTAATGCTTTACTCGTTACATCAAAAGCAATCTGATTGCGTAATGCACGTTACTTGTAATGCTTTACTTTTTACATCAGAAAAGCAATCTGATTACGTAATGCATGTTACTTGTAATGCTTTACTTGTTACATCAGAAAAGTAATCTGATTACGTAATGCATGTTACTTGTAATGCTTTACTCGTTACATCAGAAAAGCAATCTGATTGCGTAATGCATGTTACTTGTAATGCTTTACTTGTTACATCAGAAAAGTAATCTGATTGCGTAATGCACGTTACTTGTAATGCTTTACTCGTTACATCAGAAAAGCAATCTGATTGCGTAATGCATGTTACTTGTAATGCTTTACTTGTTACATCAGAAAAGTAATCGGATTACGTAATGCATGTTACTTGTAATGCTTTACTTGTTACATCAGAAAAGTAATCTGATTACGTAATGCATGTTACTTGTAATGCTTTACTCGTTACATCAGAAAAGCAATCTGATTGCGTAATGCATGTTACTTGTAATGCTTTACTCGTTACATCAGAAAAGTAATCTGATTGCGTAATGCACGTTACTTGTAATGCTTTACTCGTTACATCAGAAAAGTAATCTGATTGCGTAATGCACGTTACTTGTAATGCTTTACTCGTTACATCAGAAAAGCAATCTGATTACGTAATGCATGTTACTTGTAATGCTTTACTTGTTACATCAGAAAAGTAATCTGATTACGTAATGCATGTTACTTGTAATGCTTTACTCGTTACATCAGAAAAGTAATCTGATTGTGTAATGCACGTTACTTGTAATGCTTTACTCGTTACATCAAAAAGTAATCTGATTTTTGTATGCATGTTACTTGTTATGTGTTACTCCCAAAACTGCTGATTTCAGATGAGATTGAAAACACCTGATCACTAGTCTGAAAACATCAATAGATCAATGTAGATTTCAGTCTGAGGTTTTCTCAGAGAGGAGAGCTACACTAGAAATGTGTCTTTTTTAAACATAATTAGATTTATAAGCTAATAAGTGTAAATCAACATACGCTGGTAGACTGGAGGGAGCGTGAGCATTTTCTACATAGCCCGAGTTAGGTTTTCACAGAGTTGTGCCTCCACCAGATCTTTGATGGAATCACGTCCTCATGTTCTGATTTCAAGACACGCAAAGTTCAACTTCTATAAAGGCAAGGGCGTAGATTTGGTTTGAACATTGGGGGGGTTGAAGTTTGGGTATGCCTCCTGATATTGTGATCATGGTATAAATAATGAGGGGGTTGTAATGCATAGATTTAAATATTGGGGGGGTTATATCCCCCCCATCCCCCCCACAAATTACGCCCCTGTATAAAGGTCTTCTCCGTCTGCTGGTCGAACGGGAACAAACTCAATTGCGTTTGCAATTACACAGTAGTATATTTGTATATATTTTATAGTTTTCACATGATTTTATATCATCATGCCTGGGTTTTACACACAGTATTGCTGTGTTATCACCGTATTATGTTTAATACAGTATCTTATTTGATAAATATATTACGCATACTGTTCTCTGTAAAATGCTAAAGAACATGTTTATTTTAAACGCCTATGAAATGTAGGCACTGCTGCTTCATATGTACAAGTTTTCATACAAAGATACAACCGATAAAGTTATTTCATAACCAATGATTTCATTATTGTATGCGTCAATGTTACAAAAGCATGTTTAAAAAGGAAATGAGTTCAAATTGGTTGGTGATTGAAAAACCATCACTCTTGCCAATAGCATCTTTATTTTCTTAATAGCTGATGTCCTCTATAGAGCACATACAATAAACTCATGGTCCAAATACTTTAAAGCCATAAACAAAATTGCAAAAACTTGGTCCCAAGAGATTAAATACATTCTCTACATCTAAAGAGTTATTTTGAGCGCAAGTAATTCCACTGTCGCCGTGTCAGAGAGGTTATGTCTGCTCTCAGTATCTCTGAGCTCATAATATGTCGGTAATTAATGGTAATCTGTGCAGCCGACAGATAAGTAGAGTCATCAGAAAGCTCTGGTTTGGCTCTTAGCCAGTGGTCATAATTCAACTCACCTGGGCTGGCTGCAGCCTTCTCCTTCTTCTTCTCTGTAAGAGACAAAGATAAACGTGAGTGGAGTGATGTCTCACAATCTGCACGTAGTTATGACTGAATCTTCCCTTGGTTATCATCTGAGCAACTACTCGCATCAAATATAGATAAGAGGTTACAACGTCACCTCATAGCATGTCGTAATGTAACAATATACGTGGTCAGAATAACATGATAACAGACTTAGACCTGGATTTGACCGTTTGTTCAACGTCCAATGATCCAACACTCTTTGCTGAGATGGTAATAAGTCTAAGACGTCAATGTTACAGAGCTGGACCATTGATGAGTACATTAGTAAGAACAAGAGAGAATGTCCTGTTCCAGTCAGATAAACTGTTCCCAAGGGATCTTGCCAAAGTGAATCAATACATTATGTTCCTATCTCTTATTTTATCCCGTTATCAATCAGAAATGTTGGATGAAGCTTATCCTCTATTCTTACTATAAGCAGGATCCCAGCGTTCCCATGATGTCTTTCCTGGGTAAACAATATCCCAAACAACTTTTAATGAGATTTTGTTTACCACATCTTTTACTATGTTAATAAACACAGACTGTTCAAAATGCATACACAATATTTCTAGCCACTAGCTCTGGTTATTAATTTATTACAAGTATGTTAAGAAATCAATACATGTATTCAGCAACGATGCCTTACATTTTATAAAAGTGACAGAAATCTTTTACAAAGAAAAACATCATTACTATTTCAAACAAATTCAGTTCTTTTGAATCCTAAAAAAAAATATTAGTTTCCACAAAAATATGAAGCAGCACAACTGTTTTCAACATTGATGATAATAAGAAAACTACCACTTTGACGCTTCGAACAGTTCATAAAGAGATCGTAAAACTACTCCATAGGAATTGAGCGGTTTAGTCCACATTTTCTGAAGAGACATGATTATTATATATGATGAACAGATTGAATTTAGGCATTTATTTTATTGAACTTCTGCAAAAACCAATGAGGTTCAAACACGCTGCGTAACAGGAGAATGAACCTCATTGGTTCTCACACATCAAGTGAACAGTTGAGCTTCCGTTTACCACAACTGATGTGTGAGTTGATGAATGTTTATGTGAATAAAAGCCTGAATTCAATCTGTTCATCATATAAAGCGATCAAGTCTCTTCAGAAAAATTGTACTAAACCACTCAATTCATATTGATTAGTTTTACGATCTCTTTATGAACCTTTTGAAACGTCAAAATGGTAGTTGCGTAGCTGTCAATGGAGGGCTTGATTACGTTCCCGGTCTATTTTTATCCTCAGTTCTGTTTGATCAGTTTTCCTGTCTTCTTTAGTTGCTTGTGTTTGCTCCCTATGATCATTCCTGTGGATTTTCTTGTGGATATTCTGAATAAAAACCTGTTTTTCTTTGAGTTCATTTTCATCATGCGATTACTAACAGCAACCAAGCGTCACAGTCGTCACTTTTTTTTTTTTTTTATTATGTTTGTTCATTGATTGTGAATTTTGTATACTAAGGGCCAAATTTACTAAACAGGGAAAATCACCATTAGAGCGCAATTCCAAAAAAGTGCCGATGCGTGTGATCTTTTCACTACGTGTCTTTAGTAAATCCCGACAGTAGTTTTTTAACACCAAAGGAGGGTTTGCGCCGGATCAAGCTGTTAATAGATCTGGCCCTAAGTGTTGATATCTGTGCTTGCATGTTTCACAAATTGTACTAAAACTCTCCTAATGATGATAACTACATTGGGGCTTAATTGTTTATTAAAGGTCATATTGTATCTTTATTATAATGTGTAATTTTATAGTACAATCTTAGTTTAGAATTGACTGTTAAATCCCTGCAAAATCACAGGGAATGTAATTTCCGGTCAATATCACCCTTCAATTCATTCCTAATCAGCCTATATGCCTGTGGTTCATTCCTATTCTCCTGCATGTTGGTCTCCTCCACACACCTTTGCAGTGTCCTTCATGGGCCACTTGGATCTTGAGTCCAGTAAGACAGGCGTCACGGTGCAGTTCGCAGTGGTTACGGTACGTTTTTCCATTACTGCCACACACTGAGCGCTTATGAGGTTTGCATTGCTGCAGGAGAAAAACACAACAATTTAAACTATCACAACTGCCTATGTCTCAAGCAAGAAAAACAAATGAAAGAAGCAAAGGCACTACAGGGTGAATGTCATTTGAGATATATTCAATATTTTTGCTGTATAATCTAAGTAGACACATAAATGGTTTATGTAGCCTACATTATGCATGACCCCAGTCCCACACACACACTGCTGTTATTGTATAAAAGTGTTCATTCAGGATATTGCTCTGAACAATTTTGACTTAAAGTCTAACAATAAAGTGCCAGCAACCCAGACCAATATAGTATGGTGGAAAAACTTCAGGGAAGTGAAAAGTTTCAAAAGTGAACAGGTTTCATCCCTTATAAAAAAAAAAGTGTGCTTGTATTATATTGAATGTGTACTTCAAATCTTTATATTGCTCTATAAAACTGTACTTGCAGATAACGTAATATGAATTAAATAAACTTAAAGAGAGGACACTTTTATGACTGTTTCTTAACACACTTTTTTAAAAGCACACTTTGTGATGATGTAAAGTTAAAAAACGCATTTTAAATCGTCATGGTTTAATAATCTTTTGTTGTGCTTTAAAAAAGTACACTTATTTTGATGTGTCTGACTAACATACTAAAAGCACATGTAAAGTACTTGATTATAATGTTAACTGTAGTGTGCTATTCGCTATTACACTTAAAGTTAATATATTTTAAATGCACCAAATTTAAAGAATATTTTTGTTTGCCATAAATGCTTGTCAGTATATTTGGCAGTATACTTTAATCATATTTACCATACAATAGATGTAATTATGAAATTATATATAAAGATGTACCGAAGTCCTTAGGTGGGTCAAAAAAACACTCTAAAATTCTGCATAATTGCATTTAATCTAAATTTAAACTATAACACATTTTCATTTAATTGCAATTAACATTATTAACAATAATCATTACATTCGGGTCACAATTAAGTATGCGTATATTATTTGTGCAATAAGTGGTCTTTTTTTTTTGCAAACTTGTACTTTTTTGTTTTCAGTGTTCTCAAAATCACGGAAAAAACAACAACAATAGATCATTATAAAAACTTGGAATTTTCAAAACCTGGAACAGTCACAGAACTTACTAAAAAGTCATACAAAATTTTCTAGTTTTACTCAGATCTAAATATTTCATCAGCTAGAAATTGCTTTTCTGCAATCTCTATAAAATGTTTAAAAATCCTCATCCAGTCATCCAAGGAAATATAAAGGTCAAGGAAATGCATTGGTCAAATCCCTGCATATTTCCTATAGAAGGTTTTCTTACCTCAATGCACAGACAGCTGGGGTCTCCTTTCTCGTTCACGGCACACTCTCTTCCAGCGCCACAGAACACATTCGCACACACCTTTGATTTGCTCTGAGCCTCCTGCCGACAAACACACAGAAATAAACAACATTAATAAAACAGACACACAGCTGCAAAACTCTGATTAGGTACTGCCCTTACAAAAAATAACTTTATTCAAGTCTGCTATCAGTACACTTCTTTTAAACTCAAAATAAGAAAGTATACTATGAGTCGATTTTTATGTACTTCTCAGAAATATACTTTATGTCCTTTTCGGAAAACATACTTAAAATTGCACAAGAAAGTTTAAGTATATTTGCCCTATGTACTCAATATTTTGATCGAGATATACTTAAAAGTATAATTTAGTATTCAAAGTATACTTGGCTGTAATTTTGTTTCTTCTTTGGATTGAACAGCCTTTTAAATACTTTTTTCACATAGTTGTACTGTCTTATAAACTTACATTGTTTGAAAATATAGATTTTTAAAGAAAACAGAGATGTTCCTTATTCTGAGTATGTGAATTTTTGAGTTGCCCACTGGTAGTGTAAGAATTTACTTCAAATCTACTAAAAGTTAGTTCAAGTATACAAATTAATACATAAATAGTAGTATATTTAGTGCAAAAATAATATATAAATAGTAAACTGTAAGTATGGTTAAGTTCACTTAAAGAAATCTTACAAGTATACTTGTAGTATAAAACTACTAAACTAGTAGTTTACTGAGAGTACACTTCAAAGTGTACTTTCACAAACAAACAAAAAAATGTGTTACAATGATTTGACTAATAAACTATAAGTATACCTATAAGTTCATTTGTAGTATTGCAGTACAACTGAAAAACAGTTCTAAACTAGTTGTGTACTCAAAGTTTACTACTGTTACACTTAATGTACACCTAAACGTATACTACACTAAAAAGTGGGCCAATTTGGTCCCAAGTAGTATTGAAACAGTACACTTATACACAAGTATACTTCAAGTACATTGATATTAGTACACTTACTACATAACGTATACTTAAAAAATATACTTGAACTTTACTTTAGTATACTTAAAATGAACTTTTTGTTTTTTTGTAAGGGTGGGCAGAAACAAAGTAAGTTTGTGCACATACAGACTCTCACCACCAGAGGGCGGCTGAAAAGGCATCTGCTGCAAAAGCACTATTTCGTATTTTTAAATGTCGGATTCTGGAATTATTCAGTTGACATTTAAACCCCACATTTAGCATGCATAACGCTCACTTCTCACAAACGACTGTTTGTGAAGGTTGTTTTGTGGTTTGACATCTCTATTCGAATAGCTCATGAAACCAGGGCGGACTAAAAAAACTCTCGAAACAGAAACTAGCGTGGGCTACAGGACCACAAATTCACTTTTACCACAAACATAGACAAACACACTTGCTCTTTCTCTCTCACACACAGTGTTTCCTCTGGGGACAGAAGATTGATAACTATCTCTTAAAATGACCGGACTCTCTCCACTTTAAACACTCGGGAGAGCCTCCTGCCACCAGTTTCCCTGACAACTAGCGGTTCTCCTTGAAAACTAGGACAACCTTTCTATAACGTGTGTCCCACAAGGCACAGATGCATTAAAAATATAACAGCGGTCGTGTCCGGTATAGACATGCAGGGTGTTAGTAAGGATGAATCAATCGCTCTGTAATATTGCCTACCAATTTAGGCCTACTCTTGTTTAAGTTTTATCCGTTTATAACACTTGTATATACCTTTAAATAAATAAATACATTTTAATAATAATAGCCTACTTTTGAAATAAAGCTAAGTATATTGGTATAGAGACTTATTGACTTACTTACTCTTACGTGTATATGCTCCATGTTGACTGTATTATTTTCATTTTTGGGTGAACTATCCCTTTAAATCATGTAAATCACAATAGCCTATATAAAATAAAAGTATCTGGTAAATTAAATTTTAATTTCTATTTTAATTTCTTTTTAATTTCTTATTAAATACAAATGTGAACATAAAAATGATATAAAATTTGTACAAATATAAATTAGAAAATAAGCATGATATTTAACATGCCAACAGATTAACAGATGGAGGGGATTGTTTCTCTTTCAAATAGATGCTGTTCTTTTGAAATTTCTATTAATAAAATGATCCTGAAAAATGTATCAGTTTCCACAAATATATTAAGCAACTCTTTCCAACATTTATAACAACAATATTAGTGTTTTCACTGTATTTCTGATCAAGTACATGCATTAAAAAAATCTTGCTGACCCCCATACTTTTGAATGGTAGGGTTAAATCATCATTATCCACAAAACATTGAATACAAAGAAGACCTCAAGGTCCATCAAAAGTGATCTACTCTCTTCTACCAGCAGATGGAGCAATGACATCAGGTTTGTGGGCCGTTCACACGGAACGTGTTTTTTCGTTTAAAACTATGGACAAAGCACAATGAAATGGTTTCAGCATGTTTCTTAAACGTTTAACTCAACACTCCTAAAAACGCAACAATACGCAAGAACACGTCCTGTAGGATAAAGTTCAAGTGCATGTTTAAAAATAGACACTAAATTCATGTAGATTAGACAGCGCTGGGGTTTTTACACTGCGCTCTTTTTTAGTTCCACTTAACTTTCTCTCTGATTTATGTGTAAGGTCAGTGAATGTGCCTCACGTCTGAAAAATTCAGACCAACTCCCTTTTTTTACTCTTTCTTTTTTTTGTGTATGTGTGTGTTCCTCTAATATCCCCCTGCTATCCAGGACCCCAGACTCCACACCACAGCAAAGTCATGTGAACAGAGAGCTAGCCAATCACGTGCTGCCAAGTTGAGCCTGGAGTAACGATTTAGGAGTTTCCTGAAATACCCCTCCTGCTTTCCCAAGCCTACATAGAGTCCAACCATAATCAAATGCAGCCTGTGTGTGTATGCGTGTGTGTGTTCAAAAAGGGTGTCGTCACATCTGAAATCTTGCCTGTTCTTTCCTTTCCTATGAACCATGATTGCTGGTTCCACCCTGGACTTACTACACACTTACAAACACACACAAACACACACATGGACAGACCCTTCCCCCCTTCCAGCTCATGCGTGAGTCATACAATGTAAGCAAACTTTCCAGAGTGAGATTTTCTATCCCAAGGCCTGCATTCTTAGAGGGATTTGGCCAGTGCTGTTCTAAAATAGATCAACAATCATTTCTATTCACCATTTGCTCCGATTGAGGTCATCAGAGGACATGCCGACACAACGCTGCCGTATTAAAAGTTTATGGGATATTCACTTGAGAGAGTTTTGTCCTGACAATAGAGGAAGATACAATTGCGGACCAGCGGTAACAGAGGTACATTAAAGGAGAGAGAAGAAAACCCAAGCCTCATGCATAAATGAATCTCTTTCTCTACAGGGAAGCTACACTGACATTTAAACGAATGAACATTCTAACGTACTTTAGCTAAATCAAATCAAAAAGCATGTTTCCATGACAACCAGGCAGGGGGGCTTGAAGAGAGCTATACAACTTACTGTAGGAGAGAGTAAATGAGAGATGGGCTACAAGATGGCTGAAGCTGAACTATGACCTCCAAGACTTCATTGCACACATGATGCTCTCAGACTCTTAAACAATCGTGTTGTTATCATCTCTCTCTCTCTCTCTCTCTCTCTCTCTCTCTCTCTCTCTCTCTCTCTCTCTCTCTCTCTCTCTCTCTCTCTCTCTCTCTCTCTCTCTCTCTCTCTCTCTCTCTCTCTCTCTCTCTCTCTCTCTCTCTCTCTCTCTCTCTCTCTCAGCTGTTTCCTTTATTGGCCGTATTAATGTTGTTAAATTACTGTACAAATATACACATCTGAGCCTAATTCAATTTTTGTCTTGTTTTCCATACAGTAAAAATATCTCAAATAAATTTACCTAAGAAGAAAAAGTGTGCAAGATAATAAGGGTTTTCAGAGAATATACACTAACGATTAAAATGTTTTGTCATACGTTCATTTTAATAAATGTATATATGTATTTTTCTTTTAACAAGGATACATTCAAATTAATCAGAAGTAAGAGTAAAAACATTTAGAACGTTATAAAAGATTTCTACTTCAAATAAATGCTTTTCTTTTATACTTTCTATTTATCAAAGAATACTGAAAAAATGTACGGTTTCCGCTAATTAAAGTGCCCCTATATGCTGTTTTAAAGGTTCCTAATTTTGTTTTGGAAGTCTCCTACAATAGGTTTACATGCAGTAAAGGTCAAAAAGCATAAACATTTAGGCCTACTCATAATATACATTGCAGCATCACCTCTTTTCTCACAGTGTCTGAAACAGTTTGATAAAAGATCCGGTCCCTCCAAACCCCTCCTTTCCGAGAATCTACTCTGCTCTGATTGGTCAGATGGCCCAGACTGTTGTGATTGGTCTGCTGCTTACAGCACGTGTTGGAAACGAAACGGCCATTTACCATATCTGAATTTTATCTTCGGAGCTTCCTCAGCGCCTGATAGGCCTACACCGTGATACGAACAGTAAAAATGGCGTCGGTTTTACAGTGTCAATTCAAGCCCAAGCCCAAATCCTTTTGAAATGCATGACAATTGGATTCACAGCGCTGAAAACAGCGTCTTCTACAACTACAGTGTTTGAGTGTCAAAGTAGACATTTGTATGTAAAAGGAAGTTGCTGACGACTCATTTCAGCAGTTCAGAATCAATTATATTTTTAAGACAATAACTTTATTTGTCGTGCTCTTTGAAATTTAAAGCTTTGCAGACCTAAAACATTCACATAAAGCTATATTACACACTGCATGAAATGTGATATTCAAAAAAGCATAATAGAGGCACTTTAATCAGCACAACTGTTTTCAGCATTGAATGTTTTGTGAGCAGGTAAAAATTTAAAAAAGTTATTTTAAATTGAAATAATATTTCACAATATTAGTTTTACTGTATTTTTGGTCAAACAAACTGTTTTTCAAAAACATATTCCAAAAAATTCTTACCAACCCCCAAAGGTAGTATTGGTATATCTTGAACTGTTAATTATTCTTTCCAAATTGGCGAATGGCTACTTCTTGTTTTCTTGAATTCTAAACCTCACTACATTTTATTAGATTTATGCTAATAAATATTTTTTTTAACGATTAACAAAAAAAATTCTTCACGAATTTACATTTTTTGGGGGCAGAAACAAACTTAATATATCTAAAACAATCTTCCTAATGTTCAAAAATAAATGTAGGAAAGTTTAGGTATTTTTACAGGAAAACAAAGAATGACAAAAATACCAACTAAAAAGTAGTTGAGGAATGTTTTTTTTTTTTTTTTTTTTGCAGTGTAAATTCAATCAGCCTCAAGTGTCAAGAGTTGTGGTTGAAATGGTCACAGATCACTAGATCAGTGGGAAAAGAGGCTTTCCCTCCAAGCACATCTGAACAGTGTTGCTGTTGTTTACCCAGAGGGCTGTTCTGGCAGGCCGAGGGGCCGGTGGGATTGCCAAGGAGAGGGATATACAGCGAAGACAGAGAGCAAACATTCCTGGTGCAGAAAAGTCGAGGAATGTGGGGTTTTGTCTGGCTCTGGAATCATGACCACAAAGAAATGTGACCTTCCTTTCAACTGTATCCCATACGCTATAGCTAACTCATGCACTATTACAGTCCTATATCAAAAAAGGTCATAATACTGATGTAGTGAGAGCTAAAAATGCAAATCAGTTCACATTAAGTACATCCGCAGCTAAATTAAAATAATATGAAATCAATCTCCTCGATACTTATAATGACACTAATCTCTCTGCCCTTCTGACTCAATGGTTTTAACATTGGTAGAGACATTTCATCTAACTGTATACGAGTAAGTATGTGTGTATGCCGGTCCCTTCAAATGCAACACACACACACACGCTACACAAATCCTAAAATAGTATTACATCAGCCTGACCACTAGACAGTCTCAACTCAGAGGTTGGTCAGTGGCTGTTAACCAAAGGTTTTCAGTGGTATAATTTAAGTTTGATATAGTGAAAAAAAAAATGTCATGTGGGTTTCAAAGCAACTGCAGTCAGTTCCCATTTAACTGCAGTATATACAACTGTACGAGGAGGCAGTCGTTGTATTGGTAAGTGTACATGATGCTTTGCATATAGTTGAACTCTGCTCAACTCTTCCTCATTGTAAACCGTCTGTGCTGCTAATGTCACCGGAAAACGCAAACTCTCATGATTGATGGTATATGTGAACGTCTATGGGTATATGGGAAATGTGGGTGACATGAGCGGGAGAGAACAGCTGAAATCTGTGAAAGTGTGGAGAAGACAGTCACAAGATAATAGAAAAGTGGAACAAGCAGGAAAGAGGCGAAAAACAGTATCTTGGGAGGAAAGAGAGCTCCAATTAAATGGCAATGCCTGAGAGGAAGAGTCTTCAGCTTCACACTTCACCCTTATAATGTCCACATATAAAAAATACAATACTTCTCATACGAACATATTTCATTATATCTGTCCAAATTTAATGGATTTTTTTTTTGTCCTCAGAAGCTAAATCATTTAAACTCTAAATGAATTTTTGAATGATAAGTTAGTGGGATTCCAGAGGTAGAAATCCAACTGAAAAATCCCAAAGAGAATTTTTTTGGCAAGATTGTGAAACCCTTTAAAAACTTCCCGAGCTCTGAGGTTGTGAAGTGATTGTATATGCCTCTGTAGAAGCAGCAACTCTACTTCATTTTTAATAGCCACATTCCTGATCAAGTACTACACTACCCAAATTCTTGAAGCAAAATCCACCAATCAAGAAGTCAATGTTACCATGGAAACAGGAATAATGGCCACAGCCGCGAGTTATTGCAGGCTATAGCTGAGCTAGATATACCTACATAACATTAAAGACAACTCACCCCCAAATATAAATCTGTCATCATTCACTCACCCTCATGTCACTCCACACTGACAGCTGAGGTTTCTTTCCACCGTGAAACACAAAAAGGAAAAATTCTGAAGAATGTTACAGTGACCATAGTCTGTCAAGCTCCAACAATTACCCAAAATGCCATTTCTGTCAGGACCACTATCATCAAATATGAATGACAATTAGTATATAGTTTGGATTGGTGGTATGGTTCTGTTCTGGGCGAGAACTCCCTGTGCATCCGTGCAGCCTAGCATGGATAAGAGCAGCAATAACCCCCCTTAGGGTAAACAGAACAGAACCAACAAGAATGTATTGCAGATATCATTAATTTCAATATTTTAATGTACAACATAATTAGAGAATTTAGTCTGATTCAAAGGGAATCAGAATGCCAAATCCTGACTGGGGGAGAGGAGAAGCTGGGGATGGAGGAGGGTAATTAGCTCCTGAGAAACGCGATAGCTGTTGATAATACTAAAGGACCGTATATGTATACAGTGATAGGTGGCGTATTCCTATAGGTAGACGTGGATCAGCTGAGAGTCAGCTGATGCGAGCTTGACCAACGTGACCTGCCAGAACTGACGCTACACTTGATAAAGATATCATAAAATTGGTTCATCCAACTTGAGTACTGTTTTTTTCTGGTTTAAAGTTGCAATTGAATTTCTTCCATATTGTGACGAGCACCCAGGTAAAACGGATTATGGGAAAACACAAAAATTTAAGGCGGGGACTTGGTTCTATCTATCAGTTGTTGATTGGACGGAGGCAGACATGAAAGTGAGCTTGCAGACGATTGAAAGAAAGATGCGGTTTAAGCAGACTGAAAGACTGGAAAAGTCTGACATTTCACTGGAAGGATCTGTGTCATGATATTTTGATTAAACATTTAAAAAGGCCAAATTATGCCCATATTTGATCTACTAGAAAAGGTTTTCATGCTTGAATGTTTAGAAAAAACATTATTTTCACATATTTTACATTGTTCCAGCTCCTCTCTTCCCAGTCTGTAAGTGGGTGCTTTTCTTATTTGTGTATCTTCGTTCCCCTTCCTTATGTCTTAGCTCCACCCTCCATTAGGATGCGAGGGAAGGATACACCTGTGAATCCTCCTCACTCATGAGTCCTCAGGTAGCTTCCTCGATCCTAATTCATTGCCTTCTCGCGATGCAATTAGTCCTTCAAGATGGCTGGAAATAGACCGGTTTCTGGGTCATGGGCTGGAGGACGGAGGAGCGAGGAAACGAAGAACCATCAATTTTACTATTGAGAAGCACCTAGTAATGCTCCGTTTAGTTCCTATTTATATGAAGCCCCTCCTTCTTAAAAGTGCAATGTGCTCTGATTGGTTGACTGGACCAGTGTGTTGGGATTGGCCAACCGATTCAAGCGTGTTTTGGAAATGTCATACACCTTACCATAACCGCGAGTTGTTCAACAAACAATTTACGCAACCCAATCTTTTTTCTGTGTACCTTGGGCGGGAATTAGTCAAATGAGGAATATTGTGACATGTACATTCCCAGAAGAAAACGCAAGACTATAATCGAGGCGTTTCAGGGAGTTCAGAAACAGTGCGCACTGATATAGAGAAAAACTCCCTTTGAAGTTTGTGATTTGTAACTCAGCAGGTAATTTTATATACTCAACAGCAACACTATATACTCAAGAATTTTAAAATTGTAAAAAATCATATTAGGTCCTCTTTAAAAAAATGAATCATGCATGAATAAATCTGTGACGATGTTCGGCTGGATTGCCCTTGAGTGTCACTAGAGGGCGTACCCCTGCACTGCCTTCCCTGGGACTGATCACGCACACACCCTGAACTGATTTCGCACACACCTGTTTCCACTGATCACCCTCACACCTGCATCTAGTTCCACACGCAGCTCCACACACATTTATACCTCACTGTCACTATCACTCTTTGCTAAGTCTTGTATGAATGTATTATTCACTGTTGTGTACATCTCCTAGCGTTTCTTAGTCTGTTCTCCGAGCGTCTGTTATCCTACCTGTGTTTGCTACCCTTGCCTGTCTGACATTAAACTTACGCTGCATTTGGATCCCTCTGAGTCTGGTGATTTCATGACAGAAGACCAAGCCAAAACCAGATCCAGCAGCATGTCAGCCTTGAATGTCTCCCAGTCAGCCGCCGTACACCAGGATCAACTGGATCAACTCACCTCGTCGTTGGAGAAGTTGGCCAAGATGGTTCGCGGTCTTCATGTCTCTACACCGGGACCAACGCAGACTCAACCCTTCTCCACAGTTGTTAGCCCAGAACCGATCCCAATATCACAGCGATCTCACACAGCGATTCCGAGCACGGATACGGGAGCTGTGATAATGTGACTTCGTCAGGATGATCGATCTCTCGAGTGGTATGTGGCAGAGTTCTATGAACTTTCTCAGCACACGTCGATGAGCAACGTTTTTCTAACATTCTTGTTCCGCGGAGGGTTATCTGAACCGCTTCGTTCATTGATGCCCAACCCAGAGCCTCACAGCACCTTAAGGCGGTATATTCACACGGCTCTTCTACTGAGTGGTTCGGCTCTCATTATGGGTGAGTTAGAGGAGCTTGCCCCACTGGTCCCGTCCAGCCCTGCCGAGCCAGCACGTCACATCAGCCCTGACGAGCCTGCACCTAGCGACAGCCCAGCCGAGCCCGCGCTCCACGTCAGCCCTGACAAACCCGAGCTTCGCGTCAGCCTTGACGAACCTGAGTTTAACGTCTCCCTTGACGAACCTGAGCTTCACGTCAGCCTAGACGAACCAGAGCTTCCTGTCTACCTAGACGAGCCTGGGCTTCACGTCAGCCATGACAAGTCTGAGTTTCATGTCTGCCTAGCTGAACCAGAGCCTGCTACCAAACTGCCAGAGCCGCCTGCAGCCGAACCTCCGAAACCCCTAGTGAAGCCTGCAGCCGAACCAACGAAAGCCTCCAGTTCCAGCCTATGTCCCCGTAGGTTTTCCCAAGTATTTTTTGGAGGGGGGCAGTAGGGGCCACGAAGGGACCATGAGGGGCGCGCCACCGTGGTCTCCTGAGGGGTCGTCTCTGCCGTGGCCTCCCGTGAGGTCTTCACACCTAGGGAAGCCTGAGGGAGCTCCACCCTGGCCTTCGCCTTATCCTGCTCCGTCCTGGTCACTGGCCCAGTCTGGTCCGCCCATGCTCTGAGGCCCAGGCCCGCCTCGGCTACCTCCTGGTCCCGTTCCCCTGCACGGGCCTGGCCCTCCGTCCCTCCCCCGGGATCGTCTTCGCTCTGCCCCCCGCCTGGATCTTCTTTGGATCGTCTGGAAGCCGCTCCTTAAAGGGGGGGGTTATGTGACGATGTTCGGCTGGATTGCCCTTGAGTGTCACTAGAGGGCGTACCCCTGCACTGCCTTCCCTGGGACTGATCACGCACACACCCTGAAATGATTTCGCACACACCTGTTTCCACTGATCACCCTCACACCTGCATCTGGTTCCACACGCAGCTCCACACACATTTATACCTCACTGTCACTATCACTCTTTGCTTAGTCTTGTATGAATGTATTATTCACTGTTGTGTACATCTCCTAGCGTTTCTTAGTCTGTTCTCTGAGCGTCTGTTATCCTGCCTGTGTTTGCTACCCTTGCCTGTCTGAGATTAAACTTACGATGCATTTGGATCCCTCTGAGTCTGGTGGTTTCATGACAAAATCATTCAGAATAAGATCCATAACATGCATTTATATAACAGGTGAATTTTCATTTACTCAAATTTGCATTGGTTTAGTTGGTTCATAGAATGCTGAAAGATTTAACGGACACATGTGAAGAATATGAACAGGAAAAATGCTTCCATAACCAAGGCAGCTGTCCTTGTCTAGTCCACTGAGATATGTTTGTCACATCTCCGTCATCTGTTCTCATTTGTTCCTGGACCTTGTGTAGGAACAATACACTGCACCTTAAAACACCCCTCTTTAATAATAGTCAAAGAAGATAGACTGAAGATAACAGTCGGACATTTTCTCTTACTATAAAAGCAGAATCTCACTGAAAGAGTCTCACAAGGTTTCAATCTTTAATTTAATTTATTCTTTCCTTTTATTCCTTCTCTACCTGTTTTCTTCTCTTTCTTTATCACACCTTGTGCCTATTGAATTTCATAAATTAGACTTCCAAGAACAGAGCATTGTGCAGTGCTGACTACATGTGTATAGAGGGCAAATGCCAGACTCTCAGCAGAGAATAAAAGAAATTGCAGAATGAATAGGGTGAGAGAATGACAACAGGAGAAGGAATATTAGTTCCAGGGTAAGAATTAATGGGTGCATGCCGAGAACAGTGATTGATAGATTGAGGGAAGACTAAACTCAGGGCTGCAGGTAGACTGACTTCAGGATGGAAGGAGGAAAATATAGATGTCAGCTTTTTATTTCTCCCCTCGATATTTTCCCCCATCATAGAGTCTGTCCTCCATGCTGAATCTCTATCCACACGCATAAAAAGCACATTTAAGGACTCTCTCACTGCACAAACCGATTTAAAGAGAGTGTAACTATATGGCTTTATAATGAAGATCATCATCACTGCAGAGAGAATCATTACCTCCTCGTCTCTCCACAAAAATGACTAAACATCACACTTCCCTTCACACTGTTGCCCACACATGCAGTTTAAAAATCTTTTTCAATAAACATTTATATAAAAACATTATAAAATATTTTATATTCAAATCGAAAACATTTGTGATAATATTTGACAATTACTGTTTTATTGTACTTTTGATCAAATAAATGCAGCCTTGCTGAGCAGAAGAGTTAACTTACCATTAGCAGGTTTTTAATGTTGTTCTTTTTCAGTTTTACAATGTGAGCCATAAGTGACATTTAAATTGCATCTAATTCTGGCATGTGTTCAGGTTTATGTGATTCTTCCACATTATTGTACTTACTTAATGACATCTGAGTAACTAGCTGTAACATTATTCAGTTACCAATAACTAAACCATTAGGTTTCCAGTGACAGCTTATAGACAGCTATACCAAATATTGCAGTAATTGTAGTATTTAATATTTCACTTGTAAATCTAACATTATATTTTACATTTCAATGTACATATAAACTGTAGCCTGTGGTGCTTTGCTAAATTAACATAATTGACGTAAGAGCACAAACATTAAGGGAGCACACCATGTGTGAGTCATTTCACTCGTGAAAATGTACTTGTAAGTTGAATCTTTAATTACTGAAAAAGCTGCATATAATCATACGGCTCCAACAGCAAACATGACTGATGTTTACAGATGAATTAACTGGAACCAGGAAATATGCTGTCCAGACTGCATTAAAAATAGGTGCATTTCAACAGAAAACCTGCATCAGAGAACAAAAACATCCTCATACACATTTAGTCCACAGGCCTCCAATGATGCCACTTATCTAACAGCTTTCACGGTCTTTGCTTTTAAAAGCAAAGTTGTTTGAAACACAAAAGGCATGCGGTTGTCGGTTTTCCTTTCAGCACAGCAGTAAGAGACTGGAGAACTGAGTGTGTGTTGGAGTAGCAAAGGGGGAGAACAGAACAGTCCGAAAACAAAGAGCTACAGCAGATACTACTGGTAAAACATGATGCAGGGCTCTCAAGTTTTGAAGACAGGCTAGAGTGACGTTTGACCCCAACGTGTGTGGGGGGTTGGACTCCTTTATCTAATGGGCCTACCCTTTTCGCCACCCTCTCTGGGCCAGCATCCTCTAACCTGGCCTTTTTAGGGGGCTTTCCTCTCAGGGCGAATGAGAGGATGCTTAATTGCTTTTTACCTGACATCTTTGAAAGACAGATGCAATGATTAATGCATCCATGGCCAGGATATAATTATAAAATATGACATGATTTTAAAAGTCAACTATAACATCAACTATGCAATACACTTTAATTTATTTAGTGCTAGTAAAATTATTAAGCCTATTTGGAGAGAGAGATGTTTATAATGTGATAATATGTCAGTCATCGTGTGATAAGGAAAATATGACTAGGCCTAGACTACTTGTTCTGAGCAGGTGTTGTCAGTGAACAGGCTGTAAAACTGTTGGCTAAGTTACAGACACTCATGAAAAACTGATACTAATTATCTGGGAATCATTCTCTAACAGCAGTCAAGTTGTCATTGTTTGTGTCAAACAAGTTGTGAATTTGTTGTAACATTAAAACAGGAGATCATGACTTACTCTGTGCTCAAAGTGATGCTCGAAGCTCCAGTGCTTTCCTCTGTGGGCAAACGAAACTTTCGGAGATGTTGTAGCAGAATAACGTGAACAATTCCATGATATGCTTTTTTGTCATTGGTTGTTGCGTTAAATCTTACCCAGATACAATCGTGTTCTTTTCTGATTGGCTATTGTGAAGCCCCTTTCTTTTTTTTTGATTGGCCAGGCTCGACTAAAAACTGCAGGGGAGACGTGCTTGATTCCTGCCGGTTCCCAATTTTGGCGCAATCCATTTGGCGTAGGGTGTCGTGATGATTTGTAAGCAACAATGGGCGTCGGAATGCAAGAATCGATCGTTTCATGTGTCATAGTAGACGACAACCAACGTCCTGCGTCCTCACAATGTCCCGACAGAAAGACTAGCATGTTTAACTTTTTTTCCGGTCCTCCATGACGGGTTCCGTCACATCTGTGACGTTGACCAATAGGAACACAGAAGCTCTTCTGTAAACAGCTTTCAAACATGGCGAAACGAAAGAGAGATGATTGTATTGGTGCTGCTAGGTGGAATTATGCATTGGAGGAAAAGTTCGTGGAGCTATGAATCAATACTTATGCCTTTATGATGTTTCCTCGCGGGACTACAGAGTGAAAAAAGATAAATGCTGACGAACGATATAGCGAAGGCACTTTAACCTGGTGAGTACTGGAATTAGCATTAGGCTAGTAGCCTACAACTATTGTTTTTTACACTCTTGTGAAGTTAGTCGCTAGTTCCGCCTTCTTGATGACATCACGCTCGTGATGGTGACGGTTAAAGACTGTTAGCAATGATTGGTCGGGAAGCAACGAGTAGTCTCACATGTTTCTTGTCCATGACAACAATTTGGGAGTCAAAATCACATAATCTGACACAGTGACTATCGTAACAGACAAAAATATTGTGTCTGAACCCAGCATAGGGCATGACTGTGAAAACCCCCTTTTGGAACTAGCTAGCTAGACTTTTAGTCATCATGAAGAAGCAATTGCATTTTATTTTGTTCTAATGTGCTGGAGAGAGAATATAAAATCAGTGACACCACAACAATAAACTGTCATGGAAAAAGACTCTCTGAAATTCAAATAACAGCATTAGAGTCGCTTCATAAACGATGTGTAAGAGTTTGTAATCAGAATTTCGGTCAATCCAGAAGTAAAATGACAGATTATTTGACAGAAATGAGTCAGAAAACTGAACACAGCTCTTGAATATCCATTAAAGGAACGTCAAGTTTACTTGCTTCAAATGAAACTCCGAAAGTTTTTCAAAGATTTGATGCCAGCCACATGGAAAATTCAAGATACTGAATACCAAGATAAAAAGGAAACCCAGGAAACCATTTCCAGAGTCTATTGGGTTCAACTCATTGCCCCTGCTCGTTTAGCTAAAGGGTTCATTGTTTTCTGTGTATACTGATAGGTTGTGCTGATTAGAAAAGAGCTGTTTTCTCATAATAAAGTCAGCAGCTGTGTGAGCTTGATTAGACTCACAGATTGATGGAACCCAAAACCCCTGTCGATATGGGGAGGAAACCCCAAAGGAGTCTGTTTGTTTGTTTTTGAACATTATTTCTGAGTCAATTCTCCCAGAGTGAATGTCACCAGCCAGCGAAAACCTCCATTGATCTCCCTCCAGGAGCATCTATATCTCCATAACTCAAGCATAAATGTCACCCTGCGAGGAGACAGCAACACGCTGACTTCAGCTGTTCTGAATGCTGCTGGGCGTAACTGTAAATGTGTGAAAGCAGAGGATGTGCAGATGACATCAGGGGGAAAATCATTGTAATGATCGTAAAAACTTAGAATTTACAAGAGTACACACTGATCTAAGTATTACGAGACAGCATTAAATTTAACTACAACAGATGTTCGCTAGTCATCAAGGTATTTCATAGAAGTCAATGCAAATGTTTTTATTTTTTGTGGGTGTTCATACATCTATCTTCCAAATATCAAAAACAATATCATGAACATGTTTTTTGGAGGTTATTCCATTTGACACCTGAAAACCTGAACTAACCTTGCCATGTCATAAAAAATATCTCAATTACTGACCTTGACACACAGTTTTAAGGGGGAACTGTGGTCTTTTTTCTGTGATATAATTTGATGTTCTATGGATTTATTGACAACAACAAAATGGCTTCGGTTGTCAATAACCAAAATGGTTGGTTATGCCATTTTTTCTTCACAATTAAACATTTCAGCCCCACTAAAAGAGAATTTTAATTCAGAAATGGAAAACTCATTATAAAAGAGATGTATTCAAGCCATAGTCTGTATGAATGAGTTTTTTTAAGGATTTTTGAACAACTTAATCAAAAACAGTGGCATGCTATTGACCCTATGTATTTGACAACCCCAAGAGTCAGAGAATATAATTAAAATTTCTAGCTGAAGGCTAATTTTGTAAACATCATTAACTTTGTCCCTGGGACGCTAGATGACATATATTTGCATAAAGCACATTTATCTTACAATGCAAACAACCTGAGAGGATCATACATCAGCTCCTGAATTAGATGCACACACTGAAAAATACCTTTCACAGGCACACAATGCTTGTTTTAGAGGCTTGCATGGTGAATAGATGTTATCGACCACACAAACTGCTGTGGGAATGTGCCTCCACAATGACTAATCCCACTCGTGATTGCTAATGTGTCATTATACTCAATCAGGAGATCATGTTTTAAACCAATTGTGCCTGCAAGTCCACATAATACCATATTTTACCTTTGCTCTGGTAGATAAATGGTTGCATATGGTATAGGCTGGGAATTTGAACAGAGATTTTTCCTCATAATAATGCAAGTGTAGCAATCTTTCTCTAGACAAAGCCAAGCTTTGACTTTCTGACCTCCCCCCACACAGACACACTAAACCCGCGCATACAGTCCTGGTGCTGCTCACACATAGAGAGGAGCATGCTGGGAGACCGCGGACTGGAAATGAGCAGGGATGAGAGGATGTGGGGAAAAAGATAGCAACAGAGAATACAAACCACATCAAGGCCTCCGTCTAGCATCACTGTTAGCTTATTACGTTAGATGAAAGGCATGTCAAACAGCATCTATATAACTTTGGCAATCTAGCAAAGCCACGAATGAGCAAGAATTCAAGGCACTCAAATGCATAGCTGTGCACTACACTATCACATGGGCATGATAATAAGAAAGAGAGGTAAAAAGCGCTGGAGACACATGGCCATGATATCATGTTGTCTAGTCAAAAGAGGAAAAACTTATATGTATAATTATATTTTTATTATGTCTGCTTTTACCTGAAATTACAAGATCTATGGGTTACGAAATATGATTTTCACGAAAAAGTGGTTCCACATTAAGGGAATACTGAATTACTGGGATGAATACGTGAACAATTTATTTTTTCAAATAAACATATGATCACAAATGTGTTGTTTATACAATATATTGTCAAGAAATTATAATAAAGAAATGTATCTAAATTTTTCACATTTTCTATAAACTAGCCTAAAAGGCTTAATGCAGTGAAATTATTATTTTTAACATCTTATTTATCTCATTTCTATAATATAGAATTCATCATTGCAAACTAAACAGGTTCAAAAAATTATTTGTGCAAGTATCTATTAGATTGATGAATCTGGATCAGTTTCTGGCCACAATTTACTATATATATTTTTGTCTGCATGTCATGTTCAGGGCTCCACATCCAAATGTTGCATTATCAAGTAATAATTAAAAAACAAAGAAACAAAGAAAAAAAAGCATGTTTTCAAGCATCCCGAAATTCATGATGATGGAAGGAGTCATATTTTATGACATGTTTAATGCATATTGGAGTAGTTACAGAATAATTCAAGACAATTGAAGGTCCGTTTTATTTTTTCCTTTTAAATGGAAATTTGAATGCTAAAAAAAAATCAGTTTGGTTTGCCCTAAAACCTTGAGCATTCTGGGTACATATTTAATGTTTGATGTTTAAAAGATGATGTCAGAGCTAATGAGCACACGTCCTCTCTAAAGTATGCAATGGTATGATGTCCTTTTCTTTAGCTTCTCTTCCCTAATTAATTTGTCTTTTATTTTTCTCTCCACTTTTCTTTTCTATCGACATTCTTGCCAAACTCAGTTTGAATTTCCCACAGACAACAGCATTAGTTATTCCCAGACAATAGAAATGCTTTCTTAAGTGAGAGCAGTGAGGACAGAGAGGAATTCCTCTCTGCTAAATTCTCTCATGGGTCTCTCCATGGAGTCTGTCCTGTTTCAAACATCTCAGTTATATGGGTCAGAGAAGCTGTCACAAATATGCAGATGAAACTCCCAGTGCACTACAAAAGCTCTCAAACACACTGCATGCTTTCTGTTATGAATTTTAGTTATTATATTAATATAACTATAAAAAACTGACAGTCTGACATCAAAACTAGCTCATGATGTTATGGTCTCCCAATATATCCATCAGAGAAAAAGGGAATGCCGTCCCATCTGTGCATTCTTGCTCATTTTTCTCCTTTATTGGAAAGGAATGTCAGTGATGTCAGTCTATTCTAATGCATCACATTCCAGGTTCTATGGAGCTCTCAGTTAAAGGCGGCGCTGCATGAGGCCTCAGGAGTGTGCTCTCAATGACACACACACAAAGGAACAGAGTGTGTGAATGTGAGAGAGCTCTTAAATGTTCCAAAGAGCCACACCGATTCATCTGTAGCAGTGGGATAGAGACTAGATGAACTGCAAATGTGTTTTTGTGAGGGGGTGTGCACAGGACTCAAGAAAGATAACAGCATTATTTTCCCCATTTCAATTGTCTACAAAGACTAGGTAGACTTGGCTAAAAGGCTAAGCTGACAAAAAACGGATCAAAACACAGGTGAAGAAGCAGCAGAAACACGCACATGGAAAATAACGTAATCTGTGATCATCAATGCTAATGCAAATGCATACGACAAAATATCCTGGGGGCCATGACATTTTTGTGAAAGTGTTAAAAAATGTTGGCGCAGACTAAAAAAAAAAAAAAAAAAAACGCTGGCCGGGAAAGATTTAAATCTTATCTGGAAGATATTTACTTTTTATTAAATTAACAGTGTAGGCTATCTTAGATTAACAACTCTCATCATTTAATTGATTAATTGATCTCATCATTTCTGACCAGACTAAGATTTTATTATCTGCAAAACAAACCATGAACAGAGCCTGTTAAGCACCCCAGACTGAATTATTTACAAAAAATTTCATATATATATATATTTTTTTTTTTTGAGTAGTTCAATAAGTGCTATACCTTGCAAATCATGAGGCCTCACAAATGTCTATAACTAAATTAATCCAAAAAAAAAAAAATCTTATCGCTGAAGTGACACCATTTTAATGTCCATTCAGCAGTTTCCAAATCTGGTCTTGGCAATAGGATGGTGGATGGACGCCAGCACACTGGCAGCATGGGACAGTCTTTTCCCTATTTATTTCCTACATTTCAGCCGCTATAATTACATTCTCTTTCTTTTTCCCTCTTCCACTTCCTTTCAAGTGGTACCATCTCTCGCTGCACCTCAGTGAATCAATCCATTTTATTCCTCTCTGGTCTCTAGCCTTTTGTCTCATTTTGGCTGTCACTCAGGATTACAGCTAGTCTTCAGCTTTTGGTAAATCCCGCCAACTTCTCTCTTTCACCCAAGTTACTTTTCTCAATCTATCTCCCGCCTACCATCTGAATCTAGGCTCTGTTCCAGCCGCCCTGGCTTGTCTGCTGCGATTCTCTCTAAAGGGTCATGGACTAGGAGAGCTGGGTTAATGGCTGACATGTGTTTGGAGAAGGAAGTGTGCTTGTTTTCAGTCCCACATTCTTCGCAATGGCCTTGTTCTGTGTGCAAGGCACCACAATATGGTGAAGGACCTGTCTGCGGGTAGATGGATGTTGTATTCTCAATCAGAAATGGATACATACTGGTGTGTTTTCTCAGCTATCATTAGCTGTGTATTATGGCAAAGTAGGCAAAGGCGTTTTATTGTCCTGCGAGGCCCTGAAACACCAAACTCTTGTCCTCCACTAATGCAAGTCTACAGAATTCTACATTGTCATTAGCTATGTTTCCATCCACACGATTTTATCCGCATTAAGTGATATCGAATGAAAAATGCCTTATGGAAACAGTAAAATTCGAAGGAATTTCATGAATATCGACTCAAATGAACTACGATCGGTCTCATCGGATTTTATCTTGATCGATATACGGCTTATGCGATAAACGCGGATGGAAACGTTATTATGGTGGGATCCATTTTGCCTAGTAAAACTTTGTTCGCAAATGTTGGCTTGAATGTTGTGCAATTCGGTGAGAAAATGAATGGAAACACCTTAACATGTCTCAAATCAATTCGATATACCAATTTGATCGCAAAACAGCATGTGACGTCATTACGCACAGGTTTTTATCCGCTTTAAAGCCGTTTGATGGAAACACACTTTCACCAGCTTTATTCGCACAAAGTTTTTTACCGAACTTCAGATAATTCGATTGAAAAGTGGATGGAAACATGACTATTGATTGCACATAGTTAACCTACTTTTGTTGCACATACTGTATAACTCTCTGAATAGTTTAGCATGTTAATGGATATGGCAAATTTAATGTATTTGGTCTTGGCAGAATAGACCTGCTTATATCAGGAGTCCATATAAATAATACATTTATGCACAGAATTCACAGTGTATAATATGTGTACAGTGCAACAGCAAAGAGCTTTTTTACCTTTGAGACAAGTCAAGATACGATACCAAACAGGGCCACATGTTTGCGCATCAATATAACAGACTCACATGTGCTTATTGCACGACAGTATATCACTGCAATTGTCTTTATCGCATGCAATCCTCATCCATCATTTCACATAGCGACATTTCACATCAGAAACAATCACAGAATACGACAGAGCTCGTGTTTTAAAGCTAAACAATGAAATAATTCATTAAAAATGCAACGTGAGTCTCTATTCTCTTTGCCATCTCAGATGTAATCAGCCTGGTGTTCTTTACATAAGCGCTGTTTGAACGAATTCGCTTACTGGATCACTGAACTGAAAAAAATCATTATGTTGTGATTAGGTTCAGCTGTGTGTCATTAGCTTGTTAAGCTCCGCCTATATAAGCCCTGTGTTTTCACTTTTTCTTTGCAAATTCTTGTAAGTGTCACACACTGCATTTCTGAGCACTCTCTAGTTGTCAAAAACCTTTGTCATGGTTTTTGATCTTCTGTCTGGTTTTGTGTTTTTCTGCTCTGACGTCTTTTTGGATTATCTGCCCTGTGTTTTGACCTATTGCCTTATTTATGGATTACGATTCTGGATTGCCCCAATAATTTTAGCTGCATTTGGATCCTCAACCAATGTATAACTAGTTTATCCACGCAGCATTTTGATTGGTTGACTCCATGCAGTTTGACTTTTATTTCAACCACCATTTTTAAAAATGTGTTGCGGTGCGTGCAGTAAGAGTTGTTTGCTATTTGAATCAACAATGGAGTATAAAAAATACGACCAATGGGCCGACGACGAGATTCAGGCTTTATTGAACTTAAATTCAGAGGATTAAATCCAACGGGAACTGTAAAGTAGCGCGCAGTCCTTTTGTGGATAACCCAGAAAATACAATGGGCTAAATGTTTCTTTATTATGTCTTCCTTTACTCTCGTTGTCCCTGTATCACCTTGTGTACCAGTATCAGAATGAGCAGAACTAAATTTGTTGATTCCTTTTGTAATTTCCCTCATCACCTCATCCTTCCCACTGTCTGTTCCTCCCTCTCATTACAAGGCTCTTTCAAGCTCTGATGGCTACACAAAACAAGGCCATAAAACACCAGCACAAAGCCAGTGACAAGACACTGCACATTCATTGAGACATATGGGGGAGGGAAATGACGAAGGGAAACGAGTGAGAGAAAACAGATGGTAAACAATGCAAACTCTGATGAACGAGATACGAGACACTGATGAAGGAGATACGAGAGAGAAAAAAAGAAAAAGAGTGGAATCAAGATAAGAGTCAAAGCTTATCAAACATGAGATAACAGTGACGGAGATAGAGAAAAACTAAATAAAAACAGAAAAGAGTGGATATGTATGAAATGGGTTTGTTATGTTCATATGCAGCAGATGGTTTTCAGACAGAGTGTGAAATATAATACAGCTCAAAAGCAACACTGAGCAACACAACAAGGTTTGCATCAGCCCTGTTCTACACACCAAAGACTTCAGTGTCTGTACTAAAGTTCACTTTTATCATTCGGCTGTTCTTGTCAGTCAAAACCTTGTGAGCAGCACCTTGTCAACAGCATTTTTTTTTCTTTTCTTTTTTTCTATGCTGATTTTGAGGAATAATCTCCATATTGAATATAAGATATGTGTTAAACGGCACTATGAATACTATACTTTTATTAGTACCAATCTGATATCCAATTCTGTGGAAATCTGCCAACAAATCATTGCATTCAGATTCTGTGACGGCCTGCTAAAATGGAACAAAATGTTCTGAATTCACAATTTTCTACCGTGTTAAGAGAGCACACAACTTGTATTTAGTATTATTTCAGACGTTTCAATAAAAAATAAAAAATTCAAAGACAGATCATGCCTTAAAGGAGCTGTATGTAAGATTGTGGGAAAAACTGGTAATGCAATCACTTTCAAATTACTGTAGAGCGGTGCATCCCCTCCCCCTCCTCCCTGACTCGAGGTTGCCAGATCGGCTGCAGGATCCAGCAGGAACGTGTGTAGCTGCAGGTGGGGTAACTAGAGCAGAGCTGGCAACCCGGATGCCTCAACACTACTGACTTTGTGATTGGTAGATAGGTGGAGGGCAACGCATCAGACCAAAACACAACATGACAACATCAACATCAGTTGAGGGCTGCAACTTCACTTTTTAAATGACAATATCCTGGCCGGATTACTGTCGTCAGTGATATAAGTATTTGAAATGAACATGATTTCTTAATGTCTTGTGACATACCAGGGCCATTTTATGATTAATTGAAATACATTTCTTACATACAGCTCCTTTAAGCATCGGACGAGATTAGTCATAAAAAAGGTGAACATTTTAGACATTTAAGCTCTACATTTACATGCATTTAGCAGACACTTTTATCCAAAGTGACTTACAAAAGAGGAACTAAAACAATTTTTCAAAGAGCCAGTGTAATATACAATTCCAGGTTTATTAGACAACTGGATTAGGGAGCAGACTAGAAAATAGGAGAAATGCAGAATTGAATTTTTAGCTCTCTTGCCTGTGTCCTGTGAGTGTGTTTATATCCCCTTAATAAAAGACTGACCAGCTGTTTGTGGACACTAGACTCGCACCCTGAGGGAGAAAGAATTCCTTCTACCAAATCCTCATCGCAAGAGATTATTCATAACAGCTGTCACTATTGAAAGCATTAGTGAAGCTTATAAATACTGACTGTGCTGACAGGAAAAATGCTGTGTATCATTAAATAGAGGTATGAAGACATCGAGTCCTTGAGTACTAAAGGCTGAAATACATTACACAACTATAGGCACTAGGCATCATACACTTGCACGACTGGACCTTGTGCACTATAGCACTGAGGATCACACACTGTAAGTTGTTCCGAACACAACAAACTCACACAGAAACATGTGCCTCGCTGCTAGACGACGAACGACAAATAAAAACAAAAATCAGCTCAAAATATCAATGGGCCCCATTTACACCTGGTCACTTCATGTTTTTTTCTCTGATCGGAAGGTGCGGGAATCGAAGATCATATTTATAATTTTTTTTTTTTAGGGAGATACATTCATGAGGCCATGTTTTACATCCCCTTGCATGGAATCTGAAGCTAAAAAAATCAGTCTGTGCCCATCATACACTGTGATTTTCATATCTCATATATGCTTTGACTTTCAGCAACTTGTCCAGATTGTCAATGGGGGCAAAAATCTGGGAAGTGTGTAGTGTATTCCAGCTTTTAGATGCCGTCATCTGGTTGATGGGAGCAGATGTGAACTTTGGTTTTGGCGGTTGGTGGAAAGAATAAAAGAATAAAAATGATAACTGATTAAAAAACATACACAGTAAGTCTGTTTTAATCTGATTCCAATTATCCTGAGAAGTTAGCCTGGGAAAACCCAGACAACTTCCGGCAAATTTAGATTTGCTCTGAAAGTTAGTCTGGCAAAGAGCTCATTCAAGCCCATTTCCAATCCGTCGAAATCGAGGCACCAATCAGAAACGTTGGGGCGGGCTTTACACGATGACGACAGCGCTGGGATTTTGAAGCAGATTTTGTAGCCTACATTACAAAGATGGATGCCGCCGTCGAACATCACTCGTTCGAATCAATTTGAACGTTTCCTTTTTGTTAAAAACCGAGCAAAGAACAACACTCGGAGATGTTTCTGCCGCTCTGCATACGTCATCTCCTTCATCGCTCTGATTGGTTTTAGGTCTATCCGCGACGTCCGTTGGTGACGCCCAAGCGGCAACATTCTAATCTGAAAAATGAAGCCTACCCGGAAGTGCGAAAAACTGCAATACATCGAAAATCCGCTAGAGGGAGGTCCCAAAAGGGAGCAAATATCCATAGACCGCATGTTAAAATGTCCGTTTTCACAGCATAAATTTATATGTTTACATGTTGGTCCCATGGACTTTTATTGTATTTTTGGATAGGTCCCGAGTGCCTGACAACTGTGAGGGGGGTGAATTTTTTTCTAACTCGGTAGTTTAGATCGTATTTAGATATAAAATGTATGTCAAATAAGCGCGTGATTGACAGCTGATAACGGGCTGCGCCGAGTGGAATTCCTGAAATTTGACGTCTCGGCCATGATCTGACACAACACATCATACCACCTCTGTATCCTTTCTGAACATTTGTATTTGAAATATCGTAAGATTTTCCAAGATGGCACCGCCCATACCCCCCATAAACAGCCTCAAAACCGTTCTTCAGAAAGTCTATGGGTGACGTCACAGACGCTTTGTCCATATTTTTTACAGTCTATGGTGACGCCCCTCTGGAAATGATTTGTCTATGACGCTTTGCCAGACCCTAACTCGGTTACAACTGAGAATGGTCTGGTTTTAACCAGGCTACTGAGAAGTAAGTATTGTTGTCATTAAACATTTTCAGTTATTGCCAAAATGAGTCAGAATTGAACTGGCTAGCTTGAGCAGTTAGCCCTGCCGTTAGATGCAAAAATCCTGTTTCACCATTGATGGCCATTCTCAAAGGTATCTGTGTATTCTGACGAAATATATATTTTACATATATATTTTGGCAATAACATTTACATGCTTCATTGAGATGAATGGGAAAGCTAACTGACAATTTTCATCGGGTCTTTCTGACCTCCTTGGTTATTTCCTAAGCTCACGTGAATGTGTTCCAGATCATTAGACATGACGCTATGGTACCTTGGAAGCCTGTCTGAAACCAGTTTCCATATGAGGGGGTTTCATACAAAAACACTAAGTCACTGACTGACTGGGCAGCGAGGCAGCTGGCTTTTCTGGCACAGCCACTAACATGCGTCAGGAACAAAATTATAGCAATAGTGCATACATTTGAGTAACAAAAGCATTGCATTGGGAAAGATCAAAACAATAATTTCCGTAGTTGAAATCACAGAGGATGATTACTCTCAGTTAAGATCAGCAGACAGGGCACTGTGACCCTGACAGTGCCTTCTTTCTCTACACCTCTCTTTTCTCCTACCTCACTCTCTCTTTCTCCCTCATTTTCTTTCTCCCTCGGTAACTTCTATTTTTATCAGGGCTTAAAGCGCAGTCGATTCACCTGCTGTAAGACAGCAGGGAAACGCACGTAGAAAGCAACTCAAAACTCTTAGAGCTCAGTTTTTGATTATAGGAAGGGATTTAGGTAACTGCATTATCCTGCCTCTGCTACATTTAGCCGTGTAGAGAAAACAGTGCCTTGAGAAGAGCTGAAATTCATTCTTTTCCACATTTTGTGCTAATGTGTTTGGGTTGTGCATGTGTGTGATAATTCTTATCATATTCTGAAGAACAGTGTTTTCTTCTACAAAATTTTCTTTGTTCACTAATGAATCCTATAAACGACAGAGAATCAGAGAGAGACTGGGGATAAAACTGACAGATACTTCTTTTGGGGTTCTTTTCTTTTCTTTTTTTAAAGGTTGATTGGCATGTATAGTTCACCCCCCCCCCCCCAAAAAAAATTCTGTCATCATTTATGCACATTCATGTCATTCTAAAACTGTATGACTTTCAGGTGTTTTATTTTGTACAATCAAAGTCAATGGAAACCAAAACTGCTTTGTGACCAACATTCTTCATTGTTTTGTTTTGCACTTTTTTTGTTTTCCACTGAAGAATCAAAGTCATGCAGACTTGAAATGGTACAGTATGAGTGTGAGTAAATGGCAGAATTTTCATTTTTTGGGTGAATTATCCCTTTAATGATTCAATTTTTCTTGCTGACTGCCAATTATAAAACCTCCAATAGAGTGCAACAGTAGTGATGTGAACATAAAAACCCATACATATTTCTCCATAAAGACAATTGTTTGGTAATAATGTGCAAACCTTTTAATTAGGACCTGCCACAAAAGATTGTTACGCAGTGATATAAACTTCTGTGGATGCCACAAGTTTAAGTTATTTGATGAAAAAAAAAAAAAAAAAAACTGGTAAACAACTACACTACCCATAATCCTGGACAGAAATTCACCAATCACCAATCAGAGAAGCTGCTGCTACCATCCAATACTTTACAAATTAACTCGCGAAATTGCGAATGACATCATTCTACACTCTCAAACTATTTTTGTATTTGCTTAAAATCAATAAAAAAAAAAAAAAAAACGTTTTTGATTAAATTACATCATTCACAATATTTTATGGGATAAGAAATTAATTCTGAATATTAAATAATTTGTCTACACAGTCTTTCATTTTTATTCAAATTTTTATATACTTTTTTTTTTGCTTAAATGTTAGATTTATATTGGAGCTGGGTTTTTTCTCTTCTTTATAAAGCCATGTGGAGTCATTGGAATTAATAGGGAAGATTCAAGATCAATGAAAAATTGTCTGAATTGTGATCAGTCTATATGAAAACACATAATCACAAACAATGGGAGAAGATACACTTTCTTTGTCTTGGACTCCAATACTGTATAAACGCGCACACACACACACAAATCCATTCACTTACACTTACAATGTGAAAGCTCTATCAACCAACTACAAAATCATCCCAGCACAAACTGTATTTGTAGTAGGAGGAGTAGGAAATTCAGTGTGTTTTAATTTGGGGTGACACTATTTAAGAGCTTGTCTATGTAAGCAGCACATCATGCCTTTAGGGAACACAAGCTCTGACAGATCCAAAGCCCCCACTGAGTGAGATACAAGAAAGAGACAAACCACAGCATGAGCTGCGTGAATAGCGGAGGGAAGAATCATGCGGGTTGCATGACACCCATTATGAGCTGCTGTTCTTTTAGCTTAAGGGTTGTCTTATCAAGCTTGTCAGCATGAAATTACTTACACGTCATTCTGGCATACAAAAGCATGCTCTAACTACAAATGTAATCTCAATTCAAATTAAAAAATAATGCTTGGGAACATTCAATACATTTTTAAAAATAAAACCACTTTGTTTTCAGCACACTGTATATACGTATATGTGCTTGTTTGAGAAATGGCAGATGTATTACACAGGAAGTACATTCTTGATGCATGTGTCATTGACACAGGGGACAACTTTGACCAAAATGTGTTGTTTGTTTCCATAAACAAGAAGTAAAATATAAATGAAGGCATAATCTTGGATTTCAAGAAAAAAATCATTCTTAGGTAATTTTCACAGTGCATATAAATTAAAATATAGGGCAAGAAACAGTGTTTCCCCTACCATTGTTTTGGGGGGGCGGCCCGCCCCCCCAAAACGACCCCCCGCCCCCCTTAAATTGCTGACGAAATCCAGTCATAAAAAAAGAAATTTACTGTATAACGCGGAATTTCATGGAATTTGTCAATCTTTTGAGGAATAAATAGAAAGCAGTTCAGTATACACTTGAAATCAAATCGCGATGTAGAGTGTGTGTGGGTATTAAACCACAAAGACAATTTAAATACGAATCCTGCTTGTTCTGTGTGAATGAATGGTGCAGCCGACGCGCAGTTTCATTTACCACACACACACACACACACACTGAAGCACATGTGACGCTTGCGCTGTTTTTTGGCCTATATGAAGACACAAATGCATAAACTTCCTCTCCAGGCTCTAGATCCACTCCGAAAGTCACTTCGTGATCATTTAACCGCTTCATTTGAGAAAAACTATCATTATGACAAACACAGAAACTCAAAAGGTCTTCACGGCAACCCGTCAAAATAAAAGTTCGGTTTAACTTGACAGAAATATATTACTGTTGTACAGTAGAATTTAGATATGTCCCAATGTAATAATACTAACACTAATCCAAATAAATTATCATCAAAACTGAATTTAAGGAATTATCCATGTTTTAATTTTAACAGTAAAGCTCATTGTGCAGCACGTTATTTGACAAAAAGTTTATTTAATTTCATATGATTAAAATTGATGATTGATAAATGATAAAATTTGTGTTTTATGTCTTCATTTTATTACCAGAAAAAACACAACACAGAATTAGTGTGAATTTTTTTTCCATATTTTTTTTTAAATGTTGTATAGCTACGTTTAATGATTCATAATACACTATTTCAATTAATTAGACATGCTTTTTGATTGCTAAAAAATTTACACCACGTATCCGTAACACGCCCGCTCTGCAACACTAGCAGTCCCCCCCGAAAAAAAAATCCTAGGGGAAACACTGAGAATGTTTGCATTTGCATGTGTTGGGTTCCTGTTGTTGTGTGGCTTAAATGCGGCTCACCTGGCAGGTTGTTATTGCACTACAGAGCCTACGAACACAATTAACACAACACTAACAAAGACAACATATGGCCCCCATCAGCAGCTGCATCTGAGCACTGAAATCAGTGTAAACTCACTGGCCAAACACCACCTAACATGTTATTATCTGATTGGTTTTAACAGCTGTCTGTTTACAGCTCAATTCCCAAAGTAAAGACCACCACGCACACTCTCACCACACACAGAGTTCATTAACCACACAAACACAAACCAGGTGATGTAAATGTGTGTTTTGTGACAGATGCATCTTGACATCTCAGCTGGTCCAACATTCTTTATAAACAACTTCTTAATATATGCACTTTACATATTATTTATTTAGTCACTCAATGGTATACATTTTAAATAGCATGTGCATGCTAAATCTGTTCAAATGTAATGTATTTTTAGGTTAAATTTGATTCATATATTTAACAAAGAAATCATAATAAAATAAATAAATAAAAGCCGTGAGACATGGTGAAAGGAACTGGTTCTTATGGGTCAATTTTGATCCATAAAGAACACAAATATTTTTTTTTTGCATTCATGCATGCTGTTTGTTTACCAACTGCTGCCACTTCACAACAAAACTATATATAAAATAATAAACATTTCTTGTCAGTGCTGGGTAACTGATTGCATGTAATCTGGGTTATGTATTTAGTTTTCTAAAAATGAAACACTTGTAATTAATTTATATTACATTACATTTTAAAACACTCGTAATCAGACAACAATTACTTTTTTATTGATTACATGTTATTCTCACAAGGGCAGTAAATTATTCATAATTCATTGGTAATTGGTTGCAAATGCACTTTGCATTTTATATCAATATGGTACAAGATTATCCTATTCAGAGAAATGTATCAAACGTAATCTAAAAGTAGGCCTAATCAAAAAGTAATCTGATTACCTAAATGTCCAATGTAATTGTTTACCCTAACAAAACTTTTTGTCTTGCAGTTTGGAATCAGTAACCAACAATAGTAAGTTATACAAATACAAGTTAATTTGTAAGTTATATTCCCAGTACTGGTGGTAGCAGTATTATTATTAGTCAAATGCACAACTGGTGATGTCAACATGACGCCGCCCATGAGGTAGCGACCCGCTCCATGCAGAAAAAAAAAAAAAAAAAAAAAAAAAAAAAAAATTCTAGAGGACTGATGTCTGGAGTGTAAGTAAACATTATTAAACATGTTGTCTATTATGTGTAAAACTTTTTCAATTAGCAAAAAAAAATGACTGAGTTCAGCTTTAACACCATAATCATTAGCCCACAGCCTTGTTTTGTTCTAAGTTAATGTTGACCGGACTGGTAGCTTTTTTCGACAGTTCATTTGGTGCAAGTTGGATTTCAGAGACATTGTAATCCGGTTTCCCCATAAACATTTTTTTTCTTTAAAAGACGAGCTAATGAATGCGGTATTCATATAACTTACCTCGGCATGACAGCACACCACAGCCAGGAGGAAAAGCACGGGGAAACATCGAAACATCTGTAACGGGCGGAGAGAGTGAGAAGGGAGGCAAATACATTACAAACAGAGAAAGCGTTCAAAGCAATACAACACAAGTTATTTAAACGGTGTAAAGGGTAGGCTAGTAAATAGTGTTCAGGTTTCTCACCATTTTTGTAAGAAAAGCCGGTTTAGTGTGTTGTAGTGGGGAAAGCGCGGCGTCTGGTCCGCTGTAGATGTGGATCTGAGGATGTGATCGCAGGAAACTCGAGCAGAGCTCAGGAATCTGTTTCTTCCCCCTCCGTGACGTGACGTGGCCCGTGGAAAGCCGTGGAGCAGATCCAGATAAAGAGCACACACTCAAATGCACACACTCCTCTGCGAGTGACCGACTCAAACTGCAAGAGCTTTGCGTCGAAGAGTAGCCTACCGTTTTATATTAGCCCATATTACATGCAAATTAATTATTGGAATCGCAAGACAACGACTATCGAGGAAGCAAAGCAATGGAGAATGACATTTTATGTCAAATGATAGTTAGAAAAGTTGGAGGAAAAAAGACAGCTTCTGCATCCAGTGTGAAAGACAAATAAATAAAAACAATCACAAATTAGTATGAAAATAAATGGAACAAAGGAAAAGCAATCGCATTCGCAAATCATTATGTAAATAGACTAGTAAAAAATAAAGACCAATCGTAAATCAATATGAAAATAGGCCATTCCATCGCTGTCGGTTTCATTTTGAATGCTGAGCATTAGGCTACTTTACGGCTGAGATTTTAATTCCCTTCATAGCCTATGTTCCCCTTAATAAAACAATTTTTTTTTTTTTTTGATTAGGCCTATTATTATTAAATTAAGGTCCCATAGTGTGAAAGATCATTAATATTAGCTAAAATGCCTTTAGGTGTAGATTTTATTCTTTAAAATATAAAAATATAAATAAATAAAAAACATGATTAATTTTTAAATTATGATCTAAACAATGCAAGGAAATCATAAACCATTTCAATAATACTGTAAGAATTATTTATATATTTTTCTATCTCCATATTGCAACACCACCACCACACCACTGTTATCACTTACCACAAGTTTTGTTAAAAGTTGAAGTAGGCCTATATGTTTAAAAAAGAAACAGTTAAGATAAAATGAAACGTGATGTGTTAGAAAACAAAGAAAAATGAAGGTAAATTTCAGCTCTCACCAGAATATTTTTATTAAAGTTGAGGCAGTCGTACAAAATGGAGACCCTCATCCAGTGTTTTTGTCACCTTATTAAAATCTTAAAGATCATCATTAACACATCGAAATGGACTGTTTTGTTCAATTAATTCAATAACAATGCTTCTAACAAAGCTGAAACCATGAAGGACTCCACCCGCATTTCAAGAAAAAGTTTTAATTTATAGACAAAACCATCTGCTTATACATCACGCTTTACTCACCTTAAGGGGCTGATCTACCGTGATGCAGGGAGCCACTGCATGCCACCTAGATAAAGCACTGCCACTCTGTTAACTTGGTATCCCAATCTCAACCTATGAAATGTATAAGCAGTGATTCTTGGACAGTTTTTCAGCAGCTGCGTGTCGTGATGAGATGAGATTTTCCAGCTTAATCATAGTCCTTAATTACTAATTAAGAAGTGCCTGTGATTGTGGTGTCAATCAATATGCAAATATTGCACATTGCATATGCCCATTTTTTTCAGATAAATCCAAGTTAAAAACTTATTTGTTTGATAAGGCATACAATGTTGAAGCACTCTTGCATCATATTTTATTATTATTTTATTACTGGGTTGTATTTAATGGTGCTATACAAATACAATTTTCATTGCCATTATACGAAAGCTGAAAGATATACGCAAGAGACTGTCCATCTTGACTATGGGGTATAGTCCCAGACTAAAATGCATGTTTGAGCTGTTTGCAAAATCATAAAATGGAAAGTTTCCTTAATGATCATACAGTATAACAAAAAATATATTTTTGTTAGTTGGGAATGCACTACTGTTATTGTGCTTACACACCATTTACATTCTTAAAAAATGCTGCTTTTGTATTTCACTGACAACATACAATCAAATAAATTATCAAAATATTCATTTTGGGTGAACTATCACTTCAAACTAACAATTCATTAGCTGCTTCTCATAGCAACCAGTCTCTCTTGTGGCTAGCCAGAATTTTGATGAGATGTCTGATCAAATGGAAATTATATCCATGTTTATTCCACACAGAGAAAATAAAAAAGGAGCTTTGTCATATCAAAAGGTAAGGGTTTGGTGTGTTGTGTCAACTTTGATAATGGGTTTCTAAACTCATGAAACAGATACACACTGAAATAATGTCAAAATACTTTGCCTTCAAGTAAGTGCATTCACTGAGCGGCATCGATTTATTTGTAAGACTTGCCAATCATGCAAAGCAAATAGTGGCTTACTTAACACAGACTTTGTCCTTCCTCTAAATGTCTTTCAGCCAAGAGTGCCTGGTAATCAGAACAGCACATAATTGCTTTCTCCACAGCTACTTTTCATCACTGTTTTAACAGCATCTGCATAAATTCACTTCATGAATAAATAACCTGTCACAGATGCATCTGCTATTCAATCTCCTGTACTACACATTTAACACCATCTAGTCAGATATTCAGAAACAAGGTCAGTGGGGATGACACCTCTGTTTTTCTTCCCGTATGATCCCTTTATCTTCTTCTCTTACACGACCAGCACATCTACCTATGCAGCAGATACAAACACATGATGGGATTGGGAGGAAAGGGATGTTGTCCACAGGGAGCACAGAGGGGTGTGGTAATGCACAGTCAAGACCTGTACACTAATTGCAAAATGAAAATGCGAAACAAAAGCCAAAAAAGATAGTTGTCTATTGTTAATAGTGTAGCGATGCATGTTCACAGATCACATAGAGGCCACTTTAAAACTAGCAACTCTCTGTTGGTGAACATGGTGAATATGTGTGAACAACTTAAACACAAGCGAAATCTCTATGGGGAACTTTTTCGCCCTCGTGTGAAACTCCCGATCGTGCGGGTTCTTGTTGAAATGACTTGATTTCGCTTGCGAGCAATGGTAAATGTGACTGCTCTCTAAACGTGCATTTACATAACAACGATGTACTAAAAATAGAAGATTTTCCATTGTGTTTTTGAAAAGTTTTGCATACAGATGACAGCATTGTCAAAATGATTACCGTTCACACGGATCCGTAAAAAACGAATAAAAACGCTGTATTATGCTGCCAGGCCAGAAGTTGGTGATGTCACTTTGTAAAGAAACACTATATGCGCCTATAGACTGAACAAGTACAGTAATACGCATGCGCATTCTGTCACTGTCAAAAATTACCATTTTTGTAGTTTTACACATAGGCCTAACGATATCATTTTCAAACACTTGTACTTTGAAACCCGTTTTCAAAAGTTTGCTTTTCAGGCCCCCAAAATGCTGTTGTTGTGTAAACGAATGGCCAAAACGATGAACAAACAAAAAAATTCTCACATTTTGAAACTTTAACATTTTTCATTGAATCAGAATCTGTCAATATGTAGGCTACAATAAAATGAAAACTATTTCTGAAATATTTGCTTTTACTGTTGTCTTTATGTTTGTGTACATTTACATTAGCACAAAGGGTTCATAATCTGCAAATATTAGTAAAAGTGTCAAAGTGTGCAGGAAAAAAACAGCTCCATGTCATACGCTGGTTTTCAAAAGAGCTTTGCGGCATGTGACTAATTGTACAGCAGCAGTGCAAATATGACCAAAACTCATTTCTCAATTTTCTTTGATTTCTTTGATCTTTATCTAGATTTGGCAGGTGTGGTTTCTTGATTGGTTAATTGTCACAATTGCTTATACCATCACATTTAATTGGTCCTAAACCTCTGTGATGTACCTGTAGATGGTGTGTGAACAAAAAAAAGTTATTTATTTCTAATGAATATCTACGTATCCATGACATGCCATCTTGAGTTACTGAAAGTTTACCACTGGTCTGCCTTGCTATTTCTCACCGGGAAAGTCTTATTCGGCATCAATTTAAAAAATAATTAATTAGGCTTTGTTTGTAATTGGACTTAACTCATAGTCTCTGTAAAACTTTCCTGTCTGTCCATGTGAGGCAGTTTCTCTCCCATCAAAGAGAATCCTGTAAGAAGCATATGAGAGCCAGATGTACACAGCTGATCAGTTTCATACAGTACATGTCATGAAGGCTGCTTTTCTGTTTCTGCACACTTACTAAAGATGCTTCAGACCTTTAATCATGAATCTGTTACACTTTGGACACATCTGATATGTATTTGATTTAAGCATCCTTTAAAATTATTTGCTTTGGCTGTAAGCATTCATTTAGAAACAAATTCACAACATAATTAAGGCATATAACCAAGCAATCGACCAATGTCCTTTACAAATACTGTTCTCCTCAACATTGACTTTTTGATCACATCATTGTAGCATATTGGACATGGCAACTTTTCAATTAATAAATGCAATTTGATAAGGTATAATAAAGCATATCAGGATCAAGAGCAACAAAGGTAGTGGGATATTTGTGTGTTTTTCACAACCCACATTACTTTTTTGCTTTACAGAAAAATATTGCTGTAATAATTTCTTAAATTCCACAAGGTCCTATAGGTGCGGGCGAAGGAAGATGGAGCAGGGAGAGGGTAGATCCATATAACTTTAATAACACAATAGTGGTGAAGGGGGGTGGGGGAAACAGAAAAAGGTAAATTGTAGGAGATGCAGGTGTCCACGGAGGAGCCACAGAGCAACCAAGATAAGGACACAGAGGAAGACTTGGAGCGGAACTGATGGAGGGAGGAGCCATGGCACCGACCCAAATCCTAGCCACGAGGAAAGTCCGTCGCAGAACGGATGGAGGGAGAACGGCAGTGAGTCCGGGTGGAACCAAGGAGACTGTGGAGCTGTGAGAGCTGGAACCCTGTGCTGAGTCGAGAGGCCGAAGACACTGGGTGACACCCCAGGTCTGGAGGGCCAAGGCGGAGTTGGTAGCTTGTGGGACAGAGGAGCTGAAGGGAGCCGTAAGAGGTGGAACTGAAGAGGTTGGTGGAGCCACCATAGGCGGAGCAGAGGAGCTGATGGGAGCCAGCAGAGATTAATTATGAATATTTGGATCAGTTAATCAGATTAACTTGATGTAGCTACATTAACATTACAACCAATTAATCAGTTCATCCTGTGAACCCTCAATATTGGTTATTAATTGATTAATAGACATGTTATTAACTTTCCATTAAAAGTTATTAATGGAAATAACTGTCTTACTGTACAGTCCTACAAAGAGCATTTACTGGAAATCATTAAATAGACCTTGTTTGCAGGGCAGATAATCAGAACCAAATACGTATTGAAGTTATATTAACTAAATCACAAACATAACTAATCTAAACATATATACATTCGCACAATCACACATACATGGGTAAAATAGAAAGTGACAGGATGAAACCATAAACAGGGAATGAAGCTATGGAAAAGATGCATCTATCTATGAAAAGAACCATCAGCTTATTATTTTCACAGCACCTCATTAAATGTATACTTGCATGGCCTTTGCAGTGAAAGCATTTCGTGAAGTTCCTGAAGGATTTTGATGGTTCCATGAGTTTCAAACGATTTCTTCTGCGTTGAAGGAAGAAATGGTGATGCACTTGAATGGTTTATTTGACTCTGTTCTGGTTGAAGGTTTTCTCTCTCTCCATGAGCACATGGCTGGACTGGAGTGCAGATTGTGGCCTGCCGGCCCTGGTCGGTAGAGGCCACGCAGACAACCAGGAGAAGGGAGGAAGTCGGAAGAGTGGATGGTTGTCTATTCAGTGATGGTAAAGTTGCAGTTTTCTTCTGAGTTGGAATGAAGAAATTACAGTCTGACTCTGTTGGGAGAGTGAAGGCATAGCAGGCTGTGGATCAAGGCCTGCCGGCGGCCCGGCGCCCATGGGCCCCAGTTGGGTTCCCCACAGACATTAAGCCGAAGAAGCAGCAGAAGAAGCCATTTCGATCTTCACAGTAGCAATTTATAGAGACCAAACATGGTATAGGTGAGGTTACATTGACCTTTGGTTCTATCATAAAATACACAGTATAAAAAAAAATAGAATTAAAAGACACTACACATGACAGTAAATCATTCACACAGTGTTCTGGGATGCATGTTAAAGTTGCAGTTTTCTTCTGAGTTGGAATGAAGAAATTACAGTCTGACTCTGTTGGGAGAGTGAAGGCATAGCAGGCTGTGGATCAAGGCCTGCCGGCGGCCCGGCGCCCATGGGCCCCAGTTGGGTTCCCCACAGACATTAACCCAAAGAAGCAGCAGAAGAAGCCATTTCGATCTTCACAGTAGCAATTTATAGAGACCAAACATGGTATAGGTGAGGTTACATTGACCTTTGGTTCTATCATAAAATACACAGTATAAAAAAAAATAGAATTAAAAGACACTACACAAGACAGTAAATCATTCACACAGTGTTCTGGGATGCATGTTAATTTTTAGATCAGTTCGTCTATAAATGAATGCAGGAAAGTCTGTTTTAAGGTCTGTTTCGGTCTTTCCTGTCTTGACCACATGACGACATTTTACAGCAATAAAACCATCTTATCTGTCATGGTTCTTGCCCTAGTTGGGGGGATGGGACCATAGATCTAAGAGTTTTAAAAATTATTTGTTAAATATAACAAATAATTGTGTCTGATTTGTCTAAGTCGTTACAATGGAGACACTCTGTTAATAAAATGTTTATTGTAGTCTGTGAAAAATTCAGAGAATGTGAAATGGTGAGTGTCTCACAGAGATGGAACACCTCCCCTTTGTGGTTGATGTGTGAAGTGACATTTATTAGAGGTTAATTATGAGCCTCAGTAATACAAGGAGCTCAGGTGTAGAGTTGTCATCCGTTACACATTATTCATGAGGAAATTAGTTATCCATACTGATTTTTCAGTAGATGAAAATGTCCTTGATATGTGGTCTTTCATTGTGTTATGCTGGTCTGTTGGATATGGATAACATCTGAATAAAGACATTATTCCTTTCCCTTCACCTCACGAGTCAGTGTAACCTTCAAAAAATAGTGTAGCCTAAGTCAAAATATGTAAATAAGTATATACAGTCAGCTGGTCATTATGGAATTAAAAAACCCATCGGACTGTACTAATGAGCACAACATGCTACACAGCTACTTGCTAAAAAAATATATGGCAATGTGAAACATCGATTGTATAAACTGTTTTATTATCTTATTGATTGGATTTAAGTTTGAAGAGCCTCAGACTGTGAACTGTTTTTGTTTATTTGTGATGATTGTGAAGTGTTCTTGGTCATGAGAAACATTTTTAGCAGTCAGCTTTGTGTGGTTAGTTATTCCGGCCACACAAACATGCTTCCTGCTTTACTGTTATAGAGAAACGTACTTGTTTACTAATGTAACCTCGGTTCTCTTACGAGAGTTCTCGTACTGCGTAATAGCTTACGCTAGGGGAAAACCTCTTTTACACGAGATATTGAAGCCAAAACTTATCCTTAATTTTTTATTAATATAAAACGCTTTGCAGCAGCAAGCAGACACAGGCGATACAGCTTGCGCGCCTATTGGCTGCTCTTGCGGCAAATGCAGCAGCCTATCGAGAGAGACTCTGTGTGACGTAATGACCAATGGGGGCAACTCGCGCCCATATCGTCACGTCCCGCCAGAAAGGGCGTGGTCTCACTCTATAAATATGCTCGTTAGGCTGGTACAAGCTGGTTTTCATCGCCGAAGCGAACCAGAGCGTATTCCAAGCACGGCAAGATACGCAGTACTCGTTCCCTCTCTAGAGAGAACCGAGGTTACGTTAGTAACCGAGTACGTTCTCTTACGAGAGTATCTCTCGTACTGCGTAATAGCTTACGCTAGGGGAACACAATGCAACACGCCGTGCGTACAGGGATCCAACACCAAAGTCCCAGGGGCCGAAGCCCAGGGCTCATATAGTGCATAATCACCATAAACTCACATAGAGTGGAGGAAGAGAGGCTGGAAGCGTCATTCCTTATAAAATAGCACCCAGCGGGGCTATCATATGACAATAAAACGCGCAGCCAGGGTGAAAGCTTTCAGCCTGATCTGGGTGGCCATATGTGTGTCAACACTCATGGGGCTGCAGTAAACTCAGCATCTGGGCCGCATAGCGGGGCAGATAGCACTGAATTTTTTGACCGCCAAAAGCTTAGCTTGTAAGGCGGGTACCTCCAGGTTATAGTATTTCATAAATGTAGACGGCGAGGCCCAGCCCGCGGCCGTACAGATATCTTGCAGGGAAACCCCGCTAGACCATGCCCACGAAGAGGCCACGCCTCTCGTGGAGTGCGCTCTGACACCCAAGGGGCACTGCAGGCCCTTTGCAGTGTAAGCGAGCGCAATGGCATCCACTATCCATCTGGATAGGCTCTGTTTTGAGGCGGCAAGTCCCTTGGAGCGCCCGCCAAACAAAACGAAAAGCTGCTCAGTCTGTCTGAAAACAGACGAGCGCGACACATAAGCTCTTAATGCCCTGACGGGGCAAAGGAGACTCGCGTCCTCCTCCTCATTGAGAACCGGAAGGGCGGACAGGGAAATTACCTGGGCCCTTAACGGTGTATTGAGGGATTTCGGCACATACCCGTGCTTAGGTTTGAGAATGACCTTCGAGTCATTAGGCCCAAACTCCATACATGACGCGCTTACTGAAAGCGCCTGCAAGTCCCCTATGCGCTTCACTGAAGCGAGAGCCATGAGAAACACTGTTTTGAACGACAGGTCCACCAGCTGGACATGTCCACCAGACATGTCCACCAGCTGGATTGGCTCGAACAGGGCGCCTTTCATGGCCTCCAGGACCGTGGAAAGGTCCCACGTCGGGACTGAAAGGGGCCTGGGAAGGTTTAGCCTCCGAGCTCCCCTAAGGAAACGCAAGACTAAGTCGTTCTTCCCCAGCGACTGACCAGACACCGGTTTTGCAAACGTTGCTATGGCCGCCACATTGATTTGAGCGTGGATGGGGTCCTGCCCTGATCCAGTAGCTCTTGAAGGAAGGAAAGCACTTCCGAAACCCCGCATTCCACAGGTGAAAAACTCTGGGCTTGACATCATGCAGAGAAAACAGACCATTTCGAGGAGTAGAGCCGCCTGGTAGACGGAGCTCTAGCCTGCGCGATCGTGTTTAACACTCCTTCTGGGAGGCTAGCGGGTACCCGTTGATGGCCCATGCGTGCAGGGACCACAGCTCCGGGCGAGGGTGCCAAATCGAGCCCTCCGCCTGAGAGTGGAGGTCTCTCCTCAATGGTACAGGCCATGGGGCAGTGCTGGTCAGCTGCATCAGGGCAGGGAACCACGTCTGGTTTGTTCAGAGCGGAGCTACGAGCAGCACTGGGCATCCGTTTTCCCTGATTCGTTCCAACACCTGAGGCAGGAGCGAGACAGGAGGAAAAGCATATAGGGGGCAGCGGGGCCAAACATGAGCCAGCGCGTCCTTGCTTTTCGAGAAAAACTTCGGGCAATGAGCGTTTTCGTGGGACGCGAATAGGTCCACCTGTGCTCTGCCGAACGTTTTCCACAGCAGCTGGACCGTCTGCGGGTGCAGCGACCACTCCCCTGCTGGAACATTGTTCCTGGACAGTCTGTCTGGTCCCACATTCAGGTGACCAGGCACGTGCGCTGCTCTCAGTGAGAGCAGGTTGTGCTGAGCCCAGACCAGTTTTGTGTGTGTCGGCGTTTGTATGCCGGTGTGCGTGTTATACAACAGGCTCATTGCTGCAATAATGACATTTTTAGCCCCTCAAACTTGGAGCTGAGAAATGTTTGAGAAATGGAGATTAGTCCGGCCTCGGCGGGGACTAAAACACACTCTTTTCTCATTTGCCCGGTGACGCACGCCCATGGGGGGCGGGGTAGATTTCTTATAACGTAAAGAAAGCTAGCCGCGGTTTTAGGGCTCGCGGTCTTGATGCTGGCCCGTTTCCCTGACAACTCGCGCGGCGGTTGCGCGGGCGCCTCCCACTCGAGGCCGATGCTTTCCACGGCCTGAGAGAGCAGACGCATCAGCTCAGTCTCAATGCCGGCTCTCTTACCAGTGGTTTGGCGGGAAACGCTAGCGGAGAGGAGGTCCACGGAGCTCGCCCAATCCTCGCTATCAGATGCCAGAAGAGAACAAGCCTCGGTGGGTTCGTCGAACTCGTGGACGGACGCGGCGGCAGGCGGCGGCCGTTGTCCGTCAGTGAGCGACTCGAGCGAAGCCGGCGAAGCTGGCGGGCGAACCGGCGAGCTTTGGCGGGCTGGAGAAAGCTCGGGAGCGCGCTGGGCGCGGCGCTTCTTGCGGCGCGGCACCACGGCGGGCTGTGGTGAAGGCTCGGAGAATGATGCCAGGCGAGTCCTCAGAGTCACCATAGACAAAAACTCGCAATGAGAGCATCCGCCGTCAGCGAGCGCGATGGCCGCGTGATCCTCACCCAGGCAGGACACACAGATGACGTGACGGTCCCCGTCGCTGAGTGGGGCGCGGCACGAGCCACAGGATGGCATCTTTAAAAAGACGCAGCTCTTTTGTGATGAGAAGTGTGAGTCGCGTCAAGTAAGCGAGCAAACACTCTCAGCAGAGTAAGGATACAAAGTGATATAAAAGGATATAGAACGCCGGAAAGCGCAGCAGGTACGGCAGTTGAAGGCGGCGAGGCCAGCGACTCCAGCTGGTCCCGCTGAAAAGCTTGCTTCGACGGCGCGGCTTTTCACTCCGGATCCAGCGATGCGTGTGCTTCGCTGAAGAGATGAAAATCAGCTTGTACCAGCCTAACGAGCATATTTATAGAGTGAGACCACGCCCTTTCTGGCGGGACGTGACGATATGGGCGCGAGTTGCCCCCATTGGTCATTACGTCACGCAGAGTCTCTCTCGATAGGCTGCTGCATTTGCCGCAAGAGCAGCCAATAGGCGCGCGAGCTGTATCGCCTGTGTCTGCTTGCTGCTGCAAAGCGTTTTACATTAATAAAAAATTAAGGATAATTTTTGGCTTCAATATCTCGTGGAAAAGAGGTTTTCCCCTAGCGTAAGCTATTACGCAGTACGAGAGATACTCTCGTAAGAGAACATGACTGCTGCACTACAGAAAACAAGTTATCTTATTACTGCTAGATTTTAGCCACAAGACGTCTACTTCTTCTTCTTTTAAAATAAGTTAAAATGGGCTACATGGACGTTTATATTTATCTATAACAATAGAATTAATTTTTTGTATTGGTCAAATATTTGGGCTTCCCAATGTTGCAAAAATTGTGCTTGTTCATTTTGAAATAATGTTACTTCATAAACTGACCAACACATAAAGATGTAGTGATTAAACTAATGTCACATCAGTAACATGATCACAATTAAGTTGAAAGGTTTTGATTAAACAGACAGAGCTTAGTGCACATACATATTCACATAATAAAGGGTTTTCATTTGCTTCTACAATTATTACATATGACTCTGGCAATTATTCAGAGAAGTGGCCATTGCATAAACTTAGTCTCAACTTTAACTTCTGTTAAGACAGATTCAGATTCAAATTAGACCAACCTATGGTTTTATGTTACCGACTTAAAAAAAGTTATGACCAGTATTGATCAGGTTGTAAATTTTAGAAGGGTAAAAAGGGTAAAGGCATGTTAGAAGTCTATTGAGCAAAGCTTTGATAAAATCTGCAGAGATTTTTGCGGTAAAAAGCAGAGCAATCCTCAGTTTCAAGAGTAATATATAGAGCAGAGCCAGAGCAGAAATATAACATAGAAAAGAAGAATATATTTTTTCTTTAAGTAAACACAAAGTAGAACATGAACAAGCGTGAGCTGTTTAATTAGACGAGTAAACACGGTAGACAGTGACAGGATGTGAAGGTTCTGCTGTGTGGAAAATGAGCTCTGTGGTTTCACTGGTCACTGCAAACAAGAGCACAAAACTAATCCGATTATATTTGTTACCATCCATTATATACTGTATATGTGAACATTGTATTTAGGTGACCTGTGTTTGGATTTACATGTTTAATAATTATTCTAATTCTAAAAACTATTCTTAATAATTAAGTATATTCTTATCAGCTATCTTAGTCATTGCCCTCTGTCTTCACCTCTTCCTTTAGTTCAGTCTCTACACGTCTACAAGCCTTTACGATACTGAGCGGACAGTAAGACAGTTTATACTCTTTCACAGCCCTTAAACTGTAATGGCAAATTTTCAAACCAGGATTCTTCATCTGGATCTCTGTGTCGTCATTATTCTCCTGACTTACACAGGTACTGATTTAAGATCAAGATTTCTTTCCTCTCCTTACTTGGTTTCTGGCGTCTCAAAACTGATAAATAAATAGGATGTAGCCTCTGCATGTAGCCTCTACGAGTTGTTGAAAAAAGTTGTTTCCTAATGTGTGTGTGCGTGTTTTTTTTTTAAAATCAGGTTTTAAAGATTAAGCACCATATGAACACTGTTGTGTGTCTCAAGTTTTTCTACTGCATGATAACAATGAAACTCTTTTCACAAGTTTTCCTTTTTAGGGTTGCATTTTTCAAATGCATTGTAAGCCTTATTAGTTGTTTGATTTTCTGTCTTTTCATTAGATTATTCCAAATCAAATCAAGAGCCAAGGATTCGGCAGCACATCCACAAAACAGTGTTTGTGGGGGAAACAGTTACACTTCACTGCAACAAAACCCCACATGATGATCATTTAACATGGAAAATGAACAGCTCTGTTATTTTTAGTTATGACTCGACCAATAACAGAACTATGAGAAACTTCAGCTCAAACAGGATTCACATCAACCCAGCCGTTCCAAGAGATTTAAAAATACATCAAATACAAGCGTCTGATGCAGGAAACTACACCTGTTATCCAGCAGCAATAAGATGGACATTAACAATAACAGGTTATTCCATGATTATTTGATTTGTTTTCTAAAAAACGAAAACAAATAAAGGGCATTTATTAAAGAAGAAATATAAGTATGTTTTTAACAAGTCATTATCTAAGTGCTGGTTTACTGATATCATGTTTGTTTGACTCTTTTGTGTGTCAGAAAACAGACCATCATCACCCAAACAAAAAAAGCCTCTCTACATCATCATCATCATCTCATGTTCTGGAGTTATTATGTTTTTTTTAATAATCACCATCAGCTTCTGCATTCACAGGTGAGAGACATTGATTTAATCAATATTTCTTAACTTCAGCAACAGTGATATGTAGTTCCAGCTTCTCAACAGCTAACCCATGCTATAGAATGACGAACTGCTTCCTTTAATTTTTTCCGACTTTTTACGATTTGCTACTTTTCAAAGTGTTTGTAGGCCGTGTCTAAATAGCCAGCTTTTTCGGCAAAAGTTATTTTCATTAACTCCGCCAACAACTGGTTATATATTTTACCTTTAGCACAAATAGCTCTACACTTGTATTTACATTTTGTTCGAATATAGCATCTATCAGTATCATCTATCAGCTGGTCACGGCAGTGATGAAAGAGAGTTCATTGCAGTTCATCAGAATTGTTTTACGGGTGATAAAGTTTACCAGTTTATTAAGCACCCCCTGAAAAGGCATAAAGTCTGTATATATTTGTTTACTGTTAGTTGTAACGAGTTTTGTTGTTGTTGTTGTTGTTATTCGCAGTGTATGTTGATGATAATACAAGGGAGAGAGATAAGACTTCAATGTGCACTTCTTGTACTGATGTATTCAGCTCTTACGAGTGAAAACGGATGCTTTGTCATGTGTGTGATGTACAATTTAACCCTTGTGTTCTGTTCGATTTCTGTGTACACCCCTTATGGACCGGGTCAAATTGACCCTAATTGGATTCAATACAATTCCTCAAAAATCACACTATGAAAAACAACAAAGATTTAGATACAAACTTTAAACTATAAACTTTTAATATCAACATTTGTCAAACATTACAAAAACATTGTATCTGAAAATATGATGTATGAAAATGTTTTTAAAACATTTTTTAAAACAGTTTTGTTTTGACAAAATTGGAAAATAAACAGTATACTGATTTTTTTTGCATATATTTTTTTTAAACTTTTTTTTTTTTTAAATTTTATGCTTTGAACATCGTAACTGAACAACAAAATTACTGTATAATGATTTTTTTTTCATTTTCCTAAGTTAACTTTCCCTAGTTTCCTAAGACCTATTTTCCTAGTTTCATTATTCACTCACTGAGAAGTGAGAAACCAAACATAACAAAAACATACATCAAATAAATGTTTTTTTATTTATTTTTTGGCTCTGTGAAGCTGCCTTTGAAAATCATAAAAGTTTTGGTTAAAAGCTAGGTATTTTAGATATTTTGAATATTGAAATGAGAGCTTATTTTACTATCTGTGTCTGACAAAGATTTTCATCTGTAATTTGCAAATAATTCTGAACACTGTAATTTTGTTTGTATATGTCAAAACACATCAGCATGTTGAAACTTTGCATGCATGTTCATCATGATAAATGAGAAAAAGTCACAAAATATCAAGAAAAAAAAACGTCTCAGGTTACGACTGTAACGATAGTTCCCTGAGAAAGGGAACGAGACGATGCGTCATCGACGCTTTGGGAACGCCCCCAGCGTGAATGCGTCTGAGCATCAATGTCAACTAGTCCAATGGAAAGAATGAGCGTCACGGGCGGGTGACGTCATGACCAGGAAGGCATAAGAGCACATCCGGTGAAACGCGGCATTAGCTTCAAAAAGTCGAAGCAAGCCGATCACAGGGATGCAGGAAGTATGGCAGGGTGACGCATCGTCTCGTTCCCTTTCTCAGGGAACTATGGTTACAGTCGTAACCTGAGACGTTCCCTTTCGAGGGAACTCGCGATGCGTCATACTCGCGATGCGCCTTCAGAATACCCAAAACGCCAGAATTCCAAGTACCTGAGTGTTAGTCTGTTGGAACTAAGCACTAAGCACCTGAGAACCTGGGGCAGCATCCAGGTCCAAACTGTAAAACCTGACGAACGTGAGCGGTGAGGACCAGCCTGCCGCATCACATACGTCTTGAAGAGAAACTCCAAATAATAAGGCTTTAGAGGCCGCCATACCCCTCGTAGAGTGAGCTCTGACCACCAAAGGACACGGCTGGTCAGAGTACTCGTATGCAAGTGAAATAGCCTCAACTATCCACTTACTAACCGTCTGTTTAGAAGCAGGAAGACCCTTCTTAGGTGATCCAAAGCAAATAAATAACTGGTCGGACTTCCTCATTGAAGATGTCCGATGAACATAAGTATCCAGTGCTCGCACTGGACACAAGAGGTTCAGCCTTTCCTGGTCCGCAGATGTAAAAGGAGGACAGAAACCTGCAGCACAATAGGCCTCGGAATAATGGTAGGCACCTTTGGAACATATCCATGTTTCGGGTAAGAATGCCTTGGCCATCCCCGGTGCACTCAAGGCAGGTGGGGACCGAAAGGGCCTGAAGGTCTGACTCTAATAGGGACGAAATAGCTAGCAGAAAATAGTCTTAAAAGAAAAGAACTTCTCTGAGACCAAATCTAAGGGCTCGAAGGGAGCCCCAGATAGGCCTTCCAGAACTATTGCAAGGTCCCAAGCCAGCACCCTAGTGCAAGTTGCAGGCCTCAGCCTCAAAGTGCCACGAAGGAAACGAGTGATCAGGGGGTCTCGACCCAAAAATGTACTACCCACCAGGGCGTGGAAAGCCGCAATGGCCGCCACGTATACCTTAAGCGTGGAAGGACATAGACCTGATACAAAGCGTTCTTGCAGAAACTCGAATACTGTGTTTACTGAACAGTTAACCGGATCCCACTGACGCTGGTAACACCAAGAAGTGAAAAACTCTCGAAATAGTGAATATAGTTTCCTCGTAATGGGAGCTCTGGAGCTTAGAATGGTCTCAACAACCTCGGTTGAGAGACCACTCTCTATGAGTTGGGCCCCCTCAGAGGCCAAACCCACAGTTTCCAAATCCCCTGCCGGGGGTGCAATATTGCATCCCCTGCCTGAGACGGAAGGTCTCTCCTGATCGGGACCTCCAAGGGAGGTCCGTCGAGGAGAAAAATTAGGTCTGCAAACCAAATTCAGCTCGGCCAGGGTGGTGCTACTAAATAGGCTTATTCCATCCTGGCGGAATCACTCCAGAACTCCTGGGAGCAGAGCAACAGGGGGAAATGCGTACAGACGTAGCCTCAGCCACGTCTGCACCATAGCAACCAGCCCCGAGGGGACTGGTTGAGTGAGGGATAACCAGAGTGGACAGTGCGTCGTATGCTGAGACGAGAACAAATCCACTTCTGCCTGGCCATAAAACTCCCATATTTGCTCCACCGCCTCGGGGTGGAGTCCCCTGGCCTCAGCCCCTGCCTCGACAGGGTGTCTGCTCCAATATTCTGGCCCCCCTGGAATATACACTGCCCTCAGACAGCGTAATTTCCTGAGGGACCAAAATAATAGGCCACCAACGTGTTGTCTGTGGGTCAAGAACCAGAGTTTCCTCCATATAACCAAGGCGCGGGGATACTGCCGCGTGATCTTGATCGTACGGAGTGGGTTTCCCCTCAGGGAGAACCCTCTGGTCCTGAGCCACCACTGTAAAGGTCTCACGTACAGCAGGTCAAAGGGTATCACATTCAACGCTGCTGCCCTGAGGCCTAACAGTCACTGTTTCAGAACAACACATGATGGCCCCTCAGGTCTGGGAGGAGATGTCTCAACGCATTGAAGACGACCATCATCTCTAGGCAATTCATGTGCCAAGCGAGATGATGACTCCTCCCAAGCTCTGAGCTGAGCGGCCTTCCAATACCGCTCCCCAGCCGGTGAGGGAAGCATCTGTCGAGATAGCAACTCGATGGCAAAGAGCTCCCAACACCGAACCCTGGGTTAAGAACCAGTGTTTCCTCCATATAACCAAGGCACGAAGGCACCGCCGCGTGATCTTGATCATACGAAGTGGGTTTCCCCTCGGGGAGAACCCTCTGGTCCTGCGCCACCACTGCAAAGGTCTCATGTACAGCAGGCCAAAAGGTATCCCGTTGGACGCTACTGCCACAAGACCCAACAGTCTCTCGAACTGTTTTACAGTGCGTGACTGGCCTAGCCTCAGCTCTTTTGTGGCTGTTAGGATAGCAGCTACACGAACGGGCGACAGAGTGGCCCGCATCGTCACTGAATCCCATACCACACCAAGGAAAGTGGTTCTCTGTACTGGAGAAAGCACACTCTTCTTGGCATTGAGCCTCAACCCCAACATCTGCATATGAGCGAGAACGACACCTCGGTGCCGAACCGCTAACTGTTCTGATTCCGCTAGAATCAGCCAGTCATCTATGCAATTCAGAATGCGTATACACTGCAGCCTGGCGGGGCCAGAGCTGCGTCTACACACTTCGTGAATGTGCGGGGTGATAGAGCTAGACCGAAAGGAAGTGCCTGATACTGGTGTTCTTTGCCCCAAAGAAAACCTCAGGAACCTCCTGTGCTGAGGGAGGATGGAGATATGGAAGTATACGTCTTTTAGATCTATCGTGACAAACCAGTCCTCGGATCTGATTTGAGTCACGATCTGTTTGAGTGTCAGCATCTTGGACTTGAGTTCCAGCACCAAACACTCCAACAGACGAAGATCTAGTATGTGACGCAGCTCTCCATCCTTTTTTGGAACAATGAGGAACTGTAAAGACCCGACGCAATGTCGGGTGAGTACACCTGCTCTATAGCTTTCTTTGCTAACAGGGCCTTTACCCCTTGCTCCATTACCAGAGAGATTACCATTACCCATAGAGATATATTTGGCAGTAGCTTCCGCGCTGCCAGAAAATCTACCAAGGGAACCAGCCCCTCGAGGCTGGCCTCTGGTGTAATAAAGACAGCCAGTTCGGGGACCTGAAACATACTGGCAGGAACCACCCGAACTGACTGTTTTCGAACCCCCCTCAGAGGGCGCGAGTCCAACGCAATGTCGAGTTGACGCTGCGCCAGAAGCTCGCTGGAGAACGCTGCGCCCCGAAGCACCAAGGGTGGCGGGGTTGGCAGAACGGTCCCCTGAGGGCACAGAGATGGAAAGGGCACCGTATAATGAGGTGTACACCATTCCACCCCGGTTGGGGCTGCCCTCACCGGTCTGACGCCGTGGCGCCAGACCTTTTCTTTTGAGCCGCAGCCTTCTCAGCATGAAGAACGGTCCTCGGATCCGGCTTCTGCTTTGAAGGCTTTGGCTGCTGTGTTGTGTATGAGAAACTAGCCGGCTGGAGCTGCTCACGCCCAGCAGCCCCAGTGGGTTGGACATAGCGAGGGAGAGATTATCTTGTATCTTTCTCCATGATTCCCATCAAATTGAGCCAGAGGTGTCTCTCAGTGACCACAAGGGCTGCCATCCCTGAGAGATAAATCTGAGGCCCGACGGAGTTCTCAAACCCCATCGGGCCAAACTCCCTCACTTCTGTCCAAATACCACAGCAGGTCAGCCTGATATGCTTGCAGCACTGCTATAGTGTGCAAGCAGGCTCATGCTAGACCCACTGCCATATATGCTTTTCCCACTAGATTAAAAAATAGTTTTCTTTAATGGTTTAGTGAGAGAAGCCGACGCCTTCAGGGACGATACTGAACCGGGAGACATAGCTCGCAAGTGTCTGTTCTACCCGGGGTATTGCCCCATAGCCATACTCTCTTAACCCCCAAATATCTTAATATACATGAATGTGGGGCTAAAAAATGAGTAAGGCTTTTTCCATGATCTAGACAGCTCGCTGTGCAGATCGGGAAAAATGGAAGGCCCCGTGATGGAGGTGGAAAAATAGAGGGAAGGAAACTCGTTCAATTTATTTTAAGGACGAGTGCCCCCTTATTTCTGCTGGCCATTAAATATTTAATTTATCTACAGCCTTAGTAAACACCTCCACCAGCTTATTATTATATATATATTTTTTATATATACATTCTTTATATATATACACTTTATTTTATATATAATAAACTATCATATATATATATATATATATATATAGGCTATATATAATTCTCATACGCTGGGGAAGAGATGGCAAATCCACTTCCCCCATGATTGTGTCACTTTCAATGTCCAGCACATCTACCTCCTCGGAGGTAGAGCACTGAAGCATTGATTTCTCTCCCCGGGCGGAAGAGACCGCAGCGCGGGCTTCCGAGACCGGAGAGAGAGCACTGGATCCCTCGTGGAAAGGGAGGAGATAAGATCCGCGGACCCGTCTCCAACCCCGTAAAGAGATCCTATTCGCGATCCACAGGAATGCATCCTCCGCGCTGCCTCGGCAGACGCGTGTCCTGCACCCTGAGGATCGCGAGCCTGGCCACTTTCCTCGAAAAGTGACAGGCGGGAGTGGAGCATGCGAAGCGAAAGCTTCTCACAATGTTGCAATCAGCCCCCTCGGAGGCTGATACCGCATGCTCCACTCCCAAACAAACTACACAAAGCTCGTGTGTGTCCCCACCCGTTAAATAACGCGGGCAGGGAGAAGCACAGAGTTTGTAAAGTTGTTTCGCCATAACTCCTCCCAATAATATCGAACAGACAACAATAAATAGACAGAGACAGAGTAACACAGATCGCTTGCTGAGACACAGAAGCTAATGCCGCGTTTCACCGGATGTGCTCTTATGCCTTCCTGGTCATGACGTCACCCGCCCGTGACGCTCATTCTTTCCATTGGACTAGTTGACATTGATGCTCAGACGCATTCACGCTGGGGGCGTTCCCAAAGCGTCGATGACGCATTGCGAGTTCCCTCGAAAGGGAACAAAGGTTAACCAGTATTTCCAATAACTTGAAAATCGAAACGGGTCAAATTGACCCGCAACATAACACAAGGGTTAACATCATAAAACTGGTTAGTAAAGTTTTGGCCATCATTCGGACAAGGTACTCTACAACAGGCTTAGTGGAAAAGCGAGGTGAAAACATAAGTTATATAACCGTAATTAAACTAAACTATACCTGTTCTGTCTCCATGTAGCATATATTCTCTGGCTCTGTAGGCATCATTGTCCGACTCTGGTTCGAACTGAACACCACTAGTACAGTTTCTGACATTTTATTGCATGAGATTGTCCTGTTTTTTGCTGGTTTGCCGGAGCATGAGCTCTTGAAGCGCTGCCCTCTTCTTGAAAGGGGGCCGGGAGCTGCAGCTTATTTGCACATACAAAAGGGATAGAAAAACGGCTCATTTTTGCTCACCCCCAAAAAGTGGCAATTTTAACATGCTATAAAAAATGATGATAAACTGTTTTACAAAAATATTAGGTAACACTTTAGAATAATGGTCCGTCATTAATAAGTTACTATGCAGGAAGTAATGCAGGACTAATGAGTAGTACTACATTCACACTTCAGCAACTATTAACTAATATGGAAACAAGCTTAACTAATCAGTAAGTAATGTCGAATTTAGGACTAAGATAGTTCCTTATTAGGTTCTCAATAATTACTGAGACTGGCATCATTAAGAACTAGGTAATAATGAGAAATTATAAAGAATTACTAATTAATTATTAATCACAACATTAAAGTGTCTGAGACCTTAGCAGTTGTCTTTTTTTACTCTCAACATGGTCATAAAATGCATAATTATTTTCTCAAGTATCACTCTTCAAGGACTACTTAGTGAACTGGAGCATTATCTTAAAGTGAAAAATATTTTTCACTTTAAAACAATGGTCCAGATCACTAGTAGTTCCTACATAGTGACTAGGTAACAGTTGAGTAATCAGTGATGCATTTTATTGCTATATTCAGAGTAAAAATGATGACTGATTTACACTGTAAAAAACACAACTTGAAAAAAGTTTAAATTACTGATTTTGTTGTGTTATCCACACTGTTAAAATCTCGTACAACAAAAAAAATATTGGTACTAATTTCTCACTAGCTTTTTCTTGTTGACTCAACTTTTGTAAACAACAGTTATACAAACTGAAAATAAGTTGTCTGTGACACACACACACACACAAAAAAAAAAAAACGTTTAGTTGAGTCAACTTGACATCATTTGTTTTATGGAGAGATGCAACTATTCTGTAACAAATCTTTTGTAGTTGAGCCAATTAAAAAAAATGTGTCTATTGGAAACAGAAGTTCTTATTAAGAATAAACAGGTTCAGATGTAGCTTTTTTTTTTTAATGTTTGGTCACCATTTTGGTGATGGGCGTTTCCTTGAGTTGGTCAGTTTGACTCTTGGCATTTATGTGATTTTGTGGTCTCTGTAACAGTGACCACAAACAAAACATATAATATGTTGCAAAGAAAGCCATACAAAAATGATAAGGTGATCTAGACAGCATCAAAAAAGGGAATAGGTCACTACTCTTATTCCTGATCAAAAGATGTTATTTGTGAATAATATATTAGGTTTACTAAAAAAAAATGTATGCAACAGATTAGACATTCTGAATTTTGATTTTTAAATACATTGTGGGACTTTTTTTAGATGCACACACAGACATCAAGAATCAGCATATGAATCTCAATAATGGTGACATGTTTCATGCCACAATGCATGCTGGGAGCCATGGTTTTAATACTATGGTGGCTCCCAGCATTGCATTGCGGCATGAAGCATGTCACTATTGTTGAGATTCATATGCTCTTCACTTCCTGCTCTGCTACTGTTCGGACGCTCTTGCTTACCGCTCCGCACTTTGCTCTATCGCTTTTATATTTTATCTCCTTTTATCACCTAATTTTAACTTCAGCTAATCAGCACAGTGCTCAAACGCTTGGATTACTACAAAAAAGCAGAATTCTTTTATTCAACCAGCCTCCCACTGCTTACATTCCGGGGAAGAAAACACAACTGCCTACATTCTAAAGGATAAGAGAAAATGCCTCTTCTGGAATCTACTTGCTGCACTACCTGCCAGAGACTTTTACAAAGGATTGTAGTTCTTGAAACAAAGTTACTTGTGGGACCACCAAACCAGACGGAACACACAACAGAGCTTCATCATTGACGCCCTCAGCATACAGCCAGTGAGTCCCATGAATCTAGTCCTCCTCGACAGGCCATACTGAGTGTAGAGAAACAAGCCGATCGACTTACAAATCGATGGCAAAAACAGGGAGCGAGACCCAAAGGCACTCGAGACATCAGATTGTCACGAGCATCACATATTGCCGCAGTAGCCTCCTCTACCCCAGATACGGCTTTGACAAGGATTGCAAACACTGGTCTCCTACCACCGCCTATACATCTTGAGAACAGATTTGAAGTATTAATGAATGAGGAATCCCTGAATGTGATGAATGTGATCGAACACAGACTGAACCAGCCAGTAACTAACACTGCTAACTGGCACTCAAGGTCGAGCAGACAGCGGCACTCAGCTCAGAGCGCAGCCGAGCCCAGGACTCTGATAGTGGGTGACTCAATAATCAGAAACATTAGTAGCAGGGATACAACTACATACTGCCTTCCACAAGCAACAACTTCTGATGTAAACAGGGAACTTGAGAACATTCTGACGAAACATAAGACTGCAAATCGACTCATCATTCATGTGGGGAAAAATGATATTCATAAAGAGCAGTCAGAACTCCTTAAGAAGGATTTCAATGAACTTTTTGAAACACCTAAAAGACTGAAAGTACAAACATTCATCAGTGGACCACTACCAGCAAGAGGAACAAACAGGTTTTCACGGTTGCTTGGGCTCAACACATGGCTGCAAAAAACCTGCAATATAAAAGGAGTAAACTTCATTGACAACTTCAATCTTTTCTGGAGTCAGAGGCAACTGTTTCAACAGGATGGCCACCACCCAAACAAACTTGGTTCAAGAGTGCTAAAGGACAATATCTACTTCTCCCTCAATCATCCTTCTGCAGTGTGTGCCAATCCACTCAACCTGAATGGCACACACACACCTGGACACAGTATGAATGACCACAGGACTTCATTTCAGCACGTGGATGGACATGCGGTTGACATATCACACAAGGACAATGATAACACCACTCAGCCAAAACAGCCACTGCTCACGGACACAATCTCAGCTGAGCCCTGCCCACAGAGCTCACCACAGACAGACTGTGACATACTAGAACTGCTCCAAGTTTCAGCTCCCAAGGACGACTTGTTAGAAAACCAGGACAGCATTTTACAGCCTTCAATAACACCAGAGAAACAGCCCCCTCCAGCCTCTACCCTCTCACCAGACACGTTATCCCTATCTCCAGCATCTCCACAGCATCTTCTGTGCTTCTCAGAGAAAATGGAAAAACTGGTGTTTGCTGGAACCAAACTATCTGCAAGCCCCCAGACATCAACCAAAAAACGGCAGGCCCCAAAACCACGAAAGCCTGCGGGCCCAGCTCGCTCTCCGCTTGTGAGAGCTCTTCGGCCTCTGCAAAAACGCCAGGGCTCACACCCTCCTCTATCGGCTCGAGGTGAACCAAAAACAACTGATACCAGCTCTCAGTGACATGTGCCGGGTGCCCGCTATGATAACAGTAACTTTCTCAAATGTTTACAGAACAAGCGGGAACCCAGTGTGCCTGTTTTTTTCTCTATTGCTGTTCGATTACATGATAGAAAGTCTAAGGCCTTCAAAAGCCGTACAGCAAACCCATCTAATCTGGTGCCTATTACACGCCAAACTAAGACAAAAGTAACAAAAAGTAAGACTGTTAAGTTAGCACTATTAAACATCCGCTCACTTAAAAATAAATCACATCTAGTCAATGACTTAATAACCACATACAACCTGGATTTTATGCTTCTAAATGAAACTTGGCTAGAAGAAAGCTGCAGTTCAACAGTCCTCAATGAAACAGCCCCTCCTAACTTTACTTTTATGAGTGTCTGCAGAACGGGTAAGAGAGGTGGAGGAGTAGCTGCTCTTTTTAAAGATGTCTATCAATGTAAGCAAACATCATTTGGTAACTACCCCTCTTTTGAATATCTGGGTATTGTGTTAAAAGGTGCCCCACGCATTTTACTTATCATTATTTACAGGCCTCCAAAATACTCTCCAGCCTTTGCTGAGGACTTTACAGAACTGTTATCAACAATTTCCCCAGAGTTTGACTGTTTTGCTATTACTGGAGATTTTAACATTCACATAGATAATGATACAAATATGGCAACAGAAATCAAAACTGTTTTAAAAACTTTTGATCTGATTCAGCATGTACATGGTCCCACACACAATCGTGGACACACTCTAGATTTACTTATCAGTAAGGGTCTAAACATCTCATCGATTGTTATTAAGGATGTAGCACTGTCTGATCATTTCTGTATTTTCTTTGATATATTGATCTCTCCTGCCATTGAAACTAGATCTGTTTCTGTCAAGAAGAGATGCTTAAAGGAGAACACTAGTGTGCTATTTATGAAGGCCATATCTTTAAAACCAAGCATATCTGCTGACTCTGTTGATTTTCTCCTTGATTCTTTTAACTCAAAGGTTAAAGGTGTAATAGATTATATTGCTCCTGTGAAGGTCAGGAAGAGTGGTAGACAAAAAGCACCTTGGAGAAACTCAACAGCTGTGCAAAACATGAAAAGAACATGCAGAAAAACAGAGCGCATGTGGCGGAAGACAAAACTTGTAGTCCATTATAACATCTACAAAGACAGTATCCATGCTTTTAATATTGAACTAGGCAAAGCTAGACAGACTTTCTTCTCAAATATTATAAACAGCAACTTAAACAACACACGCACTCTTTTTGCTACTGTAGAGAGACTGACAAACCCCCCAAGCCAAATTCCCAGTGAAATGCTCTCAGATGGCAAGTGCAGTGAGTTTGCTTCTTTCTTCTCTGAGAAAATTAAGAATATCAGAAAGGTGATCAGCTCATCCTTGAGCCGCACTGGGGTCAGACAGATCAGACCACAACCGGAGAAAGTAGTTACTATGTCTGTTTTCGAAGAAATTGATGGCAAAATTTTGGAAGAAACCGTACAGCACCTTAAAACATCAACCTGCGCCCTTGACGCACTTTCCACATCTTTCTTCAAAAGTGTGTTAAACAGCTTAGAAGCAGATCTCCTAAAAGTGGTTAATGCCTCACTTCTTTCTGGTAGTTTTCCAAACTCCCTGAAAACTGCAGTTGTCAAGCCCCTCCTGAAAAAGAGCAATCTGGATAAGACTATATTAAGCAACTATAGACCGATCTCAAATCTTCCTTTTATAGGCAAGATCATTGAAAAAGTTGTCTTCAATCAGCTGAACAAATTCTTAATCTCGAATGGATACTTTGACAATTTTCAATCTGGTTTCCGATCGCATCACAGCACAGAGACAGCTCTCATAAAGATAATAAACGATATTCACTTAAATACTGATACAGGGAAATTATCAGTGCTGGTACTACTCGACCTCAGTGCTGCATTTGACACTGTCGATCACAACATACTTCTTGACAGGCTGGAAAACTGGGTGGGGCTTTCTGGGATAGTCCTAAAATGGTTCAGGTCATACTTAGAAGGGAGAGGTTATTATGTGAGTATAGGAGACCATAAGTCTGAGTGGACGTCCATGACATGTGGAGTCCCTCAAGGGTCAATTCTTGCACCACTCCTGTTCAACCTATATATGCTCCCAATGAGCCAAATAATGAGAAAGAACCGTATCTCTTACCACAGCTATGCAGACGACACACAGCTCTACTTAGCCCTATCGCCTAACGATTACAGTCCCATTGACTCCCTGTGCCAATGCATTGATGAAGTAAACAGTTGGATGCGCAAAACTTTCTTCAGTTAAACAAAGACAAAACTGAAGTCATTGCGTTTGGAAACAAAGATGAAGTTCTCAAGGTGAATGCATACCTTGACGCTAGGGGTCTAACAACTAAAAATCAAGTCAGGAATCTTGGTGTGTCTCTAGAGTCAGACCTTAGTTTCAGTAGTCATGTCAAAGCAATAACTAAATCAGCATACTATCATCTGAAAAATATTGCAAGAATTAGAAGCTTTGTTTCCAATCAAGACTTAGAGAAACTTGTGCATGCTTTTATCACCAGCAGGGTGGATTATTGTAATGGACTCCTCACTGGCCTTCCTAAAAAGACCATAATAACAGTTGCAGCTCATACAGAACGCTGCTGCCAGGATCCTGAGCAGAACCAGAAAATATGAACACATCACACCAGTCCTCAGGTCTCTACACTGGCTCCCAGTTACATTTAGGATTGACTTTAAAGTATTATTACTGGTATATAAATCTTTTAATGGGCTAGGACCTCAATATATTGCAGATATGCTCACTGAATATAAACCCAACAGATCACTCAGATCATTAGGATCACATCAGCTAGAAATACCAAGGGTTCACTCTAAGCAAGGAGAGTCTGCTTTTAGCTATTATGCCAGCCGCAGCTGGAACCGGCTTCCAGAAGAGATCAGATGTGCTCCTACAGTAGTTACATTCAAATCCAGACTCAAAACACATCTGTTTAGCTATGCATTTACTGAATGAGCACTGTGCCACTGTTCGTCCTACTGTTTTTACTGTACTGTACTTTATTTTATTTTTTATTCTAAACTGTTTTAATTATTCTTATTTGTTTTGCTTATTTTAATTTCTTCTATGTAAAGCACTTTGAATTACCATTGTGTATGAAATGTGCTATATAAATAAACTTGCCTTGCCTTGCCTATGCTGATTCTTGATGTTTGTGTGTGTGTCGAAATACTTTTTTCTCCCATAATGTCTTTTAAAATTCAGAATCCAGAATGTCTGATCTGCTGCAAGAAAGTTTTGCTGGTAAAATATCAAGAAAAAAAATCACTTATGGTCAGAAATAAGATTAGGGATTTATTCTAGTTTATGAGGCTGAAAAACAGATCATCTTGGTTTCTTTCTTTCTTAACAACAAATTATGTGGTTCCCTTTCAAGGGAACTTCGAGCTGCGTTTGAGACGCGGTGGGAACGCTCTGCGTGATTGCGTCATGAAGCACGTGTAAAATCAGTCCAATGGAAGCCCGATACGTCATGGGTGACGTCATAGACCAGGAAACTATAAAGCACCCTTGAAAACAGACCGCGACAGCTTCTGTTGTCTTCAGCAAGCGCTCTCTGTGCTCTCCCACCAGCCATCTTAATAATGAATACATTTTTATTAGGCAGCGCTGGTGGGTAGAGTATATAAGGACATGGATGAATGTGAGGGGCGACTCTCTGAGGAGGGTCGCAGCGCTGCCAGTTCGGTTGTTTCCTGCTGGTGGCCGCAGAGTGATATATATGTATATATATATAAGTTTTTTCTGATATAAAGATAAAGGAAAATAAAGATATAATTATGTCTGTTCTTCTGGACGCTCCGCTTTCAAGAAAACTAAGAAATAAACCATTCAGCGGCGTTCCAGAGGTTTCTTCCTCACCAATCTAATGTTCCTGAGACGGCCTATTATGCTCCTCTCAGCACAAAGTGCAAAACAGAGCGTCGCCATTCGGGCTCCTCCGCAATTGAGGGGTACCTGGGTGGCGGTCGCAGTCTAGCCAGTTAGAGACATGCAAGATCTGAGGACTGTTTTATCTCTAAAATAGCTTTGACAAAGAAGAAGCCCTGACGCCGAGGCGATCAGGCTTCTAAGGGTGGTCCCCTCTGGGGTAGGGACGGTTTTGAGAAATCGTTTCTCCTCAGCGCCCTTTGGGGTGCGACTCTCTGAGGAGGGTCGCAGTACTGCCAGTTCCGTTTCCCTGCCGGTTCGCCGTTTCAGGGCACCAAGGTGTCAGTGTCCCCAAACGAGCCTTCAAATAAGAAAAAAGAAGAGCAGTCAGTTCGGTTTCCCTGCCGGTTCGCCGTTTCAGGGCGCCGAAGTGCCTGCTTTTTTCAACGATCCTCCGAGGAGGGTCGTAGGAACTAAGCTAGTTAGAGGTAGGCAAGATCTGAGGACTGTCATCATCTCTAATAAAGCTTAGACAAGAAGTCCTGTCGCAAGAAAACGAGGCTATCAGGCTTCTGAGGGCTCCTCCGGGGCAGGGACGGTTTTGAGAAATCGTTTCTCCTCGGCGACCTCTGGGGTGCGACTCTCTGAGGAGGGTCGCAGCGCTGCCAGTTCGGTTGTTCCCTGCCGGTTCGCCGTTCAGGGCACCGAGGTGTCGGCGTCCCCATACGATCCTCCGAGGAGGATCGTAGAGCGGTCAGTTCGGTTGTTCCCTGCCGGTTCGCCGCTTCAGGGCACCCTAGTGACTGTTCAACCAAGGGACGGTTTTGAGAAATCGTTTTTCCTCTGGGGTGCAACTCTTTGAGGAGGGTTGCAGCGCTGCCAGTTCGGTTGTTCCCTGCCGGTTCTCCGTTCAGGGCACCGAGGTGTCAGCATCCCCATACGATCCTCCGAGGAGGGTCGTAGAATGGTCAGTTCGGTTGTTCCCTGCCGGTTCGCCGCTTCAGGGCGCCGTAGTGACTGTTCAAACAAATCCAGAGGCCAGTCTTGAGAGACTGGTTCCCCTAGTAAATTTCTGGCAGCGTGGAAACTACTGCCACATATTTCTCAGTGGGTCCTGCACACTATAGAAAAGGGTTTCAGCGGTTCTCGTTCGCCCAGATTTCTAGGGGTCCCTCCTCTCATTGGTGGACCCCGAGCAGGCTTTGGTTATGGAGCAGGAAGTACTGTCACTTCTGCAAAAGGAGCTGTAGAAGGGGTTCCTCCTCCCAGCAGACAGCCATTACTTCATTGTTTCCGAAAGAGGATGAGGGAGGTTCCCGAGGTTTGCTTTCGGGGGCGAAGCATACCATTATCGGGTTCTTCCATTCGGCCTAGGTTTATTACCCCACACCTTTACAGTATGCGTGGATGCAGCTCTGGCTCTTCTGAGACTCCAGGGCATTCGCGTATTATACTACATCAATGATTGGTTGCTCCTAGCTCAATCTGAGTTTATGGCAGTTCGGCATCGAGATGTCGTTCTGTCTCATTAAGGATGTTGGGGTTGCCTCTCAACGCCAAGAAGAGTGTGCTCTGAGCACTTTTCTGGGTGTAGCAATTCTTACAGCCGTAATGGGGTATATCTAGGCCAGTCACTCACTGTGAAACAGTTTCAGACGGGTGGGTCTCATGGCAGTTGCGTCCAACGTATTACTTTTGGCCTTCTGTTCATGAGACCCCTGCAGTGGTGGCTCAGGACCAAGGGGTTTTCTCCGAGGGGAAACACGTTTTCGCATGATCAAGGTCACGCGGCTATGCCTTCGTGCTTCGGTCATGTGGAAGAACCTTGGTTCCTCGCTCAGGCCCAGTGTTGGGGGCTTCTTGTCGACGCATATTGCTATCGACGGATGCTTCCCTCACAAGTGAGTGAGATCATGAGTGGTTGCTCGGCGAATGGCGGACAACACACTGATGGTCTCGTATATCAGAGCAGATATCCTGTTGAGGCAGGGGCTGAGGCCCAGGGGATTGGAGACTTTACCCCGAGGTGGTGGAGCTTCTTAGGGAGAACTTTGGTCTAACTAAAGTCAAGTCGACCTTTCACATCGTTTGTACAACGCATTGCTCTATATGGTTCCCCCTCACGCAGCCAGCTCTTCTCGGACTGGATGCGATGGTGCAGGTGTGGCCGAGGCTGCACCTGTACGCATTTCCCCCGATATCTATGCTCCCGGAGGTTCTGGAGAGGGTTCGCCGGGAAGGGGCTCATCTGCTACTAGTAGCCCCATACTGGCCGACTCGAGTTTGGTTCTCGGACTTTGTCTCTTCTGGACGGCTCTCCCATGGAGATTCCGTTCAGGAGGGACCTGCTGTCCCAGGCAGGGGGCACGATATTTCACCCTCGACCGGAGTTGTGGAAACTGTGGGCCTGGCCTCTGAGGGGGCAAGGCTCATAGAATCCAGTCTCTCGACTGAGGTCGTTGAGACATTCTCCATTCCAGAGCTCCTTCCACGAGAAGACTGTATGCACTGAAATGGAAATTATTCTCCACCTGGTGTGGTGAGCGTCAGTTAGATCCTGTTAACTGCCCTGTTGGTTCAGTTCTCGATTTTCTGCAAGACCGTTTCTCTGCTGGATTATCTCCTTCCACCTTAAAAGTTTATGTGGCGGCTATTTCGGCCTATCATACCCCTCTGGGGGGTACTTCTTTTGGGAGAGATCCTCTGATTACTCGTTTTCTCCGTGGTACATTGAGGTTGAGACCTGCACTGCACTCTAGAGCACTGGCTTGGGATTTAGCCATTGTACTTGAGGGTCTGGCTCTGGCTCCCTTCGAGCCTATTGAAGAGGTTTCAGAAAAATTCCTCACTTTGAAAGCTTTATTTCTCCTTGCTATTTCATCTATCAAGAGAATTGGAGATTTGCATGCCCTGTCGGTTGCTCCGTCATGTCTGGAATTTGCACCTGGTATGGAGAAAGCATTTCTATACCCTAGACCGGGTTATATTCCTAAGGTCCCAGTTAATGTTGGGGGCCCAATAGTGTTGCAGGCCTTTTATCCTCCACCTTTTAATACCCCAGATCAGGAACAACTGAACCTGTTATGTCCAGTTCGGGCATTGGATGCCTACGTTCACAGAGCTGCCCTGTGGCGTAAGTCAGAGCAGTTATTTGTATGTTTTGGGTCACTCAGAAGAGGGTGCCCTGCATCTAAACAGGTTATGAGCAAATGGATAGTCGAGGCTATATCATTGGCTTATGAAGCGGCCGGTCAGCCTTCACCTATGGCTGTACGGGCCCATTCTACAAGGAGTATGGCGGCCTCTACGGCCTTAATTTCGGGTGTTTCCCTTCTTGACATTTGTAATGCGGCAGGTTGGTCCTCTCCACATACATTTGTCAGGTTTTATGACCTTGACCTCTCCACTCCTGGGGCGAGGTTGCTTGCTTCTTAGTGTGCGCAAGGACTTCACACAGAACGGGCATTTGTCACTATGGCGTAGTGTGTATGGGGTTCCCACCGCGTCTCAAACGCAGCTCGAAGTTCCCTTGAAAGGGAACGTCTCAGGTTACGTATGTAACCCTGGTTCCCTGAGAGGGAACGAGACGCTGCGTTTGCCTGCCATACTTCCTGCATGCCCTGATCGACTTGCTTCAGACTTTTTCAGAAGCTGTCGCGGTCTGTTTTCAAGGGTGCTTTATAGTTTCCTGGTCTATGACGTCACCCATGACGTATCGGGCTTCCATTGGACTGATTTTACACGTGCTTCATGACGCAATCACGCAGAGCGTTCCCACCGCGTCTCAAACGCAGCGTCTCGTTCCCTCTCAGGGAACCAGGGTTACATACGTAACCTGAGACGTTTTCTAAACACTATTACAAAGACAATAAAATCACACAAAAAGCCAAAGTGACCAACCAAAGGAAACACTCATCACCAAAATGGTGATGACCAAATTATTTTCAATAAAAACAATTCCAATAGACAATTACTGGATAACACCTCTCCAGAAAACAAATAATGTCAAGTTAACTTATTTTCAGTTCGTATAACTGTTATTTACAAAAGTTGAGTAAACAAGAAAAAGCTAGTGGAAATTAGTATCAAGACGTTTTTTTTTGTTGTAGCTTAATTTTTTTTACAGTGTAGTCTCAGACACATGATAAAGTTTTTTGATTTGCCAGTTAGTTAATAGTTAATAACGAGGCTCATCTCTTTAAGTAATTATTGATTACCTAATAAGGAACTATCTCCTCAATTTGATATTACTTACTGATTAGTTAAGCTTGTTTCTATATTAGTTAATAGTAGTAGCTGTAGTGTGAATGTAGTACTACTCATTAGTCCTGCATTACTTCCTGCATAGTTACAGTACTTATTAATGACGGACCATTATTCTAAAGTGTTACCAAATTTTAATTTCAAAAGTGTTATTTGCCTTATTAGCCTTAGCAAAACAGTGTCGTCATCCATTTTTAAAATGGAAATTCCATTACATTAAATTGTTAATGGCCAAATTAAGTATTTGTGTGAAAAGTGTGTTTTAAGAGACATTCTGTTCTCCAAATTCTACATCATTGTAACAGGAAATTGAGGCAGAAGATCAGCTCTGGATCACATAAGGAGGATGTAAGTATTTAGCACATCACAGGTTATCATTGGGCTCCTATATCTTTCCTGGTTTGAGAAGTTAAAGTTCTTGTGATATGTTTTCTTACTATTACTATGATCTGCACAGGTGAAGAGGATCTCTCACGTTGACAGACACACAATAACAGCCTGTGTAAGTCAGTTCAACATGACACCCTCCTACACACCTCCATCATGTATGTTCACTGGCTCATCTATTTCTGGCCCCCCAACTGCTGCAAAACATAACAAATTGTAAAATACAAGCTTAAAATGACTTATTTACATGTAATAGTGTCATTTTTATTATAAATTATGGTAATTTATGCATTGCAGAGCAGAGCTGAAAAGTTGTTTGTGTTTGACTTGTTTTTGTCTTTGTTTTCATCAGGTCTACAGTCTTCATACAGTTTCATGAACATGATCTTTCCATCTCAAGAACACCAGTTTGTGTGTCTGCCACTTATCAGATGAGCATCTCAATTCAGGAAGATGTTTGTCAGTCATTTTCATGGGTTAGAACAGTACAGGCTCAAAGGATCTGTTTGTGAATGTGTTTTTACCATTGAGATTCATATGTGGACTATTGATGGCTGTGTGTGCGTCCAAAGATTACATTCCCAATATTAAAAAAAAATATCGGCTTGATGTCTGATCTGTATAAAGAAATTAATTTTGTTGAAAAAAATCTATTAATAACAAATAACCACTTTCGTTTATTTTTTTGTACTTTATTATGTTGTAAACTATAGACCTATCACCAGACCACCTTTGTTTCTGACTTTCATTTGCAACAAATTATGTATTTTGGTAATCACTGTTACAAAGACCATAAATTCACATAAGAAGTCTAGAGTCAAATTGCCCAACTAAAGGCAAAACTGTTCACCATAATGGTGCCAACAATTAAAAAAAAATTCTTTTTACCATTGTTGTGTTTTTAATTGGCTAATACGGAAAATTACAGCATTTTATTGTAATATTCACAAATAACAGGATGTACAGTATATTGAATTACAAAATTAAATTGTAATTCTGTCCTGTGAAATTGCAGGGAATTTCTGGCAACTTAGTTGCAGTAAATATATAGTAAAATTTAATAATTTACAGCATTTTACTGTAATAATTCTACTGTCACGGCTCCACCAGATCTTCAGACTCCACCCACTCGTTCACTCACTCCTGATTACTAATCACCACACCTGTACCTTGTCACCTGTTCACTATATACATTCACTTGCACCACTCTTCATTGTCTGATCTCGTCTTTCCATGGACACACAGACTCTACCTCAATCCTTACCTGTTCCACTTACCTGCCATCCCCGTCTTCCGATCTCGTTCCTCGAACCTGCTATCATCATCAGTGACTCTTATCCACGTCTGCCATCAGCCTCTTTTAGTTTTCTACCTGTGAAGGACAATCCTGTTATTCATCAGCTAAGTTCCATTCAACTCTCTTCATTGTGTTCAACTCACCATTTACATCTGCTGGTTTCCGTGCTTCTGTTCATAATAAACTTCAGTTACATTATAATCACCTGTCTGCTTCATCCCTCGCTATAATCACAGTAGCTCTGCTGTATAAATACAGTACTTAATTGTAACAGTAAACAGTACAAACCCTGTATATTACTTGCAGTAAATTTACTTCAATTAGTTGCCAGGAATTTCCTGTAAAATTACAATAAATTGTTACAGTGTAGGCAGGGCTACCCTCTGTATAATGCGGGCATTCTGCCATAGGAACTCAGGTCAATTCGATTGAAGCAACGAATGCAGAGTAATGCAGCATGACAGCACGGCAAGTTACTCAGTACTCGTTCCCGTTATCTCACAGAGGTTACGTTAGTAACCGAGTACGTTCCTTATGAACATGGTTCACTCGTACTGCGTTGTTAGACGCATGGGGAACCCAGTCCAATCGCGGCGTGCTTATAACTGCGGAGCGACAATCGTTCTAAGGCCTTGGCCCAGGACACTTGAATAAGGGCCCAAAGGGCACCAAGACTAGGTAGGGTGAGGTAACCGCCCCATACTAAGAGACTACAACTGTATGTCGGAGCCACAAGTCAAGTCAAGTCAAGTCACCTTCATTTATATAGCACTTTCAACAATATAGATTGTTTCAAAGCAGCTTTACAGTGATAATAGGAAATTAAAGTAACAGAGATGTTTTGGCTCTACAGCAGCTCTAAAATAAAGTTATTGTCCAGCTAAAGTTAGTTCTCTTACGAGAGGTTTTCTCGTATTGCGTAAGTTAGCTTACGCTACGGAAAAGATTCATCTTCTCGACATATTGAAGCCAAAAAATTATCCTTAATTTTGTATTCATTGTCAACGCAGTGCAGCAGCTAGCAGACTTAGAGCAGGCTATCTAGCGTGCTCATTAGCTGCCCTGCGGCAACTGCAGCAGCCTACCACTGAGCCTGGCGTGACGTCACATCCAATGAAGGGCGCTCGCGCCCTCATCGCGTCTTAGGCCGCCAGAATGGGCGTGGCTTAGCGTATATGAGCGGGGCTCGGAGGCTGTTTCCCTGATTTTCATCTCTTCAGCGAAGCTCTTCGCATCGCTGGACTTTGAGAGAAGCCGCCGCTGTCTGAGGAGCGAACAGCCAGCTTAGGACAGCGCCTGAAGAAGCCAGCTTCAAGCCATCCGTGCGTGCTACGCTATCCGGCGACGTATCCTTTTTACCTCTCTGAATTCTATCTCCTGTGTGTGTTCGCCGCTCAGACTCCCTCTCGACACCACTTTCTAAAATAGCAGCGAGACGTCTTTTTTAAGATGCCTCGCACTTCCTGCGGCTCGTGCAGAGCCCCGCTCAGCGTTGGAGACCGCCATGTGATCTGCACTCTCTGCCTGGGCCAGGAACACGCAGCGCTCGCTCTCTCGTTGGGAGACTGTGAGCACTGCGACGATCTTCCGATGTCGACCCTGCGGGCTCGGAGCCTGTGGCCACCACGAATCGCTCACCGGAATTCCTCCCTCGAGCTTCGCTCTCGCCTTCTCTGCCCCCCCCCCCCCCCCCCCTCACGGACGCGCAGCTTTTTGGATGACGAGGCAGAAGAACAAGCCACAGGGGACTGCTGCTCCATTCTGGCATCGGACAGTGAGGAGTGGTCGGGTTCGCATCACTCCGCCTCCTCCTCGAACCAGAAATCCAGCCGGACCCGCGCTGGAGTGGACGCTGAGCTGTTGCGACTTCTCTCCAAGGCCGTCGACTGACTCGGCCTCGAGTGGTCACCGTCTAAAGAGCCCGCGCCTAACAGAGTTGACGGCTGTTTCCTTCACCACCGCCTTCAAGCGCCCGCATCCAGGCCTGCGCCTTTCCTGCCTCCGCGAGATGGCGCTCAAAGTCTGCTCTCCCGTCCAAAGCCTGTAGGACCACGTCCGCCTTTGTCGGCCGCGCGTATGTTGCCGCCGGAGAGGCGGCGTCCGCCCTTCACTCAATGGCTGTACTACAGATCCTCCAGGCCGATCTCCTCCGTGAGTGGGATGAGAAAGGCCCGGACCCAACTGCCGTCACGGACATGAGAAGCGCGACAGATCTCTCCCTTCGCGCTACTAAGTCCGCAGCTCAGGCCTTAGGAAGGTGCATGGCCGCTCTAACCGTCACAGAGAGGCACCTCTGGTTGACGCTTGCTGACATGAGGGAGTCTGAGCATGCCCTGTTCCTCAACGCGCCGCTCTCCCCCTCTGGTCTCTTCGGCCCAGCGGTGAACGGGATCGTCGACCGCTTCTCCGAGGTGCAGAAGACCATGCAGGCCATGAACCTGTTCCTGCTGCGTGGTCTTTGGCCCAGAGGTGAACGGGATCGTCGATCGCTTCTCCGAGGTGCAGAAGACCACGCAGGCCATGAACCTGTTCCTGCTGCGACGCTCTAGTTCCTCTGCAGGCCGCCCACGTGACCAGCCACCTGAACAAACCACTTCACAGCGCCCAGCACAGCCTAGCCAGCCCTCGCAACGACGACAAGGTGGCCGCCCTAGGTCGCGCTCGGCCACCCGTCACAGGCCGCCTCCCCCACGGGCCTCAACCAAGGATCACAGTGAAGCCCGAGCACCCGAAGCCCTCCTAGTGGTAACAAGAGGGAAAAGACGGCTAAGTCCCGCCGCGGCCGGTCCACCGTCAAAACTCCTCTCCCTGTCAGTCCCCTTTGAACAGGCTACTGCAGTGGTACATTCACCAGCCAACGAGCTGGTAAAACGACCCGCTCACCAGCACACAACCGCCGTTTTTACGGCGACCCAGAGTAATCTCATAAAGAGTACAATGTTTGGTTATCCGGCTCACGCCGATGGTGTTTTAAGTGTAGAAAGAGTGCTCACTTGTCAGTGTTCACCCCTACACACAAGCACAACACTTCCCGTGTCACTCACAGAGCCAACTCTCATAAAGCTGGCAAATGCCGCTCAAGTGTTAGATGTAGGAAATGTGCCCACGAGCCCGTTCCCACGCCTACTCTCTGCCCGCTCTGTCACACGGTCACATATCAGTCAGGTTATGAATATAAGTCCCGTGCCTGCTCACGAGCGCTCATGCTTATTAACACACACCTCTCCCCAGACGCTGCCCGCGTGTCTCGAAGTTGTCACAAAGCGCTCCCCATCCAAAGCGATCGGGGCGTCACATATGTGTATAAGTCCCGTGCCCGCTCACGAGCGCTCACGCTTACTAATAAACACTTCGCCCAGGGCGCCGCTCGCGCATCACAAAGTGATCACAAAGGCTCCCCATTCATAGCAATCGGGACGTCACATACAAAATAGCCTGCCACCGCTGTCATCGAGCCGCCGTGTTCAAGTACCGAGGGCGCGCGCCGCGCCCATTCCTCCGGTTCAGTTTCTCGAGCCCACACAGTGCGGCAATCAGAACCCAGAGGCCATCCTACCCCTAGCTACACATATAAAAGCGTGGGAAGCGATTCCCGAGGTATCAGAATGGGTGCTAAGCACAATAAGGCAGGGCTATTCGCTACAGTTCGATCGCCGTCCCCCGCGCTTTCAAGCACAGATCGACAGTGAATGTGGAAGTAGCACTTCTACTCCGCGCAGAAATAGCGAAGCTGCTGTGCAAAGGGGCCATAAAACTGGTACCGCCTTCTCTGAGCGAGTCAGGCTTTTACAGCCGTTTTTTCTCGTACCGAAGAAGGACGGGACACTCAGACCTATCTTAGATCTGAGACATTTGAACAAAGTTCTTGTGAAAAGACCGTTCAAAATGCTTGCGACCAGAAAAATCCTCGCGCACGTTCGCCCAAGGGACTGGTTTATATCTCTCGATCTGAAAGATGCCTATTTTCAGATTCAGATAATACCCCGTCACAAGCCATTCTTGAGATTCGCCTTCGACGGTCGGGTATATCAATACACCATCCTGCCGTTCGGCCTGTCTTTAGCACCCCGTACATTCACGAAGTGCATGGACGCGGCCTTCGCCCCCTTGAGAAATCAGGGCTTGCGGATTATGAACTATCTGGACGATGGGCTGATTCTGGCACAGTCAGAGATAGAACTTTTATCTCACAGAACAGTGCTTCTCAGTCATCTGGAAAGCTTGGGTCTCACGGGAAACTGGACCAAGAGCTTACTACTGCCCAGCCAGTCAATTTCCTTTCTATGAATAGAACTGGACTCTGTGGCTATGACGGCTCGTTTATCGACACAGCGCACGCGCCGTGTTTGACGCCTGGCCGCGTCTTTCCAGAAGGGCAGCATCGTCCCCTTGAAAACCTTTCAGAGGATGTTCAGACCTGTTCAACTCAGGTTCGGGCGCTCTCTTCGAGGGCAGACCGGTCTTTGGCCTGTGGTCAGACCAAGAGAAGCTCCTTCACATAAACTGTCTGGAAATGGTAGCGGTCGAGAACGCACTGAAGCGCTTCCTCCCGTTCATACGGGACCACCATGTTCTAGTCCGTTCGGACAACATGTCTGTGGTATCCTACGTGAACCGTCAGGGCGGTGTCAGATCCAGGAACCTCTGCGATCTAACGGAACGCCTCCTCGTTTGGTCTCAGCACCATCTGCACTCGCTGAGAGCTGCACATGTGTCAGGCCGCCTGAACGACGGCCCAGACAGACTGTCCAGGGACATTATACTTCCCCCGGGGGAATGGTCCCTGCACCCCCAAACAGTCCAGTTACTATGGCGCCTTTTCGGCAAAGCGGAAGTTGACCTGTTTGCGTCAGAAGACAACGCTCACTGCCCAATGTTCTTTTCGAAGAACGAGGACGCGCTAGCCCAAACCTGGCCCAGCCGCCCGCTGTATGCTTTCCCTCCGGTCTCTCTGTTGCCACAGACAATCAAGAGGATCAGGGAAACGCGCCACTCTGTGCTCGTTATAGCCCCGTGTTGGGAGAACCAAATTTGGTTCCCGGAGCTGACGCGGCTGTCATAGACAGCATCCCCATCCAGAGCGCTGGTCTCTGCATGCATGGTTGATCAACGGATACCCGTTATCCTGCCAGAAGGAGTGATGAACACGATTACGCAATCTAGAGCTCCCTCTACTAGAAAGCTTTACGCGTCTAAATGGTCTGTGTTCTCCAAATGGTGCACCGACAAAAATCTGGACCCACGAACGTGTGGGGTTTCGCGGTTGCTTAGTTTCCTCCAAGAGCTGTTGGATAAGGGGAGGTCCCCCTCCACGCTTAAAGTCTATGTGGCGGCCGTTGCAGCATTCGCAGAGTCGATGCGCGGCCGATCACTGGGAAGTAACGAGCTTGTCATCTGCTTCCTCAGGGGAGCCAGGAGGATGAACCCCCCGTGCCCCCCGTCGGTTCCTATGTGGGATCTTTCCTTGGTCCTCGAGGCCCTGAAAGCATATCCCTTTGAACCATTAGATTCCGTGAATCTAAAGTACCTATCACTCAAAACCGTTTTTCTGATCGCTCTGTCATCAGTCAAACGCGTGGGGGATCTACACGCTCTGTCTGTCAGCGCTGCGTGTCTTGAGTTCGGGCTGAATGACTCTAAGGTCATCCTCAAACCTAGACATGGTTATGTCCCAAAAGTGATTGGCACTCCGTTCAGAGCGCAGGTCATCTCTATATCGGCTCTGCCAGCATCTGATAGCGAGATCGATGTCAATCTCCTCTGCGTGGTCAGGGCGCTGAGGGCTTACATTACGTGCTCTGCCCCTTTCAGGCGCTCGGAGCAGCTCTTCGTTTTGTTCGGTGGGCGCACCAAAGGTCTCGCCGCCTCGAAATAAAGCCTGTCCAGATGGATAGTGGACACTATTGCAGCTGCTTATGCATCAAAAGGTCTGCAATGCCCTTTGGGCGTCAGGGCTCATTCCACTAGAGGCATGGCCTCGTCGTGGGCATGGTCCAGCGGAATTTCTATTCATGACATATGTGTGGCGGCGGGCTGGGCCTCCCCGTCCACCTTTGTTAGGTTTTATAACCTGGAAGTTCCCGCCCTGCAGGCTAAACTTCTGTCAGTATAAGTGAGATGTATGTTCTGTCCAGATCTGTTCGTGCGCAGGCTACTCTCACGCGACATAGCTCTCCTGGTTGAGCTGCACGATATTGGGTTAATATGCCATATGTTTATACGGACCGGCAGAGCTTATGTACTTATGCCGGCCCGCGTTGCTGGCCGCCTTATTCCCCGCTGAAATCTGGGATCCCCGGGATTCCCTGGGACTCATGAGTGGATGCTTGGCGTGCACGGCGTTGACAAAGGGTTCCCGTAGCGTAAGCTAACTTACGCAATACGAGAGAACCTCTCGTAAGAGAACGTATCGGTTACCTAACGTAACCTCGGTTCTCTCTAGAAGAGGGGCACTGCAGCTAACGACATGGAGTCTGATAACACCCAAAAACGACCTGCCTCCAGCACAACACAGACTCCAACACAAACTCCACATAAATATAAAAAACAAAACAAAACAAAAATGTATCTGCTGAAGCTCGTCAGGCCAAACGTGAATCGGATCGACTTAGGACGAAAACACGGATCAACATCGGCAGAGCGTTTGAATTATGGAGAGACCTCCGCTATTTTTATTGTGATAAAATTACAAGTTTTCAGATAGGCTGAAATAATGGTAAACTGTAATGAAATAGCAAGGTAAACTACAACATATATGAGACATGAAATGAATACAAAAGACTGTTCCAGGATAACAAAAAGTATGGTGCTTTAGGATGTAACTTTTATTTTATGTACTAGATCTACTGTCTAACGTCACTCATCCCACTACTATCATATTGTTTATAATACACATTTCCAGACACGGTCAGCACAGTAATGTTACTTCCTACGATCTTATACTGTTACACTGAAATTGTTCAGTCTAGTTCACTAACCGTTTTCGTTATCATATTATACACATTCACCTATGTTGACATTGCTGATTGTGAAAGATACACGAATAGTTAGTGAAATGCCTTATGCTAGATAACACCACAAATGTAACGTTATCACGGTACGAGCATGGAGCATTAGTTCAACGTCAAAAGTAGCCTATTATTGTAACGTTGCAGTGGGAGTTTACATGAGTTTCCAGGATGTTGTGTGATGCTTTCTCCGGTGTGTTGAAAGTCTCAGTCAGTGTGGCCGGCCGGTACCATGAGTGCTCGCTCTTGTGTTCCAGCACGCGTGTTACGTTATGTGTATTTGTCCTTATGTATTTTTTTGTGTGAATGTTTTCTTTGGGTTTTAGGTTACCGTTGATTGGATAACAGCCTGCCAGCGGTAATTGGTGGATCAGCTGGCGGTCCTGTTTTAAAAACTCCTCTTCCGTTTTACAGTGGAAGACTGTTGCGGCTTCGGGTCGGTCGCAATGGCGCGGACTTCCTGCCAGCCGTCAAATCAAACACAAATCTTGTGATGTTTCTTTTTGCTGTGTGTTTTATGTAGAGGGTGGTTATGTAGGAGAGACCTGCTCTTTTGTTTGGGGAAATATTATTTTCTTATGTGTTTCATGAAGAGTGTAGATAGGGAAGCGTTATTGTAGTTTTCTTTTCTTTTGTGTTAGGTTAGTTACGTTTTATTTTTTATTAGATTGGGGGTTTTCGTTTGTTATTTTGGGCCTTGGGTCTCTCTGACGAAAATGCCACTCTTTTGATTTCATTGCTTTACTTGGTTTTCTATAGATTAATTATTAGCCTACTTTATTATTTGTTTTGTTTGGGCCAGTGGTCCCCACTAATGAATGTGGTTTAATTTATTGTTATCTACTGTTGGTGATAACTCTTAATTATAATAAATGTGTTCATAATTTATGATGTTCATCTTTTTTGGTTTCATTCTTTGATTATTTTGGTCTGACGGCCTGCTGGAAGCCTGTGTTTTTTTCAGTCTTCTTTAATCTATTGCGAATTACCCCTAGCGGACGTAATTAGTAACTAGTAGCACGAGCGCTCTTGTAAAAATTGGTTGCAATATGAACCATCACCGATAGAGGCCGCTAAAAAATACATAGCACCTTTAAAGGAGCTGTATGTAAGAAATTTATTTCAATTAATCATAAAATGGCCCTGAAATGTCACTAGACATTAAGAAATCATGTACATTTCAAATACTTATATCACTGACAACAGTAGTCTGGCCAGGATATTGTCATTTAAAAAGTGCAGTTGCAGCCCTCAACTGATGTTGATGTTGTCATGTTGTGTTTTGGTCTGATGCTCCACCCTCCACCTATCTACCAATCACGAAGTTAGTAGTGTTGCGGCATCCGGGTTGCCAGCTCTGCTCTAGTTACCACAGCTGCAGCTCGTCACGTTCCTGCTGGATCCTGCAGCCGATCTGGCAACCTCGAGTCAGGGAGGAGGGGGAGGGGATACACCACTCTACAGTAATTTGACAGTGATTGCAGTACTAGTTTTGGCCACAATCTTACATACAGCTCCTTTAAAATAAATAATATGTAACTACAATCTAACTCTAAATCTTGTCTTTAGGTGTTTCTTATGTGGCATTTTTCTGTCAAATTTCTGTGGTATTTTGTAAAAAAAGACATTTCAAAGCGCATAAAAAACTACCAAACTTCTACTATTTGAAAGAATATTTATTTTTAATGTATTTTATAATATTTATACATATATAAATTCACAACATGTATCACAAAAGTTATGATCTGATCTAGTAAAATGAATGGATCTCTGTCGCCCTCTGAGTATGGACAAAACAATTTCTTTCTTAAATTGTAATTCATTTAGGTTTTTCTTTGACCAACAGATGGCAGAATACTACACCTAACATAATTTAAATGATCATCATATTGCATATTGACCCCAAACGCGCTGAGTGTAAACACAAACGTATGAGGGTTATCATGAATCTGTTACTCTGTGGACACATCTGATATGTATTTGATTTAAGCATCCTTTAAAATAATTTTCTTTGGCTGTAAGCATTCATTTAGAATTAAATTTAGAAAATAATTAGAGCATATAATCGGAACCAATAAACATGTCCTTTACAAATACTGTTCTCCTCAACATTAACTTTTTGACCACATCATTGTAGCATATTGGACATAGAAACTTTTCAATTAATAAATGTAATTTGATAAGGTATAATAAAGCAAATCAGGATCAAGAGCAACAAAGGTGGGATATTTGTGTGTTTTTACAACCCACATTACTTTTTTGCTTTACAGAAAAATATTGCTGTAATAATGTCTTAAATTCCATAAGGTCCTATAGGTGCAGGCGAAGGAAGATGGAGCAGAGGTAGATCCATTTAATCTTAATAACAAAAAAGGCAATCCAACATGAAAACAGTCCACAGGAGGAAAACAACGTGAGTCAGTGTAAACTGTAAAAAAAAATGGTGTTAGTCAAAATATGTTAATATGGTCAGCTGGTCATCATGGCATTAAATAACCCATCGGACTGTACTAATGAGCACACCATGCTACACAGCTACTTGCTAAAGAAATATATGGCAATGTGAACCATTGATTGTAGTATCAATTATTTTATTATCTTATTGATTGGATTAAAGTTTGAAGAGCCTCAGACTGTGAACTGTTTTTGTATATTTGTGATGATTGTGAAGTGTTCTTGGTCATGAGAAACATTTTTAGCAGTCAGCTTTGTGTGGTTAGTTATTCCGGCCACACAAACATGCTTCCTGCTTTACTGTTATAGAGAAACATGACTGATGCACTACAGAAAACAAGTTATCTTACATACTGCTAGATTTTAGCCACAAGACGTCTACTTCTTCTTCTGTTAAAATAAGTTCAAATGGGCTACATGGACGTTTATTTATCTATAAAACAATAGAATTCAATTTTTGTATTGGTCAAATATTTGGGCTTCCCAATGTTGCAAAAATTGTGCTTGTTCATTTTGAATAATGTTACTTCATAAACTGACAGCAAACCAAACGATAAAGATGTAGTGATTAAACTAATGTCACATCATCAGTAACATGATCACAATTAAGTTGAAAGGTCTTGATTAAACAGACAGAGCTTAGTGCACATACATAGCACATATACATATTCACATAATAAAGGTTTTTCATTTGCTTCTACAATTATCACATATGACTCTCTGGCAATTATTCAGAGAAGTGGCCATTGCATAAACTTAGTCTCAACTTTAACTTCTGTTAAGACTGTTTCTTAAGAACTAGTGCAAAATCTAGTCAGTCAGATTCAGATTCAAATTAGACCAACCTACGGTTTTATGTTACTGACTTAAAAAAAAGTTATGACCAGTATTGATCAGGTTGTAAATTTTGTTTTGACAACGGTAAAGGCATGTTAGAAGTCTATTGAGCAAAGCTTTGACAAAATCTGCAGAGATTTTTGCGGTAAAAAGCAGAGCAATCCTCAGTTTCAAGAGTAATAGCAGAGCCAGAGCAGAAATATAACATAGAAAAGAAGAATATATTTTTTCTTTAAGTAAACACAAAGTAGAACATGAACAAGCGTGAGCTGTTTAATTAGACGAGTAAACACGGTAGACAGTGACAGGATGTGAAGGTTCTGCTGTGTGGAAAATGAGCTCTGTGGTTTCACTGGTCACTGCAAACAAAAGCACAAAACTAATCCGATTATATTTGTTACCATCCATTATATACTGTATATGTGAACATTGTATTTAGGTGACCTGTGTTTGGATTTACATGTTTAATAATTATTCTAATTCTAAAAACTATTCTTAATAATTAAGTATATTCTTATCAGCTGTCTTAGTCATTGCCCTCTGTCTTCACCTCTTCCTTTAGTTCAGTCTCTACACGTCTACAAGCTGATAGACGATACTGAGCGGACAGTAAGACAGTTTATACTCTTTCACAGCCCTTAAACTGTAATGGCAAATTTTCAAACCAGGATTCTTCATCTGGATCTCTGTGTCGTCATTATTCTCCTGACTTACACAGGTACTGATTTAAGATCAAGATTTCTTTCCTCTCCTTACTTGGTTTCTGGCGTCTCAAAACTGATAAATAAATAGGATGTAGCCTCTGCATGTTGGTAAAAAGCCCAACATAGTTTGATGACTAAATAATATTATTATTTAACATTTTACAATTTAGTGGAGTTGTTGAAAAAAGTTGTTTCCTAATGTGTGTGTGTGTGTGTGTGTGTGTGTGTGTGTGTGTGTGTGTGTGTGTGTGTGTGTGTGTGTGTGTGTGTGTTTTTAAAATCGGGTTTTAAAGATTAAGCACCATATGAACAGTGTTGTGTGTCTCAAGTTTTTCTACTGCATGATAACAGTGAAACTGTTTTCACAAGTTTTCCTTTCAGGATTGCATTTTTCAAATGCATTGTAAGCCTTATTAGTTGTTTGATTTTCTGTCTTTTCATTAGATTATTCCAAATCAAATCAAGAGCCAAGGATTCGGCAGCACATCCACAAAACAGTGTTTGTGGGGGAAACAGTTCCACTTCACTGCAACAAAACCCAATTTGATGAAAATTTAACATGGAAAATGAACAGCTCTGTTATTTTTAGTTATGACTCGACCAATAACAGAACTATGAGAAACTTCAGCTCAAACAGGATTCACATCAACCCAGCCGTTCCAAGAGAATTAAAAATACATCAAATACAAGCGTCTGATGCAGGAAACTACACCTGTTATCCAGCAGCAATAAGATGGACATTAACAATAACAGGTTATTCCATGATTATTTGATTTGTTTTCTAAAAAATCGAAAACAAATAAAGGGCATTTATTAAAGAAGAAATATAAGTATGTTTTTAACAAGTGATTATCTAAGTGCTGGTTAACCGATATCATGTTTGTTTGACTTTTTTGTGTGTCAGAAAACAGACCAGCATCACCCAAACAAATGCCTCTCTACACCATCATCATCATCATCATCTCATGTTCTGGAGTTATTATGTTTTTTTTGATAATCACCATCAGCTTCTGCATTCACAGGTGAGAGACATTGATTTTTTAATCAACATTTCTTACCTTCAGCAACAGTGATATGTAGGCCTTGTTCCAGTCAACAGCTAAAACCATGCTATAGAATGATGAACTGCTTCCTTCTTTATTTTTTTCTGACTTTTTACGATTTGCTACTTTTCAAAGTGTTTGTAGGCCGTGTCTAAATAGCCAGCTTTGTCGGCAAAAGTTATTTTCATTTACTCCGCCAACAACTGGTTATATATTTTACCTTTAGCACAAATAGCTCTACACTTGTATTTACATTTTGTTCGAATATAGCATCTATCAGTATCATCTATCAGCTGGTCACGGCAGTGATGAAAGGGAGAGTGCGCAATTTATTGCAGTTCATCAGAATTGTTTTACGGGTGATAAAGTTTACCAGTTTATTAAGCACCCCTGGAAAAGGCATAAAGTCTGTATATATTTGTTTACTGTTAGTTGTAACGAGTGTATGTTGATGATAATACAAGGGAGAGAGATAAGACTTTAATGCGCACTTCTTGTACTGTGATGTATTCAGCTCTTACGAGTGAAAACGGACGCTTTGTCATTTGTGTGATGTACAATTAAACATCACAAAACTGATTAGTAAAGTTTTGGCCATCATTCGGACAGGGTCTACTCTGCTACAACAGGCTTAGTGGAAAAGCGAGGTGAAAACATAACTTAACCGTAATTAAACTAAACTATACCTGTTCTGTCTCCATATAGCATTCTCTGGCTCTGTAGGCATCATTGTCCGACTCTGGTTCGAACTGAACACCACTAGTACAGTTTCTGACATTTTATTGCATGAGATTGTCCTGTTTTTTGCTGGTTTGCCGGAGCATGAGCTCTTGAAGCGCTGCCCTCTTCTTGAAAGGGGGCCGGGAGCTGCAGCTTATTTGCACATACAAAAGGGATAGAAAAACGGCTCATTTTTGCTCACCCCCAAAAAGTGACAATTTTAACATGCTATAAAAAATGATAATAAACTGTATTACAAAAATATTAGGTAACACTTTAGAATAATGGTCCGTCATTAATAAGTTACTATGCAGGAAGTAATGCAGGACTAATGAGTAGTACTACATTCACACTTCAGCAACTATTAACTAATATGGAAACAAGCTTAACTAATCAGTAAGTAATGTCGAATTTAGGACTAAGATAGTTCCTTATTAGGTAATCAATAAGAGACTGGCATCATTAAGAACTAGGTAATAATGAGAAATTATAAAGAATTACTAATTAATTATTAATCACAACATTAAAGTGTCTGAGACCTTAGCCGTTGTCTTTTTTTACTCTCAACATGGTCATAAAATGCATAATTAATTTCTCAAGTATCACTCTTCAAGGACTACTTAGTGAACTGGAGCAATATCTTAAAGTGAAAAATATTTTTCACTTTAAAACAATGGTCCAGATCACTAGTAGTTCTACCAGAAAGACTCGGGAGAATAAATACTGTAACAATAAATACATTTATTGATAGCCCAGCAAGCAATAAAGTTCTTTGGCGTAGGCCCCGTCCATAGCTCGCAATCCGAGGGTCCGGACTCTGCATTTCCTGCCTGAAGACGAAGGCAGGGGCGCAGCCGACCCCCTGTGAGGTATAGGAAGGGACCATCCTGGTGGTGGTGGGGAGGATGGAGGGGAAGGGACCATCCTGGTGGTGGTGGGGAGGATGGAGGTGAATGAAAGCGTCAGCATCTGCGAACTCAGACATGTGTAAGTACTGGTCTTTTATACCGCAAGTATTAGACACGATTGGATAGATGAGAAGGTAATAAGTGACGTTGCAATTGAGTCTTCCCGGCAGAACTTAACGCTAAAGCTTCCATTTCTACCAGAAAGACTCGGGAGAATAAATACTGTAACAATAAATACATTTATTGATAGCCCAGCAAGCAATAAAGTTCTTTGGCGTAGGCCCCGTCCATAGCTCGCAATCCGAGGGTCCGGACTCTGCATTTCCTGCCTGAAGACGAAGGCAGGGGCGCAGCCGACCCCCAAAAATAGGTGGAAGATAATTCCACCAGGACGGAGCCCACCCCCAAAGAACGGTAAAGAAAAGTATACCCACCAGTCGTGTATCCTGTAGAGCCTAAAATAGAAAGAAAAGGGAGTTAATAATGGCATGAACATGAAATGTGGAAAGCCTCGTAGCCAATAACTAATTAGTGAGAGACGACTTCATAGTGAGCCTGAAGGTACTATGCGAAGACGTGAATAAAGCATTTATGCATTAATGTTCTGCTGCTGAAATGTACATTAGCATTTATCCATGCTGACGCTTTCATCCAGGCGACTTATGTTTTGAGACGCACTTACGTCTGATCGAACCAGTTTCCCTGAGAATGAGTTGGAGGGAAGCAAGTGTTGTGGAATAGTGACTTAGCTGAGAACGAGCTAACTTAGGACATAGGGACAGGTCATGGAACAAAGCTGTTATAGGACCACAGAGAAAAGGCCACCTTGGGCATACAGAACCGGCCATATGGGACAAGCCGTAACAGACCGCACAGAGTCAAGGCCTCGATGGACCACACAAAACAGAGCCACATTGGCCAGGCCTCATTGGACCACACAGAGACAAGGCCTCGATGGACCACACAAAACAGAGCCACATTGGCCAGGCCTCATTGGACCACACAGAGACAAGGCCGCGATGGACCACACAGACAATGCCACATTGGGCCAGGCCTCATTGGACCACACAGAGCAGGCCGCCTAGGGCCGTACACAGAGCAGGCCTCATTGGACCACACAGAGACAAGGCCTCGATGGACCACACAAAACAGAGCCACATTGGCCAGGCCTCATTGGACCACACAGAGACAAGGCCGCGATGGACCACACAGACAATGCCACATTGGGCCAGGCCTCATTGGACCACACAGAGCAGGCCGCCTAGGGCCGTACACAGAGCAGGCCTCCTTAGACCGCAAACTGGCCACATTGGACCACACGGCCATGATAGACCACAGACACAAGGCCGCCCGGCCACATGGCCTTGCTAGACCACAGAGACAAGGCCGCAATGAGCCACAACGGCCTCTAATGCCGCACATAGAACGAGGTAGACTGGACAAGGCCGCAAGGCCACACAAAACCAGGCCGCAAGGACCACAAGGCCATTTTTTAGCGAGGCAACAATGCCTCAAGGCCGCTTGGCCACACAGACAACGGCCGCTTGGCCACATTGAACCGCGCCACTAAAGGCCACAGACCACTGGCCATTTTTTACATACAGGACAAGGCAACTTGTGCCACAAGGCCACTATGAACCACACAGAGCAAGCCACACAGACAACGGCCACTAGGCCACATTGAACCGCGCCACTAAGGGCCACAGACCACTGGCCATTTTTTACATACAGGACAAGGCAACTTTGTGCCACAAGGCCTCTGGACCCACACAGAGACAAGGCCCGCTGGGCCACAAGGCTGCTAAAGCCATACAGAGACAGAACCACTCATAGACAAGGCCTTAGGCCACATAGAACCAATGCCATAACTGGCCACAAGACCACGGGACAAGGCCACATTAGGCTACACGGTCACAGTAGACCACACTGAACATAGAATGAGGCCGCAAGGGCCGCAATATCGTAAGCCCACACTGAGACGAGGTCACACAGGGACAACGGCCACTAGGCCACACAGAACCGAGGCCATAAGGGCCACAAGACCATGTAGGCCACACATAGGACAAGGCAACATTATGCCACAAGGCCTTGAGACCCGCACAGAGACAAGGCCCGCTGGGCCACAAGGCTGCTAATGCCACACGGATACAAGGCCAACGAGACACAGCCACTAGGCCACACAGAACCATGCCATAACTGGCCACAAGACCACGGGACAAGGCCACATTAGGCTACACGGTCACAGTAGACCACACTGAACATGTATATCATACACTTGCATGATTTTTTTTTTTTTTTTTTTTTTTTAAAGACCATAAAGACCACATGGAACAAGACCACAACGGCTACTACTGCCACATAGAGACAAGGCCACATTAAGACAAGGCCACTTGGCCACATATAGACATGACTCATTGACCATTTGTAAATGCAAGCAGAATTTAAGACCAATTGTGAGAATGGAATATCATGGCACCACCACCAGTAGTTGCAAAGGTTATTTACCTGAACAGTTTTAGTGAAGAGCTTGCTGAGCTTCGAGGATGATTTTGAATCGGGTCTTATATAGACTAATGCAGAGGAAGACCATCTGCCCAGGATCTTAATAGCTGAAGTAGAAATGCCATGATCAGCTGCTGTAGTGGCTGCCCCGATCCTGAAGGAATAACCAGTATACTGGGAGGGAGATAGACTGCAGCTTTTGAGGACAGAACTGATGAGTCCTGAACTAGCTTAGAAAGAAGTGCTCCGTTAGTTAGGATAATTGGAGGGGAATTTAAGAAATTAATCATAGATGAGAAGGGACAGAATTTATTACTAATTAATAAATTGATAATGTGAAACAGAGCCTTGAGAGTCATTCTTAGAGTTCTTAAGAAAGAGAGTAAAGAAATTAGGTGAGAAACGCAAATCAGAAAAAGACCATGGGGAAATCGGAGTATTTAGCTCCTGGAGTGAATCCCCTGGATGCATGAGCCATGACGCTGTAACAGACAGCTCCAATCTGAATACCAATAGAAAAGAGACCATGCGGACAGGAAGTAATAAAAAGGGGGTTGGATGGATTTTGCTTTTCTAACTTACTTAGTGTGAAATGTTGCCGTATAAGCATAACCAACATCTTCAAGGTTACAACAGTCAAGTTCAAACAATGGGAGAAATTAATTTAAGAATAGCTTTTTAAAGACTACAACAGCGCTGAGAGGAGCTAATGAAATTCCTCCTGGTTAGTGCATCACAACCTAAATTTACATGAATCCTGCCCACAGAACATGATTTAAAGAATATCGAGACAGAATAAACTAATTAGTGACTAGAGATAGCTACGATGAGCTACATAATTTATCAACGACCATTCGGAATGTTGTCTATATGTTGACACTTCTTGAGTCGCTCCATCTTGAATGATTCTGGTGGAACAAAGTGAAAAGTTAAATTGTTGGTGAGAGGTAATTGAAGCTGCAAACGAGCTGTTGAAACTCCGACCCCTGTGCCGGGAGTAGCAGCCCTGCCACATCCAAAGGGATAGACAAAATGATATGCTTAATCACCTCGAAATGACCATTCCAACATGCTATTCAAAATTATCTGTGGGGCATTCCGAGCCAAACCCGCATACACACCGGAGACCCACCACATATCCTGCGAAAAAGGGCACAATTATAAACTTTTTTTTTTTTTTTTTTTATACAATGTGATTGGCAGGCGTTTATCGGAGGTTTACTACAGGTCTTGGCTATGCCTTAAGTAGCAAACAAAGAGAAGGAACGGTGAACAGACTTGGATAATTAGTATTAATACTTGCGTGAATTTGAATGCCTGCGAGCAAACTATGGATGGAAGAAATATTAAATTACGATTCGTAATTGTAGACGAGGAAGGAACAATCGGCCGTGATCAGGATGTGAAAACAGGAATCTGAAAGAAAAGCAAACATTACTAATTTAACAAACTCTGTTAGAGGAGGGCAGGGTGATGGATCCGGGTTGCTGAAGGCCAAAAGCCGTCTGAAAGCCTGTAACGAAGAGTGAAAGCGCGTAGCTATGGCTTTGCATTGGAAGGAATAAGCGCAACCTTAATTATGAAATTGAAGACGATTGATAGCCAAATTAACGTCTCAGAAATGGCATGATCGCCTAACAATAAGATCTGCCTTGATGACAACTATGCTTTGTAGCACAACGATATAATATATTTTGCGACTTAATCCCTAAGGACGCTAACGATCGCTATAGGATGATTTTGTGAAGAGCGGACGAACCTTGAGTGAGCTTAGAAGATTCATCTAGCCTTTACTGACCTAGATATCCGAATCTGAGATTGGACATGCACCCTTTGTCTAGTGTGTTTTTTTTTTTTTTTTTTTTTTTTTTAAACCGGCTAAATCTGACTTCTTAATACGGTACTTACCTGAAGTAAGGTGACGGCGTCCTGTCAAGAAGCTACTATCATTACCTAAATGATACTTGATCTGTTTTTTTTTTTTTTTTTTTTTAAAGCGTAGAATCCTTTTCTCAGATGCGCAGCATATGCCTGACATGGCTCCCAAGTTGCTCTTGCAGACATAGCCCCATTCATGGCTGGGAGATCGCTGGCCACAACACAGTTGAGACTCTTGAATAGAAGATACATGAGCAAGTAAATCAAACAGTTGAGCAAACACAATGCCACTCGAGCCTCCTTCACTGATTAGTTCTGTTGATTGGTTTGACTTGGTAAAACTAATATGACTGTTAGTTCTACTGAGTTAGCAGTTTTTGCTAAGGATATGTGGCCTTTGACAGGAGCATCCTTAGTCTGCATTTGTCTGTACATTAATGTGGAAATACCCATCACATAAAATATTTCTATCACACATATCAGTGGATTAAGTAGTCACCAGGAAAGGTTAAATATTACAGCAATTGTACACATTTCCAATATTGTAGATCTAATTTTCATTAAGGGACTTATAATATGATTTAAAGTAGGCCTAAATATGTTGAAAATAGTTGTTTGTGAAATTACAACACTTATGTAAGTATGTAATTAACTGCCATTGTAGATATATCCATTACCGAATGCATAACAGCCAAATGAACAACTTGCACTCTTTAGCTCAGGTTTTTTTTTTTTTTTTTTTAATCAGTTACTCAGTTGTTAGTGGGTATTTGCAAACTGCCCATGAGAGCGTGGTATCGACAACGCTGATATATATATATATATATATATTTGTTCTACAATTGCACAGTTTACAGGAACGTTCATCTCCATTGTAAAAATAATACATAGTGCAGTTCCAACATTGCGGGTGTTTTGACAGCGCTGATATTATTAGATCACTGTACTGTGGCGGTGACGCGAAACTTGCTTACACTTGCTATGAACATTTCCCCTTTAAGGCGAGCTAACCGGCCCCATTGCAGTCTGCAGATCAGTAACGTTAGTAATTATGAACACGTACGCCACGTCACCGTGGACACCAATTTGAACTCTGCCGCTGGTGTAGGAAGCAACAGAGAAATACTTACCTGGATGAAGTTTAATCATGATAGAGGGGACATATTAACAGTGGCTGGTGGAAGCGCCTACCAAACTTGAAAAACCGACTTGAAAGCCTTGGAAGTGGAGCTTGAACTTGAACCAGCGAGAGAAGATCGCCTCTCGTGATTTGCAGAGTTGTTGATTCATGTCGCTGGATCGTGATCTGCGGGATAATGCACCCGTGCAGACAGCAAGGTTCTTTTGCTGGACAAGTTGATGAGAATGACATAGTTCTCTTCCTGCCGGATTATCCTGACTGAGCTGACGCTGTTGAGGCGTTTGATGACGTGAAAATGGAAACTGATTGGTTACCCAGGGTGTTTTAGGCCTAGAGAGCAGAACTTCTCATGAGAGGCCTTGGCTGATCAAAAACTCTCCGAAGACCACTGTGCATACGGGGAGATGCGGCACTGATCGCGGGAACCTCGACGTGTAGCAGGAGATACGGCGGGACATATCCATCGTCGGAACTCAATAATAGAACAATATGCGTGTCCTGAAACATGTTGGCTGGCGACTAAACGAGAGCATGAATGAAAGCGTCAGCATCTGCGAACTCAGACATGTGTAAGTACTGGTCTTTTATACCGCAAGTATTAGACACGATTGGATAGATGAGAAGGTAATAAGTGACGTTGCAATTGAGTCTTCCCGGCAGAACTTAACGCTAAAGCTTCCATTTCCTGCATAGTGACTAGGTAACAGTTGAGTAATCAGTGATGCATTTTATGACTATATTCAGAGTAAAAATGATGACTGATTTACACTGTAAAAAACACAACTTGAAAAAAGTTTAAATTACTGATTTTGTTGTGTTATCCACACTGTTAAAATCTCGTACAACAACAAAAAAATATTGGTACTAATTTCTCACTAGCTTTTTCTTGTTGACTCAACTTTTGTAAATAACAGTTATACAAAATGAAAATAAGTTGTCTGTGACACACACACACACACACACACACACACACACACACACACACACACAAAAAAAAACGTTTAGTTGAGTCAACTTGACATCATTTGTTTTATGGAGAGATGCAACTATTCTGTAACAAATCTTTTGTAGTTGAGCCAATTAAAAAATGTGTCTATTGGAAACAGAAGTTCTTATTAAGAATAAACAGGTTCAGATGTAGCTTTTTTTTTTAATGTTTGGTCACCATTTTGGTGATGGGCGTTTCCTTGAGTTGGTCAGTTTGACTCTTGGCATTTATGTAATTTTGTGGTCTCTGTAACAGTGACCACAAACAAAACATATAATATATTGCAAAGAAAGCCATACAAAAATGATAAGGTGATCTAGACAGCATCAAAAAAGGGAATAGGTCACTACTCTTATTCCTGATCAAAAAATGTTATTTGTGAATAATATATTAGGTTTACTAAAAAAAAATGTATGCAACAGATTAGACATTCTGAATTTTGATTTTTAATTACATTGTGGGACTTTTTTTTTCAGATGAACACACAGACATCAAGAATCAGCATATGAATCTCAATAATGGTGACATGTTTCATGCTATAATGCATGCTGGGAGCCATGGTTTTAATACTATGGTGGCTCCCAGCATTGCATTGCGGCATGAAGCATGTCACCATTGTTGAGATTCATATGCTGATTCTTGATGTTTGTGTGTGTGTCGAAATACTTTTTTCTCCCATAATGTCTTTTAAAATTCAGAATCCAGAATGTCTGATCTGCTGCAAGAAAGTTTTGCTGGTAAAATATCAAGAAAAAAAAATCACTTATGGTCAGAAATAAGATTAGGGATTTATTCTAGTTTATGAGGCTGAAAAACTGATCATCTTGGTTACTTTCTTTCTTAACAACAAATTATGTGGTTTTCTAAACACTATTACAAAGACAATAAAATCACACAAAAAGCCAAAGTGACCAACCAAAGGAAACACTCATCACCAAAATGGTGATGACCAAATTATTTTCAATAAAAACAATTCCAATAGACAATTACTGGATAACACCTCTCCAGAAAACAAATAATGTCAAGTTAACTTATTTTCAGTTCGTATAACTGTTATTTGCAAAAGTTGAGTCAACAAGAAAAAGCTAGTGGAAATTAGTATGAAGACATTTTTTTTGTTGTAGCTTAATTTAGTTAATAACGAGGCTCATCTCATTAAGTAATTATTGATTACCTAATAAGGAACTATCTCCTCAATTTGATATTACTTACTGATTAGTTAAGCTTGTTTCTATTTTAGTTAATAGCTGTAGTGTGAATGTAGTACTACTCATTAGTCCTGCATTACTTCCTGCATAGTTACAGTACTTATTAATGACGGACCATTATTCTAAAGTGTTACCAAATTTTAATTTCAAAAATGTTATTTGCCTTATTAGCCTTAGCAAAACAGTGTCGTCATCCATTTTTAAAATGGAAATTCCATTACATTAAATTGTTAATGGGCAAATGAAGTATTTGTGTGAAAAGTGTGTTTTAAGAGACATTCTGTTCTCCAAATTCTACATCATTGTAACAGGAAATTGAGGCAGAAGATCAGCTCTGGATCACATAAGGAGGATGTAAGTATTTAGCACATCACAGGTTATCATTGGGCTCCTATATCTTTCCTGGTTTGAGAAGTTAAAGTTGTTGTGATATGTTTTCTTACTATTACTATGATCTGCACAGGTGAAGATGATCTCTCACGTTGACAGACACACAATAACAGCCTGTGTAAGTCAGTTCAACATGACACCCTCCTACACACCTCCATCATGTATGTTCACTGGCTCATCTATTTCTGGCCCCCCAACTGCTGCAAAACATAATAAACTGTAAAACACAAGTTTAAAATGACTTATTTATAAATTATGGTAATTTATGAATTGCACAGCAGAGCTGAAAAGTTGTTTGTGTTTGACTTGTTTTTATCTTTGTTTTCATCAGGTCTACAGTCTTCATACAGTTTCATGAACATAATCTTTCTATCTCAAGACACCAGTTTGTGTGTCTGCCACTCATCAGATGAGCATCTCAATTCAGGAAGATGTTTGTCAGTAATTTTCATGTGTTAGAACAGGACCGTCCCAAGAATCACTACAGCCTCAAAGGATCTGTATGTGTTTTTGTCCCAAAAATGCTATTTTCTTATTTTCTTAAAAAATATTAAGCATTTAAATGTAATTTTCATTTTCAGAGGAACATGAATCTTAAACTTTGATATGTTTGACTAAAGACTATAATTTACCATTATAATCAGGATGCTGATCAGGTGAAAAGAACACAGAGAAGGTCTGACAGGGTAAACAGGGTGATTGAATGATGGTTTGTTGCAAATAATTTTTTAACAAATGTGAAATATAGAAATAATTTTGTTCTAAATTTTACTTATTGCTGATGTGACTGACAGTGCAGATACAGACGTCGGGCGTTCTTATTGCAGGAGAATGTACTAAGTTACCAATGTAACCTCGGTTCCCTGAGATAACAGGAACGAGTACTGTGTTGCTTGACGCATTAGGAAAACTCCCTTTTTTCCGATTTACTAGAATCACGCAGTGTAACTGCATGAGCCAATGGTTGTGCCACGGAGTTGCACAAACCAATGGCTGAGCAGTGTAGCTGCCCAAACCTTTGGCGTGAAAGACTGCCAGAGCCCACCAATATGGGCGGTGCTACCCCTCTGTATAATGCGGGTATTCTGGCTTAGGAACTCATGTCAATTTGACAGAGTCAATGAAAGCGGAGAAATGCAGCATGACAGCACGGCAAGTTACCCAGTACTCGTTCCCGTTATCTCAGGGAACAGAGGTTACGTTAGTAACCGAGTACGTTCCCAATCAACACGGTTCACTCGTACTGCGTTGTTAGACGCATTGGGAACCCAGTCCAATCGCGGTGTGCTTATAACTGCGTAGCGATAATCGTTCTAAGGCCTTGGCCCAGGACGCTTGAATAAGGGCCCAAAGGGCACCAAAGCTAGGTAGGGTGAGGTAACCGGCCGATACTAAGAGACTCAGAATATATGTCGGAGCCACAAGGAAGGGTTCTAGTGGGTTGAGCTCATGTAGAGGTGTCTTTTATGTCTTTTAAAATCGCCGGATAGCCACAGGGGAGATCACTGAATCAGCTTGCGTGCTGCGCAGCAATCCGCTTGCTTGCACAGCGCCGATCAGTCAGCTGATAGTAGGTCAGTTTGATCTGCTGCGAGACTCTTCAAAAGTGAAAGGCTCCTTCAGTCTCGGAGTCTACAAAGAGAAGATGCTTGTTGCTGAAGGAGAATTAATCTGAGTTCTTAGAATGCCTGCCATATAGTGGGGTAGCCCTGCCCATATTGGCGGGCTCTGGCAGGCTTTCATGCCATAGGTTTGTCGTTGCCGTCAGCCGTTGTTTCGTGCAACTCCGCGGCACGACCATTGGCTCATGCAGTTCCACTGCGTGATTCTAAAAGCTTAAGTAAATCGGAGAAAATATGGTTTTCCCAATCTAGCGACGCAGTATAAGTGAACCGTATTAGGGAACTAAGGGGGGAAACGTATAGAGTGAACGTCTCGGTTACGTATGTAACCCTAGTTCCCTGATAGGGAACGAGACGCTGCGTCAAATGCTGTGGGAACGCCCCTGCGTTGTGCGTCATGAAGCACGTATGGAATCAGCCCAATGGAGAGACGGAACGTCATAGGCGGGTGACGTCATCAAACAGGAAACTATAAAGCACCCCAAAAACACAAGCGCATGAGCTTCTGATAGGCCTGAAGGAGCGCTTAACGGGAATGCCGGGAGTATGGCAGAACGACGCAGCGTCTCGTTCCCTATCAGGGAACTAGGGTTACATACGTAACCGAGACGTTCACTCTATACGTTTCGCTCTATTCCCTAATACGGTTCACTCAAGTGACCGTCATGTGAGATCTAGCGCACAGCGGACGAGAGCACCTGCACGGTGAAGACCATCAAGTCGCATCACAAACCTCACTCAGGGACACTCCTGACAATAAAGCTTTGGATGCAGCCATACTCCTAGTAGAGCGGGCTCGTACAGCCAAAGGTGAAGGCTGACCAGCCGACTCATAAGCACGTGAGATAGCCTCGACCACCCACTTGCTCATTCTCTATTTAGACGCAGGACACCCTTTCCTGGGTGGCCCGAAACATACAAATAAATGTTCTGATTTCCTCCACAGGGCAGCTCTGTGGACATAAGCGTCTAACGCCCTCACTGGTCAGAGCAAATGAAGTTTCTCCTGGTCTGACGACAGAAATGGAGGAGGACAGAAAGCCTGCAGAACTGTAGGTATAACAACATTAGTAGGGACCTTAGGAACATAACCTGGCCTAGGGTATAGAAAATCCTTAACCATACCAGGCGAAAATTCCAGGCACGAACTGCTGGCCTCAGCCTCAAAGTGCCACGAAGGAAACGAGTTATAAGCGGGTGTCTCCCAAGAAAAACTCCACTGAAAGGGACGTGGTAAGCAACCAGTGCCGCCACATACACCTTTAGTGTGGAGGGGGATAACCCTGTGGAGAAACGCTCCTGCAGGAATTCCAGCACTGCACCCACTGGGCAGTTAACTGGGTCCTACAGGTGTTCTCCACACCAAGAAGTGAAAAGTTTTCACTTCAAAGGCATATAGCTTCCTCGTGGATGGAGCTCTGGAGTGAAGGATGGTCTCAACAACCTCGGTTGAGAGACCGGAATCTATGAGCTGGGCCCCCTCAGAGGCCAAGCCCACAGCTTCCACAACTCTGGGCGGGGGTGAAATATCATGCCGCCCGCCTGAGAGAGTAGATCCCTCCTGACCGGGAGCTCCAAAGGAGAGCCGTCCAGGAGAGAAACCAGGCCCGCAAACCATACTCGGGCCGGCCAGAACGGGGCTGCTAATAGTAGGCTGACCCCGTCCCGGCGAACCCTCTCCAGAACTCCTGGTAGCAGAGCAATCGGGGGAAAAGCGTACAGACGTGACCTCGGCCACGGCTGCACCATAGCGTCCAACCCCAGAGGGGCTATATGCTTTACAGTGAGTAGCTGGCCTGGCTTTACTGTTTTAAGGCTGAAGAATCGAAGCGATGCGGGTGAACTAATCCCAAACAACGCCCAGAAAAGTGGTCTCCAGGGAAGGAGATAAACACTTTTCTTCGCATTCAGCCTCAACCCCAACTTCCTGATATGCGCGAGGACGACATCTCGATGTCGAACCGCCATCTGCTCCGTAAAGTACGGAGAGATAGCTAGACCGAACGGAAGAACCCTACACTGGAATGCCTTGCCCCCGAAGGCAAACCTCAGGAACTTCCTGTGTTGTGGAAGTATGGAAATGTGGAAGTAAGCGTCCTTTAGATCTATCGTGACAAACCAGCCCTCGGACCTGATTTGTGACACGACCTGCTTGATAGTGAGCATCTTGAATTGAGCTTCCCTACCGAGCGATTTTATAGGCGCAAAACTAAAATTGGACGCAACCCCCCATCCTACTTTGGAACGATGAAATATCGGCTGTAATAACCTAGCTCCAAACTGGGAGGAGGAACACGTTCTATAGCCCCCTTTTGAAGGAGCGTTTTCACCTCTTGTTCCATTACCAGAGCCTGCTCGGGGCCCACACTATGGGCAGAACCCCTCTGAGTTTCGGTGGACGACACCTAAATTGGATCGCATAACCTCTTACGACTGTCTGCAGGACCCACTGAGATATTCTTGGAAGGCTTTTCCACTCTGCCAAACAAATTCTACTAAGGGTACCAGTCTCTCGAGACTGGTCTCTGGTGTAATTTGAGCAGCAAACACAGCGCCCTGTAACGGCGCACCAGCAGGGAACAATTGGTTTGACCGCTCTGAGACCCTCCTCAGAGGGAGCGAGCGTCCCTCGGGAAAGCACTCGCTGGGAACGTCTACGCCCCGGCATGAAGGCGGGGTTGGCAGAACGGGCCCCTGAGGGCACCGAGGAAGAATGGGCACCGTAAAAAGAGGTGAACACCTTTCTCCCTCGATGGGGACCACCCTCAGTGTCAGAGGCGGCGAGCGTCCCTCGGGAAAGCACTCGCCGGGACCGTCTGCGCCCCGGCATGAAGGCGGGGTTGGCAGAACGGGCCCCTGAGGGCACCGAGGAAGAATGGGCACCGTAAAAAGAGGTGAACACCTTTCTCCCTCGGTGGAGACCGCCCTCAGCATAACCAATATAACTGGCCTCAAAACAGTTCTATTGCTTTTATATATATATATATATATATATATATTATATAATATTTATTTTTCAAAAAGCTTTGGCTGAGAGTGCCGCGTCTGGTCCCACTGTCCAGCAGGGGGAGCACGAGACGCGATACTCTGCTTTGCTGCGCCTATGCGATGAGCTCGTGGACAGCCGGGTCTGCTCCCGCCCAGCAGCCCCGTGGACGTGAACTTTTAATGGAAGAAACCTTTTAAAAGCTGCTGCCTGCTTCTTTTCTTCCTGAAATTATCAATGACAGTATTAACTAAGTCACTGAATAACCCCGCAGGGGAGAGAGGATCATCTAAAAGAAAGCTCTCTCTTTCTGTTTCATGTTGGAAAAAAATCATTTTACCACAAATCGGCAGCCTGACGCAGTTCTCGAACCACGTCAGTACTGCCTCCTCACTCACGCTCACGTCCTTCAGCAAATCAGCCTGGTATATGCCTGCAATATAGACATTGTATGCAGACACGACGCAGCCTGACCTGCCGCCAAATACACTTTACAAAGCCGAAATATTTCATAATGGCTTGGAAGGTAATGCCGGTGCTTTAAATGACAATGCAGCCTCGGAAGAGAGATAGCTCGCAAGCGTCTCTTCTACCAGCGGCAAAGCGCCGTTTTTTCTTTTCAAAACCCTAGCCCCCGCTAAATCTGAATATGTGAATGATTGGGGGCTAAAATTATATCAGAAGCCTGCTTCTTCCATAATCTCGACACCTCGTATGGAGATCATGAAAAAAAACGGCAAGCACTGGCATGGAGGTTGCACACGGGAAGGGAGAAATCTTTCATCTAACTTAGATTTAATAACCGACTCCTGCCTATAGCCACTGGCCACTCAATGCTTAGTTCTGATACAGCTCGAGTGAGAACCTCCATGAGCTCTTCGCTTTCGGGAGTGTTAGGTGGCGAGTCCTCCACATCTCCCTCGTCAATACTGCTATTTTTATCTCCTAGTTTTTATAACTAACATTAGATAGTTGCAGTACTGGTGCCTCAGCCCGGGCGGAAGAAACCGCAGAGCGTGCTTCCAAACCGGGCTGAGACACTGGATCTAACAGGTAAAGGCAGAGATAAGGCAGAGCACGTCTCTAACCCCGCTGAAAGATCCATTTGCGATCCCCACGATAAGCGTCGCCGCTCAGCCTCGGCAGAAGCGGGACTCGAACCGCGGGGAGCGCGCACCGAGCACTCTCCTCAAAGAGCGCCCGGCGGGAGCGGAGCGTCCATAACAGACGCTCGCAATGCTCGCAGCCAGCCCCCTCGAGAGCTGACTGGGCATGCTGCACTCCCAAACAAACAACACAAAGAACGTGTGTATCCCCGCCCGTTAGGTAGCGCGAGCAGGGAGGAACACACTTCTTAAATGCCGTTCGTTCGCCATAGTCTCTCATACAAAATTGTTTGTGTGGTGTAAATGTGATAACTCCTGCCTAGCAAATACTAAAGACAGACACAGTGTTTACATTCAGACAGATTCACATATAGCGCGACTGAAGGCACAGAAGCTGATGCGCTTGTGTTTTTGGGGTGCTTTATAGTTTCCTGGTCGATGACGTCACCCGCCTATGACGTTCCGTCTCTCCATTGGGCTGATTCCATACGTGCTTCATGACGCACAACGCAGGGGCGTTCCCACAGCGTTTGACGCAGCTCGAAGTTCCCTTGAAAGGGAACCTAACCCTAATCCTAACTGTCTTGCAGTTGTCAGTGTGAAAACCTTGTCCCAAGATGTTCTTGATAAATCTTTTGACACAGAAGGACCAACTCTCATCATGTGGAACTTAAATATGCCATGGAGGGATATATAAAAGATTTTAAAATAAATATGGTACGTAACATGATTAATTTGGAAGTGAGGGTTTACAGATCACAATGCATGCGGGAGAAACGAATGTTACGGTAGTCACGATCGCAGGTGGCTGTTTTTGAGCCACCGGGTGTTTTTGACTATACTGTACATGACATGAAGCTATTTAGGTGTGTACGTTAGCATGGACTCACTAACTTTAATTGTAACTTAATGATAGTGTAAAACAACCAGAAAATTAAAGTTTTCGTCTTCATTGGGATTGGGGTTGAATCCTTAGGGAAGGTTACTGCGCTCACATTATTGATATTATAAATAAAAACAAGCTTCAGTCGTATTGCACATAATTGTTCCGTTCGCGCAAATCTTATCACACTTTTGAAACACGCTGGTGAACGCGCGCACAGTACGGTGATTAAATACATGAATACCCATGCCCATCCTCTCAGGATACCTGGAATCAATGTTACAAGAACCCCAGGAACATCATTTACTATTTTAGTATCATAAACACCATGAAACCTACGAGAGCCTCGGATCTTCCAATGTTTCTCTATGGCGCTGAAACTTAAAGATATCCGAGTTCCGGTCCCCGTGCAACATATACCCAACTGCCATTGGCTCATCTGCATTCGAGTGGAGGGGCTTACCGTTAGGTCAATTGAAATTAATGGTATGGAATTAGATATATGCTGCTATTGGAAAACTGATATATGTCGCTATAAGTCTTCTGAAGCGACACAATCGTTGTGTATGATAAACTGGTAATTCAAGCTTTTTTTACACTCAAAAATCAAACATTGATCAATTTCTAAGTCAAATATGGCACAGTAAATCTCAAATTATTGAGATTTACTGTTTTTGAAATTGAAAATGTTGACAATTTCTTTCAGAGATGCAAAACCTCCTAGTTGTGGTTGAAATGGTGTTCAGTTACGCATGTTAAGTTGAAATGGCTGTTCATGCAATCAGAGTCTTTGCAAGGGCATCCGAAAAGCCGGGCCCCTAGAAACGTCACCACCTTTCTCCCCTCTAGCAACGACCCTGCATGTAATGCTTGTGTATTTCCATTCATTTAATAGTTAATGTAGCCTATCTCATGTCACTCATATCTAAGGATTAAAGTGTCATACATTTTGTGCATGTGCTTCATGTGCTTCATTGTGTAGCAAATAGGGTGAATCATTGTGCTTCTCAGTCATTAGCTCTCTGTGGCTATACTTGTTTCCTTCTTGTCTTTTCCTGTCACTCTTCTTAATAAATCATCACTGTTTTACTAGCTACAAGATGTGTCTATGAGTTCTAAACTTGCTCTTCTGCTTATTACTGTCATGATTCTGCCATCATGTCCATGATTCTCTTAGTATTGCGGCAGGATCATGACAGACCCATGTTCTGTGTGCAAGCACATGGCCTTGTGTTTTGGTCATGTGCTTGTGTTGTCTCGTCTCTTAACCCCGCCCCCTTGTTATCCTGATTCAGTCATTATTGCTTTACCCGTGTCACCTGTTATGTCTTGATTAGTCTCCTTATTTAATCCCCTTGTGTTTGCTGTCTTGTTCATTGCCAAATGTTGCCAGATGTTACCTGTGAGTACCTTGTGGAGATTATTGTCATTGTGAGCTTTCATTAGAATTATTGTCTGTTTATTGTGAAGTCCTAGTTTTGTCTTGTCAGCCTAAGAGTCCTTTTCCTGTCCGTATTTCGCCCCCTCGTGGGTTTTGTTTTCCCTTTTTGTTAATAATAAACCGTGTGCTGTGACTACTGTCTGCGATTGGGTTCATTCCCTTCTTCACCCTTCCAACATCATAACAATTACATTAAGTACGCTCAAAAAACCCTGGCAAAAATATTTTTTAAACAAATGGTTTAAATAATACATTAAATAAATGTAAGCTTAACTTTGCTAGTATTTAGCTCAATTAATGGCAAAGCAGATGTAGCCTTCATTGCCATTTAGGCTACCAAACTGTGTATGCAAAAAGTTTTGATTTATGTTTTTATAAGTTTTAAAATGTTGTACTTTTAAACATTTTATTATAATGGCTGCCTTTACTCAGTGTTCATTGCACTGTATGTAAACCAAATCTTTCCTCGCCATTGATGGAAATTTCAGGCTTTCGGTGTTTTCACTGGATAGTGGATGCCATCACCTTGGCTTACAAAGCACAAGGCGTGCCTTGCTCGCTCAGGCTGCGAGCTCACTCAACAAGAAGTGTTGCATCCTCCTGGGGACTGGCACGTGGCGGCTCGCTAAGAGATATTTGTAGAGCTACGGGCTGGGTAACACCCAACACGTTCGCTAGATTCTATAGCCTACGTGTAGAGCTGGTATCCTTCTGTGTTCTCACCTCAAACACCCATTTGAAGCACCGAGATGCCCGTCTCTTGTCGGCTTGCTGCACCTACAGTTGTGCTCATGTGAAAAACCTGTTGAGTCCTCCGTGGCAGAACGTCTGGCGCTAGGCCTATATCCCACTGAATCCTTGAGAACCAGGTCTGGGTGCCATACTTGTGACCCTACGGGGATCCCATTTTTTTCTTTTTTTCCACGGTTGTTCCTAAACGGAAGCCTGTGTCTTTACCTTGGGAGAACCCATCTCCTGAAGGAGGGAATGGAGATGCCACGTCCCGTCGCCATGTCTGCTGTGCACAGCTGGGGCAGCCAGGTCACTGGCTCGGCTCCTCAGCGAAAACCTGAAGATGCGATGCACCTTCTGCTCATTATATACCCATGCTGCGAGCACGGCCGCATTAACAATAGGGCTAGGCGAGGCTAAAGCCCCGGGGCCCGAACAAGGAGGGGGCCCTTGATTGGCTGTGGAGCAGATACTACTTGCCATCTGATTGCCAAAGCCTTACCACGCAACGCCCCCCACAAATTAGCCCTGTAATGTTATTTAGTAGCGCTTTGTCAAATATTCCATGCATTATCATGGCATCATTATCATTAATATTATAGTGACCGTTCGCAAAGACCCGCCTTTTTTAGTAACTGTGTGACAAGCCAGGCGGCTCTCACGAGTCACGCACATCATGTTCTCACTCACGCACTGAAAAATACATGGCGGGGCAAAGACTAACGTTACACAATTGACTACGAGAGAGAGTTCAGAGCAGCTTACTGTTGATATGAAACAAAGTCTCAACTTTCAAATATTGTAATTTAAATAATTTAAACAATACCGTTTTCAAGTTCAAGTCCACCGACGTTAATCTACTGACAGCTTTGTTGTCGGACAAAATTGCGTATTCGGCGTTATGATTGGCCAGGTCGCCTGTCAATCAAACCCCGTGGGCAGCAGGACAGGGCATGTTGAAATGAAACGTCGCGTTTTAATTTAACATAATATATTTATTCTATATTTGGCCTATAGATAGCTGCCTAGAGTGCCTGCGCCTTATTAGAATATAGCTACGCATTAACCAATAAATCGCCTCCACCCTTCACTTCATTCTAGAGTCTAGACTTTTTTTTAAAACACAGCGTCATCGTCGACCCCACAAATTTTCGGTAAGTTTGATTATTAACTTGATGGATGTTTGATATTGCTTTTTGTGTTTGATCAAACTCTATATTCGACTAAAGGGCTGGCGATAATATATCCGGTAGAAATATGTAAATTTTGCTGAGACATCATGATGTAAGTTTATAAATTAAACGCATTTTTAATCATTGTGGTTTGGATACAAATTATTTTAAATGATGGTGAATTTGAGACGGTTTTGCACAGCGCACTTGAGTTCCGACCCTGAGGTCTTAAAGTGACAGTAGCTGCTAATAAAGCTGCTGTCGCCATTTGTGTCCATAATGTTAATCAAACATCAGAAAGAAAGTAATTTACTGCCCTTGACTGAATCACTTTTGTAAAATTAATAAGAATGAATGTTGAATTTATAGTGAAAACTATGTATTGTATATTTGATTATTTTAAGTTTTTCAAGGTCGATTTCTTATGTGCCTTTGTTCTATTGTTATTTGTGTATAGCAAATAAGAGACATAACTATTTGAAATTTAACAGCCACTGAATACTTAGTTTTGAAATATTTTATTTTGAAAAACATTTATCTGAATTTATTTCCTCTGAATTCACCCCATTGAAATTATTTTACTTTGGAAACCATGTATCTGAATTTATTTGTTTTGTTTAAAAACCTGAATATTTTTCAATGCTCACAAATTCAGATAACAAAAAAAAAAAAATCAACTTACAGAATTTCAGATAAAATAGATTCAGGTTGATCAAATTCGACTGCTTAAATTCAGATCTCAAATTCGACTGCTCAAGTTCAGATCTCAAATTCGACTGCTCAAATTCAGATGAAAAATTCAAGTTAAATATTCACATGGTAACATCCGGGCTACTCAGGATAGGCCACGCCCACACCGGGGGGAAAACAATTAAACCGTCTCTATTGATTTGCATTGCGAGAGGCTGCCTCCTTGTCATTTATGACTTATAACAAAAAACAAAACAATGTCTAAAAGCTGTTGTGAGACAAGGTGTACAGCAAACAAGCTAAATAACCCAGAAATTATTTTTTATACGCTGTCGACCCCAAAAACGGTTTGTTTCAGGACATAAAAGTGGATCAATTGAGAAAGAGCGCAACTATTTCTCGACCTACTCTGAGAGAACTACGCCCACTAGAACGCGACATGATATTATAAAAAAAAATATTATTCTTATTTCACCACCCTATGTGAACCTGAGAAGAGGAGATATATTAAATGTACCCATTCTTCCTGCTGATGCTTCACGTCTTATTGCCTGAAGCCTATATACTTCTGTCTCCTTAAAGGCTGGCTTTACCGGTTCGGAAGCTTATAAAACTGTATTTCTTTTTTTTTTTTTTTAGCTTATTTGCTGTTCACCTTGTCACACAGCAGCTTTTATGCATTTTTCTGTCTTTTGTTATATGTTATAAGGAGGCAGCCTCTCGCAATGCAAAGTCAATGGAGACGGTTGGATTGTTTCGCCCCTGTTTTTCCTATCCTGGGGTGCGTTTCCCGAAAGCATCGTTAGCCAATATGGTCGCAAGTTGGTCGCAAATCCCATTAAACTCTGTTGGTAACGACGGAACTTGCGACCATAGTTGGCTAACGATGCTTTCGGGAAACGCACCCCTGGGTAGCCCGGATGTTACCATGTGAATATTTAACTTGAATTTTTCTATCTGAATTTGAGCAGTCGAATTTGATCAACCTGAATCTATTTTATCTGAAATTCTGTAAGTTGATTTTTTTTTTATCTGAATTTGTGAGCATTGAAAAATATTAAAATCGAAATTCGAGTTTTTAAACAAAACAAATAAACAAATAAATTCAGATACATGGTTTCCAAAGTAAAATAATTTCAAAGGGGTGAATTTTAGAGCAAATAAATTCAGATAAAGGTTTTTCAAAATAAAATATTTCAAAACTAAGTATTCAGTCGCTGTTAAATTTCAAATAGTTAAGTCTCTTATTTGCTTCCATATTTGTGACTCTTGTCATAGGTAAGCTTGAGATTCTTTTCTTAAGTTACTATTATTTTTTGTGATATTGAAATTGGTCACAAGAATTATGAAATGTTAGTGCCATTAAATTTTGATATGATAAAAAAATCGTTTTAAAAGTAATGTAACTTAACTCTGAAGTATATCATAGATGGATAAAATGACTCGTATAATGATAGAACATTTAGCTCATGTAGTTGGTGACCTGTAGTGGTGGGGGGCCCTGCAGTAACTCATAGCCCTGGGGCCCAGTGAGCTCTTAATGCGGCCCTGGCTGCGAGGCAGAGCAGCTGATGCACTTATCGCATGCATGCCAATGTTTTAGTTACACTCGAAGTAGATTGGCCTTTCTAGTGAGATTCCTATTCGTCGGTCAGTCCGGTGTGGCGTCTCCGATCCCTCCTTCAGGGAACGAGGGTTACATATGTAACCGAGACGGTTTCTTTAAAAACAAGTGCATTACAGAAAAAATATTAATGTTTTTTTTTTCCCGACTGACTAGTATCTAGAATGCTGGTTGAGTGATATCATGTTTGTTTGCTTTTGTGTCTGTCAGAAAACAGACCGGTGTCACCCATCAAATGCCTCTCTACATCATCATCATCATCATCTCATGTTCTGGAATCATTAAGGCCTTTCTAAACAATTTTTGTGTGTGTGTGTTAATTTAGACCCTAAATAATCATATTAGCTTGTACAAAAATGGCCTTATATGACCCCTTTAAGAAGCCTTTGGAGGAGTGATCCAGCTCTCAGATTTAATCAAAAATATTTTAATTTGTGTTCCGAAGATGAACGAAAGTCTTACGGGGTTGGAACAACATGAGGGTGAGTAATTACTTACAGAATTTTCATTTTTGGGTGAACTAACCCTTTTATTAAGTGTCGACTGTAGACGCTTGGCTGTCGACTGGAGATGCCCCAGGTAAATTTATTTTTTAAGTGTCAACTGTAGATGATTGGGTGTCGATTGGAGACGCCCCAGGTAATTAGGTTCCATGTACATAGGAAAATTCTACCACAGTAGCCATAAGAAAATTTCTGTCAAAATGCGTAGAAGGTTCAATGCAATAGCAGGTCATCAAAAGATGGCTGCCCTTACGAAAAATAAGTTTATTCAAGTGTGCTATTAGTATACTTCTTTTAAACTAAAAATAAGAAAGTATAATTTCAGTCTACTTTTTATATACTTCTCAGAAATATACTTTATGTACTTCTCAGAAATATACTTCAAATCGCACTTAAGTATACTTGACTTATACTGACAGAAAGTCTAAGTATATTTGGCCTATACTTGTTGATGGAGATATACTTAAAAGTATAATTAGGTATTCTAAGTATTCTTGGCTTGTACTTACTATTGAGTAGCTTATTAAATACTTTTTTTAAAACATACACACTACACACAAACTGATGAAGATGTTTTCTTAATTTGCGAGTGTTTTTTTCTATTTGCATGCGTTTTGTTCTATTTGCATGCGTTTTTTTCTATTTGCATGCGTTTTTTTCTATTTGCATGTGTTTTCTTCAGTTGCAGCGTGTTGAGCTCTCTCGGCCACCGTAGTACTCTCAATAAACTACTAGTTTAGGAGTTTTATACTATGAGTATACTTCAAAGTGTACTTTCATAAACTAAAAATTTTCTACAAGTATTAAAAAAGTAAACTAGTATACCCATAAGTTCACTTGCAGTACAAATGAGAAACGTAATTATGAACTAGTTGTGCATGTTGCACACACAGAAGAGGCTGTTTTCTGGTGGCACATATAATTTTTATTGCTGTCACACACTGTAAGATCTGCAAATTCAACAAAGACAACAGTAAATTAGTTTCTGTATCACAGTGTTGAAATAGTTGGCAGTGTGACTTCTTTATGTGAACAAGTGAAACCACCCCGCGGCTCCTCACTGTCCCCTAGTGTCACCCGCCGGTATACACAGGTTTAAGTGATGATAACGGATGGCTATACTTAATAAATGTTAACCAGCAATACAGAATAACAATAACACATATGAATAACAATACATAAGAGTATTTGAATCTATATGACTACACCCTCCCCCACAAAAAAAAAAATGTTCCTTGACATTTTACCACAACTTCAGAAAAATATTTCCCCGGCTGACCCGTTCCTGGCTGTAAAACAAAAAGGTAGGTTTTCAGTTTGTTTGAACTCTGTGCATAAAATCAGTCATCCCCTGCTTGCCATGGCTTGTTTCTAGAAAGAAAAAAAGGGGTCACTCACTAATGCTACATTTTCTGACTATTGCACTTTTTCAGTAATCTGATTATTTCTACCAGCAATGTTAGTATATGTTACCAGTTACATCTTAATTAGATGAATCTTACCATGTAACCAGACTCCATAATTACCGGCCACTTATTCACTTAGTCTTGTTACCTCTCTCTTTTTTTTCTGTTTACTTTACAGGTCCCAGATCTCAGGTCACACGTCTCAGGTATGTAATCTTTTTCTATTTTCTTCTTCTATCCTTTTTTTTTCTCTGCTGTGATAGTCAATTGTCTTTAGTTTACTACCATGTTGTTTATTAAAGTCCATGGCCTCCACAGTTTCTGACCACAGGCAGTCTGGAAGTCAATCTCCTTCAGAACTAGATTTCTCCATTCCACTGTTCGTTCTCCCAGTTCATTATAAGTCAACATCTTTGGCTGATGTCTCTGTCTTTTTGGGTAAGTTGATGGTTGTGGCACCTCCCGTTCACTCACAGAATCTCGATCCTCCTCCTCAGAAACACTGTCCTCCTGTAATACATTCTCCTCTTCAGCTCCGGTGACGTCTGGATTCTCTTCTCCTCCAGAATCAGGTCGGTATGCGGGTAAGTCCTCATTCATTATTGCTGGTTCGAATGGTTCTGCCTCAGGATTCAGCGTGATGGACTTTCCACTTTGCTTAGAACGGGGATGAAATTTACAGCACAGTTCATACCCTTCGTCATCATCACTGTCTGAGTCTGGGTTGGATTGTTTTTCTGGCTCCTTCCTGCTCTTAGCTGTGTGCTTTTCTGTTTTTTTGCATTCTCCTGTGTCCGGCTTTTCCACAGGTAAACTGTCACAGGGCAGCAGGAGGTTCCGGTGTACCACCCGACTCTGTCCTCCTTTCTCTGGTCTGATCTCGTACACTAGACCATCAGGGCTTTTCCTACTTACTACTGTATACACACAATCTTCCCAGTGTGAACGCAGTTTACCCGGCCCTCCCCTTTCACTCAAGTTCCTGAGTAAGACTCTGTTGCCAGGCCAAAGTTCAACACCATGGACCTTCTTGTCATAGTATTTTTTCCCTCTTAAGGCCTCTTTCTCTGCAGTCTTTGACGCAATTTGATAAGCTTCCTGTATACGTGTTTGCCAGTTTGCCACATAATCTGCGTAACTCTGCTGTTTCTCATTCGCCTGCAAGTTGAACATAAGATCGATGGGAAGCCGGGGTGAACGCCCGAATAGCAGGTAATATGGAGAGAACCCAGTCGCTTCACAGCGGGTGCAGTTTGTAAGGACTGGGCGAGGGTGAATCTGAATAACTAAATACATCCTGCTAAAGACCCAAAAGCCTGGAATGTGAATTACACACACACACATGCATCCCCCACAAGTGAAGCCCGCTCAGGACAGAGTGTGGTGTCAGGTTACGAGACATTTTTATGGCTGACTTGAATGTGATTCCAAAGAGAAAGAAACTTCTTTTATTTAAAAGACATTTAACCAGATATATTCGATGTGTTTTTATGTGTGTCCATTTGCCCATGTCACATTGTAATGACTATAATTTTTCCGTAACTTAAAAGTGAATTATAAATACCCTAGATGTATTTTAATGTGAATGTTTACCTATAACAGTCGTGTTTGATATCGTAAAAATGCCCTGGACTTGACTATAGATATATGTATGAACACACCGTAAAAGGTATGATTATGTGCATAACACATCTCTGCAGTAGAAATGACCATTCCTTAACACAGGTCATAATTTAATTAGACAAGCAGTCTGACAAGACAAAGAGAAATAAAACCCAAAGTCCCGCCTGTAAACTTCCAACCCTCTAATTGGCCAAGCCAACAGGAAGAGGCTGGATTTCTCCAAAAGTGATAAATGACGCTTCCCCCCTCCGCTCGCTCTCTTCCTCCCTTGTCCTGGTGTCATAATGTAACGTCTCGCCTCCGGGCGAGCTCGTCGCCTTTTTTTTAAATTTGTTTCTAGTTTCGTTTGTGTTTTTCAGTTTTAGATAAGTCTCCGTGTTTAATTCCAATCGACGATTGAAAAGAAAACCCCGTGACATATCTCTTCAGCAAATCCATCTACACGGGACCTTTAAACGAGCGCGCTCGCTTTGAAGGAGAAACGCGCACGTGACCGCATGACGCGCCGGACCGAGCTTCTTCACCAGCCATGCAAAGATGTAACGTTAACTCCGCGTGATTTCCCCGTAGAGATCTTTATTTCTTTTTTGTTAGTCAAAGTTTTGTTTTCCGTAGTTGACTCAGTTCACTTCCACGAAGTGAAGCGAACTTAGCCGAACTATTTCCCTTTGGTACTGTTACCCCAAAGACTTTGAACCTCCGTTCAACACGCGCGCCAAGCAGCCCACGTGACGCTTCCTCACACACAAAGGACTCAGCTCACGCGGCCAGACAGGGCCGTACAGGAATGCCTCGACACAGAGAGACCATAACATAACTTGAGCAAGTATAATCTCTTTATAGAGCTTCTAAGAAGTTTTAAGATGATGTTTCGTGTTGTAATCAGAGAGGTGAATGTCTTAGGAGGAATTCTGCCAATGTTCTATCTCTCTCCCCCTTCCTCTCTCTCTCTCTCTCTTACTCGCTCACGCGTGTAAGTTATCCATTGTCCAAACTTTACGCATTTCTCGTTCATTGATGCCTTATTGTATTGTTCATTGATGTCTGTGTTTGTAAATATATATATATCCCGTGTAACCGTAGTAAATACATAAGTAGTCATGCCTCTATTAAATTAATTATATATTCATTTGATTGATGTACTGTCTCTTTGCTCAGTTTCAAGTCCCTTAAGTGCCAAAGATCTTATGCTACAAGCTTACTAAAATTAAATATACCTTAAAGAGTATGTGTTTATAGGGCGGGAAAACCAATTCTTCTGGCCAGAGAATTGCGTTTCCTGAAATCCTATAAAGTAAGATGATATTGTGGATCCCACAAATATTATCCTGACAATTGAGCTAATTCATTTTACCTGTTTGTGAAACGTGGTCCGTGTAATTAATTGCAATCAACTTGTGGTTAATTTCAGGGATTCACATGCATGCATGCAGGTAAAATGACAGATCCTCCCTTATCGGGAGATTTATTAACATGTAAGACTGATCTAATCCAAACATGCATGAATAATTATTAATTACCAATTATTAATTATGATATGCAAATTCCCCACGGATTAGATCCGCCCTTGAGTCTTTACAAGTTGTATGCATGGATCACTTTGGACAGCGAATTCTTCCAATCAGCCTTTTTAGCATCACTCAGTGTCCGGAGCATGGACAAGAGCGTCCTGTTGAACCTTTCAACTTGCCCGTTGCCCATTGGGTGATATGGGGTTGTGTGAGACCCACGCACACCACACACCTTCTGCAACTGATCCATGAGATGATTCTCAAATTCTCTTCCCATGTCGTGGTGGATTTTCTCAGGGAAGCCAAACTTGAGGGCAAAATCACAGAAGACGTGTTGTACCACAGTTTTTGCAGACTTATTTCTTGTGGCATAAGCCTGGGCAAAATGTGTGAAATGGTCCATCACTACAAGTATGTACTCATAACCATTTTTGCACTTCTCAAGGTGAAGAAAATCAATGGACACAAGCTGGAAAGGGTATGTAGTTTGAATGGTAATCAATGGGGCTTTAGTAATCTTGTGAGTTTTTTTCCTTTTCAGACACTCACAGACACGTGTCACAAAGTGCTCAGTCTCTTTCTGCATATGGGGCCAAGAGAATCTCTCACGTATCAAACTTAGAGTCCTCTCAGTTCCAAGATGCCCCATCTCCTGATGCAACTCCTTGTAAACTGTTTGATGATGTTCTTTTGGTAGGATGAGTTGGTTCCTCTTTCCTGCTTTTCTGTACAGAAAACCGTCATCGCCCAAGTGCAATCGTGTCCACTGTTTCAGCAGGAGTCTGGTATCATGAGATTCTTTTTTTAGAGTACGGCCGAATGGACGACTGTTATTCTTTTTGTACTCCAAAACACGGCTGATAACAGGGTCTCTCTGTTGAGATTGCTTGATCTGCTTCTGCGAAAGACACAGATTAGTGGGCAGTGTGATTTCGTCTTCCACCAGGTGTACTGCTTGTATGTCTATTGCACTTGTCCACAGAGGAGCATCCTTAAAAGGTAACATCACACCCTCCACAGTAGCACTTATCACATCTTGGTTTATCTCCTCTGTGCACAGTTTTATGTACTGATCAATGTTTGGCGGCATCCTCGACAAGCCATCTGCATCTGCATTGCATTTCCCTGGCCGATATTTGATGGTGAAATTAAAATCGGCCAGCTCCGCGACCCAACGGTGTCCTGTTGCATTGAGTTTGGCTGTCGTCAAAATGTACGTTAAGGGATTATTGTCAGTGTACACTTCAAAATGTGGAGCATGAAACAAATAATCCCTAAAGCGCTCACAAATGGCCCACTTTAGAGCAAGGAATTCTAGTTTTCCTGAATGCATGTGATAGTTTTTCTCAGGTGGTGTAAGTGTCCTTGAGCCATATGCAATCACTGACATCTTTCCCTTTTGTTTTTGATAAAGGACTGCCCCCAGGCCGTCCTGTGACGCATCACAATGGAGGACAAATGGTAGAGTCAGGTCAGGATAAGCAAGAATTGGCGGCTCTGTTAAGTGGTCAATCAATGTGTTCAACGCATCTTGATGAGTCTGTGTCCAAGTGATGGCTGTGTTAGGGGATGCCTACCCTTTTGACTTTGTACTGACTCTTTTTTTCTTTCCCCTCGTCTCAGCAGGTAATGTGCTTTGTGGTGGTGCGGCGATCAGCTGATAGAGAGGTCTTGCCAGGCGAGAGAAATTGGGTATGTATGTTCTATAATAGGAGAGGAACCCCATAATTTTCCTCAGATCTCCTACGGTAGCTGGTGTTCGGAGCTTCAGGGCCTGTACCGGGGCTATTTCGGCTGGATCCATGGAATATCCATCCTCAGACACAATGCGGCCCAAGAAACGCACTTTCCTTTGAAACATTTCACACTTGTGTGGGCTGAGTTTGACTCCATGTTTCTGGTATCTCTGAAGGACTGTGCGAACATGGTTCACATGGTCATCGAAAGAGGTACTATGAACAAGGTTATCATCCAGGTAAGGCTGACAGATAACATCTCGCAAATCCTCCAGACAAGCTTCCATGTTCCTCTGGAACTCGGCTGGGGCTGAGCTAAGGCCAAATGGTATCCTGTTCCACTGAAATAGTCCCCAGGGTGTTATAAAGGCTTTTAGGGGTCGGCTCTCGGCATCAAGGAATCCTTGGTGATAGGCCTTCCCTTGGTCCAAGACTGAAAACCAAGAACTGCTGCTCAGAGAGTCCAACATATCCTGGATCCTGGGAATGGGGTGCCTGTCCGGCACAGATTTACGATTTAACTCACGATAATCGCAGCAGAGTCTCAAGCTTCCATCCTTTTTCCTTACACATACCACTGGCGAGGAATAAGGAGATCTTGACTTGCTTATCCACCCTCGATTCAGCAGATCTTGAAGGTATTCCTTCACCTCCTGTAAAAGTGGCTTGGGCACAGAGAGATAAGTCTTTTGCACAGGTGTTTTGTCATGGAGTGTGATATGCATGTTAAGTGAGGGGATGTAACCAACATCATTATCATCAAAAGCAAAAGCATTGCACTCTTCCTTTAACAGTTGTCGTGCAATATGTTGTTGTGACACTGTTAAGTGTTCAAGTTTTATTGGGGGATCCCAATGACTTGGTTTCTTTGATTGATGCGGTGTAACACTCACCCCACATGTCTGCACCATGGATGTTGGCTGTTCTATCCAAGAGTCTGTTGTTGCTGGGTATGTTGTCTTTATCACTTCCAGGTGGCCTAGTATGAGTCGTGGCGTAAGTATGACTGGGTGTTTGGCTGTATTAGCGATGGCAATTGGCACTTTCGCCGTCTTTTCTGTACCGACTTTGACTACGCCTTCTTGCATTACCAAACCCTCAGGTAGTGGTGATGGTTCACTTGGAGAAAATAACAGGCTTTGTTCTGGAAATTGCCCCCCAATGTTTGCTTGCGCATAGACGGTGGTTATTTGCCCTGCGTTGAGTCTGATCTTTTGTCTACCCACTCGCACTGTTCCAACAGTCACATTTGAATTCACAGTCTTCAACAGTCTTAGCATTGATCTTGCCTTATTTATTGATATCGAGAAAGCTTTGCTTACCCTACCGACAGTACTGGATCGTGGTTCCTGTTTCTCCCACCTGCCAATTATCTCCTCAATGATATTGTAACCGATGATCGGGTTTTCTGCCACGCTAGAATCAGTTGCCACGAGCATGGGCACTTGGAGGGTCCCTTCTGAGCCTTTATCATCATTCAATCGAAAGCTCACTTCCGCCCAGCCATCAAAAGGGATCTCTGTGTGATTGGCAGCCAATCCAGTCAGTGTTCCTGGCCCTAGGAGCTCCTCAATCGGTCTGACTGTGGTATATGTTAAGTGTCGTTTTCTCCAGTCCGCATTGATAATGCTGGCTTGGGCTCCTGTGTCCCATAAGGCTTCAACTGGGACATCATTGAGCAAGCAGTGGATCAGGCACCTTTTTCCAATAATGTTCAAAAGTCCAGGCGTGGTAAGTGACAGTGACGAGACAACAGGAGTGATTTCATCTGTGTGGATAATAGGTTGGGTGTTATTTTCTTTGCTTCCTTGCTTGCTACGTACAGACCTGGATGCCTGTAGCACTTCTGAGCTTGCTTGGGACCCAAAGACAGAATAGACTACTGGGGGGTCCAGTTCAGCAGTCCCCTCCCGTTTCCCGATGCTGGCCTCCGTTGTCGACAGCCCCGTGATAGATGTCCATCTTGTCCACAGCGATAACAGTGCCTGCACTCTTCACCCTTTTGGGCCTCCTGACATGAACGGCAGCCTTTGCTCCTCCTTTCAGTCCGTAGTGGAGTAACGGGTGGATGAAACTGTGATCTGGTCGCTTCCATTGTCTCTCTGAACACTTTGGTCATTTCCATGACGTTTGCTCTGAGGTCTTCGATTGCTTTAGTAGTGTTGTTGTCATTCTCTTTGCTTTGTGCCTGTTTCTTCTTGTCTTTGCCAGTGAGAATGTCTTTCATCAATGACTCTTTTTTTCTGGCCTTGAGTCTCAATCTCGCTGCTCATATGTCGCTCAGTGTCACAGGCATGTTCTACTGCTTGAACTTCACTTAGTCTGAGGGGTTTTGGAGTCGCTGCTTTCTTTAACTTTGTTTGTCTCTCCAATTCCAGATTAGCGGCTTCACCAATTTTCTCGATCAGTACTTCATCTGCCACTTTAGGATCACTGAGGTATGGTTTGACTTGAAACTTAACTGCATCATTCAGGAGGCCTGTCTCCACAGAGCGAAGGAACTTTCGTTGAATGAGCTCAGGGCTAAACTGCTCTCCATCCTCCTCCTCTCCAGATGTCCACAGTAGTTTCTCCCTCAGTTCGATGGCTCGGAAGAGAAAACTTTGGGCAGACTCCTTGGGTTCCTGTGAGATGTTCATGAGCCTGTGCAGCAGATCTGATGAAGAATCTATTTTATAATGTCCTCTGAGGATGGTCTTCAATGTGGAAAGTGTGAGGTCTCGCTTTATTTCAAGGAGTTCCCTGAGGGGAAGGCCTGGACTCACTGCTCTGATAACTGCTTCAATTATTTCTGCCTCAGCGTACCCCTTTCTCACTCCTGATTCGATCTGGTTGTTGAGGCTAGTGTAGGACAATTTTTCCTTTTGGCCAGCCTCCCCAATTTGTCCGAAGACTCGGAATTCCCTCCTCATAGTAACTTCAGGAACCGAATAGTGTCTTGTGGTTTTCTCTTTCACATTTATTTCAACTTTTCCTGCCTGACATTTTTCTTCAAGTAGCCCGATCTGTTCCTGTAATGCGCGACTAGCATTTGCATGTGTCTGTTGTAGTTCTGCATACTCTTTTCTTAGCTTCTCTATCTCAGCCAGATTTACTGGTGGCAGTTCAAGCTCAGCTGGTTTCTGAAGGGACTCGATGACACACAGAAGTTCATTAAGGATCTCTGCATACTCTTCCCGTTCTAAACTTTCCTCAATTTCATCCAACGTCTTCTCAGCCACTCTTATTAGTGCTCGCCTTGTTTGACCTGGGAAACCTTCACCCGCTGGTTCGCTGCACTTTAGGCGTAGGCAGACTTTTATCAGTTCAGGCTTCTCCAGTGTCAGAAACTTGGAGCTAACACAGTCTTGAAGTAGTTCCATTTTTTTTAATATATATTTTTTTTCTCTATAATGTACCTTATTCTCCGTATTGATGAATTTCTGTTAATTCTAGGTTCATCTCAAGGAGGAGCTGTCTCTCTCACATCCAATCAGCAGTCCTCCTGGCTTGGCTCGCCATGATTATGTTGCACACACAGAAGAGGCTGTTTTCTGGTGGCACATATAATTTTTATTGCTGTCACACACTGTAAGATCTGCAAATTCAACAAAGACAACAGTAAATTAGTTTCTGTATCACAGTGTTGAAATAGTTGGCAGTGTGACTTCTTTATGTGAACAAGTGAAACCACCCCGCGGCTCCTCACTGTCCCCTAGTGTCACCCGCCGGTATACACAGGTTTAAGTGATGATAATGGATGGCTATACTTAATAAATGTTAACCAGCAATACAGAATAACAATAACACATATGAATAACAATACATAAGAGTATTTGAATCTATATGACTACATGCACTTAAAGTTTACTAATGTTACACTTATAGTACACTTAAACATATACTTTTATATACTACAAGTGGGCCAATTTAGTCCCAAGCGGTATTAAAATAGTACACTTACAAGTTTATTAGTACATATTGACATTAGTATACTTACTACATAAAGCAGGGGTCTCAAACTCGCGGCCCGCGGGCCATTTGCGGCCCGCGGGGTGATATTTTGTGGCCCCCTACTTGACATTAAAGTTTAATGTTAGTGCGGCCCGTCGTTGCGTGTGCCGCGTAAAAAAAAAAAAAAAAAAAAATGTATCCCTTATGAGCTACCATAGATAGTCTCGTGACAGCTTACGGAGGGTTTGTTGTCAATAGTTGTCATAGACAACCGCGAAGTACAAACATACTGTGCCTGGAAAAAACGAGCGCGTCGCTTCAATTATGAGCGCGCTTGCCGCGCGCCTACATTTGAAATTACGAACTTGAGCGCGCAAAATATGTGAGCGCGATATGTGAACGGCCCCTTGGCGAGCTACCACCAATCAGGCCACGAGCTACTGGTAGCTCGCGAGCGACGTGTTGGAGAGAGACACTGCTCTAAAACAATGTGAGAATAATCACTTTGAGCTTGTAATATGTGTCCAACAGGTTGATAAGAAGGTTTGCTTTGATTTGTGCAGTCAGTAATTTGAGACACTATACAAAGAATTCAATAAGACGGGCAGACATGACTGCAAATATTTGTATTTCAAAAGCAATAATTGTTTTTCTAAGTATAATAAAAGGAAATGTGCCTTCCAAAAAAAAACATTCAATATCATTAATGTGTTGTATAAAGAAAATAAAAAGGACATAAGCAAATATAAATATCACAAATATGTGTTATAGACAAAGAAAGTTTGTAAAATGAACTTCAACTGTCAGAAGGACAGCTCATGAAGAACCAATCATGTACAGAAAGGTATGTTCAAATTCAGAGGAACAGTTCAGAAGAAACGTTAATAAATATTGAGAAGATTGGATCAGTTGTGCTCCTTTTTTGGAATACTTGAATACTATTTTTTGTGGAATACTTGATGCGGCCCAGCCTGACCCAGACTCTACCTCCAGCGGCCCCCAGTTAATTTGAGTTTGAGACCCCTGATTTAGACCCTAAAGAATCATATTAGCTTGTACAAAAATGGCATTGTATGACCCCTTTTAAGGGAACTCTACTGGAGCAAAATCGCGCACGTATCCAGTCCATAGGAGCGGAATGGCGCAGAAAGCCGACACTTCGAACCGGGGTCACGTTGAAACTGGTTTCATGTGAAGGGAGCCCACGGGAAGCCATGGTTCGACTTAGGTGTCGCCCAGCCCCCAACTGTAGAATATCTTTCAGCGAAGCACTCTGTGTCAACGCCTGGGCGGGAGCACACACTCATTTAAGAGGAGCTCACCACGTAAGTGGACATGTGCATCTCAGGATTTTCACCAAGATGAAGGCAACCACATTCAGTGGGCCAACCTCGCTTGGAAACAGCCTTCCTTCTCTGCTGACTTCCTTAACAGAAAAGAGCTGGTCTGAGGTCCTATGGCTTGCGTTCTGTACACGTATAACCGCAATAAAGCGGACGGACAGAGAAAGCCATGGCTGGGTCTGCCTCCTCCGGGGCAGCGCTTGCAGGCTCACCACCTAGTCCCTCTAAGGGAGAGGTAGGAACCTTGGGCACATATCCAGGCCGGGGTCTCAGGTAGTGAGAGTTAGCCGGCCCGAATTCCAGGCACAAGTCGTTGACCGAAAGCGAGCAAGTCCCTACCGTCTAGTAGAGACCATGCGAGCAGGAGAACTGTAAAAACAGAATTTTTAACTCGCTGCCTGCAGTGGCTCAGGGGTGGTCTCTGCAGTGCAATGGCACCAGAGATAAGGCCCAAGAGGATAAAGAGGGGCGCAAGACTTTTTTATATCCTTGTTCCCTCAGGAACCTGACGATCAGGACGTGCTTCCCATGCTTCTGCATCATGATGTGGGTCAAGTAATAACAGAGGCACACCACTTTGAGGGTGGAGGAAAACATCCTACTCCAACCCATTTTGCAGGAAAGAGAGAACAGAAATGACCGAACGCTCTCAGGATCTTCTCAATGAAGAGAAGACTCTCTCAACGAATAGGTTCCACTTCTATTTGGGCATAAGCACAACTTCCTCTTTTCAAGGAGTGCTTGCCGAAGTGATGGTAACTACCACATATTCCTGCGATAGCCACCTGAACCATCATGGGTGCCATCATGCCCCGTCCCTGAAATGTACTCAGGGGAAGTCAGGAAGGCTGTCGAGGGGAACTAGGTTTGGTTGGTATTAGGGATGTCCCGATCAGGTTTCATTTGATTTTGAGTATCTACCGATACCGAGTCCTGATCCGATACTTATATAATACATAAAAAAAGAATAAAGAAGAGAGAAAAAACTTCTGTGAGGTAGCTTGAACAATCAAGTAAAAAATAACATAAAATCTTCACTTTTGGACTTTAGTGCAACAGTAAATATAGAAAAAGTCTAATATAAAAACAAATAGCACCTCAACTTAAAATACCCGGCAGGCATGTAAACAAAAAATAAAAATGTTTTAAAAGTGTATAAAAAAATTATGAGAATATACACTCACCGGCCACTTTATTAGGTACACCTGTCCAACTGCTCGTTAACACTTAATTTCTAAGCAGCCAATCACATGGCGGCAACTCAGTGCATTTAGGCATGTAGACATTGTCAAGACAATCTCCTGCAGTTCAAACCGAGCATCACTATGGGGAAGAAAGTTGATTTGAGTGACTTTGAACGTGGCATGATTGTTGGTGCCAGAAGGGCTGGTCTGAGTATTTCAGAAACTGCTAATCTACTGGGATTTTCACGCACAACCATCTCTAGGGTTTACAGAGAATGGTCCGAAAAAGAAAAAAACATCCAGTGAGCGGCAGTTCTGTGGGCGGAAATGCCTTGTTGATGCCAGAGGTCAGAGGAGAATGGCCAGACTGGTTCGAGCTGATAGAAGGGCAACAGTGACTGAAATAACCACTCGTTACAACCGAGGTATGCAGCAAAGCATTTGTGAAGCCACAACACGCACAACCTTGAGGCGGATGGGCTACAACAGCAGAAGACTCCACCGGGTACCACTCATCTCCACTACAAATAGGAAAAAGAGGCTACAATTTGTTAGAGCTCACCAAAATTGAACAGTTGAAGACTGGAAAAATGTTGCCTGGTCTGATGAGTCTCGATTTCTGTTGAGACATTCAGATGTTAGAGTCAGAATTTGGCGTAAACAGAATGAGAACATGGAACCATCATGCCTTGTTACCACTGTGCAGGCTGGTGGTGGTGGTGTAATGGTGTGGGGGATGTTTTCCTGGCACACTTTAGGCCCCTTAGTGCCAATTGGGCATCGTTTAAATGCCACGGCCTACCTGAGCATTGTTTCTGACCATGTCCATCCCTTTATGGCCACCATGTACCCATCCTCTGATGGCTACTTCCACCATGTCACAAAGCTCTAATCATTTCAAATTGGTTTCTTGAACATGACAATGAGTTCACTGTACTAAAATGGCCTCCACAGTCACCAGATCTCAACCCAATAGAACATCTTTGGGATGTGGTGGAACGGGAGATTCGCATCATGGATGTGCAGCCGACAAATCTGCGGCAACTGTGTGATGCCATCATGTCAATATGGACCAAACTCCCTGAGGAATGCTTCCAGCACTTTGTTGAATCTATGCCACGAAGAATTGAGGCAGTTCTGAAGGCAAAAGGGGGTCTAACCCGTTACTAGCATGGGGTACCTAATAAAGTGGCCGGTGAGTGTATATATATACATTAGGGGTGTAACAGTTCACAAAATTTGCGGTTCGATACGATACAGCAAAAAGAAAGAAATGCCACAGAAATTTCCTATTTATTTAAAGAAAAACTATTTTTAAATAAGTTTGAGTTTTCCTACATCTTGAAACTTTCAGGTTTATAAATGGGGGTAATCTTTGAAGGATGAACAAATAATGTTTTGGTAATCACATTAAAAATAACATTTAAATATATATTTCTATAGCCCGGCACAATGTTTCTCCTGGTTCCCACGTCAGCGCTGTTTGAACTAATAGAGATCTACGGTTAATAACAGAGAAATGTGAATGCTTCTCACTAGATCTCGCAGCGATGTTATTACTTCAGTGGCGAATTCAAATGTTTTCTTCACTGGATCTCTTAGCACAGTGTCGCTTGATCTCGCGCTGCACAGATGTTGCTGGTCCGAACTGTTAAATGGTCCGTTAAGCACAATATAATGAGAAGCGCAGTTTCGTTCCGCTTTCATTACGTTTGCCATTTGATGTTGCGCAACGTTGTGTTGATCGCGCCAGCGCGGATTTTGTCTGCAGGAAAAATGGTCCTAGGAATCGTTCGGTTTGTATGCGTACCGAACCGGAAGCCTCGTATCGAAACGGTTCAATAATTACGAATACATGTACCGTTACACCCCTAATTTACATATATCCGAGTCCTGATCGGGAGGTAACGTCCGATTCCGATCGAGTCTGAAACCATGTGATCGGGCCCGATTTCCGATCGCGTGATCGGATCGGGACATCCCTAGTTGGTATCAAGACCTGTTCCACTCCTGACTTTAGCACAGTAGCTGCAAGCGACATGCGCGCACAAGACAGGAGGACTGCTCAACACTACATGTGAAGATCACTGAGCTTAAGGAGCATCTCTGCTCAACACTTGAGTGTGATAAGTTCACTGAGCTTCAGGAGCATCTCTGCTCAACACCTAAGTGTGATAAATCACTGAGCTTCAGGAGCATTTCTGCTCAACACCCGATTGTGATGAAATTCACTGAGCTTCAGGAGCATTTCTGCTCAACACGTGAGTGTGACGAAAATCACTTAACTTGAGCCTGCGCACAGCGATAATGAACCGCATAGCCGCTTTCTTAGAAGGCTCACTGGGGAACGCATTGATGCGGGGCCCCCGGGCCAGCTGGGAGCCAGCGCCAGAGGATGGAGTTTCCATTCTCCCTGGCCATGGCTGTCGTGAGGCTAGTTGGCGGCACAAATGAGCAGACCGGAAGACATAGTGGGAGAAGCGACCTCAGAAGCTTCTGACTCCAAGGAGAAGGTGACGGTTGAGGGAAGCTTAGCGCAACGGTCGCGGTGTTGTCTTTTCAGACCAGTACCAGCTCGCTGAGCAGCGGTGGCTCAAAGCGAGGTGGACTGCAACAACTAAAGGCACGAGTGCCCATACAGTCGGAGGTTGCCCAGGCGCCAAAAGTTCTTTCAGTGGGACCCTTTCTCACTTCTAAATAGCACCAGCCAACACACTCTCCTTTTGAAGAGAAGTGTTGGACCGAGTCCTTCTCCAAACTGAAAAAGAGAGACTCAGCCCGTGGGCGAGATTGCTCTCTCCCAGTTGACCTGAGGACCCAACTGGCTATGGAGCACTTGAAGGATAGGACTTTGTACTGATACTTCGAACCCTCGCACGCAACTCACAGGATGGCCCGTGGTGCGGAAGGTAGAGATCTGAAGTACAAGCTCAGGTCAGATGCTGCAGACCAACTTGGGCTAAGATGGTCACGACACACCACATACTGGGTACCATGAAGGACGAGTTTAAACAACTGGCCTTCATATCGGCTGGAGGGAACAGCTATATCAAGTCCTTCACCAGTAGGACATAGATAAGCACGCACAAGACAGGAGGACTGCTCAACACTAGGTGTGATGAATATCACTGAATTTTCAGGAGCACGTCTGCTCAACACGTAGTGTGATGATTATCACTGACTTGAGCGGAGCCGAGCAATAGCCGAGTCTGATGGTCACAGACTGGTCGGAAGCTCTTTCTGCTTCTACAACCAGATCAGGCCAAGAAAACCACAGACATACCCAAGATGGGGCAGCAAAGTGGAGAACAATGGTGTTAGTTTGCAGTGCAACACTTACCTGTCTCCACTGGCGGCAGGGGATGCGTGAGAAAGCGGATGACCGCACCAAGCTGCCTGCTGGTGACCAAAAGGGGGCTGAGGGGTATAAGGCTTTTATACAGGGTCACACACCGCCAGACTGGCCCTCTTGGGGACCCAAGAATAGAGAAGTTTGCTCCTTTTATGAAAATGTGGGTTCTGCTGACCCCTGTTTTTACGGGAGCCAGCGGCGGAACAGACACACACATAACCGGCTGGAGGGAGTGGATCGGTGGCCACTCCAAGAGCAACTTCTCCATCCCTGGGGGGCCCGTCCAGGTTCAACGTTTCTGCTGTCGCTTACCACCTGGCTTGGCAGCACCTGGGACGGGCTGGGCGCCCCTCCTGCGGCCGGCTCCACGCCGAGACCTGGGTGTAGGCTGCAGCGATGGTCCGGCGGGAGCTGAGGCGGCTGCAGGTGGACGCCCTCGGCGACGGGCAGGCAGAGGATGTGTCCCCGGCAGACGGGTGATGGCAGCAGCGGGCTGCCGGGGCAGGATGTGTCGGAAGGCCTCCGTTTGCGCCTGGGCGGCGGAGAGCTGTTGGGCGCAGCTCTTCAACACGTCGCCGAACAACCAAACCTGGGAAATTGGGGAGTCCAGGAACCGAACCTTGTCCGCATCCGCCATCTCAACCAGGCTAAGCCAACGATGGCGCTCCTGGACCACTAATGTGGACATCGCTAGAGCAGTGCGGAGCTCACTCATGAGCGCATGGTCTAGACTACCCTCGTGCATGTCCATGAGTGTTTTGGCCTGATAGACCTGCAACAATGCCATGGTATGCAAAGAGGAGGCGGCTTGCCCGCAGGCCTTGTAAGCTCTGACCGCCAAACATGATGTAAGCTTACAGGCCTGCGAGGGGAGACAAGGATCCCCCAGATGCAGCGGCCGTAGGGCACAGGTGCACCTGTGTCGCGACAGACTGCTTCACTGGAGGGACAGCCTCATAACCCTTCACCGCTCCTCCCTCAAGGGTAGTGAGGGGGAAAAGCTATTCAGGGAGTTTCTGGCAGAGAAAGGTGCCGTCCACATCCTGGTAAGCTCTCCATGCACTTCAGGAAAGAAAGGCACTGGGGTGGCGAGCTGAGAACCAGCCCGGCCCGCCCCGAGATACCAATCCTACAACCGAGACTGAACAGGACACGGTGGAGAGTTTCACTCGAGCCCGGCAGCCTCGGCGGCCCATTTCAGCATAGCTGACATTTCTGGATCTGGCTCGGGGAATGTTACAGTCCCAGAGGGAGATAACACAGCCGAGTCGTCACCTCCAAAAGCCAGATCACCCTCCGATGCTGCTATCGACATCTTATCCTCTGGGGGAACTCCAATTGAAACGGCTGATCTGTCCATTACATTACGGACCAGCACGTTCAACAGGAATTCCATCGGCTGCAGTGTGATGGAGGAGTGAGGAGCCCACAGGGAATGGTTACCTGGCGAGACATCCATCACTATCCTCCGATCAACCATCCCACACGGCACCCGGGGGTGGGGCATGGTAATGGGGACTCGCGCTTCGCGGACGAAGAAGAGTCTCGATCTCAACACTGCGACAGTCATATTCCCGCAATGGGAACATGAACCGTCCACAAAAGCTGCTTCAGCGTGCTGTAACTTAAGCCCAAACACGTGATGACCATCAGAGAGGAAAAGCGAACGACCGCATCCAGAAACACACGGGGTGGAATGACATCTTGAAAAAGACGCAAACGCACCCGTGTTGCTCTTTCAGGAAATACGACCCATCACCAGTGCCGGAGCACACAGAAGAATGACCGCGGCAACACTGAACAGTGAACTGAAACAGTGAAGCACTCACTTTTCCGCCCTCTAACCAGCCGTCAACACACACAAACCTGTTAAAACAGCAGTTGAGTGCTCAAAGCTTACGATCACCCTCTGCACTCGCACTGTAGAAACCACCAGCACTGGGAGAGTCTTCCAGAAGAACACCGACACACTCGCTGGTTGTAAACAACAGCACTCTTCAGAGACATCAAACGATCGGCTCCGAAGCGAAAGGTAACTAGTGCGTGCATCCACTTCCTTATTTATACCCGCGCTGCGAGGGCAGAGTGTGTGATGTCATCATGCACGCAAATTCCATTGGCTCGTTCAATAGTACTCGAAGACGATTGGCTCCCTAGCGTGATCCCCATTCAGTCGGCGTCGACTACGTCTGACGTTCTCGACTGAAAGGGAACCCCATAGGTTTCTTGTCTCCATTTTTAAAGAATGTTTTATGCCCCAAAGGTTGTATATGAGAAATGTCTTAAACTATTGTATAATTCTTTAAGGTTCTACCTTTTCTTCTGAGAGTGGATATATTTACTGAAACATTTCAATTAAAAAATGTCACACAGAGACGTTCATACAGCACTGGCATTTAGTATATCTCTTACGTGAAAACACAAATAAACAAGGTTAAACGTCACAGAGAAACTGTGCCGATTCTCAGATGAATGGCGTTAGCGTGATGTTTCCTGGGCTGTATACATGTGTTAAGAGGGTTATTTGTGAAAGTCCACTGGGTGAAAAGAGGTCATTTCTCATTGCATGACTACATGCACGTACATCATAAACTGAACTGCATTCTGTGATGTAATTTTTTTTTATAATTGAACAGGAAATTGAGGCAGAAGATGAACTCTGGTCTCAGTGAAACAGTACAGGAGGGTGTAAGTATATTAACCACACCACAGGTTACTATTCAGCACATACAGTAGGGAATCTGTTCTGGAATTCTGCGAGAAGATAAAGTCTTGCTGTATATTTTCAGTTTTCTTTTTCTTTCTATGTGTGCATGGGAAGATGATTTCTCACTTTGACAAATGCACAATAACAGCCTGTGTCAGTCCAACTTGACACCCTGCTACACACTATATTTACCACATCACGTCTCTTCCCTGTCTCCGTCTATCACTGGCCTCTAACTGCATGCTGCAAAACAACAAATATCACTGACACACACACTTCTTTGTGCAAACATGTGTGGTGTAATTAAGTTACAAGAGACTGTTTAATGTATAATGCCTTTATTTTGAAGGTGTGTGTTTTATTTTGTAATTTAGACTTCTTGTGGGTGGGATCATTTCCTGTTGTGCTGCAGTTGCGGTCATGTTGAAGAATCACATGTTGTAGTAAAAACGATATCTATCCATCCATCTTTTGTTCAGTCATGGGGCATCATCAGTGAGTATATTTCATTTAATAACTTAAGACCCAATTTAGGAGCAATATATTATCTGTTTGTGCTGAATTTATTTTGTTTACTTACCTGCATTTGGTTATGTGTTTGTTATTTCAGTTTGACCTTTTCTTCATTAAAATTACCTGCCAAGTACAACACATTGCCTGTTCATTGGAGGAAACCCTTTTGAAGGAACGAATTTAGCTTGCTGTTTCATGTCAGATGAGAACAGTATAGTAAAATGACGTCCTCTGATAAGAAGATGGTTTCGGAAAAAGAACCTCAGTCTCAAGTTGCAATGAATGAGACCCCAAAAATACAAGACAAGATGAAGACCGCTGATGCAAAATCACACACGTCATCTAGTGCCCGTAAATCTACATGCTCTCAACGATCCATGGTTAACATGGCAGCTGCTCAAGGGGGTAATCCACCAGCCGGAAACTGAAGTCTCCCCGGGCGCCGCCATTGGCTAACAAGCCTTCACCTGCTGTTAGCATTCCATTGACTCCCATTCATTTTTGCGTCACTATGACAGCGAATAACTTTACATCTGAGACGTTTAAAGACTCCATTTGTCCATTATTTATTTCTAAAGAAACACGACAATGTATAAAATGCTCCATTACTTTGTATCTTACGTTGTGACCCCTTAGAAGCAGTTTTTGTAAAAATAGGCTAACGATTGCGTCATAACACGCGACTCTCTGTCGCATAGAAGAGAAATGACCGTAAAGACAGATGTAGAAGCTCACGCGCAATCGGGGGACGTGGAGGCATAAAGTCAAGGGAGAAGCCCATAGAGAGTCATAAAGTTGCTCCTGCTGCGAGCTCATGAACAGCTAATACTCCCGATCTCCGGCTCTGCAAGATTCAGAAGGGAATGATTCAGATTCCTCTTGGCACAGCTACTAGAAGACGTACAACTGTGAGACAGGTTGCTCACGTCACAATTACGTCTTCAAGCTCAGTTTGAGCATGCGCAGTGCGCTTGGCAATCAGGAGTTATTACAACCAGACGGCTACCAACTAGGAATGCACCGAATCCAGATTTGTGGGGTTCGGCCGAATACCGAATCCACTGGTTTAGATTCTGCCGAATCCGAAACCGAATACCGAATCCTACTCTCATCCTCAGTCCATTAACACAGTAAACACATTAATGAAGTAAACAAAGTGGATTTTTCATTTTATTTTATTACTGTAAATAATAAACACTACTTTTACTTTTATATAACTGTAAAAAAAAAAGAAAAAAGAATAAGCAACATTATGCATTTTAACAGCGGCGATGTTGTGTAGCCCAGGGGTCTCAAACTCAAATTAACTGGGGGCCGCTGGAGGTAGAGTCTGGGTCAGGCTGGGCCGCATCAAGTATTCCACAAAAAATAGTATTCAAGTATTCCAAAAAAGGAGCACAACTGATCCAATCTTCTCAATATTTATTAACGTTTCTTCTGAACTGTTCCTCTGAATTTGAACATACCTTTCTGTACATGATTGGTTCTTCATGAGCTGTCCTTCTGACAGTTGAAGTTCATTTTACAAACTTTCTTTGTCTATAACACATATTTGTGATATTTATATTTGCTTATGTCCTTTTTATTTTCTTTATACAACACATTAATGATATTGAATGTTTTTTTTTGGAAGGCACATTTCCTTTTATTATACTTAGAAAAACAATTATTGCTTTTGAAATACAAATATTTGCAGTCATGTCTGCCCGTCTTATTGAATTCTTTGTATAGTGTCTCAAATTACTGACTGCACAAATCAAAGCAAACCTTCTTATCAACCTGTTGGACACATATTACAAGCTCAAAGTGATTATTCTCACATTGTTTTAGAGCAGTGTCTCTCTCCAACACGTCGCTCGCGAGCTACCAGTAGCTCGTGGCCTGATTGGTGGTAGCTCGCCAAGGGGCCGTTCACATATCGCGCTCACATATTTTGCGCGCTCAAGTTCGTAATTTCAAATGTAGGCGCGCGGCAAGCGCGCTCATAATTGAAGCGACGCGCTCGTTTTTTCCAGGCGCAGTATGTTTGTACTTCGCGGTTGTCTATGACAACTATTGACAACAAACCCTCCGTAAGCTGTCACGAGACTATCTATGGTAGCTCATAAGGGATACATTTTTTTTTTTTTTTTTTTTTTACGCGGCACACGCAACGACGGGCCGCACTAACATTAAACTTTAATGTCAAGTAGGGGGCCACAAAATATCACCCCGCGGGCCGCAAATGGCCCGCGGGCCGCGAGTTTGAGACCCCTGGTGTAGCCTATTGTTTAGAGTCCTTGCCACCATGAGACAAATCGGCATTGCAAATTGAACATAGCTCGACTTGAATTGCCTTCTTTTCACTGAAAGTACTGCCAAACAACACTTTTTCTGCTCACGAGTTCCATTTTCACTTTCTCACAGCCTACTGCATTCGAACGGTCCACCTGCTGTAACGACGAGTGGAAATAAGGTGTGGGCCCTTTAAGAACTGCGCGCTCCCTGTTAAACTGTCTGCACTGCAGTCCGTATTGTATGTGCCGTGCGCCTCGAACACATGCCCATGTATGCAGTTTATTTCTGTTTGATGCTCATTTTTACCTTATTTTGTTAAGTAACGCTGTGGCAGACAGTTACACAAGTTCGATTGTGAAATAAAGTGCGAGTTGTGAGATGCCAATCGCCTCCGTGAGTCTGTCTGGCCTCTGCAATAACTTTAGCTGTGAGCTATCCCTATTTTTCTTCCTGACACAACGCGTTACACTACAGGCTTGTTCGACTTGAACCTGAGCGCTGCACAGACAGATCAGTTTATGACATCAAAGTACCGCGAGAGCAATTCAAAAGCATAAGGAGCCGTCTGCTCTCTATTCGTTCACGCGGTACTTTGATGTCATTCACTGATCGGTGACTTCGACGTAGCAAGCGTAGTGCAAGCCTAGGGTTCGGTTCGGTGGAAAAAAATTATGAGGTTCGGCAGAAACCGAACCCCGTTAAAAAGCCCAATATTCGGCCGAATCCGAATCCGAATCCTGGATTTGGTGCATCCCTACTACCAACATACCCCTAAACTAGATAGCCAGCAGCTTTCCAGTCAGCAATTTCAAACCCTACCTCAAAAAATCAAGGTTGAAGAAAGGCAACAAGTTGATACTTCAGATCATAAAAAGCAGCAAGTGTTCAGCTACTATTCTCCTAATCCCTCTCCTGGCCAGGATCTAAACAGCAATACACCAGACTTAGCTAAGTTCTTAATAAGAAGTCAGCTGGTTTCAGGCGGTTTGACCAAATTTGATGATCAGCCAGAAAACTTCCTCGGCTGGAAATCAACATTTACAAGCGCCATGCATTTAAATAGCGCTTTCACAGACCCAATGGCCACCAAAGCGCTTTACATTTGCCTCACATTCACCCATTCACACACTGACGGCGGTGTCTGCCGTACAAGGCGCCATCCAGCTCGTCAGGAGCAGCCGGGGTTAGGTGTCTTGCTCATGGACACCTCGACACTTGGTCAGGTGGAACTGGCGATTGAACCACCAACCTTTCGGTTCACAGACAATCTACATGAACCACTGAGCCACTGCCACCCCTTGGGTGGGTATCAACCTTTTCCCATTTGGGAAAGACTGGATGAACTTTATGGTGCTCCAGAAGCCATATAGAAGGCTTTGTTTGCAAAACTGGACAACTTCCCAAGAATAGGCAACCGCGATAACCACAGACTTCCGAGAACTTGGGGATTTACTGTGTGAACTTGAAGCTGCTAAGGAAGATGGTTATCTCCAAGGATTAGCCTATTTGGACATGGCAAGTGGAGTAAGTCCTATTGTAGAAAAATTGCCCTTCCACTTACAGGATAAATGGATAACATTAGGATCAAAATATAAGGAAGATCACAGGGTAGATTTACCACCCTTTTCAGTCTTCTCTGAATTTGTAATTCAAATTCAAGACAAGCCATGGCAAGAAACAATCCAAGCTTTTATATGGCCAATACAGTTGCACCCGCTCTGAAAAAGGAGAGAATGGGGAATCTTAATTACAGAAATCCTGTGTCTGTGCACAAGACAAGTGTGAGCAACAAGGAAATGACAACAGATAGAGAGGGGAACCAAACAGAAGACGTGAACACGCTATGTCCCATACGTAAAAAAACACGCGCTTAAGAAGTGCAAGAGCTTTCGAGCTATTTTACGGAAGCATTTGGATAAAGGTGATATTGGTGGTTGTTAATGAGATGTATCTTATGGTTTTCTCTATGTCTTGATATTTATTTTTAATTTGTTTTTAGGTTTGTAATTTTGTGCGAAATACTTTGTTTGTAACCATGCCTTTTTTTATGTGTTTTCTTAATTCCGCTTATGTAAAGCGCTCTGAGAATTAACTTTTAAAAGCGCTATACAAAATAAAGTTATTATTATTATCATTATGCTCTTGGATGTCAGGAAGAAATTCCTCAGGGATAAGCAGTGTTGTGCTAGTTACTAAGAAATAGTAACTAGTTACAGTTACTAGTTACTTCATTCAAAAAGTAACTCAATTACTTTGTTGATTACTTGCACCAAAAAGTAATGCGTTACTGTGAAAAGTAACTTTTTAGTTACTTTTTTAAAGAAAGTTCTTTAATGTTCCCATTAATGCCCTTTTATGCGTTATGGTCTATACAAACACAAAACTGACTTAAATAAAATAGTGTTTAAAAATTACTTTCTGTTTAAGTCAGACCAGCACAAACTGAATATATCACAAGGATTTCTGAAATAAATAACAAAACAAGCATGTGTAAAGCTAGTGATGTGTTTGCTTTCTCAACATTGATATGTTCATGCAGCTGACAGTAATACGTTTTTACTGCATGAATGAATATTTGAGCAATACAATTGTACCTTGATCATTCTTGTTAGTTCATAGTAGGCTAATTAACTAAGGTAATAACAGATACAATAACAATTTAAACTCAATTTCAAATGTATTAAGTAAATGTTGAAATTAAAAAACTAACAATGAATGATACTTCTACAACATTTATTAACCATATTTAATGCTAAAATTGTAATCTCATTGTAAAGTGTTACCATTTTATATGATTCAAGCTTATAGAAGATGGCCATATTTAAATATCTGCAAAGGCCAGAGCATTAAAATTACATAAATGTAGACCTATATATTACATGTATAGTCTTTCACTTTATTTGCTTAAATTTTAGAACACTTGATTAGGAAACTTGATGTCGCTGCATGAACATATCAATGTAAGCATTGCAATCACGTCAGCTTTAAAAATACAACTTCGCCGGCTAATGAATGCATAACAGTGACCAGCTGGATATAAACTAATGCAAATAGATGGTAACAATTGCGACATAAAACATCTGGGTCAGGTCTGCGTGTGTTTTGGTCACATTGCTTTAATCGCTTGAGGTAAGTTAGCCGTTACTAATGTTATTCCTCTCAGACTCGACGGCAAGCTTCTGTTCTTTCTCTGTTGATGCAGCATCTAGACAAAATATTACTTTATAATGATATGGCAATGTGTACTTTAGTGTTCTGTATTCATACCGTTTCGCTGTCTGTGTTTTAAATGCGCATCTGAAGTGCTCAGCGCTCTCCGTGCAGCTTGTAATCTCCGTGCTCGCGCGGCCTCACGTGTTAACGTAAACAACTCAGCCAGTGAGTTTATGTGTCCTCTCGCTCTGTATAATGCTAGCAGTCTCTTCAGTGATCTCGTACTGTGTAACAGCGCACACTTCTCAGCCGCTCCAGCAACTAATTAATTTAAAAAAGTAACGGACAACGCACCATATGGTAACGATAACGGAGTTACTTTATTTAAAAAGTAATGCGTTACAGTATTAGTTACTGTCAAAAGTAACTGCGTTACAGTAACGCGTTACTAGTAACGCGTTACTGCCCAACACTGGGGATAAGGGAGTGTGTTTTCGCTGCTGTGCATCAGTCTCCCATCAGGCCAAGGACTGTGGCGTTTCTATCAAATGTGCAGAGTGCAGAAGTGAACGTCATGTGGCCGCACTGCACTTTTGTCCTGCTCCAATAGAGTCAAAGGAGCTGTTCTCTTACAAGGATAAAAAGGGCTTCAAAGAGCAGAGCCCTTCCGAGGTTCATGGCGGGGAGCCAGTTACCACACCCAATGATGAACAAATCCTAGCGGCTAAAACACTGTGTACACTAGTTTGTGGTAAAGGCTTCAGAGGGAAGTCGTGCTCAAAAATATGTCTGGTTAATGTTTATCCTAAGGGTCATCCAGAGGAGGGTAAAAGGATGTACGTGATCTTAGATGATCAGAATAATGTCTCATTGGCCAAGACATAGGACAATACATAGGACCACGAATACCATACATCCTGACTACATGTGCTGGAGTTGTCAATGTGACCGGTAGAAGAGCTCATGGCTACATGTTTGAGCCACTCACAGGAGCGCTAAGTATCACCCTTCCAACTCTAATAGAGTGTAATAATGTGCCAAACAGCCGAGCAGAAATCCCAACACCGGAAGCAGCGCACCACCACAGCCACATGCGAGCTATGGCTGACCAAATACCTGCTCTTGATGACGCTGCTGACATATTGCTCCTGCTTGGGAGGGACATTCTCCAGGTCCACAAGGTGCGTCGGAAGTATAATGGCCCTGTCAACGCTCCATTTGCCCAGAAGCACGATCTTGGGTGGGTCATTGTTGGTGACGTCTGCCTGACCCTTTTATTAACATAAGTTTCAAGTGCTTTTGCACCTCGTAACTCTGTTGTCAAAATATCATGCTGCACTGCTGTTGGCATTATTTGCTTGGTGACAAAGTTAACCAATTTCATTTCAGATGCATCATCATTCTCTTCCGCACGTCTCGTGTGTGTAAAGTTTGCGTGTATGTGCGTGAGCGACTTTAGGTGTGTTGTTGTGCATTTCACATGTATTTGTTTGAGCACTGATGTTGACGAGTTAACCCCTTAGGTATCTAAATCTGGTTCCGAACAAGAAGTCATTTTTCGATACTCGATAGTATCGAGGCAATTCGGTCGGTACCTAAAAAGTATCGAACTCGGTGCCCTATTAATTTCTAACATTGGGTGTAGAGGGGGGAAATGTGAACTTACATTTCATAGCACATTTGACATGTGCTGTTCTTCTCCAGGCTGGAATAATAATTTCCCTCTCCCTGCAAAAGCTCAAAAGTTTCATTTTGTTTATCGTTTCCTAGTAGCAAGGGCTGCTATCTTTCCCATCTTTCTCATTGGCTTCATGTAATCCATTCTCCCCAATAACTTTTCATGTCATCTGATTGTTAACAGAATTATTGTGGTGAGCTCAGAACATTATTTTAATTAAAATTATTATTAGGTTATATGAAGGAAGCTTTTCATCAGTCAATGTGATTTTCCGGGTATGCCAATAAATAGCATAATGGTGGTTACACCCATTATTGGTTGATATTCATGATAATTCATGTTACCCATGGTCATATTTATTACCTAAGTCATTCGATTGATTAGAAAATGTATGTATATAATGATATACCTAACATTTATCCATTTGAAATGTTAAACAAGGCGATTATTTGCAATTTTGAGTGATATATCCGCCATCTTGGATTTTGGGCCTGTGCAGCCTGGCAAAAAATCGGAAACAGGTAGTTTTGCATACTATAGGGTCTGAAGAAGTCAAAAAACATCATTTGCAAAAATCTATATGAAATGTTCCAAACACTTTATTTTGCTACATATGTCCCTGCACTATAACAACCCTGAAGGTGAAGTGGTGGATTACCGGATGAGGGTCCACGTGTTTGGAAACTCCCCCATCACCTGCCGTGGAAACCTACGGGTTGAGGAGAGCAGCACAGGAGGGAGAGAAGGATTTCGGCAGGGATGTCAAGTCAAGTCAAGTCATCTTCATTTATATAGCGCTTTTAACAATGAATTGTTTCAAAGCAGCTTTTACAGAGATAAACATATCATTTAAGGTAACAGATTGTTTTGGCGTTATAGCGGTTCTTGAATAATGTTACTTCCAGCTAAAGTTAACTTTGATTGATTCACCTCCGTCGAAATGATCAGACTTTAAACGCGAACCTGTGATTAACGCTGACGGCATTCACATGCTCATTCAGAATTCTATAGTTATGTGCTTTTTAAAATATGTGCGCAGGTTTGTAATTCATACAACCCAGCCTAAACAAACTACTTTTCTTGCCTATAAATTTTGATACAGAATTTTGTTTTATTTTATCACTTCGGGGTACGCGAGCTGGAATTCACAGCGCTTTATCTGTAGAGTGGGAAAGGGATCCTCCATAGGGAGAGGATAGTTGACACTTCAGCACTGCATTGTCATCGGGTCCAGGCGAATCTCCTTCGTCAGATCTGGACACGGCCTGGATCCGGCAGGCTGCGGGAAAACCTTGGGATAAACAAAGACACTAATATTAGCGTAGATGCCATTCTTCTTATGATGTAGCGAGTACATCAAGATTTAAGGGAAGTGTTCCCAGTTCCGGCTGACCTAATCTATGCAGCCTAACATTGAATTTATAGAAGTCTATAATGTATAATGTGTATGCTAGGTCAAAGAGATGTGTTTTTAGTCTAGCTTTGAACTGACAGAGTGTGTCTGCTTCCCGGACAATGGTAGGAAGACTGTTCCAAAGTTTTGGTGCTAAATAGGAAAAGGATCTACCGCCAGCAGTCGATTTAGATATTCTAGGTATTATCAACTGGACGGAATTTTGAGATCGCAATAGACGTGAAGGACTATAATGCGTTAAGAGCTCGCTCAAGTACTGCGGAGCTAAACCATTTAGTGCTTTGTAGGTAACCAACAATATTTTAAAATTTATACGATGTTTAATAGGGAGCCAATGCAGTGTTGACAGAACCGGGCTAATATGGTCATATTTCCTGGTTCTGGTAAGAACTCGAGCTGCGGCGTTTTGAACTAGCTGTAGTTTGTTTATTAGGCGTGCAGGGCAACCACCCAGTAGAGCATTACAATAATCTAGCCTTGAGGTCATGAACGCATGGACTAATTGTTCCGCATTTCCCAATGAGAGCATATGGCGTAATTTAGATATATTTTTAAGATGGAAAAATGCAGTTTTACAGATACTAGACACGTGGCTTTCAAAAGAAAGGTTGGTATCAAATAGCACACCCAGATTCCTAACCGACGACGAAGACTTGACAGAGCAGCCATTAAGTGTTAGACAGTATTCTGGGTTATTACGTGTGGAAGTTTTTTGTCCAATAATTAGAATCTCTGTCTTTTCAGAATTTAGTAGTAGGAAATTACTAGTCATCCAATTTTTTATATCAGCTATGCATTCCGTTAATTTTGTGAATTGGTAAGTTTCGTTGGGTTTTGAAGAAATATACAGCTGAGTATCATCGGCATAACAGTGAAAGCTAACTCCATGTTTCCTAATGATATCTCCTAATGGTAGTGTGGTGGCAATTTTAATGATATTCATTGATCTTTAGTTAAATATAGATGATTCAAAGAATGTCACATGTGTGTCTCTCACTTGTAGTGAGAGAAGATTCTGTTTATGTACCTGGGGAGGCAGAAGAGGGAGACACTCCAGAGAACAGACGGACAAGGACCTCTGACCTAGATGTCAGAAGGCCATTTGGTTCAGGGGAGCTTAGTGGGCCAACTAGTGACGTCTATGGAAAACTACTGGGAGGAAGGCTCTGGGGGGAAGAAGGCCTTGGAACTAAGATAAAAGCTAGTTCAGTCTGTCTGGGGGTGTGTCACTCTTCTGCACAGGGTAACAACTGTGTATTAGACTGCTCCTATTCTTGCAAGAATAAATACTTCTATTTTATATAATTTGACTCTGAGTGTCTCTTACGCAGTGATGTTTGTTTGAGATGAATTTTTGCCACAACAGATTGGTGTCAGAAGTGGGATTCCTTGGAAGTGCCTTCTGGACCTGAGAGCGGACGGTGTTTGGCTACCTGGACTGAGCAGTTCCAGCTCTACCTCGTAAATTTCAGAGAGAGGGGCCGACCGCTATCAGGGCCAGGAGAAACTCCACTGGAATCAATTGAAAGAACCCGGTGGCAACAGAAGCATCTCTGGTAAGAGACAGTTCAATTTATTTTCTTTTGGGTAAGTTAATTAAATTCAGTTTAATTGGAGAGAAGAGTAAAATTGAACCATATTGGCTGAAGGCTGTTTCTGTGGTACGTAATCTGAGATTAATTGAGATCTATATAGATCAAGAAATTTCAAACAGATACGAGGGAAAATGATCTGAGATTAATTGAGGTCTGTAACAGAACAAGAAATTTCAAGCAGATAAATAATCTGGGATTAAGTGAGAACTGTAACAGATCAAGAGATTTCAAACAGATAGGTACCCTGAAAATTAGTTGTTCCACGACGGAGCAAATTGTTTTTAGGTACTGAGGCTAATTAGGGGGAACCAGAACAGTTTTTGGTAAACCTTAATTAGAAGGGCACTAATAGTGCAACCCGACCGATTTGGGTTGAAAGAAAGAATCGGGTCTGTTGGGGACGCCTAAACAGATTAGAGAAAACGCGCGTTGAAGAGAAATCCACAGGGAACAGAAAACAGCCAGTATGGGAAAATCTCAGAGTAAGCATGCCAAATTTGATACACCGGTTTTCTGTAGAACTAGGAAAGTATGGGGGGAAATGTATGTTTTAGATATTGAAACAAACTGAGAAAATACCATGATTTCCCCAGGGAGGGAACACTGAGCACAAATAGACTAAGAGTGTGCGAGAATCAGTGGAACAGGGCAGCGGGACAAAAGGTTGTTGTGGCTGCGTTCAACATGTGTGTAAAAAATGTGAACAGATAATGGATTGTTGGCTTGAAGATAAAATGTCGAACTGCCAGGAGAAATAATGTTTTTTACTTCTTCATCCAGTAAATGGATGCATGACATTAGATGTCTATAGAACTTAAATTTATATGACAAGGATTGAAGTAGCAAGAAGCAATAAGGCTGTCTGTGTGAAATAGAGGGAACTGTAAGTGAGACTTGGTGGAAGAGGGAAGTGAAAAAAACAAAAAGGTTGGTGTGTGAGACATGTGTGTGTGGGGATTGTTCAAACAATCATGTACTGGTTAGATAATGAAGGAACTGGCATGTTTGAGAAAAGAAAGGAGAGGATAATGAAGGAACTGGCATGTAGGGAAAAGAAAGGAGAAATATAGTAGAAAACTATATGTGATGAAAATAGACATGGTCTGACAGAATTTATGCAAGTCAAATTAACTGTTTAAATGATATGAAAAGTTTTAGAATAAAATAAGGCATTGTATGATTGACAGGGATTAACATGATATGAAGAATGTTTTAAGCAGAATGGGGAACAATTCTAGATTTTGATAAAATAATGATTGAAATGATGATATATCTGCTTTATTTTATTAATGTTAAGAAAATAAGGGTATTGAAGCAAGTAGCTATAATGGTTGTCTGTGTAATTTACGGACTGAGTAATATAATCTGTTTTGGAGAAACAGTAGAGATAAGACTGAGACAAGAATGATAATATTAAGTTGAATCTGCAGACTAACCATGTGATGGAAGAAAAAAGGCTTCAAACCAGTTGTAATGAAAATAAGGATGTACAAATTGTTACACTTTATGAAGAGTAACGGAACAGTCCGGGAAAATAAATAAATAAATAAATAGTGAGACAGAAGAGAGCAAATGCTGTAAACAGCTCTGCTCTGAAGATCTCACTTTGAAGAGATTTGCAGATGATGTTTTGTAAAAGATAAGCTGGGATAACAGCAACAGTACTTGTAATTAGTGTTGTTGATGATAATACCAAATTAGTAAGGTAAAGACAGAAAACAAATTCGAATATTTTGAGCATTTTCTGTGCTGCTCATGAAATTATGTTCTGCCAATAATAATGATGAAGAGTATGATTTGGCTATTGTGATTGAATCCGCCATTGGTGGATGGTCAAAGGAATACAGAGAACTGCTTATCAGTGGGTCTGTTTACATTCCTGAATGGGACACACACTGCTTCAAGGGTGTGCAGTTGAAGCCCTTTGGAAGCTCACAGTGATCAAACTGCAAGGTGTCTAATGCTGTAGTTGAGGCTGACACACGAACCAACCAGATGACAGAGAGTGTCTTGATTGTGGTCAGCAGGACCATTTAACACGTGACACATTTCTGATAATAATGTGGGTTTGAAAATAGATCAGTGTTTAAATGACGACAGTGACAATTTTTGGTCTGAGAAATAAGAGATAAAAAACAAGGTCAAAAGATTGAAGTCTTAAAGTGAATCCTTTTGTGACTCCAACAAATGTGAGTTGCAAAATATGTAAAGGTAATATAGAGAGACAGATCTCAAAGATGATTTATAATAACTGCAAAAGAGGCAGAGTAGCCTTGTCAAAGTTAGTGTGAATCCTGATTGGAGACTGATAAACTCCTAGAAAAAAAAACTTTTGAAGTCAGATATTAAGTTATGGTAATTGAGAACTTGACAACTAAAATTGAGATTGAGAAATGTGAAACGTTATTGAGAACTAGAATAATTACCATTATGTAAGAACAAATAAGCAGAAGCAGTAGGCTACTGAATTAACAGTTGCTAAATGTAAAATGTGTTGAAAGGCATCTGATTAAACAAACAGCTTGAAAAGTTGACCATGAAAGAACTAGAAGCTGAAGTTTTGCTTTCAAAAGATAAGTTTGTTATGGGCTGTAATGAAACAGTTCGCTTATCTAAAATCTGATGTGTGCTGTGCCTGAAACTGCCAGTGCGACAGAGACTCAATCTGAGTGGAAATTTGTAATGTCTAAATTCCCTGAGGTGGGCAATAGACAAATATAAATAATATGTTTATTTGAAACCGTATGTAATTTCTGGCAAAGATGCCTTAAGCTGGGATAGAGTTAAAAGATGGTAGATAAAAGTTTGATGTTAGAAGTATATGAGAGAGCAGTGTACCATCCAATAGAGTCTCAGAGTCTCTCTCATTCAATGAGTCAGCTAAAAGCTGGTATCTGTGATAATAAGTAAAGCACAGTGTTTCAGTTGAAGGATCATAGACACAGAGATGTTTTAAAAATAAAACTGAATGATTTTAAAGAAGTATTTAAAATAATAATACAGATAGAGATGACATTTTGATTAGCTTATTTTAGGACCAGTAACTTCTTTGTCTCATTTAGTCTCCACCATTCAGGACCGATGGCTCCGGCTACAGATGAAGTACACTGAATGTACGGTTGTGATCTAAATTCACTGATCTAAGCAGCTAGGTTTCTGCTTTTAAGATGGTTAATGGATTTAAGTGATTAAATACTGTTGTTATTCATCTGTCTCCCTGTGTTACAACTATTAGGCAGTCCGAATGGCCCTGGTGACTCTTGAACGTGCCTTTCCTAAGCTCCAGAAAACAGCTGAGTTCTGTTGAAGAGAACTGATTGTGTGATGGGAAAGAGCGGTCACCAGTGGGCACGAGTGACCACTCTATGACGGGTAAGACCTTCTTTGGCCAGACAGGGGGCAACCTAAGCCAGAGTGGGTCACGTAAAGTCATTGGGCATCTCCTGAATGGAGGTGTGTTATGTGAGACAGGTATGAGGGTTGAGCAGGAGCTGTGAGGCCAGCAGCGTCCTTATGCCGTTGTAAGGACTGGGCCAGGGTGAATCTGAATAACTAAATACCTTCGTGCTAAAATCCCAAAGCCTTTAGCCCCAAAAGGCCTGGAACTTGAAAAAACACACACAAACACACACACACACCTCCCCCACAGCTGACACCCACACTCAGGACAGAGCGTGGTGTCCGCTTACAAGACATTAAGACATTTTATGACATTTTTGGAATGTCCCAAAGGAACTTCTTTTCTTTAAAAGACATTCAACCAGATATATTTGATGTGTTTTTATGTGTGTCCATTTGCCCATGTCACATTGGAATAACTGTGACTTTATCATTATGCATTTTTACATTTAACTGTCTATTCCCAGTATTGTTATACGTCGTTCTTGGTCTTGTTTTAATTCTCATGATCCAGCGGAATTAATCAGATACAAGAAATTACAGTAAAAGTTATGATTCTATGTGCACCAGCTTTTGGGGACAGTAAGAACCAAAACTTAACATACTGTCAGAGCCTGGGGTCTTAGATAACAGCATTTACGACCGCACCAGGAATGTCAGAGAAGTATGTCTCTCTCTCTCTCTCTCTCTGAATTCTAACCAAGGAGGAGAAATGAATCCTGTATTCATATATATATGCTATTATATATCCACTTGAGAATTGTATGAACGATGTATCTAAGTTCCCTATTTCATGAGTTGCCTTTCTGTGGTTTGGTCTATGTTTCTCGACAACTCTTAATTGGATAATGTTTCAAACTTTGCCAACTAATGTTTAACCAAATCCATTTGTGGCAAGTTTGGTCTCGATAAACTCCAATCTTCGTTCCCCATTTGTTAATTGACATTACATTTTGCTAAACTTTGTGACACATTAGTATTATAAGAATTGTGAAGATTCTTCTCTTAAACAACCGACGAGATTAGGGTTTCAGATGTCTCTCTCTGGAGACAAAGGGCCATAAACCCAAAGTCCCGCCTGTAAACTTCCAACCCTCTAATTGGCCAAGCCAACAGGAAGAGGCTGGATTTCTCCGAAAGTGATAAATGACGCTTCTCCCCTTCGCTCGCTCTCTTCCTCCCGTGTCCTCGTGTCATGATGTAACGTCTCGCCTCCGGGCGAGCTCTTCGCCTTTCTTTTATTTGTTTCTAGTTTAGTTTGTGTTTTTCAGTTGTAGATAAGTCTCTGTGTTTAATTCCAATCGACGATTGAAAAGAAAACCCCGTGACATATCTCTTCAGCAAATCCATCTACAAGGGACCTTTAAACGAGCGCGCGCTCGCTTTGAAGGAGAAACACGCGCACGTGACCGCGTGACGCGCCGGACCGAGCGAAGCACGCGCTTCTTCGCCAGCCATGCACAGATGGAACATTAACTCCTCGTGATTCCTCCGTTCTACGAGGTGAAACGAACTCAGCCGAACTATTTCCCTTTGGTAATGTTACCCCAAAGACTGTGAACCTCCGTTCAACACGCGCGCCAAGCAGCCCACGTGATGCTTCCTCACACACATAGGAATCCTCTCACGCACGCGGCCAGACAAGGCCGCGCAGGATTGCCGCGATACAGAGAGACCAAGAAACTTGCGCAAGTATATCTCTTTATAGAGCTTCTAAGAAGTTTTAAGATGATGTTTCGTGTTGTTATCAGAGAGGTGAATGTCTTCCTGCCAATGAAATTCTCCCAATTTCTCTGTTCTCTCTCTCCCCATCCCCTTTCCTCTCTCTCTTACTCGCTCACGCGTGTACGTTATCCATTGTCCAAACTTTATGCATTTCTCGTTCATTGATGTCTTATTGTATTGTTCATTGTTGTCTATGTGTTTGTAAATACATATATCCCATGTAACCGTAGTAAATACATAAGTAGTCATGCCTTTATTAAATCCATTATATTCATTTTGATTGATGTTACTGTGTCTGCTCATACTCCAGGTCTCTGACATGAATAGATCAAGCTACGGCTTTATAAATTAAAAATACTTTAAAGAGTATGTGTTTATAGGGCAGAAAACCCAGTTCTTCTGGCCAGAGAATTGCGTTTCCTGAAATCCTATGAAGTAAGATGATATGTGGGATTCCCCCAATATTAATCTGACAATTGAGCTAATTAAATTTTACCTGTCTGTAAAACGTGATCTATGCAATCAACTTGTAGTTAAAATGCAAGGATACACGTATGCATGCAGGTAAAATGATAGATCCTCCCTTAGAGGGAGAGTAAATTCAATGTAAGATTGATCTAATCCAAACATGTATGAATAATTATTAATTACCAATTATTAATTAATTTATGCAAATTCCCCACGGATTAGATCCGCCCTGAATCCTTACAAATGGTGGAGAAAATGCTAAGCACATTTTAAACTTGTTTTATGAGCAAAATCAGTTTTCAATCTATGTCTATATTGTGATTTAATATTGTACGTGCGCCTCGAGTGAGCGAACGCAATGCGAACTCACCGCTGCAAAATAATGTCTGACATTCCGTTTGCCATTGTTAATAACTAAAAGTAAACTGCAGTTCATAGTATTAAATTTGTCCCACAAAAGACGAAGAAACCTCTTTTGAACGACGACATTTTTAATGTTAAACTCCCCTGTCCGAACGATGTTCTTCTGTCAGGGTGAAGACAAGATTTAGTGAATCGATGCTCTTTCACTATTCTTAAAAAGGCCTTATTTTATAATCGTTAGATTAACGATAAAAACTCCTGGTTAAAACATTGACTTAGCTACTCAATTGTAAAAAACCGAAAAGCATATTATCACAAGTGCTATTTGATATATGCTTGGAGTCGAAAACAGATTAATAATTCCTGTTTCCTTTTGCACGACGCAGCGAAGAAAACCTGCTAACGTGTTAAATAAATATAGCACCGATAAAAATCCAAAACTGAAAACATTTTTAATCAATGCCATTTGATAAATGTTATTTGGAGTTGAAAACAGATGAATAATTCCTGTTTCCTTTTGCACGACGCAGCGAAGAAAACCTGCTAACGTGTTAAATAAATATAGCACCGATAAAAATCCAAAACTGAAAACATTTTTAATCAATGCTATTTGACATATGTTATGGGAGTCGAAAAACAGATGAATAATTCCTGTTTTCTCTCGCACAACGCAGCGACGAATCCTGCTAGATGTGCTTGTAAAACATAGCACCGAGAAAAAAAAAAAATCCAACACTGAAAACATTTTTCATCATATATGCTATTTGATAAATGTTATTTGGATCCGAAAAACAGATGCCTAATTCCTGTTGTCCACAATTTACGTGTAGTGCAGCGAAGAAATCCTGCCACACACTTGTGTGAAATATAGCATCGAAAAAAATCCAAAACCTAAAAAACATTGTAAATCATAAAATGCTATTTGATAAATGTATTTGTATCCGAACGACAGACGTGTAATTCCTGTTGTCCCTATGTGTGTGTGTAGGAAAAATCCTGCCACGCCGTTTTGTGAAATATAGAACCGGAAAGAAATCCGTCGATATTTAAATTCCGCACTATTTCGGATTGATGCAGCAATTGAGGCGTGTAATTCTTTGCACGTCCTCTGAGACAGTCACTTGTGAAAGCAGGCGGGTTGCAATGCTACTGCCAAACGCTAGGGCGCGCCCTTGAGTTTCCCAGTATCAGACGGCCTCCACGTCCTGACTTTACCCTCCATGAGCGAGATGTCGCCATCGTGTGGACAATGGTAACAAGGTCATCCTTTCCTAAATAATTTTCTCTCAGCACCATTTCAGATTGTTCCAGTGAATTCCTGAAATTGTGTTTCTAACTTTCAATGCATGTGCAAGTTCCAGTTTTAATAACATGATTTCACTACTGACTGTGTACATTTATTTTGAATTTAGTTCAAACCACGTTTGAATTTAAAATTCAAAAGTAGGTATTAGCAGTTTCTGATGACTAATCAAATATAATGCCAACCTTCAATTTCCTACACTTATTCAAATTTGGTTTGAAACAAACAAATTTCAAATTAATTTGAAGGAAGTCTCCGTTCCTGTCGGGAATGGTTTTATGGCTTTATTTCTATATTTCCTTTTTCAAATTATTTTTAGTAATTTTGATTCGATACGTTATGACAACTGTATCCTTACTTTCTAGAAGTTACTTAACATCTATGCATATGCTTGATTTGAATTGTAGTTAAACCAGTTTGAATGCAATTTAAATCAAGGTCTCTGTCAGCCAGATTGACCACTAGGAGGAAGTGGCCCAAACACGCCACTGCAGCTTGCTTCCTCCTGTGCTCTTCCTGCGGCTCTAAAACTCTCCTCCGAAGGGAGACTAGGTTATTCTGATAATTAACATTGTCATAATTCCCTTTTGTTTTTACCATAATTTTAGTAAAGCCGTTGCCTTTGATTTTTCAAAAAAAAAAAAAAAAAAAGAGACACTCAATTTGATTTAGATAAAAGAGCTTTAATTCACGTTGAGGTTCAATTGTTCTTCATCCTGTTTTGTGTTTGTAGGTAGAAATCTCTCTCGGGCTGTGGCGATTTGACAGTCAGCTCTGCTCGAGGTCCGGCGGGTGGTTCGTCTGATCTGCGTCACCAGCACTGACTGAGCACGGGTCTCGGACTTTCCTGTATCTTTCCCTTCGTGCGGCCCGCAACACGACATTACCAATTCGGCACCGCCGGTTGTGTTCCAGGTCAAGTTGCTTGAAAGGGCGCACCTAGGTACAGATGCACCGAAAGGCCCGGGACACTGCTGCCAAGTGTTTGGGGCGACAGAAGGACCAACCACGATGCTGACTTCGAGCGGAATGACCTCATTTCACCCCAGGCAAACTAGAAAAAGGTATTAAACCCATCCACTTAGTATTGGCCACAGAATCTATGAATTCCCCCGGTCATTGAAGCGTGTGGCTCCCTTCTCCTCTCCGAGCCACAAACCGCAGGCTTAGGCCTCCTTTTCCCTTGTAACACTTCCTGTGTACTATTGACGCCATTTCATTACAGAACTTTCCATCTTTAATGGTTGCATGTTACTTCAAACTTTGCTATCTTGCCACTGCTCTTTTCTGTTGTGCTCTGTTCCTTTCAGTTCACCTAGAAGACAGAGCCTATCTGAGACAACAAGGAACGCTGAATAATAGTTTGACAAACCAAGCCGTTAGCATCAACAGGTGACCACTAAGCTACCGCCCTGTTAAATTTTATTCAGGCCCATACTGAACTACCTAAATTGTCCCACCGAATGATTTAACTGTCTGCATCAGTTAACCAAAATTTTCATACACGGCATAGCCCGTATTATAGCTCGTTAGACGTAGAACGAAATTGCACTGGTCTCTCTGCGTGTGTTGTGTTCCTCTCGCCCACAGTGAAGCCAGTTTGTTCCGGTCCCACAACCCGCTGGGACAACCTCGACACATGGCTGACGGCCATGACGGCTAACTTCCTGCCCGAGGACGCTAGTGACTCAGAGCCTCGAGCCAAGAGCATCGCAGACGTGGACAAGCTGACGGCGCACAAACCAAGCCAAAGCTCCCACGACAAAGACCGGTCAGACACGTCAACCTCACTTGCCAGCTCATCACACAAGAACGTCTCCACGAAAGGAGCCGCATCGCCCTGGAGCACAAAGTTGCAACGCTAAGGATGCAAGCCGAGGATGACAACGACCCCTAGCTACAAGAAGGAAGTGGAAAGACTTCAAACCGCCCTGGCTAACCTTCATCGACACAGACCGAAGTGAATAGTCAGAGAAAAGAACCAGAGAGGAACTCGACGAGAAACTCCGACAAAGTGAAGCCTCTTGCAAAGAGCAGAGACCGAACTGAAAGAGACTCGAAAGCGCACGGCCTGCGAAAAACCCAAAAGAGGCCCGTGCGACCATCCACAAGCCCGTTCAACAGAGACAAGATCTCGAACACGAACTTGGCACCGATCACACAGAGTCGCCACACTCTGTTAGACTGCAGCATGACCTGAAAAGGGGAAACACACACCACAAGTTTCCCCTGACCGGTCCGCACATTTCAGCCAACGCACAAGAGCTGAAAAGGGGGGTGAAGAAGCCCGCCTTCCACACATCTCTGACAATCTACAGGACATTGATTTTTCACCTGCAGTCTCCAACCGGTGAACACACGTCACAGACACCCAGCAGCACAGACCTAGAAGAACCTGTGCTACCACCACCGGCTCCGAACGAGTTTGCTGTGGAACTTACAACGAACCTGTGACTGAGGACACAAGTTTCAAGAAACTTTCCCTCCAAAACCCGTCAGCCACCATAGTTCTTCTGCCCCCACGCAATGCCCACTCAACGATGCGTGAAGGTCCCCTCAGTAAGAATTCCTAAAACCCCAAATTCCTGAACTGCAAAACCAGAAGACACACTGCACGAACACCGTGCAAGACTCAGCTAAAAGGTCCTTGATCAACATCGGACATAAAACTTTTAAAAGTAGATGAAAGTGTGCTCAAAGAGTTGCAAGACTCTGCGTCTGTAAAATTAGAACTTTACTGATTTAAAGGAATCTTAGACGGACATGTAAGCCTCAACGGCCGACAGACTATGCACGACTCTTTTGAAACAAACGGTTTCTAGATGTTGAGTAAATCGGCACCGCTAAACATTAGGTTCCGTGAACGTGAAGAGTTACATAGGACACCAGCTCCAAATAGGGTATACGTTACCTTGACGCCAGAGTGTAGTAAAATCACCTGAGTTCTAAACTACCGTTAACCCACGGGCGTGCACTTGATCATCGCGATCCAACTAAAACAAAACGTGCAATACGTGTTTCGATCGCTGGCTTGTCTAAATGCCGATAAAACAATAGCTGGAATTGACATCTCTACTTCAAGTAAAAGAGCCTTAGATTCTCAACTGGTATCAGTAACTTCAGCATTAAAGCGTAAGTCTGTGTGAAAAAGGTATCATCTCAGCAGCTTGTAATCTGTACCGATATCCATTCCGCTTTGGTTAAAAAGAAATCCAAATCGCGGTATGACTAAAACCTGTTTCTGACAAAGAAAACTCAGAACAGTGTTATCTATGTAGACCCGGGTGATGCTCCCCTTTCTACGATGTAAAGGCCCTCAGAAAAAAAAAAAGAAAAATAAATTTGTTGCTAGATTGATGTAATTCACCTAAATTTTGGCTGCATCTACAAGCAGAAAGCTACTAAGCGATCAAACCAAGTCACGTGCTGAAAAATCAGCATTTATGCACGAGAAGAAACGTAACTACATACGCTTAGACAAGCGTTGACTTGCAGCAATTCTATTTCCTTACTTTGTAAACAAATAGAATAAGTCATGTAAAGTAAAGAGCAAAGTTCCATTAGTACAATTAGCAAATGCCAAAACACATCTGCAGTTTACTAAATGGAACATCAAGTTCTTGAAAAACAAAGTATAGGCGCCTCCTGTTAACCCGTTAAAACGTGTGTGATTCATGTAAAATGTACAGACATTCTTCAAGTACTGTTGAATTGTTCTGACATGCTCTGGTTCCCATGACAACAACTTGCCACAGGAAGTGTTAACTCGTAATGTCACTTTTGTAAACAAACCAGCCTGGGTGGCTAAGCTAAATCTAACCTAGCATCCAGCTAACTTAGGCTAAGCTAACCTAGCCTAGCATCAAGCTAACTTAGGCTAAGCTAACCTAGCTTAGCATCAAGCTAACTTAGGCTAAGCTAACCTAACCTAGCTCCCGTACAGCATAGGCTAAGCTAAATAACTTCCACAGTTAGCAGCTAGCATCATTTACTTGAACCCTTAATCACCGCCTGTGTTCCACAGGGCAAAGTATTCTAGAATACTTTCCTCAACACCAGTTAGGGTTTCTAATTATCCACTTTCCGTGTTTGCAATTCTTATTAGCTAAAGTTCACCTTCACTGGTTTAGGAATACTCCTTGCTAACCGTTGAAGACTAACTTCGCAGATCCCCTGTCAATTAAACTTAAGTTTAACTACATGTAAACTGCGTAACTAACTACAGAAGAATTTGTATAACCATAGGAATTTTCATCTGCATGTTGACTAAACCTTTGGAGGGACACACACGATGTGGTTTTGAACATGCAACCGCTACAACCCACTATAAAGTGTTGATCAAAGCAAATCCAAAGTTTAGTCACTAATGCCACTGATTATTCTCGACTTCAGATCATTCCTGTGTTTGATCATTATATTCCATTTTGCTTTAATTTTTATTTTATTTTCCTCATTAATTATTTCATTCCTTTGACCTTGATAATAATAGCAAGCAGCTATTCCCTGGTCTATTAGGTCATCTATATGATTTAATTTTTTTTTTTTGCCTCTCTTGTCCGAGTGTGGTTCCATCTCCTATAGGGCCCAGAAAGGAAACAGACCCCCTTATTTGTTATTTTGGCTTAATTTCAACCAGTGCACTCGTTTTGTGACCCTTCAACACCACTACTAGAGTCCTGAGGATTGACAATAAGCAGAATTTAAATAAGAAAGCTGTCCTTTTCCCTATTATCGTTCACTTCGTCGAACCATCTCTAAGTCCAGAGAAATAATTTAGTCATAAGAACCACCTTACGTCATTTATTTCATCTCGGCTATGTCCTTTCCAGGAAATACCATCGGAACCACACAAAACTTAGCCTAACAGTCACAGCTAAGATAAGGACACAAGAGACACTTAGCTTTATGCTAAATGCTTAACAAACCTATTAAGCAGTAGTTCTGAACTTTTAGGGCCACGCATTAATCACTCACAACAAGTGTGCCAGAATGCCACAGAGCCCCTGCCTAACCGCTCATCAGTCACGACACCAGCCCAGACGCCAAGACTTCTGTAAAGCCTAATCAAAAAGGGGGTGGCACGAAAACTCTACCTAACCACCACCAGAGACATTGATTTGAGCCTTGAAGGCCTGCTAGACACTAGCTCGAACACCACGCTAATGTCAGCCCAACTCTCTGAAAGACTCCGTGCTACAGCTGAGCATCAAAACGAACTCTCAAGTCCCAAACATGTGAGCTGAACGTGCAATCCTACAGCCAAAACAACATTTGGCTCAAAACAGGTAGCTCCCGTTCACCCAGTGTACCGATCACGTACCCACTTCTGATTGGCCAAGTTCTGTTAAATCGCTTTGAGCCTTTAATAGACCCTAAACAACTGAATGTCTGAGCTCAAGTTCAAAAACCCCTCCCCCTCCAGTCACACAGGTCAAGAGAACCTAACTGGCAGGTCACAGAGGTCACAAGAACTCCCTCAGCCAGCCATAAAGGCACAGCCTCAGCACCAAATGGAGATGTGAACTTGCTACCCTGCACCTTTCAGCTCACCAAAGACTGTGACTAACCAAATGAACTTTGAGACAACCACCTCTCTACCCCTCCAACCACCCACGACCGCCGTCTGCACCCACCGACAACCGGTGCCTTCAGCCAACCTGCGTCGACAAGCACATGCTGCGTGCACTAAACAACATTCAGCGTTCTGCACCTGATGCCATCACCGCGCCACAGCTTGTGATGCCACAGTGCAAAAGGGGGGTAATGCCAATGTATGCCGCTGCACGCCGCAGCACCGCACCAGAGACACTTGCAAGACACCGAAGCAAGTGGCATACCGGCGAAATTTTTCCTCCCTTTCTCTCTTTCTCTCTCCCTTTCACTTTTACCAGGATGCTGCTGTGCCTCCAGCCAACCAGAGGGCAACCGCACTCGGACATCTCACCAGGTCTGGCACCAGGACTCCTTTTCTGCCGGACCCGCATTTAGAAAGTGAATGTGCCACCTGATCCTTACAACGCCTACAGAACACACTACCCCAGCGTAACAACACAATACAGCTGGGTAGGTGCCGATGGACAAAGGACTCCCGCACTCACGCTGAGACCGTGGTTGAACACATGCTCAAGCAACTTGAGAAAATGACTGTCACGAGCACTCACAACAGAGTGCATCCCTGCAGACCATCGACAAGACACTGAAGGGAACTGTGGTAACTTTCAACACTCACAGCGTTGAACCCCATGCACTCCAACACTCACTCCATGAAACAGCTGTTTACTGTCTTCCAGAATGACTGTGCTCAAACTCAGCTGGTAACAGCCCTGATGACAAACCTGCTGCAGGGGGTGAACTCCTCCATCGACAGCCTCGCCAGGGGTAGAATTCCACCGCACCTGATACCCTTAAGCCTCGTGAAAACCGTACTGGCGTCCGCCATCACCACGCCACGAGTACAAATACACCTTTCCTACTCTCTGGGTAGTGCCATCCCTCTCTGCGCCGACTACAAGCAGAGAAGTTGTGGGGTTTTCTCTTGAACTTGCCCATCATAGAGTCAAGCCGAATCTACCGGCTCAAGAACATTGTCAAGGTCAGATTTTGAAAAGTAACATTCACATCAAGATCCACACGCCGGACGGGGTTGACTGCAACGACGGCAACACAAAGCCGTCCTAAGCTCCGAACCCGTACGTGTGCACATTGACCAAAGAAATTCACTATCTCTGCCCTAACAAGCCTCTCCTCAGAGACAACACTGACGGAATCTGCGGGCTGCAGATCAGCGACAACCGCTGCCCTGCCGAAGCCAAGCTACGCACTCAAGGCATCAAGACCCAAGCAGAGAGTGTAAGTGACAGGCGGCTCGCTAACACTCCTGTGCGCACAGCTGCACTCACTTACGACCAGAATGACACCGACACCTGTGTCACCTTGCTCCACTAGAGCCTGTGAATCCAAGCACCGGAAAGTGCCATCCCTCACCTTGGCGACCTGGCATGGTACCATCTTCCATGCAAAGAGTACAAATTAAAACTGGAAATCCCATCCTTCTCCAGGTACCACACTTTCACCCTAACTCCAGAACGGGAGTTGTGGTTTGCGAAAGGGGGGTGATCCCAGCTAATTGACATTGCTCCTATCGACACAGCTCTCCAAGCTTTGTCTCTACTACCCATTCTGACTACCTCACCTGTTGTCCAAGCCTGGACCGCAGCCGACACTGCACGGTGTACCTCTATGGTAGTCAGACACACCCTGACACTGGGCTTGACCTTCATCCTATACAGGAGACTCAACGAGATACAAACATCTTCAGCCAAGCTCACGAAAGGTTTCGGACGAAACCCGCAAAAAGGGGGTGCCAAGTCAGAGACCAGGCCAGAGGCAGCTTCGAACCTCATAGAGCTGAATCCTCAGCCCTAATAACCACCTGCTGCATGAGTCATGATTCACCTGCCATCCGTCCATTGTGATGATTGTTGTCCGATTAAGTCCACACAGGGACTTCATCAGACAAAAAGGGGGACTGTAAGGACTGGGCCAGGGTGAATCTGAATAACTAAATACCTTCGTGCTAAAATCCCAAAGCCTTTAGCCCCAAAAGGCCTGGAACTTGAAAAAACACACACAAACACACACACACACCTCCCCCACAGCTGACACCCACACTCAGGACAGAGCGTGGTGTCCGCTTACAAGACATTAAGACATTTTATGACATTTTTGGAATGTCCCAAAGGAACTTCTTTTCTTTAAAAGACATTCAACCAGATATATTTGATGTGTTTTTATGTGTGTCCATTTGCCCATGTCACATTGGAATAACTGTGACTTTATCATTATGCATTTTTACATTTAACTGTCTATTCCCAGTATTGTTATACGTCGTTCTTGGTCTTGTTTTAATTCTCATGATCCAGCGGAATTAATCAGATACAAGAAATTACAGTAAAAGTTATGATTCTATGTGCACCAGCTTTTGGGGACAGTAAGAACCAAAACTTAACATACTGTCAGAGCCTGGGGTCTTAGATAACAGCATTTACGACCGCACCAGGAATGTCAGAGAAGTATGTCTCTCTCTCTCTCTCTCTCTGAATTCTAACCAAGGAGGAGAAATGAATCCTGTATTCATATATATATGCTATTATATATCCACTTGAGAATTGTATGAACGATGTATCTAAGTTCCCTATTTCATGAGTTGCCTTTCTGTGGTTTGGTCTATGTTTCTCGACAACTCTTAATTGGATAATGTTTCAAACTTTGCCAACTAATGTTTAACCAAATCCGTTTGTGGCAAGTTTGGTCTCGATAAACTCCAATCTTCGTTCCCCATTTGTTAATTGACATTACATTTTGCTAAACTTTGTGACACATTAGTATTATAAGAATTGTGAAGATTCTTCTCTTAAACAACCGACGAGATTAGGGTTTCAGATGTCTCTCTCTGGAGACAAAGGGCCATAAACCCAAAGTCCCGCCTGTAAATTTCCAACCCTCTAATTGGCCAAGCCAACAGGAAGAGGCTGGATTTCTCCGAAAGTGATAAATGACGCTTCTCCCCTTCGCTCGCTCTCTTCCTCCCGTGTCCTCGTGTCATGATGTAACGTCTCGCCTCCGGGCGAGCTCTTCGCCTTTCTTTTATTTGTTTCTAGTTTAGTTTGTGTTTTTCAGTTGTAGATAAGTCTCTGTGTTTAATTCCAATCGACGATTGAAAAGAAAACCCCGTGACATATCTCTTCAGCAAATCCATCTACAAGGGACCTTTAAACGAGCGCGCGCTCGCTTTGAAGGAGAAACACGCGCACGTGACCGCGTGACGCGCCGGACCGAGCGAAGCACGCGCTTCTTCGCCAGCCATGCACAGATGGAACATTAACTCCTCGTGATTCCTCCGTTCTACGAAGTGAAACGAACTCAGCCGAACTATTTCCCTTTGGTAATGTTACCCCAAAGACTGTGAACCTCCGTTCAACACGCGCGCCAAGCAGCCCACGTGATGCTTCCTCACACACATAGGAATCCTCTCACGCACGCGGCCAGACAAGGCCGCGCAGGATTGCCGCGATACAGAGAGACCAAGAAACTTGCGCAAGTATATCTCTTTATAGAGCTTCTAAGAAGTTTTAAGATGATGTTTCGTGTTGTTATCAGAGAGGTGAATGTCTTCCTGCCAATGAAATTCTCCCAATTTCTCTGTTCTCTCTCTCCCCATCCCCTTTCCTCTCTCTCTTACTCGCTCACGCGTGTACGTTATCCATTGTCCAAACTTTATGCATTTCTCGTTCATTGATGTCTTATTGTATTGTTCATTGTTGTCTATGTGTTTGTAAATACATATATCCCATGTAACCGTAGTAAATACATAAGTAGTCATGCCTTTATTAAATCCATTATATTCATTTTGATTGATGTTACTGTGTCTGCTCATACTCCAGGTCTCTGAAATGAATAGATCAAGCTACGGCTTTATAAATTAAAAATACTTTAAAGAGTATGTGTTTATAGGGCAGAAAACCCAGTTCTTCTGGCCAGAGAATTGCGTTTCCTGAAATCCTATGAAGTAAGATGATATGTGGGATTCCCCCAATATTAATCTGACAATTGAGCTAGGGTACACGTATGCATGCAGGTAAAATGATAGATCCTCCCTTAGAGGGAGAGTAAATTCAATGTAAGATTGATCTAATCCAAACATGTATGAATAATTATTAATTACCAATTATTAATTAATTTATGCAAATTCCCCACGGATTAGATCCGCCCTGAATCCTTACAGGGGAGATGACGCGGTGACGAGTTACGGCATGTCTCCCCAATAAAGCAAAGCTCCTCTATATATACCACTCGCCAGAAGAAACCGCATTAGTTGTATGGCTTGTTTTTTATTGTGACAAGCGTCTGCAAATATGCCAGGGGAAAACACCCTGATGGAGATTATAGATAAAGGGCTAACAGGAGTGGGCTTTCAAGAGCCAGCTGAGGCCATGAAGTGATTCCCATTAGTTGTTGTAGAGACAGTAGCAAAACTTTTTATGTACTGGTTGCCTTATGGGCAAGGAAAATCATAGTGTTGATTTTGAACTAATATGTCTATGACATAGTTTTAACTCTTGAAGGTCGTTAGACATGGTGGTGGCTAAAGATGAAGACAGCTTTTGATTTAAGGAAAGTCTGGATGACAAAGGTGAATGGTCAAAGGTAATTGTAATGAATACAAATTTTGTCTAAGTTACAGCCTTAGGAGGCTGGTGGAAAGATTATTTGTTTATAGTGAGAGAGACTGCCTGAGTTGGAGGAAGGGATGGTAACTGTGTCTGTCTTTCTGTTATCGGCCTGCTAGAGCAAGCTGAAGCAAAATAATGATAATGAAACAAAACAACCCAGCTGACTTGTCTAAAACTCAAATGAATAATGAACAGACGTGCTTTGAAAGTGGTTAAGATACCATGTAAAATTAGGTAGAAGCTACAGGAAAATGGAAAGGTTAAAATCTTATTTAAAATTTAAATCTTTAAGCAATAATATAAAGAAAAGTGAACATTGAGAATCAGCAGTTAACATATGTGTGTCTAGTATGAGTGTGTGTGTGATGGTGACAGCACTTTATGTCTTGTATGTATTAGTTTGGGGCACTAATATTCCGCCTGAATGGTGTGTATATTGCGTCATTAACCTCTGGAATGAGTTTATCATTACAGATGGGTTAAGGCAAATGACAAATTTTAAAGAAGCTGATAATTCTGATGAAAAGACAATACAGAACATGGGACAAGCTTTAAGTTGATTGGCCATCAAGCTCTGTCTGGTAGTAATACTTTTGTCATACATAATGTAGATTTGAAGATCAGTTTAAGGAAATTGGAATTGTGTAGTTGTAGATCACCATCTGGCATGGGCTGAGATAAATGAAAATGTTGTAGATTTGAGGGAAACAACAAAGTGACATATTGGCTAAGTCAACATGAAATTATCAAGAGAGCCCCTCACATTTATAATTATTGTGAACAAAGGGGGAGAAATGATTGACTGATATTGACCAAGTCTGTACAGCACGACCTGACCTGATAGGGAAAATTGATGACTTTGGAAATGTTTGTAGATGACTGACTTGAGAGACCAAACAACAGGCCTGAAAAGCAAGATTCGCTGTGAGACTGAGGGCCGTTGCCTTTCGAATACTTCGATAAGAAGATGAGATTGTGGCTTTAAGTGAAGAATGTAATATTTTTGTTTCAGAGGCAGAGAAAGATGTCTGGAGGAAATTTGTCTGAAGGACAACGTTTGGGTTAGTGTTGATGGCAAACTTTATAAAAAACACTATGTTAAATGTTATGTTAAATTGATGCTCGAGTTGTGTCGTGCATCAAGAGGGAGATGGTATAACAATTGCAAAATATGGTTTATTAAGGGGTTCACATTTGCTGAATAAATGTTGGGAGAACACTAGGGGTAATTGGATAAAAGCCCTGAAAGAAGCCATTTTTCTGCCTAACAAAATTGATGTCTGTGAGTGTGCCACACACACCAATAACAAAGATTGTTTCAACAGGAAACGCCAGGGCATCGAAGGCTACGGGAGAACAGTAGACAAAAGAAACTACGTACTTTACTATCTGACAATAACCTCGAAATTTGTTTCTCTTTACAGAGAGCATGCAGGATTGGGAGACAGGGCAAAATGTGCCCAATAAAATAATGGTTATGGATGAATTTGGCTAACTGTCCTGGCCTGGGTTATTATTGTGGCAGAAAGGTGCTACACCTGCGCAGCGCATAACTTAAAATGTTCCTTTTACAGAATGTCAGGATGGATTGGATCAAACAGAACTAATTCTGTTCCAAATGTATAAATATTGTGTGGACATGAGCAAAGTGGGTTGAGTGTTTTTCAGGGTAAAAGGACCCCGAGTGCTATTAAGTGAGCAAGAAATTATCCGGAGATAATGTTTCAGGTTGTTGATTCCACAGGTCACACCAAAGGGGACGAGCGGCTGTCAAGCGGTCACTAACAAAATACTTAAGGTCTCCATTCACAGGTGACAGTTCACTCCAGTGGGGGTGCGGTCGTGATATAAGGGAAAACCTTATAAGGATCAGAAAATGGTTGGAGAGTGTGACACCTGGGTCCAAGCCTCTCACCTACACCAACAGGCCACAACCATCCCATAGTCCATGGGGCGAACGAGATGATCAACACGCCTGGAGGAGGATGTGAACCAACTAATGGTTTAAGAATGTGGTTTTGTGATTATTTTGAGGATTTGATTTGATTAAATCAAAATAGTATTAGTATTGATATACATAGTATTAGTATTGATATACTTAGTATTGATATACAGTAGATCAAAAGATTTGATTGGTTACTTATTCATTAGGAAATATTTAAGGAAAATGTTTTTGGGAAGAGAAGATCTATTAATTAATGTAAATTATAGGGATAATTGTTGAAGCTTATTAAGTAGAACCACAGCATGTTTGAATTAAAAGTTAAAGGTAAAAGAACACGGAACGTCCGTGGGGCGAACGAGATGATCAACACAACTGATGGTTTAAGTTTAACAGAAGAATCTGTTTTTGTGATGATTTTGTTTGATTGAATCAAACTAGGTATTGATTTGATTGTAAATGTAGAAAATATATTGATTGTGTCTGTAATGGAAATATTAGAGTTAATATTGAACAACTGCATTGGTTAGAAGAATGGATAAAATTATAAGACTTCTCTGGTTAGTTTTGTTAAATATGGCATTAAATAGAGCTTACTAAATTGAATTAGAAGTGAACAAAATATGGTTAGGAAAACCGAGGTGAAATATGGAGATGGGCGTAGATTAATGGAAAAGGCTTAATGATAGGAGTTAGGATTGTTATTCTAATAATTTTGTTATTCATGGGTGAATATGATTACAGTGACAGGTGAAACATGCTGTCTGTTCAATTGGTGAAAATGACAGTCTATCCCAAGGATGAACAAAATTATGTGACGATACAGGTAGCGGGAGCTACAGTGAGATATGTGTTAAATGTATGTTCTGTTTGTTTTTCTTCTATTTGTTTATTTTCTGAGAAAGATTAGGGGCAAAAGATTTAAAGAAGGTTACAAGCAGCGGTCATCCGTGTTACGAGATGGCGTACAAGGACAGGGGTTGAAACTTAGGGATTTTTTATTATACTTTTTCTGTTGGTTTCCTTATTGAGTTATAACTATTTACTCCTTACTGGTGTGACTGAGGGTCTGTTTACAGGAGCGCAGGAACAGTGATTTCTCGTTCAGCCCGGACCAGTAAAAATGTTTACTTGCTTGCTAAAATATTACGGGGCCTTTCCCCCACAAAAACAGCCTTATGCTTCTTCATTCTAAACTTTTCTTCACAGGTTCAAGGAGAGTGATCATTTATGCAAAAATCAGAGATGAAGAGTATAAGTGTGATGATATGACTTAAAATTTGTTTTATTGTTTATTATTGTGATTATGGGTAATCAGAATGATAAAAAGTGAGGAGTTGTGGTGGCAATTTTAATGATATTCATTGATCTTTAGTTAAATATAGAGGATTCAAAGAATGTCACATGTGTGTCTCTCACTTGTAGTGAGAGAAGATTCTGTTTATGTACCTGGGGAGGCAGAAGAGGGAGACACTCCAGAGAACAGACGGACAAGGACCTCTGACCTAGATGTCAGAAGGCCATTTGGTGCAGGGGAGCTTAGTGGGCCAACTAGTGACGTCTATGGAAAACTACTGGGAGGAAGGCTCTGGGGGGAAGAAGGCCTTGGAACTAAGATAAAAGCTAGTTCAGTCTGTCTGGGGGTGTGTCACTCTTCTGCACAGGGTAACAACTGTGTATTAGACTGCTCCTATTCTTGCAAGAATAAATACTTCTATTTTATATAATTTGACTCTGAGTGTCTCTTACGCAGTGATGTTTGTTTGAGATGAATTTTTGCCACAACAGTAGCATGTACAGAGTGAACAGCAGCGGTCCTAGTACTGAGCCTTGTGGTACGCCATACTGAACTTGTGATCGATAAGACATCTCTTCATTTACTGCTACAAACTGATAACGGTCAGTTAAGTATGATTTAAACCATGCTAATGCAATTCCACTAATGCCAACATAGTTTTCTAGTCTATTTAAAAGAATATTGTGGTCAATGGTGTCAAATGCAGCACTAAGATCGAGTAACACTAATAGAGAGATACAACCACGATCGGATGATAAGAGCAAATCATTTGTGACTCTAATGAGAGCGGTCTCAGTGCTATGGTACGGTCTAAATCCGGACTGAAAATCCTCGCAGATATCATTTCTTTCTAGAAAGGAACATAGTTGTGAAGATACTGCTTTTTCTAATATCTTTGACAGAAAAGGCAGATTCGAGATCGGCCTGTAATTGACTAATTCTGTAGGATCAAGTTGTGTTTTTTTAACAAGCGGTTTTATCATAGCCAGTTTAAAGGTTTTTGGTACGTATCCTAGAGACAAAGATGAATTAATGATATTAAGAAGAGGATATATGACCTCTGGAAACATCTCTTTCAGTAGCTTAGTCGGTATGGGATCTAACATACAAGTTGTCGATTTAGATGAATTAACGAGTTTGCAGAATTCTTCCTCTCCTATAGCAACAAATAAATCAAATTTTTCCTCAGGGAGACTACAATGCACTTCCTGATGCGATACTGTGGTAGACGGTTGCATAGTTATAATTTTGTCCCTGATATTATCAATCTTATAAGTGAAGAAGTTCATAAAGTCATCACTGCCATGTTGCTTTGACACTTCTGAGCTTGAAGCTTTCTTTTTCGTTAGTTTAGCCACTGTTTCAAATAAATACCTAGGATTATGTTTATTTTCTTCTAATAGGTTTGAAAAATAAGCAGATCTAGCAGCTTTTAAAGCCTCTCTGTAAGCAATTGAGCTCTCTTTCCACGAAATCCGAAATACCTCTAGTTTAGTTTTCCTCCAGTTGCGCTCCATTTTTCTGGCTGCTCTCTTTAGGGCCTGAGTGTGCTCGCTGTACCACGGCGTTGGACTATTTTCTTTAATCTTCTTTAAGCGCAACGGAGCAACTGCGTCTAAAGTGCTGGAAAAGAGAGAGTTAAACGTTTCTGTTGCAATATCGAGGTCTTCTATGCTATCTGGGATGCTGAGATGATGAAACTGATTAGGAAGATTATTGATAAAGCAATCTTTAGTGGCAGAAGTTATAGGTCTAACGTATTTATAACACGGAGTCGGCTTTGCAGCCTTGGCTAAATGTAATTTACATGAGACTAGATAATGATCTGAGATGTCATCGCTCTGCTGCAGAATTTCAACAGCATCAACATCTATTCCATGTGATAATATTAGATCTAGAGTATGATTACGACAATGAGTAGGTCCTGACACGTGTTGTCTAACTCCAATTGAGTTTACAATGTCTTTAAATGCCAATCCCAAAGCATCTTTTTCATTATCTACATGTATATTAAAATCACCAACAATTAGTACTTTATCTGCAGCCAATACTAAATCTGATAGAAAGTCCGCAAATTCTTTGATAAAATCTTTATGGTGCCCTGGTGGCCTGTACACAGTAGCCAGCAGAATTCTCAAATGTGATTTATCGTTTACACTATATATTTTTACATTAAGCACCAATACTTCAAAAGAAGTATAATTAAAGCTACATTTCTTAGTGGTTTTGAAAATATTACTATAAATTACAGCAACACCTCCCCCTTTGCCTTTCAGACGAGGTTCATTTTTATAACTGTAATCTTGTGGGGTTGACTCATTTAAAATAATGTAATCGTTTGGTTTTAGCCAGGTTTCTGTCAAACACAGCATATCAAGATTATAATCTGAAATCATATCAATAACTATAAGAGATTTTGAAGTAAGGGATCGAATATTCAGCAACCCAAGCTTTATCATTTGCTCATCTGTATTATATCTGTTTTTTATTTGTTGAACATCAATTACATTTTTAACCTGACGTTTTTTGGATTTCCAAATTCGGGGAACAGACACAGTCTCTATATGATGATATCTAGGTGAAAGAGGCTCTATGTGATGGGATTTATCTGACCTTGGTGACGTGAGGCCGCTAGCAGACGGTCGGTTTAGCCAGTCTGTCTGCTTCCTGACCTGAGCCCCAGATTGTCATGTTTTAGCTCTAAGACTATGAGCCAAATTACTAGAGAGAAGAGCAGCACCAGCCCAGGAGGGATGGATACCATCTCTTTTCAACAGATCAGGCTTGCCCCAAAAACTTTTCCAATTGTCTATGAATTTTATATTATTCTGCGGACACCACTTCGACAGCCAACCATTCAGTGAGGCCAATCGGCTAACTATCTCATCACTCCTGCGTACAGGAAGGGGGCCAGAGCAAATTACAGTGCCTGACATCGTACTTGCGAGTTCACACACCTCTTTAAAATTAATTTTGGTGATCTCCGACTGGCGGAGTCGAACATCATTAGTGCCGACATGAATAATGATCTTAGAGAATTTACGATTAGCATTAGCCAGCACTTTTAAATTTGCTTTGATGTCAGGCGCTCTGGCTCCCGGCAAACATGTGACTATGGTGGCTGGTGTCTCTATTTTCACGTTCCGTGTGATCGAATCACCAATTACCAGGGCACAATCAACAGAATTCTCAGTGGGTGTTTCACTGAGTGGGGCAAATCGATTTGTTATGGGAATCGGAACGGAAGAGTGGTTCTTTGATCCGCGACTAGAGCGGTGATCTCTCACAGTAACCCATCTGCCCTGCTGCACAGGCTCTACTTCAGCCGGAACTGAATCATGTAAAGAGTACACTATGCTAGGCGCATCTAAAACACTATCTAAAGATCTAGCATTCTTACCATCCTCAATTAAAGTTTGGATGCGTGTCTCTAGTTCTGAAATCTTCTCCGTCAGCCTGACTGTCTCCTTGCATTTATCACATATAAATCCTATATTGCCATCGGAGAAGGCTATACTAAACATATGACATGTGACACAGGTGACAATAACAGGACAAGAAGACATTACTCACCGTGTTTGTTGACTGATTTCTTACTTACCTGGACTTTATGAACTCAAAGGCGCGGGCGCGCGAGAGAAAATAAATATATAAATGAGCGCACGGGTGGCGCGTTAGCAGGCTAACGTTAGCGAGTTACTAGCGTGCTGTGTTAACAATAACGGAAGCTAGAGATGTAAGGTTAATCTGAGATGTTGGGTAAGCTGTATTTAGTAGTATAAATAACTAGATAGTAAATGATGACTCAAAACATAAAGAAATACGAGGCTCAGGCGGAGCTTACAGCCTCGAAGCAAACAAACACACAGCAGGCAGCGAGGCAGACAGGAGCAATCGATCAGCGATCAGACCAGCTGTGATGTCTGTGAATTCATTAAGAAAGACTTCTATGTGGATGACGCCTTACGGTCCTTTCCGACTGAGGTTGAAGCAGTTGATGTTCTAAAAAGAGCCCAAAATCTGTTGGCAGGTTACAACATAAATTTCCACAAGATCACATCAAACAAGGTCGATGTTATAAATGCCTTTCCCAAGGAAGATCGAGCCAAGGGTATGGAGTCTCTGTACCTTGCAGTTGACGACTTACCCATCCAGCGCAGTCTGGGAGTAGCCTGGGATATGACAAGGGATACATTCACCTTTAACATTCCCAAGCCCCAGAAACCCTTCACGCACAGAGGGGTGCTCTCGACGATCAATAGCTTGTTTGATCCTTTGGGCTTCCTGGCGCCTTTGACGGTTGAGGGCATGCTCCTTCTACGAGAACTAAGTGACAACGGTGGCAGGACTCACTGCAAGAGCTAAATGATCTGAACATCTGCCGCACCTATGCTACACGTTCACTGATTAGGGCCAAAGGTACAGAGCTATGCATCTTTTCTGACGCCTCGGTAAAGGCAATTGCGGCAGTTGCCTATTTAAAGGTGGAAACTGACGAAGGACGCACAGAAGTCAGTTTCTTATTCGGCAAAGCCAAACTGGCACCTCTGGCAGAGCTTACCATCCCGAGACTAGAACTCTGCGCTGCAGTGTTGGCCACAGAAATTGCGGACCAGATCAGAGAGGAAATAGGGCTTAAGCTGGACAGGATCACGTTCTTTACGGACAGTAAGGTTGTTTAGGTTAAAGTAATTATGGCATCCTACAGGTGCCAGGAGGGGAGTGTGGTGTAATTAAGAAAGTTGACTGTTTAATGTAGAATGCCTTTATTTTGAAGGTGTGTGCTTTATTTTGTCATTTAGACTTCTTGTGGGTGGGATCATTTCCTGTTGTGCTGCAGTTGTGGTCATGTTGAAGAAGCACATGTTGTAGTAAAAACGATATCTATCCATCTTTTGTTCGGTCATGGGGCATCGTCAGTGAGTATATTTAATTTAATAACTTAAGAACCAATTTAGGAGCAATATATTATCAGTTTGTACTGAATTTATTTTGTTTACTTACCTGCATTTGGTTATGTGTTTGTTATTTCAGTTTGACCTTTTCTTCATTAAAATTACCTGCCAAGTACAACACATTGCCTGTTCATTGGAGGAAAACCTTTTGAAGGAACGAGTTTAGCTTGCTGTTTCATGTCAGATTAGAACAGTATAATGTTGTACAATCAACTTCTTTGTAAAAATCACTTTTGTTCCATCTATTTAATTTTTTTGTCATTTTTATAGATGAACAACTATATAAATACATATGAGTTGCACAACAGAGTTTTGAACAGGAGCTGAAATGCCTGTTGTTTGTGTTTGACTTGTTTTGTCTTTGTTTTCATCAGGTCTACAGTCTTCATACAGTTTCATGAACATGATCTTTCCTTCTCAAGACACCAGCTTGTGTGTCTGCCACTTATCAGATGAGCATCTCAATACAGGAAGATGTTTGTCAATCATTTTCATGGGTTAGAGAAAGGGTCCATTGCAATAATATAGATATTTCACCATTATCAAATAATCAGGATGTTACGGAGGGACATGCTGGTGGAAAAAAATTGGGATGGGAGAATTTTTTTTTTTTTAAATCTTTTGCGTTCCCTCACAAAACGTTTGCGTTCACCCGAGAAACTTTTCATTCCCTCCCTCAATAATAATACAAATTCTCCATCAATGGAAACAGGTCCTGTCCCAGTATCCACATTTGTGATGTTAGCCATTTCAGAGCATGTGTATCTACAGGAACTAACTGTACAAGACTGATCCAGGTCAAAAAAGGGCAAAGATCAGTGCCCTTAGCACACACTAAATCCTAAATACTGCTCTATAAACAAGTAATCTTTTATGCCACTTCAGAGCAATTATTTGAAGCTATGCGTATCCCTTCATGTTCATATCACCAGAAATCATGCAATGCAGAAGAAAATTTACAGTGTACAGTAAATTAATTAGATATTACATATGATTTGGTAAAGTTTTGCACATTTTATTGGTTCAGAAATGACTGTGTGGCCTTTTAAAAAAAAAATGTTGTCAACTGCTTTTTATCACTGTATTAGAAGCACCACAATTAAACTGTGTTGTCTGTTACATGGAAACTACTAAACATATAAGTTTAGTTTAAATTACAAAGTATTAAAAATCAACATGTGTAAATAAAGCTCTGTAAAAATTATGTAGTGTGATGTAGTGTGATGCAAACCTGCGGTCTTCACGCTTGGGCTAAATACAGGAAATATGTTAAGTAAGTAAACAGGTCAAGTTCAAATCACAGGTGTGTGGGACAGACCCACAGTAAAAAAAAGAAAAAAAAAAGACGTATGAACCACTGCTGCACTGGCCACACGTTGTCAGCAAGGGTGCAGGAATAAACAAAGAAGATGATGATGAAGATTCAAAACACAGAGTTTAATAAACATTGACACAACTACACACAAGCTAACTTAAAAATAGACCGGACAGACACTGATACGTCTCAATTCGCCTACTTATACTACTCCCTAAAAGTATGTACTCTTTTTGTGAAGAAAAATAAGATACTTTTGAATGTGTAGCAAAAAAGTAGACATGCTTTTGGACATACTATCATCATACAACTGCGTCTTTAACGGTTGCTCTCTGTCGCTTAGTTACATCCTTTCACACAAACTGACCTGTCAATCATCTTGTCACAGTTAAAATCCTTCGCATTTCATTTAATTTCATTTAATTCCATACCGTATCGGAGAGAAATGCAGAAGCACGTTAATCTGCAGCCGCGGTTTTTCATGCGGAAAACTATCCTCATATTAAGCATGATGATGCATTTAAAAGTTAATGGTCAAATGGATCTTCATAAAAGTCCATATTGTTATTGCAGATGAAATATAACACGGATAACATTTAATAGGGCCTATATATATTTTTTATCAGGTTGATTAGTGATTGATTAGTCACTCAAACTTTTGTCTAAACCTCTCACCATCGGTCGCGGATATTCGCCATGTTTTGTAGTTTTTTTTAGTTTGTAGTTCCTCCTCCAAAGCGCAATGGCTTGTGGGCAATATTAGCCTTTAGAGTGAGCACGGATCCACACATAGACAGTAAAAGAAATGGACACAGCGACCCCATTTCAACGGAGAAAAGTGAAGCCAATTAGAAGCACTCACTTCCTGATGGCTGAGCGTACTCGCAGGCTCAAACTGAGCTTGACGACGTAGATGTGACGTGAGCAACCTGTCTGACAGTTGTACGTCTTCTAGTAGCTGTGCCAAGAGAAATCTGAATCATTCCCTTTCGAATCTTGCAGAGAAGGAGAGCGTGAGTAGGAGCTGTTCATGAGCTCGCAGCAGGAGCAACTTTATGACTCTCTATGGGCTTCTCCCTTGACTTTATGCCTTCACGTCCCCCCGATTGCCCGCGAGCTTCTCCTCCTGTCTATACGGTAATTTCTCTACTGTGCGACAGAGAGTCGCGTGGTTATGATGCAATCATTAGCCTATTTTTACAAAAACGGCCTCTACATAACCTAAGATACAAAGTAATGGAGCCTTTTATACATTGTTGTGTTTCTTTAGAAATAAATAATGGTCAAATGGAGTCTTTGGGTGCCTAAGATGTAAAGTTCTTCGCTGTCAAAGTGACGCCAAAATGAATGGGAGTCAATGGAATGCTAACAGCAGGTGATGGTCTGCTACAATGGCGGCCCCCAAGGGAAGCTTCAGTTTCCGGCTGATGGATTACCCCCTTGGAAATAGTAGACCATCCGGGGACTTCTGGCATACTCTTTTTAACATACTATGCTTTGGGACACACTTATTTTAATCTCTCATACTGTTTAGGATGGATAGTATGGACATTGAGATGCGGGGTGAGTGAAGGTGAGGAACTAATGTAGTACAGCTGGGATGATGATTAGTATCAAAGTAAACAGATGAGTGGTGGAAAACAATGGAACATGTGTTGAATGAAAACAAACTAAAATTCAATGAAAACAAAACTAACAAACACAACTGATATATCGTGACAGTACCCCCCTGTAACGAATCACACAATAATAATATACATAAAATGTATTTAAGGGGGGCCGGAAGGCCAATTTAGCTCAAAAGGAATGATTCATCGATTTGCAATGAATCTTGACCGAATCACTATGGAACCGAGCAAATGACTCGTTTAGAGTTCATTTGAACGGGCCGTAATTATAACCTTGGCAACAGATATGAATATCCAATCTATAGTGAAACACTATGTATTAGCAAGGTAACTTTAGATCGACAGTACAAGACATTAAATGTGCAAGCACAACACAAGGCAAATATCTTTTCAAATATATTGACGACTTTATTAACTATTCTAAACACATAAAACTAAGGTCTAAACACAATCACACACACGCATTCATAAAAGGCGCAGAGGAAGAGAGAGAGAGAGTGAGTTTTCAGAGTGAGATGCACTTTGTAAGACATGACCTGAACGAACCACCAAGCATTAATTTAAACCTTCGTTTCTTAGACAGGTTATTCAATTTACATTTAAAGCACCAGTTCAGTTAGAGTCTGGAGTAGCTGCTACTTGCTTGTCTTTGCGTTGCTTAGGGAGTTCCCTTTTTGCGGTGCTTCGTCGAAGGGGTTTCCCGGCCGGGTCCGTGTGGCTGGTTGTCTTTGAAGTGCCTGGATGGAAGTTTCTGAACAGCCGGTCACGTGTAATTGGCAGGCAAATAAGAGTCTTTACAGTTCGAAGCGCGTTGCAGGAGAGACGTTTAAACGAACTTCGCAGCAACTTAACTTTAAACCGAGACTTTTATGAAAAAAGAAAATAAAGGAAGAAATGAAAGTAAGACGAGTTAGATGGCTTGAATGAGCTGTTTCAACCCCGATCTTGATGGGTTATTTGTCTGCTGGTCTAATTTGGTCTGGTCGATGTAGAAGCGTGCGAACACGCTCTTTGTTGTTTTCAGAGAGAAGCACGTACAGGAACACTCTCTTGCTGTTGCTAGAGAGAGGCGCAAAACTTAATTCAACCCCGAACCGAACTCAAAACCGAACGGCAACCCCGAACTGCTCTCTGAACCGAATTTCTTCCAACTCTTCTAACTCCTTTGTTCGGGTCTTTAACTTAAAAGTTAGTCCAACCTCTTTTGGAGAATTCTGACCAATGAGACAATGGCATCATTTTAGGAGGTGGATCGAGTTCCTTCTTATCGTTAACTGGGATCTGCTTGGGTTCCAGCACTTAGCAGAGGACAAGAGACCCCAGTTTAAACATTATAGATTATTATAATCATACAAAACATTTTACACAGATTTCAAACAAGCCACCTTTTGAATTAAGGGCATACGATTCTTTTGATTGGAAGCACGATACTCTTTCATCCATACACACAGTTATATCACAATTACATGATTTATATGTGATCTAAGCATAATACAAACATGAATTGTAGGAACAACAAGAATTATGATGTTTGATTTTAAGTCCACTGAACATTGTTCTGCGTGAGTTTTAATGGGTTTGATATGTAAGTCTGTGTAAGTCTCTCACGTTCCATGAAAGCGTGGTCTGTCTTACATCGCTGTCCTGCTCAGCAGTGGTGATGCTGAGGGAGGTTAAAGGTTGTCAGGCCCCTTGGTGGTCAGGCCTCGTTTCACCATTTTTGAGCAGCTTTGTCTGGCTTAAGGATGAAAACAGTGACACGTTCTTCCTGTTTAGGCTTATCTCTGGGGCCATAAAAGTCTTCTCTGGGGGGTTTTCTAGACAATTTGGAGCCAGTCTTGTGACTTTGGAATGTAGTATTCAGATCCGAAATGCTGAATCACATTTGAATGAATCCCATGAGAGATTAGAAAGATTAATTTGTGTTTGGTTCATCCTTAAAGTCTCTACACCCCTCAGGGAAGGCGAAACCTCACGAGGAGAAGGAGGATTAGGAGGCGGACGAAGGGATGGTAACAGGATGACGACAAAACCCTGGCGGCGATGATGGAGAGTCCCCAATGCCACAGACCCAGAGCACAGCAGGGACGACAGCCCACAGCGGAGTTGAGGGAGGGAGGAGCCAAGGTGTTGATGAGATTGTCGACATCTGGGAGATGACCGACAGAGGCAAAGCTGAAGGATCCAAGGGCGCAGGCTGATGGTACTGAGATGGTAGGCTGAGAGCTGATGGTACTGAGTGCCCGAGGACTGAGGCGGAGCCGGTGTGACTGAGGACCGAGGTGTACCTTAAGGGAAGGAGGAACCTGCTGTAGCCGTAGGGGTGGAGAGACGGAGCGCAGCGGACGGCTAGCAGGTCTGTGGTGGAAGAAAAGGGCACCTGACCAAGGGGGAGCCGGTGGGATGAGGAAACCCGGCGAAGCCGAGTGAACTAAAAATCCATGAAAACAAAACTAATAAATAAAACTTATATATTCTGACAAATATGAAGTAAACCTAGTGGCTTGACCTGAGAGACTGAAACGTATTTCTAGAAATGCCATTTGAATAGGATTTCAAACCACATATGGATGTAGCTCGAAATGGATTTGTAAAAATCTGACAGTCTGAACGTAGCCCAAGGAGCAATTATGAGAATGTGTCGGCAGTATTGCACCTGTATTTATAGAGGATGATTGCAGACAGGTGGAGCTTGTTAAATTTGATATATGGTCTCCTGACAGCTTGCCCCATAGTGAAGCTGACCTATAGTGGAGTGTTGACCAGGATGAAATAGTACAGCTGATTAGAAGAGATGGTCTTCACTGCAGAACATGAAATCCAGGGGGAGGAGTTGGATCCAGATCCAACTCCTCCCACCTTACCTCCTAAACCTACCCATCTTCGCCCCCTGATCCCTAACCCCACCCCTAATCCTACCCATCTCCACCCCTTAGATCTGGATCCAACTCCGCCCCCTGGATCTCGTGTACTGCAATGAGGTGCTACTGGATTAGAAAGCATCTAATCATAGCAATATGGATATGTATTCACCAGCTCTGCAATTCGGCACTACGGGCAAGTCAAATCACATTAATTGATATAGTGCTTTAAACAACAGATTGCTTTAAAGCATGCAGCTTTACAGTATTAAACATGTCTGTGTTACTTTCAATTAGAATTACAACTTCAATTTCTACTATAAGGCAACTCTTTAGTGTGTTCATGTTTTTACTCGGGTTTTGATGGAATGAACAGAAGAAATGAACCGGAGAACATTTACATTTCCAAGAAGGCAGAGCACATCTACCTTTAAAGCATATGCATATTAATAATTGAGTATAATAAAATGTTTAAATAAAATATTATGTCCTGAATATTTGTAATATGCAGAGAGCACTTAGTAAAAACAAAAAGGCAGTGCTATATTATGAATATAGTCACTCCACTGTGAGTCATGCCAAACAACTCCCTTCAGCCATTACAATATTCACAAAATAGTTTATTTCTCGTGCATAGTGTTTGGTGTAAATCTAGACGCCCTCATATCAGTTTGTAAAAAACACTCTTCTCAGGATGTATGTGGGAAGTGTCATGAACATCACACTCTGGGCAGTTTCTGCAAGGGTTATCTTATTACATCATACTTTAACCTAAATCTGCAGATTCAGATGACAATACAGATTACATTATTCAGATGTACAGTACTAGTCTGTGTTAACTATTAATGTATAATACAGTAGTTGCTAATGCTATTTAACTTGCAGATAAAACTGTATTCCTCTAACCAGAGCATATAGTTTATAGTTACTCTTATAGTACACTAGTACTAGTTACTACTAAACATAGCTTTTTTTTAGTGAGTACAATCCTCCTTGACACTTTATTTCTGAATTCTGAAAAATATTGTTGCAACAGTGTAATTTTTATTTTTACAATATACTTTAATATTATAAACTTGTATATTATTTTATGCATACACTATTATATAATTTAACCTGTTATGATGTTCTTTTTGTAAGTCTTTTTACCATAAAGGGCACAAGGATGCAAAGGCACATGACACTTCTGCCTTGTGGTTGAGGTGTAAAATAGTTTCCAGCGAACTTCTTAGAGAACAAATGTAGGCCAGTGCTGTCATTCTTGTTCAATACATTATTTGAATTTCTTGTTCACAAGCAATCCAGTGAATTCATTATTTTATGTTTTATCAATTTTGTGATCACACAAACATATAAACATCAACTTCAAAATTAGTATAAACTCCATTAAACCCTTCGACCTAATTTTGCATTGCCACCCGACCATTGACTAAAGGGCAGAAGATCTACTCCACTGCTTTTGGTGTGCGGATACTCGTGCCTCTAGTGTTTATGTTAAAAGATCATCTTTGTCTATTTGCACTTTCCACTTTTGCTATATCTTACCTGGCTGTCACATGACAGAAGTTTATACTTGCAGAGCACTGCTTATATTAGTGCACCATTATTCGTTACCAACAAAGCTGTTTCAGTGGAATATTTTGGATAATGTGAAACAGTCATCATTTAATCAGTATCTCTCAGTGCTATTTAGGCCTAATAAAGACACTTCCTGTTTCTCTATGCAGTTTTAGGTCAGAAGCTTTGTGATTCCAACCCAGGATGATAACTGCCATGATTTTTCCATACATGTCTACTTTTTTTTTTTTGACAGCCCTCCCACTCTTCGAGATAATATTTACTTCATGAACATAAGGTCTTACTTAGTGTAGTTTCAGTCTCAGACAACATGCCCACAGACCACCCACAAGTCTGTTTACTGACTGCCCCAAAAATGCCAAATACTGTCTGAAAGTTTCAAGTTCCAGACATGTTTTTCTGGCTTCTATGCGATTTCCAGCTATTTGGGTACAAATGGAAACAAAATTGTTTTCCAATGGCTTTTGAGGAAGAACTAATCACTGGATTTGCTAAAGTTTGCCAGGTTTAGTGTCATCAAATCTTTGAAAGACATTCATAGTTTTGTTAGAGGCACTTATCAACTAAACACTGACAACTTCTTATTGACAATCTGTGTATTCTGCTTTACTTCTGTTTGTGAAATATTCCTAATCACTTTTGAAGGAAGAGAATAAAACAAAGTGTCTATTAAGTTCCTTGTTTTTTGTGCAACTGATTGTGAAACGACAGTGCTTGTTGCTCCATGTCATACTAATAATATGATATTAACTACTAATGATAAATCCACCTGTAAATGGTACATAAAAACAAAACAAACTGTGATTGGTCGCTTTATATATCAGTCAGACAGACTCTTCCTGTGTAAGTGGGTGGTTCTTCACTAGAATAAGCTACAATGTGGAGCAAACTGTCTGATGTTTGTCAAAAATCTGGGTATCTGTTGTATTAGTGAAAAATATCATACAACATAAATTATCAAACCAAATTGATTGAATGTATGTACTTCTGTTTAAAAAAAAACATAACATAACAACATAACATGTTGTGTTGACTTGAAAATGTAACTGTCCAGAAAATGGTAGTCAGTCATTTAAAGCAAATGTTGTATTTACTTGCTTTCGCTGTGCTAATTGCAAGGGCTGTTAAAGCAGATATAAATTAGAAGTAAATTCAGGTGAAAGCCAGGACAGCAGTCACTCGGTGAGAACGTCAAGAGCGCGTAAGTTGTTTTTTCTTAATATACAGTTCTCCTGTTGCTCTGTTTACCATTTGTCAAGTAAGTAGGGCTATTTTCGATTCTTTGCTTCTTTGTAATTTTTATCTTCACTAAATATCTTTATTTTAATTAGTCGCGTTCCTATTTTGAATATCTGCCGTCTTAAGGGTTGGAGTCTGTTTGTTATTGTAGCACTTAAGTACTGCTGTTCATAACAGCTAGTTTCGATTTGGGCCATTGTCGGGATACTTGCTTTCGCTGTGCTAATTGCAAGGACTACCACAGCTGTCCTCACTCAGACGATTGATAGCATTATTTCTATGTAGTGTGCGCGCTGTCGCGGAAGCGTCAGCGGAAGCATTCAGCTCTCGTGTTCAGCCTCCTCGTGTTAAGACCGACTCGGGTAAAGACCTGCGACTCTATCTGCGCGACTCCACTGAGCAAGGACACCTGCAAGGCACTTAAAGTATCTTCTTCACCCTTTCCTTTCCTACCTTTATCTTATTTCCCATTATCATTATGTGCTTTGAACACATTCCTGTTGTCTCTCGACAACGCTCTCTCACCACGCACAGAAGGCAGCGCAATACTGCTTATCTGCGCCCGTTTCTTTCATCCTCACACTCACCTCTCACTCTTTCTATGGGTCTATGGAATTGTCAATCAGCAGTCAATAAAGCTGACTTCATTCCAGCCTTTGCATCTCATTCTACTCTTAATATCTTGGGCTTGACTGAGACCTGGATCCGTCCAGAAGACTCAGCAACCCCTGCTGCTCTCTCTAACAACTTCTCTTTCTCTCACACACCTCGCCAGTCCGGGAGGGGTGGGGGCACTGGTCTTCTTATTTCTAACAATTGGAAATATTCACCTCTCTCTTCTCTATGCAATAACAACTCATTTGAATATCATGCTATTACACTTACAACTCCCATGAAGATCCATATTGTAGTTATTTATCGCCCCCCAGGTCAACTAGGAAGCTTTGTAGAAGAGCTGGATGTGTTGCTGTCCTCTCTCCCTCAGGATGGCATCCCACTTGTAGTCTTTGGCGATTTCAACATTCACCTAGCGAAGCCGTATGCAACAGACTTCATCTCTCTCCTAGCCTCTTTCGATCTCAAACGGCTCATCACCACCGGTACTCACAAGTCAGGCAACCAACTGGACCTGGTTTACACACGCAACTGTATCACAGACAACATTTTGGTGAAACCTCTCCAAGTTTCAGATCATTTCCTCATTACTTTCAATCTACAACTCACTACCCATGCTCCACCAACCTCCCCACCATTTACTTTCAGATGAAACCTGCGCTCACTTTCTCCATCCCATCTTTCCTCTGCTGTGTCATCTTCTCTTCCCTCACCCTCACATTTCTCATCTCTGGATGTGAATACTGCAACGGATACTTTATGCTCCATCCTAACCTCTTCTTTAGACAATATCTGCCCTCTCTCCTCTAGGCCAGCACGCACCACTCCCTCTAACCCCTGGTTATCTGAGGTTCTTCGTGAACACCGGACCAAGCTCAGGGCAGCGGAGAGGAAATGGCGCAAATCAAAAGACACATCTGACCTCAGTAGGTATCAATCTCTGCTCTCTGCCTTCTCTGTTGACGTTCACGCCGCAAAATCTTCATATTTCCACAACAAGATCAACAGCGCCTCTAACACACGTTCTCTGTTCAAGACATTCAATTCTCTCCTCTGTCCACCTCCACCACCACCCACCTCCTCTTTAACTGCTGATGATTTTGCTAACTTCTTCACTAACAAAACTACCACTATCAGCAGTCAGTTCTCAGCACAGGAACCCAGACTAACCTCTCCCACAGCCAATAACCTTCTCTCCTCCTTCACTCCACTAACCGAGGAAGAAGTATCTAAACTTCTCCTCTCCAGTCATCCTACCACCTGCCCTCTAGACCCCATCCCCTCACACCTTCTACAAGCCATCTCTCCCACACTTCTACCAGCTCTCACACACATTATCAACTCATCCCTCCACACTGGCATTTTCCCTACAGCATTTAAGCAGGCTCGGGTAACCCCTCTGCTTAAAAAATCAACATTAAACACATCACTTCTAGAGAACTACAGACCTGTCTCTCTCCTACCATTCATTGCAAAAACACTTGAACGAGTTGCTTTTAACCAAGTATCATCCTTCCTGTCTCTGAACAACCAGCTGGATGTCAACCAATCTGGCTTCAAGAAAGGACATTCAACTGAGACTGCATTGCTGTCAGTCACGGAAGCCCTGCGGATCGCAAAAGCTGCTTCCAAATCATCAGTTCTCATTCTACTGGACCTGTCTGCTGCCTTCGACACTGTGAATCATCAGATCCTCTTGTCCGCCCTCTCATCACTGGGCATCACTGGAACCTCCCTCAACTGGTTTGAGTCCTATCTCACAGGTAGGTCTTTCAAGGTCACATGGAGAGGTGAGGTATCCAAAGCACATCAACTGACCACAGGCGTTCCTCAGGGTTCAGTTCTCGGACCGCTCCTCTTCTCCATTTACACCACATCACTGGGACCCATCATACAGGCACATGGTTTCTCTTACCATTGCTATGCTGATGACACCCAGCTCTACCTCTCATTTCAACCAGATGATCCCACAGTAGCTGTACGGATCTCAAGCTGTCTGGCGGACATCTCGGCATGGATGAAGGAACATCACCTGCAGCTCAACCTGGCAAAGACTGAGCTTCTCGTCCTCCCTGCCAATCCGTCTCTTCAGCACGACCTCACTATCCAGGTAGATTCATCCTCAATCACCCCATCAAGGTCGGTCAGAAATCTTGGAGTAATCTTTGATGATCAGCTGACCTTCACAGACCACATTACAAAGACAGCTCGATCATGCAGGTTTGCTATGCACAACATCAGGAAGATCAGGCCTTTCCTAACTGAGCATGCAACACAACTTCTCGTCCAGGCCCTGGTCATTTCTAGGCTTGATTACTGCAATGCTCTTCTGGCTGGACTTCCATCATGTGCAACTAAACCTCTACAAATGATCCAGAATGCTGCAGCTCGTCTGGTCTTCAACGAGCCCAAAAAGGCCCACGTCACTCCTCTGCTCATCTCTCTGCACTGGCTACCACTCGCTGCTCGCATCAAGTTCAAGGCTTTGACGCTTGCTTACAGATTGACCACAGGTTCAGCTCCCTCCTACTTCCACTCACTACTACAAGTCTACATCCCTACCAGAAGCCTACGATCGGTCAATGAGCGACGGCTCGTGGTACCATCACAGCGGGGCACAAAATCACTCTCCAGAACATTCTCATTCACGGTTCCATGCTGGTGGAATGATCTCCCCACCCTCATCCGGAATGCAGAATCCCTGACAACATTCAAAAGACAGCTGAAAACTCATCTCTTCCGGGAGCACTTAACTTAAAAAAAAAAAAAAAAAAAAAAAAAAAAAAAAAAAAAATCCTTTCCTCTAAATCCTCGCTTGCCTGCCTTATGCTACTCCGAGCTATGGCTGAACTTTGTATTTTGAGCACTTCTTGCGTTGCTTTTGCCTCTTCACGATGACTCGCTTGGTTTAGTCCTCAGTTGTAAGTCGCTTTGGATAAAAGCGTCTGCTAAATGACTAAATGTAAATGTAAATGTAAAATGTAAATGTATTTTTTTTTAATTAGCTTGTTGAAAATGTGTTAAATGATGACCTCACTGCAGCTTGTGTCAAATCACAATAGCAAGCAACATTAAATCCACCATCAGAAAAAGTTACACTTTATCTTCCCTCATAATGACAAGCATGTCATTGATCAAATAAATGTACAGAAACCTAAAAGTGAAATGACACTGTTTGATCGGGCCAGGAAATTCATTGGAACAGTTTTAAATGATTCATTACTCAACGTTCTATTGAATAATCTTTGCACTGATGATGTGATGATGAGATGATGATGATGATGGTGATGATGACACATTGTGCTGTTTTAAAATAGGCATGGACCAAAACCAGTATATGAAAGACAGGAGACTAAATAAAACAAGCCTATTTTGGTCTGTTTGCTTCATATCTACTTCATCTATGACGCTAACAGAGGCGGAAAAATGATACAACGGTCTGTGCACGTGTTCTTTCAACTGCTTTGACCAGTGGAATTTATTCACCACATACATAATTTACCTACAAACCTGATCGTACAGATCTTTCCATTCTCATACACAAAAGATTATATAATAAAATATCACAGGTCATGCTATATTGTCAGGACAGTCACTGCTATAGAGGTGTTTTTAAGCACAAGTGCTTTATTGCTTTTTCACATTTATTCATTTTCATTGTAATGTTATATTGCTAAGCAAATTCATCAAATTACATATTTCCTATGGACAATATAGCCTATGATGAAATGTTGCTATGCAGAAAACATAACTATATGTACAGTAAGCCGCACAGTGATATGGCTGAAGAGGTGTTTTGCATCAACATCCAGAACTTGAACCATCCATTTTATAATTAGTTTTAAACTGTGGTGATCTCTGTATTCTTATATCCCTTTTTCATTTTCAACCTCATTGAAGAAGTCCAGTCAAAACGGTGAGCAAAGGTCATCATTAAAGGTGTTTCAAATGTGCTTAAAGCTTTTACAATTAGAGTCAAGTGCTTTTGTGAAAGAAGCATAGAAATAGACAGCTGCACATGTTTTAGCATTGCTCCACAAATGTTTTCTATGGTACAGAGGGTCCTTGAATACAGGAAGTGTGTGGGTTATGAGGCTTGTCTCTCAACTCATCAAAGAGGCTGTTCGCTGTTGTAATGTACGCTACTGAGTTTACAGTCTGAATTTAAAAGAAAAAATTAGTCCGGCCTCTACATTAATTCAAAATAATTGTGCATATGAATTTTGGGTGCATTTACACCATACAGGCCTTATATAAAGAAAGAGTAATTTATGCCTTAATAGCATGAAGCAATGGCAATAAATAATTATAATAAAACATTTTTAGAAAAAAAAGAAAAGTTTTTAGAAAGATGACATTACCTGCACGCTGGTGTGACGTGTTAAACTCCATCTAAAACATTTGAAATAATTATACATATTGCTTTCATGATCTCGTATTTAAGAAACATGGAATATATGTAATATATCAAATTAATTTACACTATAGGACCTTTTGCTGTTAGTAAAAAAAAAACCCACAACTTAAGTCAACTACCCATACAGTACTTTTCAAATAAAATGTAAGAAATATACAATTCTGAATATTCTGGATAATCCTTATGTTGTCTCAGAGTAGCTGTAATAATCTTAAGTACTTTAAGCTGTTTCACGTTCTGATCATCACTTTGCTCTCTTGAGCTCAGGGGTTCTCGGCGGTGTCCCACTCTCATGTAACCACTTCCCCTCGTTCCTGTCTGCAGACTCTCTCAGTTGATCAGAAGTGCTTGACATGTTGAAGGGAGAGTGAGAGCTTTAACCTTCTGCGATCATGAAGGTCTTTCAAACCAGAATCCTGCATCTAAATATATGGGTGTTCATTTATTTACTGACTTATGCAGGTATGTTGTAACATTGTTGTGATTGTTTGTTGGGTTTTGGTGTTGTGTGATGTCCTTGTGTGTGTTAGCGGCGGTGACTAAGGACATGAGCAACAGGTGTGTCTTATGAGCTTTTGGATGCATGTGTTCACACTTGTGTTTTACCTTCTGATGCAGTTATTGTCTTTTCATTAGATTATTCCAAATCAAATCAAGAGCCAAGGATTCGGCAGCACATCCACAAAACAGTGTTTGTGGGGGAAACAGTTACACTTCACTGCAACAAAACCCCACATGATGATCATTTAACATGGAAAATGAACAGCTCTGTTATTTTTAGTTATGACTCGACCAATAACAGAACTATGAGAAACTTCAGCTCAAACAGGATTCACATCAACACAGCCGTTCCAAGAGATTTAAAAATACATCAAATACAAGCGTCTGATGCAGGAAACTACTCCTGTTATCCAGCAGCAATAAGATGGACATTAACAATAACAGGTTATTCCATGATTTCATTTGTTGCTTCTTCAAAAACAATTGCATTTATTATAGAATAAATATAAGTATGTTTGTAACCAGTGACTAGTATCTAGAAGAGTGCTGGTCGACTGATATCATGTGTGTTTGACTCTTTTGTGTGTCAGAAAACAGACCAGCATCACCCAAACAAATGCCTCTCTACATCATCATCATCTCATGTTCTGGAGTTATTATGGTCTTTCTGATAATCACCATCAGCTTCTGCATTCACAGGTGAGAGACATTAACACACTATAAACTGATGAGATCGTTTATTGATTTTAGATTTCATGTATGATGAAGTGACAGTGACCTTTTCATAAATATTAGTAAATATTTGACACACCAGTATGCATATATTTATTTTATCTCTGCTAATTTTATAGATAGAAAAGATGATGAGTAAATATATGCAAATCACATCTCAGTAGTTGTTGTGGTAATATTACACCTTTTTCAAATCTGAGAACAACATGTGATACTGTAAGTTATGTTTACAGGAGATGGAAAAACAGAAAAGATTTAAGTCACAGAGAAACAGGACAGGACTTTGTGAGTTTTTCCCCCATCACTTAAATAGTGAATAAGTTGTAAATGGTCCTTTTCATAAAAACTTAATTTTCTTATCTGTTAGGATTGATTTAATTTCTCATTTCACTTTAGTCACAGGCACCAGCCAGAGGGAGGATACAGACTCAAACCAGTCAGTACTTTGAGAGATACAACTCGGTGTATGGACAAGTATGATGTCATTTTTTCTTTTCTTTTCAGAAAAGTTAAACATTTTACATCAGATAACTTTTTGATATTTAAGTAGCAATTGCCTGTGTAACCTAAGTCAATTGAACAAGTACACAAGGGCAGGGCTGGACTTTTGCACACACTGGTGCTACAGAGGTTGAAAGTTTTGTATAGCACAGGCCACACAGTGTAGCACAAGTATAAAAAACGTGTTACCATCTCTGAAAACAGCCACGAGAAGTGCAGCCCATCACCTAAACAGGCATGTGACTGACAAAGGGCATTAATCTTCCATACAGGACACACAAAATACAAACCTTAACCAGAAATATTTTCAGACACATTTTCTTTATTTGCCAAAAATGGCAGACTGCAGGAAAATGGCATGCTCTTGCTCAACATTAGGTCATTTTCGTTTATATAGCCCAATATCACTAATCACAATCCAAACAACATCCATTGTTTTGGCTGAGCACTTGAAAATACAGCTTAATATTCCTATTAAAGCAGCACTAAGTAAGAATTCCGTTTTTGTCAAACAGCGACCCCTAGAGTCGCTGTGGAGTACTTGTACTGTCGTGAATAGCACTCACGCAGAGATGGCTCGCACTCACGGCCGGATCCCCTCCCCCTGTACACCGTTACCTGTTCAGTAGGATGGACGCTGTAACGAGTGGAAATAAGGTATGGCCCCTTTAAGAGTTGCGCGCGCCCTGTTTAACTGTCGGCAGTCTGTATTGTATGTGCGCCTCGAACACCACATGTATACGGCGCCGGGTTATTTCTGTTTGATGCTCATTTTATCAGAATTTTATCAGATCTGTTTTTTGCCGTAAAGCAATTCATTACCTCGCGAGACCTGATATCACACGATACTTCCTAATACTGAGGGCGGCGGCTCGCCGGCCCAAAGTTGCAAGGGTGGTTTTGCGGCTCACAGGCACCAGGGGGGTGCGAGACGACCACCATTAAACACGAAATCAGTAATATAAACATGACAATGACTCCAAAGCTGTTCGGTTAAGGTAAAAAAAAGTTACTTAGTTCACCTTTAATCATTAGAAAGTTCTAAAGTTTTATCAAATATTATGATACAAATCTGTGACGGTAGTTTCTTAATTTTTGTCAGGAAATCTTATGCATCCACTGAGCGAAAAAAATAGATTTGCATTTGTTTATTTCAAACATCTCTAGAGAGTTTTTTTTTAACCCAAAATAGGGTGTTGTGAGCATTTTTGAGTACATGCATGCAATGTAATGTATGTTTCATTCATACTTGCAGTCGGAAAGCACTCTCGTGCTGAAAGACAAGTGAGACTCAAAGCCATAAAACTTATGATAAAAAGGCATTCAGATATCGCTGTAGCAGAAAACAACACATATAGACATGTTTTGACTGATGAAACAGGAAGACAATAAATGGTTTATCTGTGTTCTTCTAGCAGGTATTTTCACAAAAATAAAGTATATGTATAATGCAATGCTAATCGACATAGTCTTTATCACTGTATAGAATACTATAAAAAAATATATAATTTGGCTTCATTCTATGATATGAAGCCACTTCAGGTAAGATCACAAAATGAAGTTATATCAAACACTCGAAGCTGACAATACGAAGTGAGTAATAAAAGCATGTCATTAAATGTTCTCTTTTGTTGGATATGTCACACTGTACAGCCAATGTATGTCACATGTATAACACCCTTGCTGTGTAATTGGAACATTGTGGTCAAACCATTTAAAGTGTTCTAACGGAGCTCGCTTGACCAATATTTTTTTTTTTTTAATATAAAATTCTCTATGTGTCATGACTCATTGCACACAATAAATTATGATGTTTACGGAAACCTCAATATCTTGGCTCAAGGTGGTCCTTACCCCCATGAACATGAACTGGTCTTTAGAGCACATTACAAGGTGCATGCCCACATAATAAGTCTGCTCATCTTTGTTTCTTAGAATTAACTTTTTCTTTTCTTCTTCTTCTTCCTTTTTTTTTTTGATAAGCATGAGAGTGCTTTTTTAGGTGGGGGGCCAGATAGTAATTCAGCTGCTGCATTCAGCACTCAGCATTCAGCATTCAGCTCTAAATTGCTAAGTTTAAGATTCCATTGTTTACAGAGTAAGCGTTAGTAGAAATCGGGAGGAGAGCCCACTTTACTCATGCATTTTGAGAACTTAACAGATAGTGTTTCTCAGGCAGGGGGGGCTGGGAGCCACTAGGGGGAGCCACTAACTTCTGAGAAGGACATAAAAAAGTAATAGCATCTCCCCCTTTGTTCTAGACAATATTCAAATGTCCTTTTATCTAGGCTGATTCATACTTCTACAGTTCTGTAGTAATAAAAATAAGTAAAACATGTCAGTTTAATGTTAGTATATTGAAAAAATATATATTGAGGTTTCCGTAAATATCTGTTGTACGCCATGAAACAAGGACAGCTACTGTGGTTAAACCAAGTAAAGTCATATTAATTGCAATGCTCCCGAATAAATTTTAGACCACTTGAGATGGACTGATCCAGTGGTAGCGTATGTGATAAATATAACAAGCTAAATGGGGAAAAAATGGTAATGTAAATAATGTATTTTGTGAACTTATTTCTAAATGTGAATTTTTTTATTGTAAAGCATATTTTGGATGATTGTACATATGTAAAACCATGATTAAAAAAATAAATGAAATATCTTTCTACCTTTCTGTCAGACAGTGCATTAGTGAAATAAATCCAGTCTATGAGAAATTATTACAACCAAAATGTTACTGATTTTGAGTGTTACCAATATAAAAGACAGAAAAGACATGAAGTAAAAAAAAAAATGAACATAATATTTTATATTTTTTTAAATTACATTTTACAGTAAAGTTAATATAAGTGCACATACATTTTAGTCCAGACCAGTAAGCTATTTTAAGGGGGGAAAAAATTATATTAAGATATAAATTAGATAATTAGATCATCTCATTCATTAGAAACAACTCAAACCAGAATCTACATTCAAACCATATGGGAAAAGTTTTTAATGTGGGTTTTATCATGTATGACGTTGAAAATAATCAAAATATTTGAGTGAGTGTGCAGTTCAACTTTTTACTTGGAGAGAGAGATTTACATACATCTTCAAATGTATAATATGTCTATTATAAATATGTCTTTTGTGTGTTCACACCATAGACTGTAAAAAAAACAAGTTCACGTATTTTCAATATCTATAATGTTGCTCGAGAAAACATGTGGAGTAGGCTATGTTTTAATGCAAGGAGTAAACAGGGTCTTACCAGAATCTCACGCAGGCTAAAGACAGGCAACAAAAGAAAATTAAAAAGAAAATTAATTTTTAAATGAGTAGAGAAGACTATGGGGGCAGCTAAACCTACGTGGTAAACGTGGTAAGCTAAATTTCAGCCAGATAGAACATAAACCTGACCGTCAAGAACTTTTTGTCTATCGAAATAAATTATAGACCCACCCGTTGATATATAGAAATGAATTGATATCTACTTACCCTATAGCTCTATCGAGCTAATCGTTTATAAATAATAAATGTTGCATCATTGATAAACAACAATAACTTTAGCAGATTATTTAACATAGCCTACAAATGACAGAATTATCATTTTTTGTCCGATTTTCATTCTAACTGTCACAATTCCAGACTCTGGAAGTTCCCTCTCTAGTCACCAGAGGGCGCCCTCGCCCGAATATTAACTCCCTTCATTACATTCATCTCTCACAGCCGCTCTGACTCTAATCACCTCCTCCAGCTGTTCCCCATCTCCTGGGCTTTTCATATCCTCAAATGGTTTGTGAGACTCTGAATGTCACGCGTACTTGAGTTGTAGTAGACAAAGCGGCGCAGCTCAGCAGAATAGGGTTATATTTACATGCAGTATTTTTGTGCTAAGCTTAAATATTCACAGACCATGTCGCGATTGGATTTATTGCACAGTTCTACTTTCCATGTATTCATGATCATCCATCCATTATTTTGCGTGTTGTACGTGACATCTGCGTTATGTAAATTTCATTTTCATGACTGGATTCCGGGGTTCCCTCTGCATCACGTAAATCGGGACATACCTTTATCTGCAGGGGGGATGGTGTCCTATATCCTCCTTTTGCAGCCACTTTGCGTCCACATTTGTTGCAAATTGGATATCTATCCTCGAGGACAACCACGCCTTTTTTCTACAAAGTATTTTCATACTGGCCATAATTCGCTTGGCGCTTCGGTTTCAGCTTCAGCTGGGTCTGCGTCACCTTTTTTTGCGCGTATGTTCTCCCGCCCTTCAACCAATGCAGTAGTTTCCGGAGTGTTTTTTTTTTTCTTTTATTATTTTTTACTCAGTAACGGATATGATTTCAAATGTAGCGAAGTACAATACTTCAAAGAAAACATACTTAAGTAAAAGTAAAAGTACAGATTTTAAAAACTACTTAAAAAAGTAGAAGTACACAAAAAAACTACTCAATTACGTAACGCGAGTAAATGTAATTCGTTACTTTCCACCTCTGGTACATGGTGACCATAAAGGGATGGACATGGTCAGAAACAATGCTCAGGTAGGCCGTGGCATTTAAACGATGCCCAATTGGCACTAAGGGGCCTAAAGTGTGCCAGGAAAACATCCCCCACACCATTACACCACCACCACCAGCCTGCACAGTGGTAACAAGGCATGATGGTTCCATGTTCTCATTCTGTTTACGCCAAATTCTGACTCTAACATCTGAATGTCTCAACAGAAATCGAGACTCATCAGACCAGGCAACATTTTTCCAGTCTTCAACTGTTCAATTTTGGTGAGCTCTTGCAAATTGTAGCCTCTTTTTCCTATTTGTAGTGGAGATGAGTAGTACCCGGTGGAGTCTTCTGCTGTTGTAGCCCATCCGCCTCAAGGTTGTGCGTGTTGTGGCTTCACAAATGCTTTGCTGCATACCTCGGTTGTAACGAGTGGTTATTTCAGTCACTGTTGCCCTTCTATCAGCTCGAACCAGTCTGGCCATTCTCCTCTGACCTCTAGCATCAACAAGGCATTTTCGCCCACAGGACTGCCGCATACTGGATGTTTTTTCTTTTTCGGACCATTCTCTGTAAACCCTAGAGATGGTTGTGCGTGAAAATCCCAGTAGATTAGCAGTTTCTGAAATACTCAGACCAGCCCTTCTGGCACCAACAATCATGCCACGTTCAAAGTCACTCAAATCACCTTTCTTCCCCATACTGATGCTCGGTTTGAACTGCAGGAGATTGTCTTGACCATGTCTACATGCCTAAATGCACTGAGTTGCCGCCATGTGATTGGCTGCTTAGAAATTAAGTGTTAACGAGCAGTTGGACAGGTGTACCTAATAAAGTGGCCGGTGAGTGTATATAGGCTATAGACGGTTTCAACGGCAACAACATAAACAAACGTTACTGCACATGCGCGCTTTTGTGGCCCAAACTTAACTTCCGGTAGAGTCAATAACAACAGAGTTCATCTGTAGAAACCATAGACTTTTTGTGAGAAAAGAGTCAGAATTGTGAGATAAAAAGTCTCAATTCTGTCTTTTTTTCTCGCAATTGCGACTTTATTTCTCAGAATTGCAACTTTATTTCTCACAATTCTGACTTCTTATCTCGCAATTATGAGATAAAAAGTCGCAATTATTTATTTATTTTTTTCTTCAGTGGCCGGAAACAAGCTTCCATAATTATCTGTTGCTTATCATGAGTTTGTTACCTGTAACGAAGTGAGTGCTACAGATCCTTGAATTCTTGCCTGGCTGCCAAGCCTCTCATCGCACAGCGGTGATCCACGCTCGCCGTCTCCCTTCGTTTTTAGGAAACCGAAATTTTTTATTTTTGATAAGGTATTTGTCCCAGAGCCTCAGGTTGCATCCCACAACACAACAACCTGAGCCCAACTTCAGTCTGCTCATCACCTTAATTTTCACTGCGTTTGTAGTCGGCGCCATATTACCAGAGAATGATATTATGATATTACCGGTTAACAAACACAGACCGGAAGTTAACTTCGGGCCAGCGCGTAACCCGGGCAACGCGCGTGCGTTCGATGAAACCGTCTATATATATATATATATATATATATACATATAAAATATTATTTAAAATATTATATATTGTATACATCAGTTACCGTAAGTTAGCTTACGTTAGTGAAGTGTTGGTCACGTAAGCTATAGCTGCAATTAACCTATTATCTTCCAATAAACATTTACTAAAACTGGCTACATAAATTATAACTACAAACTAGATTCACGAGAGGTCGGCTACTGTGTGTAAAAGAAAAAAAATACAGTAATTTCATTAATTTACCAGCGAGCGTACTTCGGAAGCACTGAAAATGAATGGGGTTCAATGGAGAAACTATCAGTGTTTGGAACTATTGGCCGCTCCACGACACGCGTTACTTCCGCATTCCAAAGTTCCTATGGCGGTCTATGGGAGTGTCGCAACTCTTTCTCTCTATGGCTCTGGTTTGAATGGTTTGAATCGACCGCTCTCCCGCCCGTTACGCCACGCCCGTCACGCCCATTTTCAGATGCGGAAGTAAAATTCTCTCACAAAAACGACTCCAGAAGCCAATGTAAGGTATTTATAAGTATATTTTAAAGAAAATGTAATTACTACATTGTTTTTCTATACATTGACTCGTTGGGTCCTCTAACCTGCAATATGCCCTTTAAGCCCAATTTATACTTTCTTCTCACGTTGATTCCTGATGGTTAAGAGGACAATTACTTTAGTCGCCCCCTGTCGTTTCACAGAATAGCACAACGGCGTCGCGAGCGCGTCGAGCATAAACGCCTCGTCCGTCTGGAGAGGTGCGCGCATAGTCAGCGGAGACTCGCGCGCTTGCGGACGAGTATAAACAAGGCTTTAGTGATAAAACACTTCCGCAAAGCATACAACTGTGCATCATCGCTCATTGCTGATCTGGAAGCCTCCTCACTCCTCGATCCTCGCCTCCTCGCGGTGCAATTAGAGAATTGAGATGTCCTTTAAGATGGCTGAGCTCGATCGGTTTCCGGGTCATAGGATGGAGGACGGAGGATCGAGGAGACGAGGAGGGATATTGAGAAGCACCCCAGGTCTAGTGATGGCAGTGTGACGCTGAAGCTTCGATACGTGCTTCGAAACCCTGAACTACAAACCCAGGGTGCTTCTCATTTCTTATTTGTGCATCCTCGTTTCCTTTCCTCGCTTCCTTTCCTCGCGTCTCAGCTCCACCCCCTGTAGGACGCGAGGGAAGGCTGCAAGGAAAAAAAATGAGGACGGAGGAATTGAATGAAAGCTTTTTTTATAGACGAATCCGACGAGCGTTCTGTGTAGGCTGCCATCTTGTGGCGACGCCATTACTGAGCTGTTACCGGTATGTAAACAAACCTCCGTGATAACCATAGACTGTGGTGATAACGCACCCTCGATGACAGCTCTATGTGACAGCTACAGCCAGGCAGAATGACTTGTTGGGTTGATGATGTTAGACAGTGGCCTCCAGTCACAGATGAAGGTACAAACGATCTTACAGATTATTTATGAAAATAGCTTGGCAAGCTAGCTAGGCTAACGTTAGTGTAGTGGCAATTTTAATGATATTTATTGATCTTTAGTAAAATATAGATGATTCAAAGAATGTCACATGTGTGTCTCTCACTTGTAGTGAGAGAAGATTCTGTTTATGTACCTGGGGAGGCAGAAGAGGGAGACACTCCAGAGAACAGACGAACAAGGACCTCTGACCTAGATGTCAGAAGGCCACTTAGTGCAGGGGGGCTTATTGGGCCAACTAGTGACGTCTATGGAAAACTACTGGGAGGAAGGCTCTGGGGGGAAGAAGGCCTTGAAACTAAGATAAAAGCTAGTTCAGTCTGTCTGGGGGTGGGTCACTCTTCTGCACAGGGTAACAACTGTGTATTAGACTGCTCCTATTCTTGCAAGAATAAATACTTCTATTTTATATAATTTGACTCTGAGTGTCTCTTACGCAGTGATGTTTGTTTGAGATGAATTTTTGCCACAACAGTTTTGGTGTCAGAAGTGATATTCCTTGGACGTGCCTCCTGGACCTGAGATCGGACGGTGTTTGGCCACCTGGACTAAGTAAGTTCCAGCTCTACCTCGTAAACTTGAGAGAGAGGGGCCGACCGATATCAGGGCCGGGAGAATCGACCACTGGAATCTAAAGAACCCGCAGGTGGCAACAGAAGCATCTCTGGTAAGAGACAGTTCAATTTATTTTCTTTTGGGTAAGTTAATTAAATTCAGTTTAATTGGGGAGAAGAGTGAAATTGAACCATATTGGCTGAAGGCTGTTTCTGTGGTACGTAATCTGAGATTAATTGAGATCTATATAGATCAAGAAATTTCAAACAGATACGAGGGAAAAATCTGAGATTAATTGAGGTCTGTAACAGAACAAGAAATTTCAAGCAGATAAATAATCTGGGATTAAGTGAGAACTGTAACAGATCAAGAGATTTCAAACAGATAGGTACCCTGAAAATTAGTTGTTCCACGACGGAGCAAATTGTTTTTAGGTACTGAGGCTAATTAGGGGGAACCAGAATTTTTTGGTAAACCATAATTAGGAGGGCACTAATAGTGCAACCCGACCGATTTGGGTTAAAAGAAAATAATCGGATTTGTTTAGGGCGCCTAACAGATTAAAGAAAACGCGCGTTGAAGAGAAATCCACAGGGAACAGAAAACAGCCAGTATGGGGATGTCTCAAAAGCAAGCTTGCAAAATTTGATACACCGGTTTTCTGTAGAACTAGGAAAGTATGGGGGGAAATGTATATTTTAGATATTGAAAAAACTGGGAAAATACCATGATCATGAGCTACCATGAGCACAAATAGACTAAGAGTGTGCGAGAATCAGTGGAACAGGGCAGCGGGACAAAAGGTTGTTGTGGCTGCGTTCAACATGTGTGTAAAAAATGTGAACAGATAATGGATTGTTCAGTTGAAGATAAAATGTCGAACTGCCAGGAGAAATAATGTTTTTTTACTTCTTTATCCAGTAAATGGATGCATGACATTAGATGTCTATAGAACTTAAATTTATATGACAAGGATTAAAGTAGCAAGAAGCAATAAGGCTGTCTGTGTGAAATAGAGGGAACTGTAAGTGAGACTTGGTGGAAGAGGGAAGTGAAAAAAACAAAAAGGTTGGTGTGTGAGACATGTGTGTGTGGGGATTGTGCAAACAATCATGTACTGGTTAGATAATGAAGGAACTGGCATGTTTGAGAAAAGAAAGGAGAGGATAATGAAGGAACTGGCATGTAGGGAAAAGAAAGGAGGAATATAGTAGAAAACTATATGTGATGAAAATAGAAATGGTCGGACAGAATTTATGGAAGTCAAATGTTTAAATGATATGAAAAGTTTTAGAATAAAATAAGGCATTGTATGATTGACAGGGATTAACATGATATGAAGAATGTTTTAAGCAGAATGGGAAACAATTCTAGATTTTGATAAAGTAATGATTGAAATGATGATATATCTGCTTTATTTTATTAATGTTAAGAAAATAAGGGTATTGAAGCAAGTAGCTATAATGGCTGTCTGTGTAATTTACGGACTGAGTAATATAATCTGTTTTGGAGAAACAGTAGAGATAAGACTGAGACAATAATGTGATGGAAGGAAAAAAGGCTTCAAACCAGTTGTAATGAAAAACAATGATGTACAAATTGTTACACTTTATGAAGAGTAACGGAACAGTCCGGGAAAATAAATAAGTAAATAAATAGTGAGACAGAAGAGAGCAAATGCTGTAAACAGCTCTGCTCTGAAGATCTCACTTTGAAGAGATTTGCAGATGATGTTTTGTAAAAGATAAGCTGGGATAACAGCAACAGTGCTTGCTTATTCGCCCGGTTTCCGGATGTTAGACATGTACTTGTAATTAGTGTTGTTGATGATAATACCAAATTAGTAAGGTAAAGACAGAAAACAAATTCGAATATTTTGAGCATTTTCTGTGCTGCTCATGAAATTATGTTCTGCCAATAATAATGATGAAGATTATGATTTGGCTATTGTGATTGAATCCGCCATTGGTGGAGGGTCAAAGGAATACAGAGAACTGCTTATCAGTGGGTCTGTTTACATTCCTGAATGGGACACACACTGCTTCAAGGGCGTGTTAAGTTGAAGCCCTTTGGAAGCTCACAGTGATCAAACTGCAAGGTGTCTGATGCTGTAGTTGAGGCTGACACACGAACCAACCAGATGACAGAGATTGTCTTGACTGTGGTCAGTAGGTCCATTTAACACGTGACACACGTCTGATAATAATGTGGGGTTGAAAATAGATCAGTGTTTAAATGACGACAGTGACAATTTTTGGTCTGAGAAATAAGAGATAAAAAACAAGGTCAAAAGATTGAAGTCTTAAAGTGAATCCTTTTGTGACTCCAACAAATGTGAGTTGCAAAATATGTAAAGGTAATATAGAGAGACAGATCTCAAAGATGATTTATAATAACTGCAAAAGATGCAGAGTAGCCTTGTCAAAGTTAGTGTGAATCCTGATTGGAGACTGATAAACTCCTAGAAGAGAAAACTTTGAAGTCGGAGATTAAGCTATGGTAATTGAGATTGAGAAATGTGAAACGTTATTGAGAACTAGAATAATTACCATTATGTAAGAACAAATAAGCAGAAGCAGTAGGCTACTGAATTAACAGTTGCTAAATGTAAAATGTGTTGAAAGGCATCTGATTAAACAAACAGCTTGAAAAGTTGACCATGAAAGAACTAGAAGCTGATGTTTTGCTTTCAAAAGATAAGTTTGTTATGGGCTGTATTGAAACAGTTCGCTTATCTAAAATCTGATGTGTGCTGTGCCTGAAACTGCCAGTGCGACAGAGACTCAATCTGAGTGGAAATTTGTAATGTCTAAATTCCCTGAGATGGGCAAAAGACAAATATAAATAATATGTTTATTTGAAACCGTATGTAATTTCTGGCAAAGATGCCTTAAGCTGGGATAGAGTTAAAAGATGATAGATAAATGTTTGATGTTAGAAGTATATGAGAGAGCAGTGTACCATCCAATAGAGTCTCAGAGTCTCTCTCATTCAATGAGTCAGCTAAAAGCTGGTATCTGTGATAATGTGTAAAGCACAGTGTTTCAGTTGAAAGATCATAGACACAGAGATGTTTTAAAAATAAAACTGAATGACTTTAAAGAAGTATTTAAAATAATAATACAGATAGAGATGACATTTTGATTAGCTTATTTTAGGACCAGTAACTTCTTTGTCTCATTTAGTCTCCACCATTCAGGACCGATGGCTCCGGCTACAGATGAAGTACACTGAATGTACGGTTGTGATCTAAATTCACTGAGTATAATCCAAGCAGCTAGGTTTCTGCTTTTAAGATGGTTAATGGATTTAAGTGATTTAATACTGTTGTTATTGACCTGTCTCCCTGTGTGAACACTATTAGGCAATCGGAATGGCTCTGGTGACTCTTGAACGTGCCTTTCCTAAGCTCCAGAAAACAGCTGAGTTCTGTTGAAGAAAACTGATTGTGTGATGGGAAAGAGCGGTCACCAGTGTGTACGTGTGTACGAGTGGCTACTCAATGACGGGTTTGATCTTCCTGGCCAGGGGACAGCCTAACGCAGGGGGTCACGAACATTGGGCACCTCCGGGATGGAGGTGTTATTTGTGAGAAAGGTATGAGAGTTGAGCGCTGATTACTGGAGGCCACCGGGGTCAGCAGAGCATTGAGAGGTGAGATGCGCTGTGAGGAACAGTTACGGCAGTCTAACCCAGAAAATGTGAGTTCCTCTATTTACCACTCGCCAGAAGAAACCGCATTAGTTGTATGGCTTGTTTTTTTTATTGTGACAAGCGTCTGCAAATATGCCAGGGGAAAACACCCTGATGGAGATTATAGATAAAGGGCTAACAGGAGTGGGCGAGCAGGAGCCAGCTGAGGCCATTGAGTGATTCCCATTAGTTGTTGTGGAGACAGTAGCAAAACTTTTTATGTACTGGTTGCCTTATGGGCAAGGAAAATCATAGTGTTGATTTTGAACTAATATGTTATAACATAGTTTTAACTCTTGAAGGTCGTTAGACATGGTGGTGGTTAAAGATGAAGACAGCTTTTGATTTAAGAAAAGCCTGGATAACAAAGGTGAATGGTCAAAGGTTATTGTAATTAATTTAATATTACATTATGTCTAAGTTACAGCCTTAAAAGGCTGTTGAAAAAGATTATTTATTTATAGTGAGAGAGACTGCTTGAGCAGAGGAAGGGATGGTAACTGTGTCTGTCTTTCCATTATTGGCCTGCTAGAGCAAGCTGAAGCAAAATAATGATAATGAAACAAAACAACCCAGCTGACCTTGTTAAATTCTAATGAATAATGAACAAGACATGCTTTGAAACTGGTTGGGAGACCATGTAAAATTAGGTAGAAGCTACCGGAAAATGGGAAGTTTAAAATCTTATTTAAAATTTAAATCTTTTAGCAATAATATAAAGAAAAATGAACATTGAAAATGAACAGTTAACATATGTGTGTCTAGTATGAGTGTGTGTGATGGTGACAGCACTTTATGTCTTGTATGTATTAGTTTGGGGCACTAATATTCCGCCTGAATGGTATGCATATTGCGTCATTAACCTCTGGAATGAGTTTATCATTACAGATGGGTTAAGGCAAATGACAACTTTTAAAGAAGCTGATAATTCTGATGAAAAGACAATACAGAACATGGGACAAGCTTTAAGTTGATTGGCCATCAAGCTCTGTCTGGTAGTAATAATTTTGTCATACATAATGTAGATTTGAAGATAAGTAAATTGGAATTGTGTAGTTGTATATCACCATCTGGCATGGGCTGAGATAAATGAAAATGTTGTAGATTTGAGGGAAACAACAAAGTGACATATTGGCTAAGTCAACATGAAATTATCAAGAGAGCCTCTCACATTTATGATTATTGTGAACAAAGGGGGAGAAATGATTGACCGACATTGACCAAGTCTGTACAGCACGACCTGACCTGATAGGGAAAATTGATGACTTTGGAAATGTTTGTAGATGACTGACTTGAGAGACCAAACAACAGGCCTGAAAAGCAAGATTCGATGTGAGACTGAGGGCCGTTGCCTTTCAAATACTTCGATAAGAAGATGAGATTGTGGCTTTAAGTGAAGAATGTAATATTTTTGTTTCAGAGGCAGAGAAAATTTGAAACAAAAAAATGTTTGGCTGAAGGACGGCATTGGGTTAGTGTTGATGGCAAACTTTATAAAAAACACTATGTTAAATGTTATGTTAAATTGATGCTCGAGTTGTGTCGTGCATCAAGAGGGAGATGGTATAACAATTGCCAAATATGGTTTATTAAGGGGTTCACAGTTGCTGAATAAATGTTGGGAGAACACTAGGGGTAATTTGATAAAAGCCCTGAAAGAAGCCATTTTTTCTGCCTAACAAAATTGATGTCTGTGAGTGTGCACACACCAATAACAAAGATTGTTTTCAACAGGAAACGCCAGGGCATCGAAGGACACGGGAGAACAGTAGACAAAAGAAACTGCGTACTTTACTATCTGACAATAACCTCGAAATTTGTTTCTCTTTACAGAGAGCATGCAGGATTGGGAGACAGGGCAAAATGTGCCAATAAAATAATGGTTATGGATGAATTTGGCTAACTGTCCTGGCCTGGGTTATTATTGTGGCAGAAAGGTGCTACACCTGCGCAGCGCATAACTTAAAATTTTCCTTTTACAGAATGTCAGGATGGATTGGATCAAACAGAACTAATTCTGTTCCAAATGTATAAATATTGTGTGGACATGAGCAAAGTGGGTTGAGTGTTTTTCAGGGTAAAGGCCTGTTCACACCGGGACGAATTTCGCGCGCGTTATTCGCCGACGTTTAACGCCTCGTGACTAAACAAAGGGCGCCAATGTGAGTGTTCACACCAACGCGTAAAACGCCACGCGTAAAAGCGTCATTTTTTTTAAAGACGCCTCGGGTTCGTTTTTTTGGTTTGACGCGCCGCGTCAAAAACTATCCGACCAATGAGATTGGCGCTTTTGCTCACGTGTCTGGAGCTTCTGAAGTTACAGTAAAACACAACTTGGGGGCGCTCAAACACAAAACGGTCTTGCCGAGCACACATACGTAATGGCGAAGAAGATATACAGCGTCTACACTCTGCCGGGAAGAAATAAGACGAGGAAGATGTAAGGCTAGATGAGTAGAGCTGCTGGTCTTGTTGGTGTCTTTATAAAGAGACACCAACGACAATAAAGAACCATATAACAAACGCGACAAACTTGCTCTCTTCTTCTGAGTGACAAGCGAGTGTCAGAAGCGTAGTTGCGCAGCGCCACTTTGCGGACCGGGGTATTTCTGTTTTACATTAAGCGCCATCTAATGTCAGGGAATGAATTTGCGTGTTCACTCGGCTCATCGTCAGCGGAAATCGCTTGGGTGTGAACACAAAAAACGCGTTGAAAAACGCTGACGAATAACGCGAGCCGATATTCGTCCCGGTGTGTACAGGCCTTAAAAGGACCCCGAGTGCTATTAAGTGAGCAAGAAATTATCCGGTGATAATATGTTTCAGGTTGTTGATTCCACAGGTCACACCAAAGGGGACGAGCTGCTAGACAAGCGGTCACTAACAAAATACTTAAGGTCTCCATTCACAGGTGACAGTTCACTCCAGTGGGGGTGCGGTCGTGATATAAGGGAAAACCTTATAAGGATCAGAAAATGGTTGGAGAGTGTGACACCTGGGTCCAAGCCTCTCACCTACACCGACAGGCCACAACCATCCCATAGTCCATGGGGCGAACGAGATGATCAACACGCCTGGAGGAGGATGTGAACCAACTAATGGTTTAAGAATGTGGTTTTGTGATTATTTTGAGGATTTTATTTGATTAAATCAAAATAGGGCTTAGTATTGATATACAGTAGATCAAAAGATTTGATTGGTTACTTATTCATTAGGAAATATTTAAGGAAAATGTTTTTGGGAAGAGAAGATCTATTAATTAATGTAAATGGTAGGGATAATTGTTGAAGCTTATTAAGTAGAACCACAGCATGTTTGAATTAAAAGTTAAAGGTAAAAGAACACGGAACGTCCGTGGGGCGAACGAGATGATCAACACAACTGATGGTTTAAGTTTAACAGAAGAATCTGGTTTTGTGATGATTTGGTTTGATTGAATCAAACTAGGTATTGATTTGATTGTAAATGTAGAAAATATATTGATTGTGTCCGTAATGGAAATATTAGAGTTAATATTGAACAACTGCATTGGTTAGAAGAATGGATAAAATTATAAGACTTCTCTGGTTAGATTTTGTTAAATATGGCATTAAATAGAGCTTACTAAATTGAATTAGAAGTGAACAAAATATGGTTAGGAAAACCGAGGTGAAATATGGAGATGGGCGTAGATTAATGGAAAAGGCTTAATGATAGGAGTTAGGATTGTTATTCTAATAATTTTGTTATTCATGGGTGAATATGATTACAGTGACAGGTGAAACATGCTGTCTGTTCAATTGGTGAAAATGACAGTCTATCCCAAGGATGAACAAAATTATGTGACGATACAGGTAGCGGGAGCTACAGTGAGATATGTGTTAAATGTATGTTCTGTTTGTTTTTCTTCTATTTGTTTATTTTCTGAGAAAGATTAAGGGCAAAAGATTTAAAGAAGGTTACAAGCAGCAGTCATCCGTGTTACGAGATGGCGTACAAAGATAGGGTTTGAAACTGAGTGATTTTTATTATACTTTTATCTGTTTGTTTCCTTACTATGTTATAACTACCTTTTTCCTTACTGGCGTGACTGAGGGTCTGTTTACAGGAGCGCAGGAACAGTGATTTCTCGCTTAGCCCGGCGTCGTAAAAATGTTTACTTGCTTGCTAAAATATTACGGGGCCTTTCCCCAACAAAAACAGCCTTATGCTTCTTCATTCTAAACTTTTCTTCACAGGTTCAAGGAGAGTGATCATTTATGCAAAAAATCAGAGATGAAGAGTATAAGTGTGATGATATGACTTAAAATTTGTTTTATTGTTTATTATTGTGATTATGGGTAATCAGAATGATAAAAAGTGAGGAGTTGTAGTGGCAATTTTAATGATATTCATTGATCTTTAGTAAAATATAGATGATTCAAAGAATGTCACATGTGTGTCTCTCACTTGTAGTGAGAGAAGATTCTGTTTATGTACCTGGGGAGGCAGAAGAGGGAGACACTCCAGAGAACAGACGAACAAGGACCTCTGACCTAGATGTCAGAAGGCCACTTAGTGCAGGGGGGCTTATTGGGCCAACTAGTGACGTCTATGGAAAACTACTGGGAGGAAGGCTCTGGGGGGAAGAAGGCCTTGAAACTAAGATAAAAGCTAGTTCAGTCTGTCTGGGGGTGGGTCACTCTTCTGCACAGGGTAACAACTGTGTATTAGACTGCTCCTATTCTTGCAAGAATAAATACTTCTATTTTATATAATTTGACTCTGAGTGTCTCTTACGCAGTGATGTTTGTTTGAGATGAATTTTTGCCACAACATTAGCTAACGAGGAAATTATAAAAAGATCTGTCCATTTGGCAACAATAAATATATGAATGACATCAAATAAACGAATTCATGTTTTTCATTTGTGTCCATTATTTATCTCATTTTCACATTGCAAAAGCCAAGGGTAAGGTACAGCTAGAAAGTATAACGTACATAATATCGACCAATTAGTGTTTTTAAACCATGGAAAGAGGTCAATATAACAGCAGGAGAACAATTATGTTACATAACGTTACATTTAGCGCAGGAAAGCCATTTAATGACCATAACATGTTAATTGAATAGAAAAAATAGCTAGAGAGGAGATTTTGCTGAGCACTTATATTACATATTCATTATATTTTTTTTACTTATGTCATTAAATAATTGTTATTATAACAAAAAATGCATATTTAATTTAAAAAAAATAAAATAAAAAAATCTGTCACCGTCAAGCAAATCAAACATTAACAACAGACATAACAGTACTGTTACGTTACTACCCCAATGCGCCCCTTCTGTTGTTTTAAAGGTATTCAAGAGTATTTTCTCCTTCGCCTGGCATCCGATGATTTTTCAAAATGCCAACATGTTTTCCCACTCGACATTATAAAAGTTGTAACGTTAGTGACAGTCATAAATCGCGGGCTGTTTATTCCAGTGGACGCAAGTTGCAAATAAAACAATAGGAGTCAATGGCGCAACGCTACCCAGCAACAGCTCAGTAATGGCGCCCGCTTACTTCCGGTAGTTTCGCCGGATTCGTCTATACATTGGAATACTTGATCACTCGAACGTCACTTCACTGCGTCATCAGCAGCGCTCAAAGGATCTGCCCTTATGTTGTTAAAGTTTGTTTATTTAAGAAATTAATAATAAATAATAATACAGCAAGATACCTTGTTGAAATATGTGAGTTGTGTGGTTTATGTAAACTACAAAAGTAAAGTATAAATTCAAATGATTGTGACAGATGTGATGGGGGAGGAGAATTGATACGTGCGTCATGTTTAGTCGATAAAACTCTTCCGCAAAGGGTACACCTGTGTATCCTCGCTCATAGCTCCTCTGGAAGCCTCCTCACTCCTCGATCCTCGCCTCCTCGCGGTGCAATTAGAGAATTGAGATGTCCTTCAAGATCATAGACAGTAAAAGAAATGGACAGAGCCATCTCATTGGAACTCAGTTGAGACAGTTGAAGCCCATTTTTAGCGATTTTTGAGCACTTCCGTTCCTGACGCGCAGACTCAAACCGACTCAAACTAAGCTTGATAACGTGAGCAACCTGTCTGACAGACGTTAATCTTCTAGTGGCTGTGCCAAGAGGAATCTGAATCATTCCCTTCCGAAACTTGCAGAGCCGGAGATCGTGAGTATTAGCTGTCCATGAGCTCGCAGCAGGAGCAGCTTTACAACTCTCTATGGGCTTCTCCCTTGACTTTATGCCTCGACGTCCCCCCGATTGCGCGCGAGTTTCTACTTCTGTCTATACGGTAATTTCTGTACAGCGCGACAGAGAGTCTAGTGGTTATGACGCAGTCGTTAGCCTATTTTTACTAAATCTGTTTCTACGGGGCCATAACGTAACATAGAAGGTAATGGAGCCTTTTATACATGGTCGTGTTTCTTTAGAAATAAATAATGGACAAATGGAGTCTTTAAACGCCTCAGATGTAAAGTTATTCGCTATCAAAGTGACGCCAAAATGAATGGGAGTCAATGGAAATGCTAACGCAAGTGAAGTTCTGCTACAAGATGGCGGCACCCGGCCGACTTCAACTTCCGGTCGATGGATTACCCCCTTGTTCAAGATGGCTGAGCTCGATCGGTTTCCGGGTCATAGGATGGAGGACGGAGGAGCGAGGAGACGAGGAGGGATATTGAGAAGCACCCCTAGAGAACCACTGCTTCAAAGCTTGCTTTGGTGCGAAAAAAATCATGTGACATATGACGTCCGAAGCAGCAAGTGCTTCATTGCCTGAATGAATCATCTGACTGGTTTGCGGTCCAATCAGGTGATTCACTGGAACGGCGCGTCTCGATTCTGACAGGTGATAGGTTGAAACAGTTTTGAGCGCCTTTTAGTCTTTATAACCACTCTAAACAATGTACAATTGTACAATGTACAAAACCATCAAAATGTGTACCCTCATCTCTGTAGCGGAGATAGCGTGGGTGCTTGGGTGCGGCCGCCCCAGGGCCCCGTGCCAATTAGGGGCCCCTCAAACGCCGCCGATCTTGCGTCACTAGCCGCGTTTCCATTACCCTTCAAATTGCGCAAATTGAAAATGCAAATTGAAAATACGCTCAATGGAAACACGTCCATTTCGCAAAAACTCCCGTTTATCGCAAAAAAGTTTTTACGCTCGCATGAGGAGGTTTTTCAGGCAATTCGAAAAAGGAATATTTCGCAAAACTGCAATGGAAACAGGTTTTGCGCATTTACAGTCAGCTGACTTAGAGAAGACGCGGGGATAATAGCCTAATAATAATTATCATCATTATTATAACATTTATTAGGCTACATATGTAGAAGACGCTTATCAAAAAAAAAGGAACAAAGCAATTCGTCACATATCATTCATAATACAGGGCTGGGCTAAGATGATCACAAATAGGCTAAACAAGATTTTGACGCATATCCAAGTGTGTGTGCAGAATGTGGAGCGCGCACTGGATGGCGCGGGGCGCGGGCGCGAACACTTGCATTTTCCTATCAACAGTGGAAACAACTTAAAATAGCCTAGCCTACTCTATCATTTCTGGTCATACAGAAAATAATAATACATTATTCGCAACTACTTTTATTTGTGTACACTCACAATAACAAGAAAACGTTGTGTTTTTGTAAAATAAAATAAAACAATCAGGCGCGCTTCATCATGGTCTCCGTGAACTGAAGCGCTAGAACTGAAACAAAATAGCCTAAGCTAAAGCTTGAAATGTCCACTTTAAAACGAACAAATTCGAATCGAAAGCTAATACCTTCTGATTATGTAATCCGTATGAAAGGTGCATTTCTCTCTAAAGGTGCATCCGCCTTGCAGCGGAGATGTTTTAGCCGACACTGATTTTTTATTAATAAACAATTAAAATGTCTTGTTATTTTTTCAGACACATTTATTAATTATTATAGCCTATAACTCACCTATAAATCACCTTTCTGTAGCCTGTGGTTATCTTCTCATTCAGCACTGCGGGAAAAATATAATTTCCAGGTTCTAATTTGGCCTTAGAAAACCAGTTAAATCTAGCTACATTTTTTTTTCATTTTAATTTGTCAATATTTTAAATGTTTAATAAAGGGGCCAAAAAGTCATAAACAAAAATCTGAAAATTCGTCCATATTATTTATTTTGCGCAGCATTTGGTGTGTAGCAGTTCAAATTAAAATTTTGGTGTTCAACTTTGCGTTTTAAAAATACAACCGTTTATTTTTCGTTTTGCAATTACGGGTTAAATAAGGAAAAACGAATGGACCGTTTATTTTTCGTTTTGCAATTACGGGTTAAATAAGGAAAAACGAATGGACACAAAAGTTGTTGGTTGAAATTTAAAAGGCTGATTTTCGCGCGTCAGGGCAGTGACGAGTATGTTGTCCAGTGTCCTGCACAACAACCTTAAGCAACGGCCGTTCCCGCTGCGGTAAATTGCTATAGAATAGTTACGAAAATGGAGAGAAAATATAAATCGGGCGCATTAAAAAGAAAAGAAAGAGATTGTAGGAAAAGTGTGGTAGCATCGTGTGCTCCTCTCACATCGTACTTCTCATCATCATCTTCATCATCCACAACTCAACACTCTCAAAACTATAATAATAGGCCTACCGTTAACGTTACTCCGTCATCAATAGTTAACGTTACTGCTAGTGCTAGCCCTACAAGCCTGACACCGGCTAACGATGAGGCTAACAGCGGTCAAGCCCAGCAAAGCCCAGAGGGGGACGATTGTCACCGGCAATCTGAAGTGGAGGATACCTCGTCGGTCACGGATGCCTCTGGCCCTAGCAGCAGCGCCAGCATGGGTCCTTCAGATGTGCACCGCCTAGCCAATGTTCTGTCTGAAGACGAATATCCCACTGATCCGTACCTTTTTCGTCACCGGCCTCTCACCACTGAATTGATCCGTGCGGTGATTGGACATGGTCCTTGCCAGCCTGGTTTGAGGGACGGCTACAAAGAGTTCCCACATGACCAGGATAAGCGACGCTTCAGTTCGGCTTGGTATATGCGCCAGATGGGAGGCTCAGGTAACCCAGTGGAGCGTCAGTGGTTGGTGTACTCACCCAGGGCAAACCGACTGTTCTGTTTTTGTTGCTGGCTTTTTGGTAAAAAGTCCAATGACAGTGCTGGGAAAGCCTGGGTTGACCCATGTATGGGGTTTTCTTCATTTAAAAAAGGGACAGAGCGGGTTGAGACGCATGAAAGGTCCGGCGCTCACCGGGAGGCAGAGAAGGCTTATCTAATGACAAAGTTTCGTTTGAGTCAGGACAGCACTGTCATTGCGGAGCTTCTGAAAGCCGAGAGAGAGCAAGTAGAGAAGAACAGAAGGATCCTACACAGGCTGGTGGACACCACGCTCTTTTTAGCCAGACAGGGGCTGGCTTTTCGTGGCCACCGAGAACATGCTGGGCTGGGAGCCCCTGACTCTAACGAAGGGAATTTCTTAGAGCTCCTGAAATTGCTGGCTCACTATGACTCCATCCTCGAGCAGCACATGAATAACCCGGTCAGCAGAGTGACATACCTCAGTCACCAGTCCCAAAACGAGCTCATTGCAGCTCTTTCCAAAGAGACACTGGGCACAATAATCGATGCGATAAAATCAGCGAAGTTTTTCTCAGTTATCGTAGATTCCACCATAGATATAACGAGAATGGATCAGTTTTCTCTTTCACTCAGATATGTCACCAAAACAGGCAGCAGCATTGAACGCTTTATTAAATTTGAGGAGTTACCTGATGGCAGTGCGGCTTCATTTTATGATCTTCTGCATAATTCGCTGACAAAGGACCTTGGTCTTAATGTAAATGATCTGAGGGGACAAGCATATGACGGTGCCAGAACGATGTCAGGGCAGTTAACGGGGCTGCAAGCCAGGGTCAAGCAAAATTTCTCAGACAAGGCATTTTATGTCCACTGCTGCGCACACAACCTCAATCTGATTCTTATGGATGCTGCGTGTTGTTTGTGTAGCGCAAAAAATTTTTTCGGTACACTTGAGACCTTGTACTGCTTTTTAACTTCAAGCCTTCCGAGATTTAAAATACTGGAGGAGGAGCAGGAAAACATGCAACTGGAAAGAACCATTCTTACGCTGAAAAGCCTTTCTGACACAAGGTGGGCCTCCAGGAAGCAGGCCACAGAAGCGGTGATACAAAGCCTCCCAGCTATTCTCAAAGCCCTGAACCGTATCCAACACCACCACAACAGCACACCCAAGGCGGCCTCTGAAGCTGACGGCCTACTGTCAAAACTCAGCACATTTGAATTCATTTTCATGTTGGTGTTTTGGAACGATTTGTTGAAGAGGACATACATCCTGTCGAATTACCTCCAAAAAGAATCACTGGATGTCAACACTGCTGTGGATCTTATTGACAGTGCTGTGGCTCAGATCAGGGAGTTACGCACAGATGAGGCCTTTGACAGTATGGAGAACACAGCAAGAAATATGGCCAGAGAAAGCGACGCAGCCACCGAGTTTGCGGAGCAGAGGGTTCGCAAAAGAAAAAGGCACTTTGACGAGGACGCAGAGGATGACCAGATCGAGGACAGCAGACGCCGCTTCAAAGCGGATATTTATTTTTACATTCTCGATGTTTTTGTGGGGCAGTTTGAAAGTCGATTTTCAGACTTCAAAAAAATGGCCAAACTGTTCGCAGTACTCTGCCCAAAGCGGTTTGAGCACCCTGATGCTCAGGAGAAAATGCTTGAGCTGGCCCGGTTCTACTCAGAAGACATGCCCAAGCCAGAAGACGCAGTGGAGGAGTTTCGCTCTTTTCGTGCATTGTATTCTGAGTTGAAGATGGATCTCACCACCGACGCCGTCCTGCCATTCCTCATTTCCAACGACATGGATAGAGCCCCACACCTGACCATTCTCCACAGGATTTATAAAACCCTTCCCATCAGCAGCGCCAGTGCCGAACGAAGTTTCAGCCGTCTGCGGCTCATTAAGACATACTTGCGTTCGTGCATGGATGAGGCCAGACTGTCAAATCTCACCTTGCTGTGTGTGGAGCGGGACATACATATTGACAAGGCCAAAGTGGTTGGCAGATTTGCCACCATGAAGGAGAGGAGGATGAAGATTTAATAAGGGACCATGATATGTATATCATTTTGTTAGATTTATTTTCTTTATCTTATTGTCTTTAAAAATGTATATTTTAGTAATGAATAAGTCACTCAGAATGTTATAAATCAGTTGTTTTTCTCAAAGTTTTCATCCCAGTTTTCATGTAGCACCTGTAGCCTACCTATGGAGTTGTAAACAAACTTTGTGTTCAATATATATAATAGTGCCATGCCGATTATATAATGTGTGGCACTGATTGAGCACACTTGGCCTGTTCAGCACCATCGCTGTCAATGAGATATCGCTGTCTGTGGTGCTGAAACATTTTTACTTGACTGGCAAACTGTTTTCTTTGTTCGTCAATACAAACTTGTCAAAAAATGAGGCTTTTCTTTGTGTTTTTTTTAAGATTACTTGGCTCAACAAGTGACACATTCTTACATATGCATTCATCAAATATTTTACGTTTTTTTTAACGGTTTTAATTTTAAAATGACTTGGTAGTAGAGGGCCCCATGATGAAGCTCCGCCCCCACTGTACTGAGAGTCTAGCTCCGCCCCTGCGTTTAATCTTGCAAAAAAAATGTTATGTTCGCCAGCATCATCTGTTCCTTGTGAGCGAGTGTTTTCCAAGTCTGGAGAGGTTGTGAGCAAAAAAAGAAACCGACTCAGTCCAAAAACTGTTGAAAAAATAATGTACCTCAATAAAAATCTTTGAGTGTTCCCCATCCCAAAAATCACCCCCTGCCATAGTTACACAAGCACACCCAACCTATGCCATATTTTCCCAGCACTCTCTCCTAAATAACACAAAACATACATTTATCAATTTTTATTTGTAAATAGAACATTATGCTCAGCATTAGCGTGTGCATCAAAGAGTTTTCAAAGGAAATATAGTTAAAAATCCAAGGGTGATCTTAGCAAAGATGCTTCAGAACTAAAGTAGTTTCTCCAATACTGCTCACTGATTAATTTGACTGCAGCCTTGCTTTTCGCCAGGAGAGGTCGCTGCAACTGAAGCTTCGAGTAATGGACCCTGTTACGTCCCTGTGGTCTCGCGCATGTGTGTTTCTTTTGTTTCTCTTTCTCTACTGTCTATCACATTCTTAGGCTTGCGTCACCACTCGCCCGCTGTTGGCTGAGAGAGATGTCAATCACCATCTACGTCGTGACGTCATCTTTCCTCCAGCAGCCTATCGGGTTTACCACGCGAGTTTAAAAGGAAGCTGAGAGGAGCGCATGTCGGCTTGTTTCTTTCTGTCGCTCTGCTTGTCGCTTTTGTGTGTGTTATTTTCTGTTACAGATATTGTCCTGTTGTTTTTTCTTTCGGCCATGACGGCGTGTTTTGAGATTACCAAGTGTAATTTGTTCTGCCATGACGGCGTGTTCTGACTGAGATTGCCAAGAGTAATGTGTTCTGCCATGATGGCGTGTTTTGAGGTTACCAAGAGAAATTCGGACAGGTAATATGTCACGTGACGTACACAACTCAACACTTAGCAAACTCGATGTATACAAACACCAGGTAAGGAAGTGAACGCCACCCTTGGATGTTTTATTATTAGTTAGAGCAGTTAGAGAGGGCGCTTTGCGCTTAAGAATTTTGTCTTTTCTTTTCTTTTTGTTATTAGTTAGTTAAGAGGTTGGGATTAAGTTAACGGGAGTTTGTTCTGTTCTTTTCTTTCATTTGGCTTCACAATTTGTCCTTATTCTCTTTGGTTTTACTTTGAACTCTCAAACTGTATATTTTGTTTATTTTTCTTTGTGTCCACAACAAGTATTATCATTATTAGTATTACTATTGTTCATCTTTTGCACTTAAATTTCACAAGTACAATAAATCGTACTTTACTTTTCACAACACCTTGTTACGTGTCGTCTCTTGCCATTTTAATTACACCACCTTCTGATCACGACCTCAATGTTGCCCCTTTAAAGACTTTGTGTCTAAGGGTGCGTAACAGACCCATTTTCGAACCAATTGGCTCAAGTGGTTCAGTGCTTCACAAAAGCTTCATTTGGCCATCACTACCCAGGTCTGCAGCCTCCCCCTACTCGAGAAATATGGCGGCGCCGTTGACGTACGACGGGGCAATGAGTTATGGCAAGCCGTTTTATCATTTAATCATACTAGTCAGAACTGAATAGTTGATATCTGAATGACAGATTCCCATAGAAGTCAATGGGCTCTATGCACGTCGGTATTTCCGGTGAAGGTCTAAGGATGCTGGATTACTTCCGCCGATCATAGAGTCCAATGCTATACCGAGAATTTATATTGGTTTTTATACTCTATTGCTATACTAAAGAAACGTTAGTCACAAAAACAGACACCCCTCATTTTGTTTATGCTTCTTTGCTTATTATATTAAATAAACATAACTATATATAAAATTACATCTAAACGTATTAAAGTTTCGTTTCAAAGACGAGAGGACAGTAAATTTTGAAGACTCTATCATAATCCCGTTTCGGGATTCGGTTTTCCTCCGCTTTAAATCTCCCCAACCGGAAACGCAAGAGCATCCTTGCGTCAAACGCGGAAGTAATGCTTGCATATAGCCCATTGCTATGGCAAGCCGTTTTAACATTTAATCATTTAAACCTACAAGTCTCTATTTTCATGCTAGTAGTACTTATTTTTTAGATACTAGTATCTATTCCATTAAGGCCTAGTACTTATTCATTAGCTAGTGCCTTTTCTTTAGATACTAGTGCTTGTAAAGATAAATACTTTACAATTCTTTTTTTTTTTTTTTTTTAATGTTAACAGACAGCAACGGATTTCACCCACAGGAAATGTATGAAATTGAACATGTTTGAAAATATTGGTTGGCAAATATTTTTTAAAACAAGAAAAAAAAAATTATTTAAAGGGGCATTATGCAGGAATCCTGTTTTTGTCAAACAGCGACCCCTAGAGTTACTGTGGAGTACTTGAATTTAACGTTACTGTCGTAAATACCACTCACTCAGAGCGTGACATGGCCTGTTACATAGTATACAATAGTACATTGTGTTTAATTTGTCGTTTAATGAGATATATTGTTAGTGGTGAGAATTTTCACGTGATTAAATGCATAGATCCGACAATTATCCCCATGAACTTTAATGGTCCAGAGGCAGAACTTTTGCCAAGTGTGTCAGAGGTTCTGGGTTCTAATCGGTACTAGTAGTATAGTTTATTTTCCTCATCAAAACCGATTGTTTATTAGTGGTTGTATTTCAAGCAGGGACATGTTTTTTGTGCATTAGGTTTTGTGATTTCACCATAATAAAATATAGACAGTCTCTCAGTCCCCGCAACGGATTCAGGCGCGCGTCACAACAGAACACTGTAACTTATCTGCACCACTGATCGCAGAGGCAACGAGCACTTTGGTCACTTCATTTAAAAAATAACACATTTCAGATCGCCTCTTATTTAACAAAAGAATGAAATGAATGCTCTACTAGAGTTACCTGGAGATGTTTTATTTGTTTGTAATGGTACATCCGTGCCGCGAGAGGTTTCAATGGGGACATAACACACCCGCAAATTATGCCTGCTCGTGTCCGACTCCTCGCTCGGTCAGTCTGCCGTTTCCTCTTTCTCTGTTCCTCCGACAATCCTTTCCTAGCTTTCTGCATCTTATAGGCTATGCCGGCTCAGCCATGAAGATAGTGTGACAAACTCCATCCCTCTATACCTTGTTCCTGTGTGTATGTGTGCAGTTGCCGTAAAGGAATATGTTACATCGCGAGAGCTGATATCACGCAATACTTCCTGACACTGAGCACGGCGGCCCGCCGCACCGAAATTGCAAGTGAGATTTTTCCGCTCACAGGCACCAGGGGGGGTCAAGACGCCCACCATTCAACCCGAAAGAAGTTATATAACCATTTCAATAACTCTGAAGCTGTTCAGTTAAGCTAAAAAAGCTGCATAGTGTCCCTTTAAAAGAATCAGGGCCAATTTCTTTGGCAGTTTGTTTGGCAGTTCTCACCCGCAGGGCCGTACGGGTTTTTTTTATAAATCAAAGTTCCAAAAAATTATCTTGCTGGGGGTGTTTGGGGGCATGCCCCCCCAAGAAAATTTTGCTTTTCCTGATCTCAACATGTCCATTTTAAGGTGTTTTGAAGGCCAAAAAAAAACAAAAACAAAATGGACAATAGTAGCTTTAAAAGCATGTCAGTGGTCAGCATGAAGAAGGCCTATTTTATCAGATAACAGATTCTTCAACATGAGAATCAGTTTAAATGTCGCAATGAGTGATCCACACTATAAAATGGAAATGCAGAATGTTTATGCATATTGTTGACAATACACAATCACATATTCGAAACGTGAATGTCCTTAAATAAGAAATGATTCAAGGATTATTAAACAAACGCCAATGCAATCATTCTGTGCCCAGAGGCATATGAGCAATTAGTATGAGCATCAAAGATCAGTTTCAGCTACTTTTTCTTTCCTAAATTAATCAATATTTTTGGACTAGCTAATCTGTTCATTTAATCAATGGTTCAATTGTTCACTCATAAAGACAGTCACTTGTCGCCGCCTTCTGGCTTAATGATGCAAGTTGCGCAAACACGAACAAGCGGAGTGATACAAACAGTGAAAAGTCGAACACATTCGAGGTAACGTTATACAAATATATTACAATAAAAATAATGACAATATATTTAATAATATGGTGCTTGTGTTGTTAAATTGTGCTTATAGTATCCACTGTCTTTGATCAAACTGAGTATTTCTGTCGATCATTTAAAACTTCTATCGACAAACAGCTTTTTAGATTAGCTACTTGCATTTTATCTCGCACGGTATGCCCGTTAACTGAAGCGTGAAGCGTCGCGTTGGAATTCGCGCTCGGCTTGCGCTTCTGTGAACATAAATCCCACTTTTTGACATTGACGAGCGGGTGAGTGCTGAAGCAGCTCAGACAAGAAGGTCAGTTATCTTGCGATGGGCGAATCATTGCAGCACCAAAATTCGAGTTAATATTAGCCAATTATTTCATAACTTTCATTATATACACTCAACAAAATTTATATATTTGGTGCTGAAGGAGATGGAGCTGAGCTCCGGCAGGGTGTGTTGTGGACCCGAGGAGGCGGAGCTGAGCTCCGGTGCGCTCCGCCCCAATTTAACCTATGGTTACTTGTAGCCTACATATTATTAGATACTACTAGTACTTATTCATTAGATACTAGTACCTTTTAACTGCACTCAAATATTACTGAAACTTGAATGACTGAAACAGAACTCAAACTGAGTTATAGAAGATTTCTAGATGCCAGAATGATAATTGAATAATAATTGTATAATTAAGTGATGATTGAGCATTAGTGATGAACACCTGCTGTTAACAAGCAGAATCACTGAAGAAAAGAGAAAAACAAGAACTACAACTGACTTTCAGCCACAGCCTTAGATGAAATCAACTGAAGATAAAACATGTTAAATCTCTGAATATCTCAGCAGAGGAGGATTAAACAACTCCACAAACAGCATTACCAGCTTCACTTATTATTAACCAGTTTGACTTTATTACTGCCATTCGTCTACAGAAGGTCTTATTAGAATTAACAGAGGTTTAGAAGTTGATGATTTGAGTTTCGTTTAAAGTCACCGTGATGGAGATCAGCGTTTGCCTTAGTTGTGCTCTTGTCCCTTGACTTTTGCATACAAGTTTTTCTTTGGCTGCTGTAACTGAGTGTTTATAATTAGGGGTGTAACGGTACATGTATTCGTATTGAACCATTTCGGTTCGAGGCTTCCGGTTCGGTATGCATACAAACCGAACGATTCCTTGGACCATTTTTCCTGCCGACAAAATTCGCGCTGGCGTGACCACCACAACGTTGCGCAACATCAAATGGCAAGCGTAATGAAAGCGGAACGAATCTGCGCTACTCATTATGTGCTTCACTTATCAGTTCGGACCAGCAACATCTGTGCAGCGCGAGCCGATCTCGATCAAGCGACACTGTTACAACACAGCGCTAAAGAGATCCAGTGAAGAAAGCATTTGAATTCGCCACTGAAGTAATAACATCGCTGCGAGATCTAGTGAGAAGCATTCACATTTCTCCGTTATTAACCGTAGATCTCTATTAGATCAAACAGCGCTGACGTGGAAACCAGGAGAAACATTGTGCCGTGAATGAACTAGTAATACTTTACGTCCACAGACCAGCAACATTCACCATGGATTTAATATACTGTAGTTACTAACTGTAACCAGTTTGGCTGGAATAGTGAAATGCTTTCAAGTTCTTCACACATCTTTTTCTAGCACTTCAAAACTCAAATAATATATAAATAAATATATATTTAAATGTTATTTTTAATGTGATGACCAAAACATTATTTGTTCATCCTTCAAAGATTACCCCCATTTATAAACCTGAAAGTTTCAAGATGTAGGAAAACTCACAGTTATTTAAAAATATTTTTTCTTTTAACAAATAGGAAATTTCTCTGGCATTTCTTTCTTTTTGCTGTATCGAAAACGTACCGAACCGTGACTTTAAAACCGAGGTACGTACCGAACCGTGATTTTTGTGTACCGTTACACCCCTATTTATAATGCAAATATGTTATGGCACAAAAGTCAAGAAAAAGTATGAATGGGTGTTGATTGTTAAAGCTTTATGATGACAATCATCATTTAGTGACTTGATTCACTGATCTCATTCAGAGACTAATCTCTGATTAAAAGGGCAACATTACATTTGTTTTATTCAAAACTGTGATTCTACTAGTAAGTGTCAGCACTGTTGTGACCATCAGACATTATGGAAGACTTTACAGACAGTTTGTGCAGAAAAAGTTTCACAGAAAATGTTTTGAATTACCAAGACTCACACAGACATCAAGAATCAGCATATGAATCTCAACAATGGTGACCATTAAAAAAACGACCCATGCTGCAATGCATGCTGGGTACTAGCATTAGGGGTGGAACAGTACGTATTCGTATTGAACCGAAACGGTAGGGCTGTCACGGTTCGGTGCATGAATTTACACGGAGAATACACGGTATAAAAATAATTAAAACTTGCAAATTAATTAATGTAATGCAGAACTACTGTTATATACGCGGGTTCTTTAGGGACAGATAATCTGTAGCCCCGCCTAGGCGAGCTCCGGCTATGTAGGCTATGCAGTTTTTTGTCAGGTCGACGTCCAGTGAGTGAGTCAGAGATAGCAGCACTATGGACGAGTATGACGAGTGGTGGTGACCCACAAGAGTTAACTTCAGAATTCTAGATCTGAGCTGTAGATAAACGGGAGGGAAAAAAATCAGAACTATATAAATGTTCCATTTGACCAGCAAAACATTCATAAGTCATGGCAGCTGTTATCTTATCTATTTATCCAACCCATTTAAAAACAGTCTGTGGGTGCCATCTTTTGGACATTCATCATATTGCATCGGTTTTCATTTCTTGTCCTCAAACAGAGCAATAATCTGTTTATTTTTAAGTTACATATTGTACATTGATTAAAAAAGAAAATCAAATGTGTTTTTTAATGGTAGTATTATTTTATACAGAAATAAATTATTTATAGCCTAATTCAGAGGAGAATAAAGTTAGTGTTAATTATAATTTGAAGGAAAACAAATATTTTGATCTGAAATATAGCAAATTAATTTTAAATTCATTCAGGTACAATTACCAAACATATCTCAAGGTCTTTTTGTCTTTTTATTAATTTAATTAATAAACTAATTATATAAAACTATTGTCAATGCACTACAAATAAACTGGTTCTATGCCTTTACTTTATTAATAAAACTTATTAAAAAAAATACAAGGCTTAAAGGTGGGGTATGTGATTTTCTTTTTTGACCATTTTTTCAAAATCACTTGAAATCCTATTCCTAACCCACTTACAGCCACTGAGTTAGAAGCACTGAAATGAAAATTAAGCAATTTAATCATCTGTGGAACGGGCACGACTCGAAAAACTCCTGCCAATCATTTCCAAGACCACCTAGAATCATTGGACAGTAAATGCGTCAATCAAGCGGTCGTACCATACCCCCCTCCTCCATCCCCCTCGCGCGCGTGTCCCCTTCATGCGCATACTCAAAGCTTGTGACCCAGTCACAGTAAGTGCAAGTCGCCCCGTAAGGTTATGTATTAATACAAAATAAATAGGCCTACTTAATAAAAAATAGATGCCTACTTAAATAAAAAAGTTTTAACTTTTACTTTACTCTTTTACTACTCTTTGAAACTTCTTAAAACAAACTGTCTCAAAACATATAAAATAAATTATTTGCTAAAATAATGACAAAACTGAGAAATCAGAAACATAATAAGAGCAAGGGTTCAACAATGACAATTATTGTTGAAAACTGTCAAATATATTATTATTTCTCAACTGTCTCAATACAGTGTAACTGTCCACTGGGTTGTGTTGCGAAAGACACGCAAGCTCGCTTACCTCTCTGCCGTCGTGCGCGTGCGCGGTTAGAAGCGCGCCGTTAGGAGCTCAACACATCTGTCTCTCACGAATGGCTCAACTGGTAGATCTATATAAACTTATCTTTCAGGCATTTGACCGACCGGGTTGACACTGAGAAATCGGGGGTGTGGCGTGAGAGCGTGAGAATTGACTCATGCGTGAGAGTTGGCAGCCCTGCACCACAGCAAATGGTATAGGCCTAATACTAAACCAATTTTATGCAGCATGTTATTAGCATGTAAGTTAAACAACTGTAGAAAATTAATACAAGCACGATTTAGGCTAATGTTAATATAAGACTTTTAGTGCAGATTATCCATATTACAGAAATCGGAAAATTAAGCCTACAGGCTTACGTACCTTTATCTTCTTGCTTCTTCTCTTCTTCCAGGCTCTTTTTTGTCGTTTTTCTTGGCCAGAAAGATATTTTCGTTTCTTGTCAGACATCGTCGATTCGTCGGAGTCGCTAACTGACTGACCAAGTGAGAACGAGTGACATCATAGCAGTCGGGATCAAGACGCGCGCGCGCCTTTGCGGGGAGCTCCCGGTTGATTTGCCATAATACAGAACTAAATAAATAACAACTGTGCTTATCATGATGCCTGATAAAGAGCGCTGTAGGTCCATTTCTTTTTATTTATAATAGAAAGAAAAAAAGCTAGTGGGGGGGGGGGGGTCGGTTTGTGCTGGTTTGTGCCGTTAATACAAACATTGTATCTATTTTCCTTTCGCAGATATAACACATTTAATTCAGTAGCTGTGACGTCACTCTCCACCCCATTTCTTCTAAATCGCACAAAAACTGTGTCGTTCGTTTGTGTTCGGTTTGTGCCGATTTGTGCCGTTAAAATTAACATTGTATCTATATCCCCTCCTTTAGAAATAACAAATATAATTCGGGGCAGTGACGTCACTCTCCACCCCACCTCATCTAAATCGCACCAAACCGGTGTCGTTTGTTTGTGCTCGATTTGTGCCGGTTTGTGCCGTTGAAAGAAACATTGCAACTGCCATCCCCTCTTAAACATAAAAAAATAAACCTTTTAAGTACAGTTACATAACTGTCCACCCCATGGTCTAAATCGTTAATTTTTAAAAAAATATAATTTTTAGAAATATAATTTTTTAGTGGACTTGATTAAAATAAGTCCAGAGTACTCATAACTATTGTTTTTATAAATTTCGGTTTCCTCAAATGAAATGAGTTAGCTTAACTTTTTACAGTGAACTAGATCTGTTATTCAGATATCAACTATTCAGTTCTGAGTATGTATTCCAATTGTGACTAGTATATATATATATATATATATTAGATACTAGTAATTATTCATTAGGTAGTACTATTCATTATATACTAGTGCCTACTTATTAGATACTAGTATTTATTCCAAATGTTACTAGTAAGATTTTTTATTTAAGATTTTTAATTGAACTCTACAGTGAGAGACACCTATTAAATTCAATATATTATTTTAAATATTCTCATTACTATAGTAGAACAATAAAACATAATAGATGGTTTATAACTTTTAATACTTAATATTGCACTGACCACAAATGGCCAACAAATAAGTCTAAAAATAAATTATGCTTCTTAAGAAATGTACCAAAAATGAATAAATAATAATAAAATATATACATACACTCTTTGTAGAGCAAATTAAAATGATAAAACTGTCACACAACTACACAACTTCAAAACTGGTAGACATACTGTAGCCTAAGTATTTTCTTCCTCACAAAAGTAAACAAGAAGTGCTCCCAGAACCTTCCCAGAACGTTCCATGCTATTTTTAAGATTTTATTTGTATAACCATGTAAATTAATTAAAACGTTGCAGATGATACCAATAGGTAACAGAGACACCCTCTGTCTTTCTCGCACACTGTCGAGCGTGCTCGCGGCATTCGCTTCGTTTTTGTCCAGTCCGGCTCCTCATAAACACACACACACACACCAGCGAAAAAAACTTTGCAGGTCCTATAGTGGAGAGAGAGCCTACTCGGATGAAAACCATTCTAATGAATAAGTACTAGTATCTTAAAAAAGGTACTAGTACCTAAGAAATAAGCATCTAAAGAAAAGGCACTAGTACCTGAAGAATAAGCTCTAGTATCTAAAAAATAAGTAGTAGCATGAAAAGAGACTATTAGGTTTGAATGATTAAATGTTAAAACGGCTTGCCATAATTTAATAGGCACTAGAATCTAATTAAATAAGTACTAGTAACTAATGAATAAGCACTAGTCAATTTAATAGGCACTATAATCTAATGAATAACTACTAGGCTAATATATTTTAAAAAGGTACTAGTATCTAAAGCAGTGGTTCTCAACCCTGTCCTGGCGTACCCCCAACACTACACGTTTTCCTTGTCTCCCTAATCAAACACACCTGATTCAACTCATCAGCTCATTATCACATGGGTTAATGAGCTGATGAGTTGAATCAGGTGTGTTTGATTAGGGAGACAAGGAAAACGTGTAGTGTTGGGGGTACGCCAGGACAGGGTTGAGAACCACTGATCTAAAGAATAGACACTAAAGAATAAGCACTAGTAGCTAATTAATAAGTACTAGAACTTAATGGAATATATACTAGTATCTAAAAAAACAAGTACTTATAGCATGAAAATAGATAGCCTACTAGGTTTAAAGGTGCACTATGCAGGAATTCCGTTTTTGTCAAACAGCGACCCCTAGAGTCGCTGTGGAGTACTTGTACTGTCGTAAATAGCACTCACGCAGAGATGGGTCTGCACTCACGGCCTGATCCCCTCCCCCTGTACATCGGATCCTGTTCAGTAGGATGGAAGCTGTAACAGTTGAAATAAGGTGTGGCCCCTTTAAGAGCTGCACGCCCTGTTTAACTGTCGGCAGTCTGTATTGTATGTGCGCCTGGAACACCACATGTAGGCCTATATCAGAGAATATACCGGGTTATCAGAATTTTATCAGATCTTTTTTGCCATAAAGCAATTCGTTACATCGCCAGACCTGATATCACACGACACTTCCTGATGCTGCCTGATGCTGCAGACGGCCTGCCAGCTCAAAGTTGCAAGTGTGTTTTCTCTGCTCACATGCGATAGGGGGGTGCGAAACGACCACCAGTCAACCCGAAAAGAGTAATATAACCATTCCAATGACTCTGAAGCTGTTTGGTTGAGGTAATAAAAACCTGCGTAGTTCACCTTTAAATGATTAAATGTTTAAACGGCCTGCCACTCAGTCCTTCACCACATAGGCTACACTTCGCAAACGAGACATCACTATTATGCTACTTCTTTGGCCATCTTAGATAGAAAACGATTTAAACAACGGATTAAAGGCATACGCAGTTGACATAACAGGATGGAAGTTTATTACAAGGAATGAAGGCTATTTGGAGTAGGCTACTGTATGGGTCGACGGACTGTCTAAAAACATAACGAAATGCTCTCTCTCTCTCCTGTGACACTGATGCTTGATTTTATTTTATTTTCAATCATCTACGCAAGAACTTCAGGTGAGTAGGCTTCATAAATGGTTATGTGCTAGGTTATTATATGATGACAGAGACTTAACTTTCACCGACAAAACGGGTAGCGCATCAGAGCTGTAACTCGCGCTTCATAAGCCTTTGTTTGAACACTATTCCACCGAATGGGTGACGCTGAATCTAATACTACATATTTAACTATTCAAAATGTGTATTGGTCAATCTCAGGCAACTTTCTTTTTTTTTTTTTTACAAGGTTTCTAAGCAGAAGATGGACGCATGTTTTCTCAGTCCTGTAAACTCATCATGTGCCATTTAAAAAGCATGTTTAAAAGCATGTCAATTAATTCCTTTGTTTTCCTGTTGGTTATATGTTCAAATAATTGATATTTGTGTCCAAAAAAAATCACAGGCTATATATTAAGGCAATGTGTATTTTAATAAAAAGACGAAGCCAGGCGTTTTTTTATAGTTTTATTTTATTAAACAATTGTATAAATGATGGACCAAACAAATGGGGGTGTTTCTGGCACCTGCATGGGTTCTCTGTTCTCTCCATCTTCTACAAAATGTAAGAAAGACAAAGACTAAACGTTTAAGTCACTTTCCTGGAAGTATTTGGTTCATATTGTAAAACTATAATGCTTATGTCTATAATATAGCCTAAGTAATTGCAACCTTAAAACTCATAATTCAGGTGAATAGTATTAGGCTATATCAACTAATATTTACAGTAGCCTATTAAATCAACAAAACAGAGGACTCTATCCTGTTACTTTAACTCACTTCTGTTATTTTTCATATAGCTTAAGTAACTGAAAATAACAGGATTAAGTTTTAAAGCAAAAAGTTATCAAATACATGGCATATGGCCACATAGCATTTATTTTTATTTATTTTTAAACATAGCATAGCCTACATGCTAATAGCATGAGGACAAATTCTAGGGACTTACCAAAAGTTCATATTTTTAAAATAAAATCTAAGAAATAATTTAGGTAACAGAGGTATGTTGAGATTGACCACTGTTACAATTTCATCAAATATACAAACAATTTAAAGGAGAGGATTTACTTATGGTCTTCCCATTGCCTTCAGAAGATCCAGATGATGCAACTTCCTGTTGAAAATGTGTCTTGTGGAATTTTTAAAGTTTTTCAGGGATGTGTTAAGGTAACAGGACTGAGTGAAAACCCAGGCACACGACTAAAATGTATATTTTATCTAAAATATTAATTAAAATATTTTTTTCTCATGAAAAAAAAATTCAAAGCATAGATTGGATATAAAGTCATACAACAATGCAAAAAAAATAAATTTGAAGTATTTCAAATTTCTGAAAGATTATAAACATTATATGTCATGGTAAAGTTTAGAGATAGAGAGTGGGGACATGCAGACAATGCGATTTTTTAGTGTTCTATGTAGTTTTTATTAATGTTTTTAATTATACATTTTAAATTTGTAGTTAGCTTAATGTGCAGGACATTTTGCTTAATAATAAAATGTATTTTAGAGTTAATTTTCATGCATTTTTATACATATAATGTCCTGGGGACAGAAATGTCACCCTTTCGGTGGAGTGTTGATGATTTGTTATTTGATACAAGTGATCTGTGAATTATTTTTTGTATATTAAAACGTTTTTTTGTCAAAAAATTTTAAGCGAAGATTTGATTAGATGGATTAGATTTGTACTGTAATAAAGACCGTCTTCCATTATTCATCATAACCTGGTGGAAACATTTAATCTGAGCTCATAATCTATTGCTATTATGACGTACCTTCAATTAAAAGTATAGGCCTGTATATTATTCATTAGCATTATGTGGTGTTTGACTGGGATTCTGTTTGCTTATACAACGAAATTAGTTACACACATTTATATGGAATATTTAACTATTATAAATGCTCATAAATTAAAGTATTTTCAATTACACATAAAAAAAAACATAAATAAATTATCAGATCAGGTAGAGGTACATTTTATTTGCCCAGTTTTCAGTCAAAACAGCCAGCATGTTTGCTCTAGAAAGTGTATGATCAACCTCAACAATAGAAGAAAAATAAGCATATTTGTATGATTATATTGGTGATTTGAAATGTTGCTGAATCGTAAGCTCAATCAACAATTTAGATTTTGGAATTCCATCCTCAAGTAGAAAAGAGCTGTGAGTATTGCATACCTGCATACAGCTTATGATTCTTACACATTTTGTTCATCGTGATAATCTTCACAACGAACAACTTGCATTTTGAAGCATAAATAAAATCCTCAGAAGTAAAAAAGCTAATCATAGACTATAAACGAACTACACCGCGGTCGCATGACTTCAACGTCACCACTACTAAGCTTCTGACAACTCTCAAGTTCAAATGATCTATCCAATCAGCACGAGAGGAGGCCTATATACAGCGTCTGGTTTTGGTTTTATTTCATGCCTTAATTTGCAGTCTGTTATGTTTTCTGTCTTGTCATGGGATTCCCTGGCCCTCCTGTGATCCTGCCATGTGCTCCCCTTGTCAGGTTTCCTTTGTTCTCATTGGTTCTTTGTGTTCATTGCTTTCAGGTGTGTCTTCTCATTAGTCCTTGTGTGTATTCAAGCCCTCATGTTTGCCATGTGTCTTTGCAAGTATTGTGTTTCTTGTAACCACTGTTGGTAAGATCACTACAAGGTACCACGGTTGGTAAGGTTGCAACATTATGGGAATTTGAAGATAGCATTCTATACGCGTGTTGTGTGTTCTTAAAGCTTGTTAGTCAACATTAGAGCTGAACAACACAAGGACACTAGACCAGAAAAGTGTGTCTGCGTGTGTTCAGCAATTAGTATATAAAGCTTACAAAATGTTTAACATTAACTAGCGATAAGACCCAGAATCTGCCCTACCTACATTTACAGTCAGGAGCTGCTACTGCATATGAGAAAATAAAGGGCAGGGCATGCATGATGTTAAAAAGAGTTAAGTGCAATAACCCGTAAAAAAAAAGAACTCGACTGATACACACCCGAAGCACACACAGAACGCCTCTCTCAGACAGCCTGCGATCATGAATTCAGTTCTCTTTCACAGCTTATTGCACCGTTGTCACGGTCAGCACTAGTAGATCCACAAATAGTGATGCAGAATGAATGAACTGGAACAGGCAAAAGTGACAAAGAAAATGATGAAACTAAACAGAGCAAAACAATAAAATTAATCATGACACGACTGACAATGGTCAAATAGCTACACACACGATTATGTCAAAATGCCCATTGTGTGGAGTATTCATGAAAACAGTCACAGACTGTTTATTATAGCAGGTGGATAGTGGCCACGGATTTTGCCTATACCAAAGAAGACAGTCGGTACTTTTTTATGTGAGAGGAGGGTACGTCGCCACCACAGACGTGACACTATCATTCATATACGTCACCACCACAGAAGCGAGTCGTTGATAAGTACATAGGCGCCGAGTTATGTTTTTGCCAGTGGGTGCCCAGTGGCCACACTCCATTTTCCCTCATTAAGATCAAAGGTGCTCATCAATGATTGTATATCAAGAGCAGGGACACGTTTGTGTGCATATTAGTGATTTCGCTGTAAAGAATATAATTTTTGCAATGGCCTTTAGAGATAGATTGACTTGCTTGTCTGAAGACTGTGCACGAGACACAAGAGAACGTTCTGCCACTGGTAACAGCAGCAACACTCTGATTTGAAAAACAACACATTCCAGCGCCAGATCGTTTTTTATTCAACTCAAATTAACGTCAACTGGATGTTGTATTATCCGTCCAGCAAGATGTTTCAAAAGGAAGGAAATTTGATTTTTTAGATTTCCCTAATTTGATGTCGAGACAGAGTTAAATGCAGAATTAAAAGTCAAATAAGGACACTGAGGTTGAAGTCATAGTTTTGAGCTTAATATTTTATTAAATAATTCTTGGCTATGATAAAATACTCAAATAATTTGACGTATATAACTCATAGTCTCATTTTGTAACATGGTTTCTCTTTTTGTAGCGTCCAAGCGCAGAAAGAAGGCCTTGACTAATGGTCTGAACCTGTTTAATTTGCTTTACCTCACTTCAACAGCAGTGTAACAACAAAGTCCCTTTTAGGCAAGTCATTTCACTCAGTGGTCATCTTTGAAATGCCACAAAAAAAAAACCCACAAAAGTTATCAAATATAAAACAAACTTACAATTATTATGCACTATTGCCATTTCTTGGAAAATAACTAAAAAAGCAATAGCTATAAAAACATCTAAGGCAAACAAAGTTATTTTAAGGTAACGTACCTTGTTCAGATGTAGCTTATTACACGTAATTTTATACATTTCTGATATACGCCACCGTCACGTCCCCGCGTGTATATGTACTGTCACTCGCAGTGATGTCTATTGTCAGCTTAGCAGTCTCTGCTGCGTTCGAAACCACGTGCTTCCCTACTATATAGTAGGGAAAAAGCAGTAGGCAAGCGAATATGTACGAATCCTTAGTATTCTTAAAAGAGTATACGAGAATTACCTGAGTGACGTACTAATAGTGCGCTTATACTAGTGCGTCCGAATATGCCTACTTGCCTACTTTACAGTAGGAGAAAACAGTAGGCGAAAGGAGTAGTATGTCCGAAACCTCAGTATTCATAAAAGAGTAGGCGAGAAGTTCCCGGATGGCCTACTGCTTCTGTCTAGATCAGGGCAGTGGTGTAGTCTACGTGATACGCAGGTATACGCTGTATACCCTACCCACTAGAAAATGTCAAGGATTTCCGTATGCCCACTAGGAAATGTCAAAGATCTCCGTATACCCTCTTTAAAAAGCGTGAGGATTCGTAACAACATCGTTTTGTAAAAGAACTTTCATTCATTTTTGAATGAACAAATCAAAAGTAATAATACAATGAATCAAATCTCGATATGTACTAAGCAGTGGCGCAAAAAGTGGATATGGGCTGTATGCGGCGCATAGGGGCGCAGCACCATGGGGGGCGCCAAAGCGATGGTAAAAAAAAAAGAAAATTAATTAATTTAATTTTAAAAAAGATATTGTATTTTCTATATGTAGATGCTGTTAAGTGTCTATGAATATTAAAGCATCTTCTGCGTGTTTCTGTGAATGAGCGCTCAATGTGTGCTCTACTACACACTGAAGCGCGCGTGACACGTGAAGCCTTATTTATATACTCGACGCGTCCGCAAGAGCGCGAAGGTGCGCACGGCAAAATGACGTAATTGCGGTGTGGGCGGTCGTGCGCGTTGGGTGCACAAGACCCCATTTCGCCTGCAGGGGCGGACTGGCCATCTGTGTGATCTAGAGAATCACAGAACGGCCGGTACTCCAGGACGGCCGGCGGGCCGGCCCACCACCCGCCACACACGCAGTCACAGACATCCCAAGTCTCCCAGAAATTCCGGGAGTCTCCCGCATATTGATAGCGGCTCCCTGAGTCCCGCAAATTAGTTCAAATCTCCTGGAATCTAGAGCGAGCAAGAGCGCGCATGCGTAGCACGCGCACGGCAGAGGGAGCGAGCGAGAGACCATGCGTGTGTGTGCGCGTGTGCCTCACGAAGCGCATGTAAGGACCCAACCAATCAATTGTCAGTGCGGACGGGCTTTTATCTCTACTACTCCCGAATCGAATTAATCAGAAATTACTTTGCAAGTTACTTAATTGCTAGGGATGACGTTAGGAAGTGATATTCAGCGTGCAACATTTTTAATGATTACAGTAGTTAAAACAGCTAAACTTCAACATTTTAGCTGCAAAATTCCACATGCAGTAGCTAATATGTTGAAATATGTTGTGCTTTTACTTTTAAAAATGTTGGTAACGTTACAGTTGATGCTTACAAACTTTGAAGATTTTGAATACAGAAGTTACATTTGTAATGGTGAATTTTTATTTAGATGTGGTATTATTATTTGTGCAGTAGCTAAGATTAATTACTGCATAAATGAATTAAGATTATTAAGTAATACATTCATTTTAAGACAGCTGGAATAGATTGTATTATATGCTGTTAGCTATAATTTGGATGGTAGTATCATGAGCCACAATTACATTTGTGACACTCATGCCAGGCGGCAGGCGTTATTGTTGTTGTTGTCGAGTTTCCGCGCACCGATTGCTTTGGGCCGGGCCTAGTCATAGTCCAGGGCCGTTTTTTAGTCCCAGTCCGTCGCGCTCGACGAGTCGAGTATAAACAAGGCTTGACGCGTTGTGTTTTTAGCGTCTATGAGGAGGACATGCACACATTTATGGAGTCACGTCACAAGAATTTTACCATTTCATTTGATAAAACTATCGTCATTCATTCGGGGGTTGGGCTGGTATATCAGTATACTCACTACAAAAAACTAGACTACACCACTGGATCAGGGGTAGGCAAGTTCGGTCCTAGAGAGCCGCTGTCCTGCAGAATTTAGTTCCAACCCTAATCAAACACACCTAAACAAGCTAATCAATGTCTTGAGGATTACTAGGGCTATGGGCAGGAGAGGTTTTTTTCAGTGTTGGAGCCAAACTCTGCAGGACAGCGGCTCTCTAGGACCGAACTTGCCTACCCCTGGTCTAGATTCTGAAAAGCTCGTAGATGGACATTTTTCTATCTCAGGAGCCCACGGGAGAGGAAACGTCATAATAGAACATCGTAGAGATCAGTGATGCAGTGTTTTCAAATGTGAGTAAACACGGGTCCTTGTGTTAAAATCACATTTGTTGAACTAGGCTACTGTAAAGTAAACTGTTGAATTGTTGAAGGCGTAAAGACGTTAGGTTAGACAGTATAGTATAGTTGTGATTTTGCTTTAAAAACACGTTTTATTATGTATAGCTAACAGGGGAGTTACAGTAAGCACACGTACTGTACTTCTCTAAGTTTTCGCTCCTCCCTTAAAACTCATCTTTTCACCGTAGCCCATTCCACTGCGTATCCTAGCCCTTAACCCCTGGTCAGGACTCTGATTGCTTGCCCAACCCTGCCTAGCCTCATAGCAACATAGCCTCAGTCTCACTGTAGCACTACGCTACTTACTCACCCTTGCCCAATAAATGTACCTTCTTCCTTCAGCCTTTTCTTTTCAATGTACCATTTAGTTAAAAAATTGTTCAGTGCCTAAAGGCGCTATATAAATATAAATAAATAAATAAATCCATTAGAAAACTGCTCTAGTTTTCCACTATTGTCTGTTCTCGTATATCAGGCAGTGTAGCTATTGGATCTAAATAATTTGGAAGTCAATCATTGTGAATGTTATGGAGAATCTAACAATGTAATACGGTTATTAATGGCTTCTTGATACCAATCAAAATTCATATTTTACACTAAAATGTGCACATTCTGTAGCATTGCTTAAAATGTATTTTGCTTCAACCAGAAGAATGAAATGGCAAATAATAATAATAAATAACCACTTTCCCCTTAGTATTGGAAATAATGTATGAGCATGTATATGCATGTTAACATCTTAAAAATATATATTTTAGGGTTTTATGACACCTCAAAGGAATTTTATCAGCAAGACCATGCTGAAAGAGTGTCTGTGGCTGTTAATGAGCTCACCCAAAAAGTTCAATTCTGTCAACATTTACTCATCCTCATGTCATTCCAAACCTGTATGACTTTCTTTATTTTCTTTATTTTTCTTTATTTATTTATTTTCACAAAGATTTTTTCCTGGGACATTTGTTCAAACAGAAGTCAAGAGTAACCAAAACTTGTTCTGCAAAAGAAAGAGAGTCATTAAAGGTTCTCTGAGTCACTAGGCATTGCCAACGGCTCTGTTTTATGCTACTTGCCCAACTGAACATCTCCATGTACAGTGTTTGCTAATTCTTTTACTTTGTGCATTTTTTTTCTGTTAAAGGTGTAAAGGTTATTGGTCATGATACAACAGTCATTTATGGAGACAATGCCACTTTGTTGTGTCAGCTGACTGAGACTGATGATAGTATAACTCGTATTATATGGATGAAAAAGACAAGAGAAAACCCTGAAGAGAAGACCTTCTTTGCCATTTGGCCAGGTGACAAAACTGAACACCAAAATGGATTGGGGGACAGAGTACAATTCATTGGAAAAATTGCAGAGAAAAATGGATCAATTCAGCTGCTCAGAATGAGGTTTCTAGATGAAGGGATCTACACATGCGTTTTCAACTTATTTCCTAGTGGGACATTTGAGACGGACATCAATGCCACAGTTTTTGGTATGATGGCTTGTTCATATTTTTTCTCTGATTTACAGCAATGCCATATATGCATATCTCTGTGTTTTGATTCCCAAACAACTCAATTATTTAAAATAGTTTATGCTTGCTTAACAGAATTATGGCCCTGATATATCTTAAGCAAAATCGAAGAACGAACTGATATGACGTAATTAAAAAAAAAATCAGCCGAACCAAAGTTCGTTTGGAGTTCGTTTAGGAGTTAAGGCCCCAATATACTTCGAGCGAAAGGAAAGAACGAACTGATATGACGTCCGTTCGAACAAAATCAGGCCAAAACGAAGTTAATTTGGAGTTCGTTATGGGAGTTCGAAACAGCTTGCCGAAATGAACTTTACACATGTGCGCTGAGGCTCTGCCTTCTTTCACATGGAAAATCCTTTCCGCTTTATTTCTCCTGATGTCTCCAATAAGGTCAGACGTCCGTGAGTGAAAACATGAACACGCTGCTTTATTGTAGAAAATAAAGTTGTACTTCTGATGAAAAAAAGACACCAATACGTTTATTCTCGTTTGAAACGGGTGCAAAACAACTGAATGCCTGTGACAGTGAAATTTGTAGTAGAGAATAGCCACACATGTGTATCAGTAAATCAGTAAAAGCCAGAGAGAGAAATGTTTTAAGAGTTGCAAACTTGTAGACTTTTTTTTTCTCTCCCACAAACACAACACAACAGTTACACCTTCTCAAATTCTTCATTGCAGGTGGACAAATTCTATTCTACAAATCACAAGTTAAGAAACTCGTACCCTCACAATTTTGCTACAGTTGCTGCAGTGAATATGGTGCAAAACGCTTTTACACACCTGCATAAAAAAACGTGAAATCACAGAGAAATTTTGCTCATCCGCAAATCAGTATGTGAATTCATCCAATGAGAGTTGCACACTTATAGAATATTTTCTCACATATGTCTTATATATTTATATATATTCTTATAAAATCTCTGTGAAATAACTCCACAACCATATCAGTGTCCAAATAAACATGTTGCACCCTACACTGATGTTTCTCTTTGTCATGTTCTTTCTTTGACCTTACAGTGTGTGTTGCACTTTGTGGCTGGATGATACACAATGATGATCATTGATACAAATGCATGATCTATTTTGTTGCACTCATTCAACATTTTTTAAAAGTCATAAAGATCCATAAACATTTATGTTCTTAATTAAGTCAAGTCATCTTCATTTACATTATATAGCGCTTTTAACAATGTAGATTGTTCCAAAGATATGCTTTACAGTGATAATAGGAAATTAAAGTAACAGATATTGTTTTGTCTTCTTTATAGCAGCTCTAGAATAAAGTTATTTTCCAGCTAAAGTTAGTTTCGATTGATTCACTTCCTTCGCAACGATCATTAGTTATTAACTTAGGGGCCGCTAGCACGACACCGTTTTAACGGAAAACTCTTAAGTTCTCTTACGAGAGTACTCTCGTGTTGCGTAAGCTAGCTTACGCTACGGGAAAACCTCTTTTCTCGAGAATAGTGAAGCCAAAAATTATCCTTATATCCTTATAATTTGTAAACACATTTGCTGCAGCGAGCAGACCTAGGAGAGGCAGCTTGCGCGCCTATTGGCTGCTCTGCGGCAACTGCTGCAACCCATCGAGGGACTGCTCGTGACGTAAGCACCAATGTCGTCACGTCCCGCGCGAATGGGCGTGGCTTATGCCTATATAAGCCAGAGCTCGATAGGATGCTCCTTGATTTTCGCCCACGTCCCTCGGAGAAGAAGCCTGCGCCGTCGAACAGCTTTTCAGCGGGACAACCCGATCGCCTGTACCCAAATGCCGTTTTCACGGCGACCCAGATAAATCTCAAAAAGAGTATTATGTCTTTTTATCTGGCTCTCGCCGAAGGTGTTTTAAATGTAGGAAATGTGCCCACGTCCCAGTGTTCACCCCTACACATAAGCACGGCCCACTCAGTGACACACTCTCATTCAGGGCCTGTTTCAATAAAGGCGGTTCACACCGCGCCCTCTGTGCCGCACACACACATAAATCATTCCCCGTCCCACGTGACCAGAATGTTATGTGTAAATCATCCCGCTGCTGGTCTCAGTGCGCTGCCTCAGATAAACACTGCAAGCACAGTGTCAATTTATCAGCCCTATTAGGTCTCCCGGTCCCTAGCTTACAGCAACCAGAGCCCAGATACCATTCTACCCCTAACTATACGTGCAAAAGCATGGGAAGCTATCACGGGCGTGTCAGATTGGGTGCTTAACATTATAAAACGAGGCTACTCACTGCAGTTCGCTCGCTGACCCCCCCGCTTTCGAGCCCGGGCCGAAACTACAGTAGATCAGAAAGTAGCTCATCTGCTTCGAGCCGAGATTATGAAACTGTACTTGAAGGGCGCCATAGAAACCGTCCCTCTAGACCAGAGCGAGTCGGGTTTTTCTACAGCCGTTACTTCCATTCTAGATCTCAGGCTTTTGAACAGAGCTCTCATGAAGCGATCGTTCAAAATGATTACAACCAGACAAATTCTCGCGCAAATTCTCCCATCTCGGTTACTAACGTAACCTTGGTTCTCTCTAGAAGAGGGAACGAGTGTTGCATAACCCTGCCGTGCTTGTGCTACCATCTGGTTTCGCTTCAGTTGATGAAAACCAAGGAGCATCCTATCGAGCTCATTCAAACAAAGGAGCATCCTATTGCCCATTCACGCGGGACGTGACGACTGAGGGCGCCAGCGCCCTCATTGGTGCTTACATCACAAGCAGTCCCTTGATAGGTTGTAGCAGTTGCGCAGAGTAGCCAATAGGCACACGAGCTGCCTCGCCTAGGTCTGCTCGCTGCAGCAAATGCGTTTTAAATTAATACAAATTATAAGGATAATTTTTGGCTTCAGTATTCTCGAGAAAAGAGGTTTTCCCGTAGCGTAAGCTAGCTTACGCAACACTCGTTCCCTCTTCTAGAGAGAACCGAGGTTACGTTAGTAACCGAGACGTTCTCTCTACGCAAACTTTAAAAACGCGAACCTGTGAGAACGCTGATGGAGTGCACATGCGTATCAAGAGTTCCTTCTATAGGTATGCGCGTTTGAACATATGTGCACAGGCATGTAGTCGTTCCCTAAAAAAAAACAACCCTCAACAAGCTAATTGTCTGGCCTTAAAATTTATAATACAGAATTTCTATCCCTTCGGCATAGCCACGCGAAACGGAATTATCCCGACAACGTTTTATCTGTACAGAGGTAAAGGGAAGGAGGCCTTCACAGGGGAGAGACTAGTTGACACTTTAGGACTGTGTTGTTGTCGCGTCCAGAAGCAGGTCCTTCATCAGCCTAACATTGAATTATAGAAGTCTATGGTGTGTTATGTGTATGCTAGGTCAAAGAGATGTGTTTTTAGTCTAGCTTTGAACTGACAGAGTGTGTCTGCTTCCCGGAAAATGTTAGGAAGACTGTTCCAAAGTTGTAGTGTTAAATAGGAAATAGGAAAAGTCAATATTGATAATCTAGGTATAATCAACTGGCCGGAATTTTGAGATCGCAATAGGCGTGAAGGACTATAATGCGTTAAAAGCTCGCTCAAGTACTGCGGAGCTAAACCATTTAGTGCTTTGTAAGTAAGCAGAAATATTTTAAAATTTATACAATTTTTAATAGGGAGCCAATGCAGTGTTGATTGACCCCGGCTAATATGGTCATAATTTTGTGAATTGGAAAGTTTCATCAGGGCGTGAAGAAATATAGAGCTGAGTGTCATCAGCATAACACTGAAAACTAATTCCATACTTCCTAATGATATCTCCCAAGGGTAGCATGTACAGAGTGAACAGCAATGGTCCTAGTACCGAGCTTTGTGGTACACCATACTGAACTTGTGATCGATAAGACATCTCTTCATTTACTGCTACAAACTGATAACGGTCAGATAAGTGTGATTTAAACCATGCTAATGCAATTCCACTAATGCCAACATAATTTTCGAGTCTATTTAAAAGAATGTTGTGGTCAATAGTATCAAATGCTGCACTAAGATAGAGTAACACCAATTGCGAGATACAACCACGATTGGATGATAAGAGCAAATCATTTGTAACTCTAATGAGAGACGTCTCAGTACTATGGTACAGCCCAGTCTCACACCCAAGGCGTCATCTAACTGACGCTTTTGACCATGTTTGGCCATGCGTCAATATGCCGACGCACAGGGTACCCCTTGAGCGTCAATATGAGACGCGCCTCCTAGTGGTCTAATCCTAACCCTACCCCAGACCTAAACCTACCCATAACGGAAGCGTCATCTAACTGACGCTAAAGGGTGCGCGGCATTTGATGTTTGGGGGGTGGTGTGTGCGTCGGCATGTTGACGCATGGTCAGAAGCGTCAGTTAGATGACGCCTTGGGATGAGACTGTGTTGTATGGTACAGTCTAAATTCGGACTGAAAATCCTCGCAGATACTAGCCTGGGTTTCCCAATACTACCTTGCCGCAGCGCGATTTTATTCACGCTGCTAGGTAGTCTGGATACCATGGACCAAATTTTCCCCTCATTTAGGGAACCAATCACAGAACGGGGAGGGAGCAGCAAGACGATGACGACGTCTATGCGACACACCGAAGCAGTTTGTTTATACCTATGGATCCAACATGGCAGCAGACACGAAGTTACCTTCCGATGCAGCCTTACGGCCGTTTCACACATAAGTTTCACACCGCAAGCATGAGCGGCACTTGAGCAGCGCGTCAGCGTAACTATACATCGTCACTGCAGCTGCAGACGCGCGAGAGTATTCACACTGGAAGCGTTTGTACAGTGTCACAGCAGCGGGTCCAAAGCTACATAAGCGAGCAATTCTTTACAAAGACAACTATACATTTGTTTTTAGAAGTTGGTCATTTATAACATTGATAGACTTGAAAGTTTGTAATGGGGAGGTGTACAACATTCATTATTTTTATTTTTTTATATAATACACAACTTTCACCCAAACTGAATAATTAAAAACAAGTTTTTACCGGGTAGCCTAAATCTTCTATAAATATTTTTGAGTCTTTATTTTCTTTTATTTGCCTACTCAAGTTCTTGTTAAAACTCACTAGACATGCTTATTCTGTGCATTTTGGGCACTCATGAAATCATATTTATTTTTGTCCATCAAAAGTGTGCTTTCAATTTAATTTTCACGCGATGCTCCTGCTCCCGGTGTGAATGCACTCATTGATTAACATGCACGCCGAAAAAAATACGTGCCGCTCACGCATGCGGTGTGAAATGGCCGTTAGATACACGCCATCGTGTACACATAAATCTCTGTCCCATCGTCTTCTTCCTCGTCTAATTTCTGTCGCTCTACATACGTCATCTGGTATCATTGAAACGATTGGCTATGAGCTACGTACAGGCGCATTTGAAAGACATTCTTAGCACCCAATAAACAGCTCTGGGCATTCATAAACCACGCCTCAAATACGAGAAAATGAACATGTGGTTCCCAGACCCATGTCTCAATGAGACTTGGGTCTGACGTTAGCCAGGCTACGCAGATACCATTTTTATTTTTCTAAAAAGGAACATAGTTGTGAGGATACTGCTTTTTCTAGTATCTTTGACAGAAAAGGCAGATTCGAGATCGGCCTATAATTGACTAATTCTGTAGGATCAAGTTGCGTTTTTTTAACAAGTGGTTTAATCATAGCCAGCTTAAAGGTTTTTGGTACGTATCCTTGTGACAAAGATGAATTAATGATATTGAGAAGGGGGTCTATGACCTCTGGAAGCATCTCTTTCAATAGCTTAGTCGGTAAAGGGTCTAACATACATGTTGTCGATTTAAATGATTTAACGAGTTTAGAAAATTCTTCCTCTCCTATAGCAATGAATTGATCGAATTTTTCCTTAGGGAGACTACAATGCACTCCCTGATGGGATACTGTAGTAGACGGTTGCATAGTTATAATTTTCTCCCTGATATTATCAATCTTATAAGTGAAGAAGGTCAGAAATTCATTAGCCTACTGCTGTGCTGCTTGGAAACTTCTGGGCTTGAAGCTTTATTTTCCGTTAGTTTAGTACCTGTTTCAAATAAATACCTAGGGTTTTGTTTATTTTCTTCTAATAGGGTTGAAAAATAAGCAGAACTAGCAGCTTTTAAGGTATCTCTGTATGCAATCGTGCTCTTTTTCCAAGAAATGCTAAATACCTCTAGTTAATTTTCTTCCAGTTTCGCTCCATTTTTCTGGCTGCTCTCTTAAGCGCCTGGGTGTGCTCGTTGTACCATGGCGTTGGACTATTTTCTTTAATCTCCTTTAAGCGCAACGGAGCAACTGTGTCTAAAGTGCTGGAAAAAAGAGAGTTAAAAGTTTCTGTTTCAATATCGAGTTCTTCTTAGCTATCTGGGATGCTGAAGTGATGAAACTGATCAGGAATATTATTAATAAAGCGATCTTTAGTGGCAGAAGTGATAGGTCTAACATATTTGTAACACAGAGTTTTTCATTATCTACATGTATATTAAAATCACCAACAATTAGGACTTTATCTGCAGCCAGTTGGGCTTCAATTAGAGGCACTTCGGACTTGAACTCTTGAAAAATTAAACCTTTAAACTTTGTTGGATTGATGTTAAAACATGACATTCTGGCATTTTCATCACTTAAAACTGCAGTCGGTAAGTCTGGCAGATTGAGGGGACTTAGCCAAAATTTTGAATGTTTACAACTCTCATGCCCCTTCCCCACACCACCGAGCACGCTCCCATAGAGTTTGCGTGTGCACCAGATTTTCTGTGAACGCGCCCATCTCTTCAGCATCAAAGCATCATTTTCTTTTCCTTGGTTGTTTTTGACCTAGTAGTTTCCTGGTTGTTGACCAAGGAATTGGAAGCTTGTTAGTAGATTTTCTCTCTGCCATCACGCTTCGTAGAATCCAAGTTATCCAACAGACGTGCAAACTTCAGGCGTGTGAGAAACAAATAACAGGCTCCAGGTGGAGGTAGAAGCGCGTTTTTTTCTTCTGTCGGAGCCAGTGAATATGATAAAAAAATAAAAAACTTGCCGACTTCAGCTTTAAGATTTGCATGACAAAAGTTTGGAATCACTATGATTTAAGAAATGTTATACTTTTATAGCAGGCAAGGTCAAGGATTGCTTAAATTGATCAAAAATGACAGCAAAGTCATTTATAATGTTACAAAAAAAATGTTTTAAATAAATGTTGTTCTTTTGTACTTGCTATTCATAAACAATCCTGACAACATATGCTGCATAATGATTTCCATACTTCATTAAGCAGCACAACCATTTTCAAGTGTGATCGTAATTAGAAATGTTTCTTGAGCAAAAAATCAGTGTTAGAAAGATTCTGAAGGGTCGTGTGACACTGAAATCTAGAGTAATGAGCTCTGCCATCACAAGAAGTTTTTAAAACATTAAAATATAAAACAGTTGATAAAAATATTTCACAATATTACTGTTTTTCAGATAAATGTAGTCTTGGTACCTTAGAGTTACCTTTCCTTAGAACCTTACTAATACCAAACTTTTGAACAGTAGTATTAGTATATATTATAATATCAAAACCAGCACAAACATACCTTGCAATCAAAACATTAAATCAAATATTGTTACATTATTTTGCCAGTATGTATATTTGTAAATATATATTTTTTAGAACAACAAATTGGAATGAAGAAACGAGGACCGTGAACTAAAATGAGCAGTTCTCTATGGTTCTGTGTGCATGCCCGGGAAACTCATGAATATTCATGTAGGCTCCGCCCACTGCCTCTGCAGATGCATCATGCACAACTCACTTTTGGTTCACATTTCACATAGATCAGTGGTGAAAAATGGAGAGCGTGCGAAACTTGTCACTTGAAAGCGGAAAAAAAAAGAGAAAGTGTTTGAGATTCGTCGCAGCAGATTCAAGCAGTTGTAGTTATGTACTTGTGTTTGTGCTGCAAGAAAAATATATAAGACATTTGTGAGAAAATATTCTATAAGTGTGCAACTCTCATTGGATGAATTCACTTTGCGGATGAGCAAAATTTCTCTGTGATTTCACGTTTTTTGATGCAGGTGTGTGAAAGCGTTTTGCACCATATTCACTGCAGCAACTGTAGCAAAATTGTGAGCGTACGAGTTTCTTAACTTGTGATTTGTAGAATAGAATTTGTCCACCTGCAATGAGGAATTTGAGAAGGTGTAACTGTTGTGTTGTGTTTGTGGGAGAGAAAAAAAGTCTACAAGTTTGCAACTCTTAAAACATGTATGGCTATTCTCTACTACAAATTTCACTGTCACAGGTGTTCACTGTTCAGTTGTTTTGCACCAAAAATATATTCATAGTAAAGCTGCTTGATTTTACGTAATCTATTGAATAAAGTGCATTAATATAAATGAATGTGATGTGACTTTATTAGAGTGTGCCGAATTGCAGAGCTCGTGCAAACTATGCTTTTTCTTATGCTTTATTAAAATGCGTGCTGTTTTCTCAATTTTATTGAGTGTTTATTTTTGTTATTGAGAGGAAAGCACACAGCACATATTTACATATTCATCTAAACGCTCTCAGCATTGGCGTCAGATATAAACAGTATACCGCTGGTCACATTACCCCTAAACGAAGAACGAAAAATAACTTTGCCGTGAGTATATCGGGGCCTTTCTTCAATGTGCTAGAAAAATTTGTTACATTTATATTTCACATGCTTTTAATAGTTATGAGAAGACCAAGAGCAGACTGTCAGTTTTTTTTTTTTTCAGTATTTTAGTCAGTTTTTACAGTTGACTGATTTAATGATTATCTTTTTTTCTATTTCAAATTTAGCCCGTCCTGTGGTGAATGTGAAAGGGGAAGCACCTGCTACTGGTTATTTGGAGGCCACGTTGGCATCCTGTTTTGCCTCTAATGCTTGGCCTGCTCCAGCAGTGACATGGAGATTAGGAGATCTGGAAAACTCCCTGAAAACAGAAACCAACCACACAGTGCACCCCAATAATAGGACAATTACTGTTGTGTCCTACCTACTTGGTGTCCCATCCAAACATTTCAACAAAAAGAATGTCCAGTGTGTGGTGAAGCACAACACCCTAAGAGAAGACCTCGTAATGAACTACACAATAAACATTCATTGTAAGTATAGAGTATCAACCAACAGCTTGCATACAAATGACAGAATAGGGGATGACAATAATCATAACGAAGACATGAGAGAACATATTTTTGCTTTCTTCAAGGCACAGAAAATAAGAGTATACTAATTGCTGTAATGGAGCAATAATCTATTAACATGAACTTATATTTCAGTAAATAAGCATTTCAGTAGTTGTTCTGATGGATTCTGTGAGTTCATTCAGAAAATGAGTTGTCAGACTGGTTTTTCAATGATTCTATGAAAGAACCAACTCATAAGGTCCTTTTTGAATCAGACACAGGTTGTGATGTGTGTCAAGCTGCAATGGTGGAACATCACGAGGAACATCACTTGTTAATTTAAGTTGAGAACTTACATTTTCACACATTTCTGACATGACATGAAGGCATCACTATTATCGAAACTTTGCGCCTATTCCTACTCTGTAACCCACCGCTTAAAATGTATGTCTTAGATTGCCATGTTTCTGCCTTTGAACCCTAAAGGTTTCAGTTTCACATACAGTAAATACTGTTTTATGGATATATTGTTATTTTTGCTACCTAATTTCTTTTCCTAGATCCTCCAGAGTCAGTGGTTATAATTCCTGACAGTCCAACAAATGCTAAAGAATTCAAGTGTATAGTGGACAGTAACCCAGAACCAACCATCTACACCTGGACTAGGTAATATATAAAACTGCACTCATTTCTATATAATATTTTGTCTGGAATAGCCTTGATAATTTCAGCCAAATTTAGTGTTTGTTTATGTGTCAGTGTTTTTACGATATTTTCTATTTTAGTGCACACTAATGTCTGTAAGGCCTGGAATTTTTCTTCCTTTTCTTCTCATTTGTATTGTATTTCAGCACTGAATTTTGCATTTCCTTTTTTATCTATTTACTTTGACTTTACAGTACATGGAAATCAGACAGATAATTAGCAAGAAGGTAATACGTTATTGATTCAAAGGCATGTTGACAAATAGTCACTAAACAACTTTATCTTAGTGGCATATATTCTGTAAGCTAACCATTTTTAACGCCTGCACAAAGCTGAGAAGTTGCTTTTGCATATTGTGGCTAAACTGCCAAGTTCACAGGTTCTAGAATTTTACTACTATGTTGGGACATGCTTCTTATAAAATGGCTTAGTGAGCAAGAAAAAAACATTGGACGGGACAGGATTTTCTCCATCAGTTGTTGATTTGATTGTGAAAAGTGAGCACTGCATACTGGAACAGAGGCAGATCTGAGTGTGATTGGCTTAACTGCAACATGGATCTGTATATGTCATAGACATCAAGTGAGTCATATCACAGGGAGAGCAAGTTATACAATTTTGATTAAAGATTACAAGGTAAAAAAAAATGCGTTTTTGAGCGTCTACTAAACAGGTGCAAAGGTCATAGGCTTGATGCATGAAGGTTTTTGTAGGTTTCCGAGAGAGAGACCGATAGATGGAAGGTTGAGCAGTTCTTAATGGTTACTAAAGTGTTTGTGGGCAAATTTTCCAGATGTTATCCAACCTTGTTTTACCAGTGTGTTCAGTGATCTTTCTTATCTCTCTATTTTAACAGAGTGAATAAAAGTACTCCATATTTTAAAGACAACAAGCTTCCTGTCCCAAAACTGTCCCCTGACTTTAATGGCTTATACATCTGTCATGCTTCAAACCAGTATGGAAGCTCTGCAGGTTCTATGTATGTGAATGTTCATACTGGTTAGTCTATTTTTGTTTTTTATAGATTATGCTACATGTTGTTTTTTTATTATTGAGACACGTATCCAATGAAATGTTGTGTGCTGCACATGGTGATAAACTGAATTGCTAAATTTCAATTGATGTAGCGAACAGAACATTTAGCATTTGGCAGTAAAAATATAATTATGCATGCTACAATTTATCAGATACAAAAAGATTAAAAGTCTACATTATGTGGAAATTTAAAACTGATATATGATTGTTTTAAAGGGATAGTTCACTTTGAAATTAATTTTTGGTATGTTTTAGCTTATACCTCAAGGGCATCCAAGATGTAGGTGTCTTTGTTTCTGCAGTAGTTTCAATTTTGATATTTTTAGGTCAAACCGTTCTTGTCTGTCAGTCATATAATGCAGGTCTATGGTCACCTCCTCAAAGAGCATGCACAGAGAAGTCCAAATTAAACATGATTTAATGACTCGTAAATGTAAGTACACATTGATGGCCTAAGACATGAAACGAGCAGTTTGTGTGAGAAAACGAACAGTACAGGTCCTTCTCAAAAAAATTAGCATATTGTGATAAAGTTCATTATTTTCCATAATGTAATGATACAAATTAAACTTTCATATATTTTAGATTTATTGCACACCAACTGAAATGTTTCAGGTCTTTTATTGTTTTAATACTGATGATTTTGGCATACAGCTCATGAAAACCCAAAATTCCTGTCTCAAAAAATTAGCATATCATGAAAAGGGTCTCTAAACGAGCTATTAACCTAATCATCTGAATCAACTAATTAACTCTAAACACCTGCAAAAGATTCCTGAGGCTTTTAAAAACTCCCAGCCTGTTTCAAACTCAAAACCGCAATCATGGGTAAGACTGCCGACCTGACTGCTGTCCAGAAGGCCATCATTGACTCCCTCAAGCAAGAGGGGTAAGACAGAAAGAAATTTCTGAACAAATAGGCTGTTCCCAGAGTGCTGTATCAAGGCACCTCAGTGGGAAGTCTGTGGGAAGGAAAAAGTGTGGCAAAAAACGCTGCACAACGAGAAGAGGTGACCGGACCCTGAGGAAGATTGTGGAGAAGGACCGATTCCAGACCTTGGGGGACCTGCGGAAGCAGTGGACTGAGTCTGGAGTAGAAACATCCAGAGCCACCGTGCACAGGCGTGTGCAGGAAATGGGCTACAGGTGCCGCATTCCCCAGGTCAAGCCACTTTTGAACCAGAAACAGCGGCAGAAGCGCCTGACCTGGGCTACAGAGAAGCAGCACTGGACTGTTGCTCAGTTTTGCATGTCATTCGGAAATCAAGGTGCCAGAGTCTGGAGGAAGACTGTGGAGAAGGAAATGCCAAAATGCCTGAAGTCCAGTGTCAAGTACCCACAGTCAGTGATGGTCTGGGGTGCCATGTCAGCTGCTGGTGTTGGTGCACTGTGTTTTATCAAGGGCAGGGTCAATGCAGCTAGCTATCAGGAGATTTTGGAGCACTTCATGCTTCCATCTGCTGAAAAGCTTTATGGAGATGAAGATTTCATTTTTCAGCACGACCTGGCACCTGCTCACAGTGCCAAAACCACTGGTAAATGGTTTACTGACCATGGTATTACTGTGCTCAATTGGCCTGCCAGCTCTCCTGACCTGAACCCCATAGAGAATCTGTGGGATATTGTGAAGAGAAAGTTGAGAGATGCAAGACCCAACACTCTGGATGAGCTTAAGGCCGCTATCGAAGCATCCTGGGCCTCCATAACACCTCAGCAGTGCCACAGGCTGATTGCCTCCATGCCACGCCGCATTGAAGCAGTCATTTCTGCAAAAGGATTCCCGATCAAGTATTGACTATTGAGTGCATAACTGAACATAATTACTTGAAGGTTGACTTTTTTTTTGTATTAAAAACACTTCTTTTATTGGTCGGATGAAATATGCTAATTTTTGGAGACAGGAATTTTGGGTTTTCATGAGCTGTATGCCAAAATCATCAGTATTAAAACAATAAAAGACCTGAAATATTTCAGTTGGTGTGCAATGAATCTAAAATATATGAAAGTTTAATTTTTATCATTACATTATGGAAAATAATGAACTTTATCACAATATGCAATTTTTTTGAGAAGGACCTGTATTTATAGCGTTTTTACCTCTTGTAAACACAGCCACATCCAAGTGATCTGAGGATGCCGGCGCTTCGGTCTTTTCCGGCAAGCGCCGGAAGTGATCTCTCGCGCGTGTACGTCACTCATACAATTGTTTTATTTATTTATTTTTTTATTGTTTTCTTTTACGACGGTTTAAACATCCCGGATAAGCGCAAATTAGTACCATTTTAATTAGTCGTCTTACCTACAATCTCTGTTCTGTGTAAACAATGAGTGACGTACACGCGCGAGGATTCACTTCCAGCGCTTTCCGGAAAAGGCCGAAGCGCCGGCGCCCTCAGATCACTTGGATGTGGCTGTGTTTACAAGAGGTAAAAACAATATAAATACTGTTCATTTTCTCACAAAAACCGCTCATTTCATGTCTTAGGCCATCAATGTGTACTTACATTTACGAGTCATTAAATCATGTTTAATTTGGACTTCTCTGTGTATGCTCTTTGAGGAAGTGACCGTAGACCTGCATTATATGACTGACAGACAAGAACGGTTTGACCTAAAAATATCAAAATTGAAACTACTGTGGAAACAAAGACACCTACATCTTGGATGCCCTTGAGGTAAGCTAAAACATACCAAAAATTAATTTCAAAGTGAACTCTCCCTTTAACTGGATATCCCTTTATCATATTAATCTCAATTCTGGACATGGTAATCAGGGTAAATCTAATCTGTGATAACCCATGTCTGTATAAATGGATATAGTCTTTTTTCAGGCTTTTAAGAATAACAGTAACGTTGTAGAAGTTTGAACTTGACAATGTTTCATTAATCTCCACCGTTCTTTACTAGAATCCAGCACCGTCTGTTGGGGTCTGTTTGGTTCTTTCACCATTGTTGCTCTTCTCGGTGCTGTTGGTGTTGTGATACTCAAAACCAAGCCGTGAGTTTAAACACTTCTTTGTCTCAGTGTGACGTGAGGGTTTGGAGCTTTTGTATTTAATTTTTTAGTTTGTTTTGGTTATATTTTAATATTGCCCTACTACAATAATAAATTATGTTCAAACGTAGCTTGAATGAACACTTCTTCCAGTTATAAGCTATTTTTTGACACAATCTCAGCCAATCATATTATATTTGATTTTTAATGTGCAGTTATGAGAAGTAGAATTTTAAACCACTGAGATTGGTCATAACAGTCTGTGAACTAACAAGCATGATGCTCCAGAAATAGAAACCAATCGATCAACAAAATGTCCTGACAAAAAAAAAAAAAATTAAAGTTAAAATGCAGCATTGTTAAAATACAAATTATTGTGTTATAATATACATTCAGTTTCAGTTTTTTCATGAATATATATATATATATATACACTCACCGGCCACTTTATTAGGTACCCCATGCTAGTAACGGGTTGGACCCCCTTTTGCCTTCAGAACTGCCTCAATTCTTCGTGGCATAGATTCAACAAGGTGCTGGAAGCATTCCTCAGGGAGTTTGGTCCATATTGACATGATGGCATCACACAGTTGCCGCAGATTTGTCGGCTGCAAATCCATGATGCGAATCTCCCGTTCCACCACATCCCAAAGATGTTCTATTGGGTTGAGATCTGGTGACTGTGGAGGCCATTTTAGTACAGTGAACTCATTGTCATGTTCAAGAAACCAATTTGAAATGATTAGAGCTTTGTGACATGGTGGAAGTAGCCATCAGAGGATGGGTACATGGTGGCCATAAAGGGATGGACATGGTCAGAAACAATGCTCAGGTAGGCCGTGGCATTTAAACGATGCCCAATTGGCACTAAGGGGCCTAAAGTGTGCCAGGAAAACATCCCCCACACCATTACACCACCACCACCAGCCTGCACAGTGGTAACAAGGCATGATGGTTCCATGTTCTCATTCTGTTTACGCCAAATTCTGACTCTAACATCTGAATGTCTCAACAGAAATCGAGACTCATCAGACCAGGCAACATTTTTCCAGTCTTCAACTGTTCAATTTTGGTGAGCTCTTGCAAATTGTAGCCTCTTTTTCCTATTTGTAGTGGAGATGAGTGGTACCCGGTGGAGTCTTCTGCTGTTGTAGCCCATCCGCCTCAAGGTTGTGCGTGTTGTGGCTTCACAAATGCTTTGCTGCATACCTCGGTTGTAACGAGTGGTTATTTCAGTCACTGTTGCCCTTCTATAAGCTCGAACCAGTCTGGCCATTCTGCTCTGACCTCTGGCATCAACAAGGCATTTCCGCCCACAGAACTGCCGCTCACTGGATGTTTTTTCTTTTTCGGACCATTCTCTGTAAACCCTAGAGATGGTTGTGCGTGAAAATCCCAGTAGATTAGCAGTTTCTGAAATACTCAGACCAGCCCTTCTGGCACCAACAATCATGCCACGTTCAAAGTCACTCAAATCAACTTTCTTCCCCATACTGATGCTTGTTGCCGCCATGTGATTGGCTGCTTAGAAATTAAGTGTTAACGAGCAGTTGGACAGGTGTACCTAATAAAGTGGCCGGTGAGTGTATATAAAATAAAATAAAAATGGCTTAAATCACAATTTTATGTTTGTGGAAAGGCAGAATAATATTGCATAATAATGATCAGTCTGTGAATATGGTCTGTAATTTATAACCTCTATATGGTTTATAATGCACATATGTTTCCATAATCAATTGACTGATTGAGGGTCATCAGCTCATTAGTAAAGACCTGAAATGGGTGTGTATGTCAGACAAAGGGATGTTCAAAATGTGCAGTGTTAGAGGCTCCAGGATCAGGTTATAAACATTACAGCAGACTGCACTTACATTTGGTCGATCTTGTGCTGCCATATTAAATGTATCCTAATTTTTAGGGAATGGATTCAAGTACCAAGGCGTTCCAATGATGAAGCACAGGTGTGTTTTTTTTTTGTTGTTTCAAAATGCCACATTGTATGTACTTTCTCTTATATATTGATATAGTGTATACACTGTTCAAAAGTTTGGGTTTGGTAAGATGTATTTAGAAAAAGTCTCTTAAAGGGGTCATATAATGCCATTTTTGTACAAGCTAATATGATTCTTTAGGGTCTAAATTAAAAGTTTGTAATATACTTTAATTAAAAATTCTCATTAGTATTGTAAGAAAACACTTATTTTACCTGGTAAAAAACAGCTCTGTTTTCAGCACGCCGTTTCAGTGTATATGACTTTAAATGATCATGAGCTTTGCTCACCCCGCCTCTCTGTTCTGTGCGTACACCGTTTGTAACACAATAACACAATAACCATAACACGTTGTTCAGTATAAACGTGGGATTATGCATTATATTGAGAACGTCATACATAGAAAACATGCCGTAATGTACCCTGAGTGTAAACCTTAGACGCATTCATCGTGAAGCGTGCAAGCGATTTACAAGGATTAATATAAATATTAATATAAAGTTTAATAAAAGGTTACACTCACTTCAGTTCTTCTGGAGCAGCTGCAGGAACACGAATATCTGGTACCGATCCTTTCAGGAGCAGCTTCTTAGCAAAACCAGCTTTATACCTCCTCGTTTATAAAGCAGTCTGGTGTGTGAAATGATTCGCGCAAACATGAGAGCATTGACGTTGCTCGTGGGGAATATTCCCTTCGAAAACAAACTCAGCCACTGCGTCTTCAGCGGTTCGGATTTAGGAACATTAAAATGACTGTGTTCGATATTACACCCAAGAATAGAACACCACAATCGCTTAGACGCCATTCTGCTCATAGACAGTGCTCCAGCATATCAACAATGACTGCGCCGGTCCACGCAGACTATGATTGACAGCTAGCTCACGAGCGAGGGCGGGTCTGTGTTGAAACGCGGCTGTCAATCAACAATCGTGGGAGAGGCGTGAGAGCTTGTGACGTCACAGGCTCGAACGGCTCGATTTGAGGGAGGGGAAAACATATAAGGAGATTAAAACAAAACCACTGGATGGATTTTTATCATTATATGATGGTTGTGTACAGGCACTGCCAACACACATTTCAGTACAATCAACTTGTAAAAGTGCATGTACCATTATATGACCCCTTTAAAGCTGCAGTAGGGAGTTTTGAGAAAACGTTGATTTAGCCTGAAAATTTGAACACGCACAACTTACAGGTCCCACCCCCTTGCTCTCTGCTGTGCTACAGCCCTCCCTCCACAGCTCGTCCTCCACAGCGGAGCCTGTCGTGAACGCGCAGGCTAGTAAACAGGGCCACCCATAATGGCGGATAAAAAGTTATATGGCACATTCACTAATAGGGACTAAACGTCAATAATATGCTTTACATTGACTATGGCCTGCCCATACTTTGACTACAAACTTGGTCCTCAAATCATTATGTATTTTCCAATAGCCTACATGTAACTATATAACGTTGCACTCTTTCTATAAGTAATAAATAGCTAGTAAGATAACGTTAATATAACGGTAACTAACGTTACAGTATGTAAGTCATTATTCTAGCGATATATAATGCTAAGGTGTGCTAGTACATTATTTCAGCAACATGACAAGCCAGTGAATTAGCAGGTTTCAATTGTTGCTTAGCGGAGCGCGTGACATTTTATCTACATGTTATTATCGTCATCAGTCTTTTTTCTTTTACCTCTTTGTTTTATGAGCCGGTGTCACTCGAGAATTGGCAGTTTAGGTTGTTTCTCCGTCATAAGCACAGCTGCAGCACGTCGGCAATCTTGAGTTTGAACCGGTTTGAACAACGGCTCGCGCTCCGGCGCCCGCGCTGTGCAGGAGAGGGGTGTGATCAGCGCGTACACGAGCGTGATTGACACTGCTAAGACACTCCTCCCGGCTCTGATTGGTTGTTTCTGACCGGGAGCGTGTATTTCTTGCAAATGGCAATGGGACCACTGGGAGGAGACAGAGGAGCTTGATTTTTACACAGATTATCTGTCTCATATTCTACTGTCAGGACATAATGACAGTTTTAGCAAATACATGTTTTCAAAAGTTACCTACAGGAGCTTTAAGGCCCCAAAACAAAATGAGGCCAAAACAAACTCCGTCTGGAGTTCGTTTTAGGAGTTCGAAACAGCTTGCCAAAGTGAACTTTCCAGAAAAGTTCACTACGGGTGGTAAACTTGTACTACCATTTGACTGTGGCGATTTTCGTAATAAGTGTGCGGTGTGCGCTGAGGCTCCACCTTCTTTCACGTGGAAATATTTCTCCTGATCAGTCCGTCGAGGTCAGACGTCCGCGAGTGAAAACATGAACACTCAGGAGAGCTGCTTTATTGTAGAAAATGGAAGTTGTACTTCTGATGAAACGAGACACTGAAACTTTTTCATGTTTAATAAGGTAAAGCTACTTGATTTTAAGCTATCTATTGTATTAAATAAACGTGCTGTGAGTTTACTAGAGTTTCGAATTGCAGAGCATGTTCAAACATATCCACATTGCTATGATCAGATGCTTTTCTCATGCTTTATTTAAAAAATACTTGCTATTTTCTAAATTTTGTTGTGTGTTTATTTTGTTATAAAGAGAAAAGTGTGCAGCACATATTTACATATTCATCTAAACGCCGCTCTCTTATGTTCGATAAGAGTATAGGGATCTCCCACGTGACCCCTAGCCGCATGTCAGCCATTTTGACGGAATACATCCGTCGGCTACTCATAGATCCATTGCCGTGGGCAATATATTATTAGTATTATACTAATAATATAATTATTAGTATATTACTATCCTAATAATATAATTATTAGTATAATTAGCCTAAATATTGCAATACTTTGCGCTACAGTATTGATATAATTGCATGCGCAAAATCATGGTGCAAGAACAGAATCGATTTTTCCCACCACCACGTCATGTCATCGCACTTATTATTAGCATCACAAAAATAAATATACAAGAGGAAGATAAAGGAATTAGGAATCATATATCCATATGAAGCACCAGAAGTTCTTTTTACAGGCATTAAATGTGTAGAAAAACTTCCTGACATTGAGTTCGGTGACATTACAGCTACCTTATTCACTTCCCATCACGCTACACCGGAGCTTCATTAAAAGAAAATGATTTTTCAATCATCACCGCAAAGGTTGGTCAATGTATTTTTATCACCAAATTACAGTACCTGTAATAATTTTTAAACTGAGTTTACAGGGAAAAACACAAAACAAAATCACCAACAAGATTAAGTGTATCTTTAATGAATTTGTTTATTCTAGTTTGATCCAAGAAAAAAACGAAATAATAGCCTATGCTTTACTTTTTTATACTTATCACTCTGACAGTATCATACTGAGCATGTAGTATGATACTGTCATTGAGACGGTTGTCTCAACCTGTGTTTATAACGATTTATAAGAAGTGTCAAATAAAATACAAGATCAGCTTTTGGTATTTGAAAACGAAAGAATGTAATGTGATAATATGCCTAACGAATTAACTGATCTAGGAATGCATGTATGCGTTTTGCCTGTTTATTGCCGCCAACCACTTTTCTCCGTTTTGTTTCTTTTGGGATACGGTATAAAGATATTCCTTTTGTATGATCACACGTATCTGATCGCATCCAAATGCACAGCATCGCTCGGACATGATAGGAATATTTCGCGACGAGCTGCATCCATAGACAGTAAAAGAAATGGACACAGCGACCCCGTTGATTTCAACGGAGAGAGTTGAAGCCCAACATGGGCACTCACTTCCTGATAGCCAAGCGTTCTGCGCAGGCTCAAACTGAGCTTGACGACGTAGTTGTCACGTGAGCAACCGTTCTGGCCTTCTAGTAGCTGTGCCGGGTCAAATCTGAATTGAAATCTGAAACAAATCTGTTGTTGAAATATTTTGTCCCGTTGCTTTTATGAACTCTCTATCTATGGGCTTCTCCCTTGACTTTATGCCTCCATGTCCACTCGATTGCCTCATAGACAGTAAACGATTGCCTACGAGCTTCTACTTCTGTCTATACGGTAATTTCTCTACTGTGCGACAGAGCGTCCCGTGGTTATGACGCAATCGTTAGCCTATTTTTACAAGAATGGCTTCTACGGGGCCATAACGTAGGATACAAAGTAATGGAGCCTTTTCTACATTGTCGAGTTTCTTTAGAAATAAATAATGGACAAATGGAGTCTTTGGACGCCTCAGATGTAAAGTTATTCGCTGTCAAAGTGACGCCAAAATGAATGGGAGTCAATGGGATGCTAACAGCAGGTGATAGCCAGCTACAATGGCGGCCCCCGGAGGCAGCTTCAACTTCCGGCTGATGGATTACCCCCTTGGCTGCATCACCGGCGGTTTAGCATTTTCTATAGGCTATGTGCACAAGCGTAATTTCGAACTTCCGCTATTGTCAGAAGTCGGCATGTCAGTTTCCGGTTTACGGCTGTTCATCCGCATCCGCTATAAACGAACAAGATGAGTGCTGCTGTTGTACGAAAAAGTTGTTAAACACATCTAAGTTTCTAAGAACTGTAGGTGGATCTATCATCTAACGCCCGTTTCACACATACCCCGTTTGCAGTGCGTGTTGCGGTGCAGGAGCAACGCGCGCTATAGTGCTTTCACATATGACGCGCTTGCAGTGAATAACTGATCCGCGGCTGTACCACAAACACATACTTACTTTTTTTTTCTTTTCTTTTTTTGCGCGTCGCCCAAAATGTCTATTTTGTGCAGCCACTGCGCACGAAGGTTGGTGTTTTTCGGGAAGCGGTGGAAGCTCAAATGGCTGTTAGCGACTTGAAGCAGAGCAAAGTGGCACACAGCAGTGTTCCTAACGCATCATGTTAACAGGTTAGGGCTTTCACTTTTCACACCGTTCCAGATGCGGCACGTATAACAGCAGTGCAGCGATCGTTTCTGCACCGAATCTATTTCTGCTGTGCTGCATTAAAGTGACACCGCATGTTTCGTGGTCAAAATGCACAAAGATTGACCTGAAAATGTAGTAATTTCCCCATAAATGCGTTTCATTAAATAAAATGTAGTAATCTCACCATAAATGCATTTAATATACCGGTATACTATTTTTCACAGTCATCTGAAGACTGTGAAGACCGGGGTAAATCAAGGAAAACTACAATTAAGGCGACATAATGAACAACACTCGTCTCATTAGTGGAGGTGGAAAAATAAGTTCTTTGTGACATGCAAGATCTATTGTAGGCTATTACAATTTAAATGCAAAAGAAAAGGCATGTGAGTCGGCTGTTTTTGCCAATTTTAAGTTTTAATTTAAAATATTTGCCATTTTAATATAGTAAATTTGACCACTTGCTTGAGCAACTTAATATAAGTAATGCATGGAATAATAGCCCTAACTTGCGTTGTTTAAATTGTGTTTAAACGTGCATACATCCATTAAAGAGTGTGTACAAAGAGAATCGCAATGCTGACAACTTTTTTTGAAATAAAAGTTGCAGCACAACTGCTGGATTTTAAATCAAAATAGTAAGTATGTGTTTGTGGTACAGCCGCGGATCAGTTATTCACTGCAAGCGCATCATATGTGAAAGCACTATAGCACGCGTTGCTCCTGCACTGCAACATGCACTGCAAACGGGGTATGTGTGAAACGGGCGTTAGATGATAGATACACCTACAGTTCTTAGAAACTTAGATGTGTTTAACAACTCTTTTTTTCGTACAACAGCAGCACTCATCTTGTTCGTTTATAGAGGATGCGGATGAACAGCCGTAAACCGGAAACTGACATGCCGACTTCTGACAATAGCGGAAGTTCGAAATTACGCTTGTGCACATAGCCTATTCCGTCAAGATGGCTGCTCCAAATGGCGTGACGTCATGCGGGACGTCCCTATTGGCCTACCGCTGGTCACATATTTTGAACTGTTTTTTACCCCTAAGCGAAGAACAAACAACAACTTCATCGTGAGTATATCAGAGTCTTTATGCTCACCAATGCTACATTTATTTGATAAAAAATGTCATTGTGAAATATTACTATTTAATATAACTGTTTGCTATTTGAATATATTTTAAAATGTAATGTATCCATGTGATGCAATCATTTATCCGTCTTCAGTGTCACATGATCCTGAGAAGGGTCTGGTGTCAACCAGACTTCCAATCTGGTGCTTAAAAAGCATTAATTATTATCAATGTTGAAACTGTAATAAAAAATTTTTTCGGGATTCTGAACAGAAAGCTCAAAAGAACAGCATTTATTTTAAATAAAAAATATTTTGTAACATTATAAATGTCTTAACATTTACTTCTGATCAATTTAATGCATTATATGCAGAATAAAAGTTTTCTTTCCAAAAAAAAAAAAAAAATCTTTTACCCAAACTTTTGAACTGTAGTGTAGTTTAAATTTTATTTATGATCATATGGGCTAAATTTGTCTAAACTTTTCCCACAGGACCTCTAAAGATGACAGGAGGATGGCTGTGATGATGAGAATGAACAGGTTGGTAATATTTGATCATTTGTCATATTTATAATAAATATGTTTCCCCATAGATGTAAATCAGTAACTGTGTTATGTTTGTTTGTATTTTGTTTTGTGATTTCACAGGAATGGAGAGCTTTAGAGACAGTGACAGATATGTGTGGGCCAGCTCTCCATCACGAACCAGATGTTCCGAAACCACACTGGATGTGCCTTCTAGAGAGAAGAAGAATACTGATTGGAACAAAGTCTTTAAGGATTGGTAACGGGATGATTCAGAGTAAAATAACTGCGGACCTCAGCTAACATGACAGGAAATCACATAGATCACACAAGACTTTGACTACAGAAGCCACCATAAGGTATCAGATTAAGATGAAAGTAAAAGATGTGAAGGAAAGTACCTTACTTTCGATATTAAGTTTTAGTGATATTATATTTCAAGCTACAAAAGCCCATTGAAAACAGTACCTTTTTTAAGCATTATGTACAGCTTCCCTTCTCCTGGCATGTTCAGAACTTGACTCAGTGGGTGATAAATATCATTCATTGTGTGTTGTCTGTGTCTTCAGGGTTTTAGCAGCTGACTAATATAAAATTAGAGCAAAGCACAAGTATGCATGGTGCAGTTTCCCATTTTGCAGGCCTGGTCTGCTTGTTAGGCTGTGGATGATTAGGCAGATCTGGCAAGCATTACTTGAGCTGTACAACGTCACTCAGTGTGATTAATGCGCCTGAATTAGCTCTTTAAAGTGCTGAAAGTGTGCTTGATTACACACCACGTCTAGACATATGCTATTTTATTTAATATGTAGTGAATCATCAGCACAAAAGGCAGAACAGGATATCTTATTTCCACAGATGTCTGTTAAGGGGGAATCGGGGTGTGGTTTAGTGTTGGGCTAACGGTTAACGCTGGCAGATACGCTGGCAAGGGGGGGGGGGAGGGGGGATGATAATAGTGTGGATAGAAATGGACATTTTGATACATACAAATATGACATACCATCAACAGATTCAAGGCATGATTTTTGCAGCACGTACCTTGAGCAAATGCTATTCAAAGACTAGGTGCTATACAATTGTACATTTTCAATTGTACAATTGATGATTCAGTGTCCTCGCTCCTCTCAGGAACCTGACGATCAGGTCGTGCTTCCCTGCGGACTTACCTTACTGTATCATGGTGTGCGGCAATAGCGGCAACATATACTTTGAGGGTGGAGGGAGACAGCCTTCGCTCCAACCCAACTTGAAGGAAGGAAAGCACGACACCGATCGAACATCTCTGGAGTCTTCACGGCGAAAAGAGCACCAGTTGATGAAGAGGTTCCACTTCAACGTGTAGGCGTGTCTCGTGGACGACGCTCAGCGGAAGTGATGGTAGCCACCACCGTTGGTGGTAGGGTACTCATACCTGCCTCGTCCCGTACAGGAGCCACACGTGGAGGTTCCAAAGATCGGGACGAGGGTGCCATAGGGTGCCCCGTCCCTGAGAAAGGAGGTCCTTCCTCAGAGGAATTGGCCAGAGAGGTGCTGTCGCGAGGAGTAGAGTTCGGAGAACCAGGTCCGGGTGGGCCAGTGCGGCGCGACCAAAATGACCTGCTCCTCGTCCTCCCTGACTTTGCGCTGGGTCTGCGTAAGAAGGCTCACTGGGGGAAACGCATTTTTGCGATCCCGCGGCCAGCTGTGCGCCAGTGCATCCGTGGGAAAGGATGATACAGGGAAAATACAGGGCGCAATGGGTCGAGTCGTGAGAGGCAAACAGATCTATCTGTGCGTCCCCGAATTGGTCCCAATTCAGCTAAACCGACTGGGGATGGAGTCGCCATTCTCCGGGGAGGGGCTGAAGCCGTGAGAGCTCGTCAGCTGCACAGTTCAGGGCTCCGGGAATATAAATGGCTCGAAGCGACCTCAGATGCTTCTGACTCCATATGAAGAGGTGGCGGGCGAGTTGCAACATACGGCGGGAGCGTAGACCACCTTGATGGTAGATGTACGCTACAGTGGCGGTATTGTCTGATCGGACTAGTACGTGTTGACTGTTGACCCTAAGCAACACCCGGAAGCGGTGCAGAGCGAGACGTACTGCCAGCACCTCGAGGCAATTGACATGCCATAGGCGCTGGGGTCCTGTCCAGGAGCCCGCGGCAGCATGTCCATTGCACATGGCGCCCCAACCCGTGGTGGAGGCATCTGTTAAGACAACAACATGGCGGGAAGCTCGTTCCAGGGGCACTCCAGCCCGTAGAAACAGAGGTTCGACCACGGGGTGAAGGTCTGACGGCAGGTCGGAGTAACTGGTACTCGGAGCACGCCGTGTTGCCATGCCCACCTCGGGACTCGGTCGCAAAGCCAAAGCTGAAGCGGTCTCATATGAAGCAATCTGAGTTGCGTTGCCACGGCTGCAGATGCCATATGCCCCAGGAGCCTCTGAAAAAACTTCAGTGGAACCGCACTCTTGCTTTCTTTTCTCAGGCAAGTCAGCAGTGGCTGAGTGGAGAAGGCGACCGAGTCGAAACCGAGAAAAGAGATCCTCTGCACGGGGCAAAGTTTACTCTTTTCCCAGTTGACCCGAAGGCCCAGACGAGCTAGGTGAAGGCGCAAGAACTTCGTGAAGGCGCAAGGAGACAGGGCTAGCCCGAATGGGAGAACGGCGTACTGATATGCGCGCCCCCTGACAGCAAACCGTAGGTACGGTCTGAGTCGAAGAGAACGGAGACATAAGAGAGACATCTTCAGGTAGATCGCTGCAAACCAATCCTGTGGTCACACACATTCGAAAACGCGTTTGGCCAGGAAAATCTTGAACGGCAGCCTGTGAAGCGAGCGGTTCAGATGCGCAGGAGCAGGATTGGTCGTAACCCACCGGCTTTCTCCGGGACAATGAAGTATGGGCTGTAAACCCCGGACTTCATTTCAGCTGGAGGGACAGTCTCGTTTGTACCCTTCGCCAGTAGGGTAGCAACCTCCGTTCTCATGATAGGGGCATAGCCACCGACCATAGTGGAGCAGACTTCCCTGAAGCGGGGAGGAGACCGTGCGAACTGAATCGCATAGCCGAGCCTGATGGTTCGTGCGACCCAGAGGGATAGGTTGGGAAGCTCTAGCCAGGCTCCCAAGGACTGTGCCAGCGGGGTCACGCGAACCACAGACGTCCCCTCGGTGGTGCAGCGAAGCGGAATGACCGGCCCGGACGTGGACGGCATAGCGGCCCGGTGTGGGGGCACGGTCATAAACCGCACCCTGACAGAGGAGGCCAGGGAAGGACCAGCGTTCCGCAGGGGCCTTCTCTGCCAGGGTTCAGCGGCAAGCAGACTGAGGCGTCTGAGCCGGCGGCTGGTTAGCAGCAGATGGCCGCGGGGTCAGACAAGTTTGGTGGCCACAGTCCGCTTCTGGGCGGCCGAGAACTGTTGGGCAGAGTCCTCGACCGCGCCGCCGAAGAGGCCAGCCTGGGATATGGGGGAGTTGAGGAAAACGGGTTCGCTCAGCCTCACGCATATCAACCAGGTTAAGCCAGAGATGTCTGACCACACATGTGGACATCACCTGACCCAGGGAGCGTGCAGTCACCTTCGTCGCTCGTAGAGCAAGGTCGGTGACGGCAGGCAGCTATTGGATGAGCCCTGAATCAGCCCTACCCTCGTGCATGTCATTGAGCACCCAGAAGGATGGCAATAACATGCAGTGAGGCGGCAGCCTGCCCCGCAGCTCTATAGGTCCTTGCCACCGGAGTAGACAAAAAACCTATAGGCATTGGAGGGGTGCTTAGGGTCGCTACGCCAGGTGGAGGCACTGTGGGGACACAGATGTGTTGCCACAGAACACCCCACGGGGGGAACCAGAGAAGGCGGAAGAGGCCGCTGAGCAGTCGCGAAAAGTCAAAGGAGACTCCCACGATCTCATGACCTCTTCATGCGCGTCCGGGTAGAAAGGATTTGGGTTCGCCTCCCCCAAAAACCAATCATCGGCCTGTGCTCGGGACATGGTGGATGGTTCCACACAATCCCGATACTCACGGCGGCCCGGGAAAGCATAGCTGTCAACTCTGGATCTGACTCGTTATGCTAGCACACCCGAGGATGGCAGCACAGACGAGCCATCATCTCCAGAGGACTCCAGCTCACCTTGTGATGCGGCGATATACATGATTTCATCAGCCGGGGGACCGAATGAGACGAACTCACTCGGGACCACGCGGGTTGCAATGTGAAAGACGGGGTGTGGACCGAGGATATTTCGTCGGTTTAGTTCTAGACCTGCCGTCTTAGGTCACCCTGGCCACCAGCCGAAGTATTATCTCACGTGGAGAAAAATAGATCGGGGTGTGGATGAGGGGACTCTCGCTCTATTGAGCTCATCGAGTCTCGACCGTCACATTGCGATGGTCATGTTCCCGCTGGGAGAACGTGACACATCCACAAGCGCTTTCTGAACGCGATCGAAGCCCAAACACGTCAAAACAGCGCTCGTGCCCATCAGCTGAATACCGCACTCAGAAATACACGGGCAGATCGTCTTTAGAAAGACGTGCCGCGTGCACGCTCTTTTTGTGAGAGAAAAGCTTGCAGCAGTGCTGAAGCGCCCAGGGAGAAACACACACGCTGTTCAGTTCAGCAGGCAGGAATATGAAACTCGCTGGAACACGCCATCACACCAACACCGACTGGAAGCTGCTCGTCTTGAAGATTCTCGAAGATAGTCAGAGAATAGACTGCAGGAGTGAAGAAAACTTCTTGGCTCAGAAGCGAAAACATATCTGCATATTGCCGGTGTCCTCCTTTATACCCACGAGGTGGGGCGGAGTTGCGCCATGCAAATTCCGCAGACCCATGGCATTTCTTTGCCATTGGCTCATTTTGTAATACTCAAAGTCGATAGGCTTTCTAAGTAAACCCCATTCGTCGTTATCCGACGGAACTCGGAGTGACAACGAAAGGGAACTCTCCCTCATACCAGTGAAAGAATGTCCTTGACATCAAGGTCATACGGCAGCTACTACACAGCAATAAAACAAAATCCTGGGCCGTTTTCATGAAGCAAGAGCTCAACTAATTTCTATATAAATCATTCTGACGAAGAGTCTGACGTGCTCGAAACGTTACCACCTGTGTGTGAGTCTATTAATTTTTTTCACATTTCACCGACTTTTTTTCCTTTTTTATATATCATTTTTTGTTGAGCACCTAACTTGAGCAACATAGTGTTTTGCTGTGGATGTGTGTGCTTTTAGATCTGATTTTAAATAAATCATTCCAAAATACATTTTTATATAAACTGTTGCCTTAGTTTCATTAAAATGTAAAAATGTTGCAGAATATTTATCTTATCACTATTCAGTTGATGACGCAGTGTTTTACCTTTTTGTTTTGTTTTTTAGTGTTTTAAAATGATATGACTACCTATTGTTTGTTCTTTTTTCCTTTACCAAATACTGTGTGCTTGACTCCTGGTTGAAGTATAATTTTGTTGTTCCAAAAGAAGTTTCGAGTCTTTTTCCTTTGTTCTGTCCATTTTTCTAGGTACTATGGTTGCCAAGTGTATTAGCAGTGCTTTAATAGACTTACATTTAACTGAAGGTCGTTTTGATGCTGTTAGACTTCAGATGTGTATATAATCATCTTACCCTTTTTTATGACAATATAATCTTGATTCATTAACCAGGTTTGTTGTTAGTAAACTGTTTGTGATGTAAACATTTAAATAAAACCAATTTAAGGTTGTATAGCCTGGAGTTCAATTATAGTACTTTACTAGATCAAATAAAGAGAATATTTTGGTGCACATGGTATAACCATACCATGTGCACCAAACAAAATATTCTCTTTATTTAGGTGGAGGTTAAGACGACACAAGTAGCACTGTTTCAAAATCACCTTGCTCAGTTGCATTTCACATTGATAAAAATAGAAAAACCCTTACTCATTTTGCCAACACAATTTTCTTCTGAACCACTCCAGAAAAAAGCATGAATTCAAATCATATAGTGGCAAATAAAAGTACACTATGAATCATGCAGTGCATGTTTCAGAATTTATTTTAATCACAAAAGTATCAAAATTCTGAATATAAAGTAAAAAACATTCTCAATTAATATTGTAAAAATTAAATTATAACTCATGGATATTCTGTACCCAATATTAACAATTCAATTAACATGTAGAATGTTTCAATTCCTTCAGAACTTAAAGATAAAACTAGCATCATGTCCACTGAACAGTTCATTAATCCATTTAAGCGCTAAACACATAGGCAGTGCATGTTTTACAAGTGTTTAAACTAAAATGTAAGAGTTTAAAATACAGAACATTAGCAACTGAAATACTAACTCATAAACTGGGTATTCTGTAACCTGTAAAAAAAATAAAATAAAAACATTTCAAATTAACATGTATGATGTGCTTCAATTCCTTCAGAGCTTAAAAACAAAACTGAAAGCATCAGGCCAAATAAGTTTTACTTACTAAACAAACAGTTTTACTTACTTTAACACATCAGATCCTCAAGCTTTTGCAGACTTGTTTTTTTGTTTTTTGTTTTTTACTTTAATACCATAGCTAATTATCTACGGAAGAGGATTAGGGCCAAGCAATAATAAAAAAATAAAACCATCTCGAGATTAAAGTCATTATAATGCGGAATTAAACTCGTTAAATTTCGAGAAAAAAGTCGAAATACAATCTTGAGAATAAACTCATTAAATATTGAGAATAAAGTCGTGTTTCGAGAAAAAACTCGTTAAATTTCGAGAAAAAAAACTCGTTAAATTTCGAGAAAAAAAACTCGAAATACAATCTTGAGAATAAACTCATTAAATTTCGAGAATATAAAGTCGTTGTGTTTTGAGAAAAAAACTCGGTAAATTTTGAGAAAAAAGTCGAAATAATCGTGAGAATAAACTCATTAAATTTCGAGAATAAAGTCGTTGTGTTTCGAGAAAAAAAGTCGAAATGAAATGTAGAGAATAACGCATTCGATCAGTGTTCATTGCTTCTGTGTTGTGCGTCACACGCATCATACACATGACCAGCGTCGGCCAATAGTGAGCCTACGTGTGACGTACAACACAGAAGCGTTGCGCAGTTACACTACGCGACAAGGGCGAAATTGTCAATCACACATTGGGGGGGACAGCTGTGGGACTTTTTGTGTTGGCGCATGCACACATTTATTTAATCAAAATAAAATAAAAGTCAGAGTCCGAATGCTTGTAATTGTATAACACAACAAGGAATTTTATTACATCTGATCGTCAAACCAACGTATACTCACCCTGTAATGATTACAGCATCGGCATCAATTACAAGCCTGAATTGACAACAAAGCGGCCAGTGATCTCTCTCTTATATTCTTCTATAAACATATAGTGGCTATAAACATTTTGATTAAATTACTGTTACAGGATAACAATATTCTAATATCAAGTCTTGAGCAATGATAGTAAAACAGTTATGTACTAATGAGGGAAAATGCTGTTTATTTTTTTATAGGGGAAACCCTCTTTTCCACGAGATATTGAAGCCAAAAAATTATCCTTAATTTTGAATTAATGTAAAACGCGTTGCGGCAGCATACAGACCATAGACTGTAAAAAATAGATACAGACATAGGCAAAGGCGGCTTGCGTGCCTATTGGCTGTCCTGCGGCAACTGCAGCAGCCTATAGAGAGAGGCCCTTCGGTGACGGTCCAATGGGGGCGCATATTTTATGTAGAGCTATATCTTTGTTTTGAATGCAGTAGCGTGTATACAGTAACGTTAGCTAGCTGTCGGGTAAGAAAGACGTATTTGCAATCACATCGATATTGCCCACATAATCATACAGTATGATCAAATTGGTGGGGACAAATTGTCCTTCTTTGAATATTGGGGGGGACGTGTCCCCCTGTCCCCCCATAGAATTACGCCTATGCTACGCGAAATCTCGAGGCCCACAGAGAAGGAAATTAATAGTTGAATAAAGTCATTATTTTTGTTTGTTTTTTGCACACAAAAGTATTCTCTACGCTTGATAAACTTAAAGATAGAGCCACTGTAGTCACTTGGACTATTTTAACGATGTCTTTAACTTTTCTGGGCCGGCAAGTTTCGATCCCTTAGAAGCCTATGGAGTGATCCAGGTCTCAGATTTAATCAAAAATATCATTTGTGTTCCAAAGATGAACGAAAGTCTTATGGGGTTGGAACAACATCAGGGTGAGTAATTACTGACAGAATTTTCATTTTGGGGTGAACTAACCCTTTAAATTCCCATAGAGGCAGGCAAATTTATTTTTAAAGGCCAGTTATTTCATGGATCCAGGATACTATGCATCCTGATAAAGTTCCCTTGGCCTTTGGAATTAAAATAGCCCCACATCATCACAAACCCTTCACCATAACTAGAGATTGGCATGGGGTACGTTCCATAAGATCATCTCTCAATGCAAATCAAACCAGCTATTAGGCTAACTGAAATAAAACCATGCCAATCTCTAGGTATGGTGAAGGGTATGTGATGATGTGGGGCTATTTTAATTCCAATTCCCCAGCAGCTGTATTTGCAAATGCAAACAGACGAAAAGGGTTTGCACCAACATAAATGCGACTGCTACTCTGAATGCATCCATGATCACCAAAGCCAAATGAAAATGTATACTGTACATAGGTCGCACTTTTGACGCAGGTGCAAGTTCTGTCTATAGACAGTAAAAGAAATGGACACAGCGACCCATAGACTTCAACGGAGAAAAGTGAAGTCAATTAGAAGCACTCACTTCCTGATGGCCGAGCGTACTGTGCAGGCCCAAACTGAGCTTGACGACGTAGATGTGACGTGAGGAATCTGAATCATTCCCTTCCGAATCTTGCAGAGAAGGAGAGCGTGAGTAGGAGCTGTCCATGAGCTAGCAGCAGGAGCAACTTTATGACTCTCTATGGGCTTCTCCCTTGACTTTATGCCTCCACGTCCCCCCGATTGCCCGCGAGCTTCTCACAGTAATTTCTACTGTGCGACAGAGAGTCGCGTGTTATGACGCAATCGTTCGCCTATTTTTACAAAAACTGCTTCTACGGGGCCATAACATAAGATACAAAGTAATGGAGCCTTTTATACATTGTCGTGTTTCTTTAGAAATAAACCATGGACAAATGGAGTCTTTAAACGCCTCAGATATAAAGTTATTCGCTGTCAAAGTGACGCCAAAATGAATGGGAGTCAATGGGATGTTAACAGCAGGTGAAGGCTTGCTAGCCAAAGGCGGCCCCCAGGCAGACTTCAGTTTCCGGCTGGTGGATTACCCCCTTGGTTCTGTCGCATACTGTGACGTCGGCTGCCTGCCTAAAACTCAGTTTACATGCAAAAGTGCAAACAAAGTTTTCCAAAATCTCCACTCTGCAGAGTTTTTAGAAAGAATCTTTTTCAGAGGTGAATTCTCCATTTGAGTGTAAACGAAAGGCACAAACGAAGGGAAATGTCTCCGTTTTTCAAAATAACCATGTACATGTAAACGGGGCCTTAGAAGACGGGATGTATTCTGCCATATTGTGTGTTGCAGTTTCTCCCATTTCTAAGTAATAGGAGTGAACAGTCTTTCTATATCTATAGTCTTCGCCTACGAGTACACCATCCTTGTATATATAAAGTCTTATAGGCTGTTTATGGTTGCCAAGCAAAATGATATGTAACATTATATGATCTTCCTCTTACAACCGTTTTTTTTATAAGTATTTAGTAACTTGACTATCTGTTGTGTGCTAGCAAATTTTTTAAAAGTGATATGTGACATACTTTTAGTAGAAAGAAAAAAAATAGCACTAGACCAGCTCTAAAACCAGACTAACATAGAATTTATGTTGGATTTTTCAGCAGGATGATATGCTTACAAACTAACTTAATTAAAATTGAGAAAAAAAATTGTTCTTGCACTTAGCATCTGTTGGTGACGAGCTTCAGTAAATAATGTTTATAGACAAAGGTAATATGCTTTTGCTTCCTGATTCTTCTTGCTTTGCCAATTTAAACTTTCAAGCCTACAGATTCACAAGCACTAAAAAATTCCAGTGTAAAGTGGTTAGTAACCCAGAACCAACCAACTAAACATAGGTACTAGGTAATGAAAACATGATTTGTAAATGTTTTACTGTTCACATGGAGATGTCCATAACTGCTTGAGGCCAACAGAAGAGTTACTGAGTGTTACCCCCAACAGATCTGTTATATAACTGCAAATAACATCAACACTTAGTTTAATTAAGCTTTTGAATGGAAAATCCCAAATTATTTCAGTCAAAATTAGTTGTTGGTCAGTGTTTTTGATTTTATATTTTAGTGCACAGTGATGTCTGACTGTGAGGCCTGCAATGTAGTTCTTTTTATTCTCATTTGTGTTGTATTTATACAATGAATGTTGCATATTTCCAACAGTATGACTTTAAAAGGAATACTAGACACATAATTAGCAATAATGTAATATTTTATAACAAAAAGTCATGAAACAGATTGATTCTTAGTGGTTGTTGTTATTCTCTAGCTGTGTTAAAATGTCTGCACAAAGCATACAAGATCTATCTGATGCAAATACAGCACTTAAGGGCTGTAAAGTCTCTTTTGCATATAGATTGTGGCTAAACTGCCAAGCTCAGATTCCAGGGACTGACAAAACGTATATAGCTGACTACCGATTGGGTGGTTTAGTGAGGTCCTTGGATCGACCCCGCCGGAGCTCCTCACTGGGTTCTGGCGGAGAGTCGAGAAGACTATCAAACTTTACCATCTAGAGATAGTAAAAGTAGTAACAAGGTTTCCGTAGGTGAACCTGCGGAAGGATCATTACAGGTCTCCGGGCCTAGAGAGATGACAGACTCTCCGGCTCCGACGGACCTGAAACCCCCTTAGGTGAAACTGTCTGTGGCAAAAGTTGCAACCCTGAGGGGTACCCATTAGCTCCCCTCCTCTGAAGGACCTATTGTTCTCTTTCATCATCTCGTGTTCGAGATCCACCTATGGGAGAGACATGGACAGCTCCCCGATTGCCAAATACACTCACAGTGAGATTCTGTAAGCCAGAGAAGGATGGTTGCTCCAGGGAGGCGGTGCCTGACACGTCCCATAATCATGACCCTGCAATCCTGACTTCCGCATCATAACCGTCCCCAGAGGGTTTCCCTGTGCATAAAAGTCCAAGCTCTTCCAGTGGCATAAAGCTGCCGTGCAGGCGCGCGTCACTGTTACAGAGCGGCAAAGATCGCGTATCGGACTGAAATGTAGTGACAAAATCAATTTCATGAACGCTCTCATTCTCATGAGTCAGTTCATTAGAGAGAGAACGCGCTGTTGAGAGAGACGCAGTCGCATTGAGAATGAGTTCAGCTCCAAGCCCGGAAAAATCACAATCTGACTGGGTGTGAGGTTGCTTTTGTTCACATTCACCCTAATTTGTGTGAGCACACGGTAGGTGTCCTGCAACACTCTCCCCTTCGATTCTGCTATGATAAGCCAATCGTCTATGTATCTCAAAATCGGCAGACCTGACAGTCTCAGGAGAGCTAAGCCCGCCTCCGCGCATAGGCAGAAAGCGCATCTTTCAGATCGACTGATGTGAACCAGTCGTTCCGTTTTATGGAGCGGGCGAGCGGGTCATGCATTAACATTCTGAAATTGTATTTCCTCAAATGTTTGTTTAAAACTCGGAGATTCAAAATAGGGCGGAGAGATCCGTTCTTCTTTGGAACCAGGAAATAGATCGAATAAAATTCTTCTTTCAAAATGTGAGCGGCGCTCTCCTCCGTGTGTGAAGAGAGAACGCTGTTGAAATGCGGGGGGTTTATCACAAACTGCAGTCTGTAGCCCTGCATTATTGTACGTGTCACCCACTCAGGAGCCGAAACAGTTTGTCAAAATGACTCGTAACTCGCAAGTGTTCCCACCCGAGCTGATACGCTCAGCTGGCTCATTTGTGATGCAATGGCGCCCTCTTTTGGACAAACTAGGGATGTCATGCAGGAGTTTGGAGAGATGCGCACTCTCTGCAGAGAAAAAAATATATTTTTTGTGTTTTGTATTGGGGAACACAGGGGCAGAATGCCTTAATTAAGTGGGTGAGTGGAACAAAGTGTGTGCTTGGGGTTCTGGGGCAGGAAGAGAGTAAGAAGGGCTTGTGGCTCGTGAACACAGACTCTTGTGCCCCCATCGATCGGACATCAGGCAGGCCGTTTGTGTTTCGAGTTGGTGGGGGTAGGGTTTGAGGGTCTCCCGGCCGCGGCGGAAGTCGTTTTACCCCAAGGCTTGGCAGAGGGTGGGTTACTCTGCATTGGAGGGGGTTTGTTGCGGGGCCTCTCCTTGCCCTGGTGGAAATGTCGTCCCGTGACAGGAGGATTAGGCAAACACACTGGGGGCATCTGGCATGGGGCTGCCTTCCTGGGTAGGCACAATTTGAAGGCGTCATCCTCCTCCTTGTCGTCGCATTGCTGCTGCATCAATGCATCAATCTACCGGGGCACCGCGCCTCTTCTCACTGCCAGGAAGACCCGACAGGTTAAGCTAGAGCGCACACACTCCCACCACAGAAAGCGCCATGGAGCGCCCGCAGGCTTGGACGGCCTGGTGGGTCAAGTCAAGTCACCTTTATTTATATAGCGCTTTTTACAATACAGATTGTATCAAAGCGCTTCACAGTGATAACATGAAAACAATATAACAAAGTTTGTTTCTAAAAGAAATTGCGTCAATGTCCACCTTAAGTAAGGCAGATCAATAATATTATTGAATATTAAATGTTAAATGTCCCCAACTAAGCAAGCCAAAAGCCAAGGCAACAGTGGCAAGGAACCAAAACTCCATCAGGTGACAGAATGGAGAAAAAAACCTTGGGAGAAACCAGACTCAGTCGGGGGGCCAGTTCTCCTCTGGCCAACGAAGGAACAGTGCATGATTCGGGCAGCATTACAAGTCAGATTGGATCGGAACATTTAGAGTATTTTTTGGAAGTCCAAGTAATCACGCCGGTCTTAAGACGAGTAGTTGAGGATCAGTGCCGTCCACCATAGAGAGTCCATATCGCCCGTGTTGAGTCGTCACTTCACAGGCTTTGTGATTGGAGCATCTGAAGTCTCCGTGAGAGGCTGGATACAAACTGGAGCTGACGAACGCCATTTTCTCGGGACTCGCGTCCCGAGATAACAGCAGAAAAGCAAAGGGAAAATAATTAGCGTAGCTGCTGTTCATAATGATGATTTCCATAGCACAGTCGTAAATGATAAAACATGAAGACAGTGACTCTTGCGTCCCAAAATCACCCCCCTCCGTCCCCCATTCAACTCAGCCCAGCTTACTGACCTCTACGTCCCTCCTGCTGCTGAGACCTAACCACAATCTCACAATCTCTCCAATGCCATTAACAGTTAGAACCTCTTTCCACAGGGTTGGTGAGGGAGTTCCTTTGGGCCCTATCCTTCACCAGAATCTCCGCCTGGTAAGGCCGAGGAGTTGTAAGCGGCCTGGAGCATTGAGGGAGAAAAGTGGTCCATCTTCTTGGGCAAAACCAGTTTCGGGGGAGGGAGCAGCCTGCCCTGTTCGGTGGCACTCTGTGGGGCCAGACACTCAATGTTGAGGCGAGCGGCCGCTTGCTCACATCCAGGAGGATGGACTGGGGTAAGGCAGTGGAGGCAGGATGGCCTCCTCGTGCTCTGAGACCCTGAGAAGGCCCGTGTCGTCCTCGACGAACCGGAGGTTTCCTGCGAAGATGTCCTCTTCGGGGAATGCAGGATTGGAATGGTCCCCAGTAGCGCATCGCCATCACTGTGTCCCCCATCCAGGTGACACAATGCATCAAGGCCGAGCTTGATGCATTGTGTCACAGCAACTTTCAGACGGCCCCGCAGGAGTTTTGTCGGCAGCATAAGGCAATGCCAATTCTCCAGGTTCTCCAAAGTCTCTTCTGCGTCCTTGAGGCCCAAGCAGACCACACAGAATGGGTGAAGGTCTTTCACAGTGATCAGCGCACCACAGGCGCGCGGGCATGCCCATAATAGGCTGCATGGGAGAAGCGGCAGATTTGGAAAGCAACATACGGTGAAAAAATCTGTGGCAGGCAGCCGTGAAAAAGTGGAGCAAGTGTTGCAAGCACAGCTAAACTAGCTCATTAAAAATACTGTCACATCTGGCGGAGGCTGATCTAGATCTAGATTTATCTTCAGTTACCTGTTTCCTTTGTTCTAGTTTCCCGCCACTATCTGTTTTCATGGTGATTCCTTCACATAAAAACAGCTGTTTGCATTTAGTTCATTATCATTGTTTATTTAAGTCCATCAGATTGTTTTCATTGATTTTCCTGTATTGTTTGTGTGATGCACACTGTTTTGTTTGCGATTACCTTACCTTTTGTATCTACCTGTTTTTGCTTTATTTTTATAAAGACTGTTGTTACTTGAACATTCTTCGTCATCCATGGAACTAAAACGTGACAAAGACTACATGTTGTTATACATACGATAAATCAGTCATACTTTAGATTAGGGTCCAATTCTCACTATTAACTATGCTTTTGCCTCAAACTCCTAATTACTGCTTATTAATAGTTAGTAAGGTGGTTTCTGTACCGCGGAACTTCCTGAAAAACTTAAAGCACTACCGTTTAATTCAGTCTTTGTTTTATTGTGTTTATTTGTGAGAAAAGAATGAAATAGTACATTAGATGTCATATTGTGATAAATATAAAATTAGATACAAGATAAAAGAGCTCCCTATACAGGGAATCAGACTACACAAAAATATGTTGGAATTGTGAGGGAAAGTACCCAAGTTTTTGATACTGAGGTGGAGCCATATTACATTTCAAGGAAAGTCCCTACTGAAAGCAATGCCTAAGAACCATAAAAGGATACTCTACCCAAAAGTTAAAATTCTCTCATTTGCTCACCATCATGCCATCCCAGTTGAATTGAATTTGATATAATTACACATTTAAATGTCCATAGCACTGAGAAAGACAAAGCATGTCTTATATATAATTGATTGATGTTAACATGAACATTTCACCACCGTAAAATGAAATGGTCTGATTCCAAAACAAATTTTCTCACTTTAAAAATTACTTCAAGCTTTACTATATATATTTTTTTACATAAATATAAATGTACAATGGAGATTAGAGCTTATTGATTAAAATCAAGTATGATATTGTTGCACAAAGTGCAATAAAATCATTTTATTTCTATTATTTTGTTGTTGTATTGTAGTTTGGAACATACCTGTCAAGTATCCCGTTTTGGCCGGGAAAGTCCCGTATTTTACCCTTCTTTCCCGCCGTCCTCCCGTATTAGTGTTTTCCCGTAAATCTCCCGTATTTTAACCTGCGTTATTGAAAAATAATAATACCCCGGGCGGAGTAAAAAAAAAAAAAAAACATTCCCACTCGGAGCTCTGTCACTAGCCTTGCGATAACTACAGGTACTGTAGGTGGCAGTGTCGCGAGGTTAGTGCTCAGATGATGAGTGACAACGCGAAAAAAAAAAAAAAAAAAACAGAGTCGGATGATCTACGGCTACGCTATGATATGACAGAGCAAGGCACTCCTGCCAAAAAAACAAAACCCTCATGTACTAAATACCGCGATCAATGGGATAGCGAATTTACTTTTCTGAAGAGGAGCAGGGTGGGGGACAGTCACGGTCACGGTTAGCATCTCACACGGGGAAGGAGCATGGTACGAAAGATTGTTACAGAGAATAGGATGACGTTAGACAACAGAACTGTTTGCTACTCTCATGTAAAATTAACCACTCTGGCCCAGCCCACAAATACACTCCTTCCAAAACAGTTAATACAAAGTCTGCAAAAAATTTGTTCAATAACTCACTAAAAGAGTAAAGAAAAGTTATGTGAAATGAAAAGAAAAAACTGCAAATAAAAAGCAATGTGAAATGAAAATAATGTGTGGAATGAAAATAAAATGTAAATGTAAAGACAAGCAATGTTAAATGAACAGAAAATATGCAAATAAGCCTTTAAATAATGCTCTTAATATATATATACCATATATATATGTGTGTGTGTGTTTTAATTAACACCTGTCTTAAAATGTAAGGGATACTGGAGCTTGGTTGGGGTGGTGGGACTGATCGAGGTGGGCGCCGGAAAATTTCCCTTATTTTCAAATCCAAAACTTGACAGGTATGGTTTGGAACTTGTTTATTATATTTTCCTTTTTTATTTTATATTTCACATTGTTGTCGGTGTTGACAGGCAGAGAATGGAGAGGCGAGCAGGATCTAACTGCAAGTGCAAACAGTCCTTTAATTAAAATAAACAAGATAATCCGCAACAGGTTAAACATCCACACAATGAAACCCAAACACAGGGAAACACATTTAGAAGGGGGGTGAGCAAAGACAATGACCGACCAACACAGACTGAAAACCTGGGCTATAAATACACACAGGCTGACATGGGTAACAAGACACACCTGGGGATACAATAAAGGGGAACCAATAAACTACAAATGGACTACACAAACAGACACATGAAACTAAGGCAAGAAACATAACACAATAAAAGTCCTTAAACACAAAACACAGGGGAATGTGACAATTGTGTTATATGGCATTAATTAAAAAAAAGTTATTAAAAAAAGCACAGAGGACTGTCACATCTCATGTAAGTGTCACAACGTTACATCAAACTTCACAATGTGTTGACATTTACGTCAAGTGAACACATGGCCAGAAGTGATGGTTTCTAATTTAAAAAGTTTTAATATTGGCATTTCTTTATTTATTTTACTTATCATTGCAATTCAGAATACAATGGTTTATCAACTGTCATACTATGAATTAAAGTTGTGGTTTTTGAAGCATCATCTTTGAAGAACCAATCCACTTGCATTATATGGACTCAGAGATGGATAATTTTTTCTAAAAATCTCTGTTTGTGTTCTACAGAAGTTAGTCATATACATCTGGGATGATACAAGTGTGAACAACTAGAGAGAATTGTCGTTTTTGGATGAACTATCTGTTGTTTCCCAACCCTGTTCCTGGAGGCACACAAACAGTGCACATTTTGGATGTCTCCCTTATCTGACCCATATGTTTCTGGTCTTGGAGTTTTTACGAGCTGATGAGTTGAATCAGGTGTGTTTGATTAGGCAGAGTTGGAAAATGTGTAGTGTTGGTGTGCCAATTTTTGGGACCCACCTGCCTATGTTTACCCGACATCAAGATAACAAAAACTGAAACGTTTTTTTCTTTGCGGTTTCCGCATATAGACAACAGTGGTAAAACAATCCCGGTTTACACGTATCCGTGAAACCGATTAAAAACGCTGTAAAGAAACACTACGTGGCTATAGACTGAACACGAAATACGCATGCACATGATGTCACCGGTTTCACTAATTCTCGATTTTGTAGTTTACCCAGAGAAAAAAATGTATCCGTTTCAAAACCTTGTTCCAATGTTTTTATTCATTTTTAGGAATACTGAATGTTTTTTGTGCACGTGAGATGAGTAAATGCGTGCTCAGATTTAGTCTAGAACTACAATAACTGTAGTAGGCCTATCTCCTCTTAATCTTGATTTCTCCCAACATTGGGACAGGAGAGCTGTCAGTCAATAAATGGGAAAACAAAGTAACATGCGTTATATATTTGAAAAAGTAACACGTATTTTTTTGGAAATTTAAAAGTATTGTGTTACTTAACTAGGTACTTGAAAAAAGTATTTGATTATGTAACTTACATAAAATGCATTACCCCCATACGTGTTCTGAGTGGTTGGCTGTGGATGCAGCAGATGGTGACTTTCCTGCAACTGATCCTGAATCAGCTCTTTAAATGCTGAAAGTGTGCTTGACTTCACTGAAAAGTTGCAGGTGCAAACAGTTGAATGCATCAGTCATTACTCCTTGCATCATCAGCACAAGTAGGCTAAGAGACAGAAATATATCCTAGGAATAGGAAGAGGAGCTTAACCGTTAAATGCCCTAATTGGCATTTCACCGTTATAGATATATTTCAACAATATAATTTACAAATTACATTTGTAATGTTCATTTTACAGTATAATGATTTGTACTTCCTACACAAATGCCTTGTGTCTAAAAAAAACTAAAAACATCCTGTGTCCAATCAAATACAGATTAGAACGCCATTAAACTGGAAGACCACCCCTAACACAAACATTAACAAACTTGTCATATTTGCTCATAAGCATGTAAAGCCCGGCTCAATCGGCCCAATGGAGGCATCCGATCAGCAGGTGAAGGTCTCTGCGTGTTACTGTGTTTTCTCGTGGCAAAGTATTTTTGATTAAATGCAATACATTTTCTCATATGTATTCTCTCGTTATTTCATCTGACTAGAAAAGGTTTTTTAATGATATGTGTGCATCATTAAATATAAGCGAAAGTTTGACTATTCCTTTTAACTCTAATGAAATAATGTCAAAGTCAGTTAGAATAATCAAAATGTAACAATTTATTATGTCAGGTAAATGTATAATCAGTTCAAAGATAATCAATACAAAACATCAAATGCTCTAGAATATAGAGAAGACGAACCCGACATTAGGAAATAGGCTACGTGAAGCTGAGAGTCTCGGCGACTCAGCATTCACGGGCTGATCTGAGATACAGAAAGCCCTGAGCCCCTTGCTGCATTTCATTACATAGGCTAACAATGGATATTTGCATTCAGAAGTTTACAGCTTTTGGGGGTAGGACCGTTTGTCTATGAGACCACATTCCTTTGTGTGCCAGTTATCCCTAAACTCTTAAAAACCTTATTACCTTTTGTTTTTTTGTTTTACTTATTTGGAAATGAGACATTTATATCAGTCGCATTGAGACATTTTGAATGGTACTAAACATGTATAATACTCAATGATAATCATTAACATTAAACCATTTAGATTCTTGTGTGAATTTGGGTGATCTTCGCATGGGGGATGAGGGGGAGAAATGTAGATTAGGATGAGGGAGGTGAGACCTTTCGTCTCAATTGTGCACGAGGGGGAGTTCAAATGTTAATTTTCAGCCTCAAATTAGTTTTTCCAGTCTTACAGCATTAAAGCGTGGTATGCCATCATGCCAAGAGCTGCCTGAGGCCCTCAGACGAAAGAACGTTAAAGCTTATGAGCCTGCAGGAATATTAAAGTCTTTCCATCCCCTTCCACTGTACACAAGACAATCTACTATAGGGCTGCAAGATAAAATTGACAATGATCGATAATGGAAATAATTGACAACAATTTAAATGATCAACTAATCACGTCTGCGTGCTGTGCATGGAAACCATCCATCAATCAAAACACATATAAGTAGTGGAAGACACAGTGAGCTGCTGCGGGAAAGGTGCATAACTCCAAGTTGTCCGAAACATTAAATTACTGTATATTAGACGCTTCACGTTTTTACCGCAGCTTGCCCTGTCGTGCTTTGCCGGATTTAAGGATTTCGAGACGTATTTTCCTCAGCATAACTTAATTTTATGGTTATATCCTTATCTGTATAGATGACAACGAGCGAGTTTCCAGCTTAACACTAAAATGCTTCTTGTTAGAAATTAAGTGTTCTGTAGGTTTCAAATTCTACATGTAACACAAGTAATCATATTTTTTATGAGAGCAATAACAGTAAAGGGACTATTGTTGGAATAATCTAAAAGGGGTGTCTAATCCTGTCCTGCAGAGTTTAAACGTTTAACCTGCCCTGTCAATCATCTTGTCACAGTTAAAATCCTCCACATTCAATTTAATTTAATCTCCTACTGTTTCGGAGAGAAATGTAGTAGCACCGTCCTAAAGGATCTGTCTGCACTTCGGATAAGCGGAAATAGTAGAATCCGGTTATCTTGAATACTTATTTCAATATACTACAATTTGGGAAACACTAATTCTATTTTCAAATAATATTTAGGACGGATAGTATGCAGCACTGGACTATTATTGGGAGATACGAGGGTCTGTGGCTCTAGCATTGGAGAAAGCGTCCCTTGCACACTGAGGCCGAAATTCGCGTCCGAAATTTTCACACGTTAAAAAATAAATATGACCTCATGTTATGTCAATCACGGTTGGACACCGTCATAAAAAAAAAAATCGGATCGGGTTCGATTTTCTGCGTTTTTCGCATCCGTAGCAAGCAGTTTGAATGGTGTTTGTATGGTGTTTTGACAAATCAGAGCCACCGAATCACGAATACGAAAAAACGCATACGAAAATTTCGGACTCAGTGTGCAAGGGCCTTAACGGTCAACTTTGATCACGTGTGCCTTGATAGCCAATCACATTACAGCCTTGACACAGTTGTGCGACAGTCATTCATTGTTTGCGGATACTATAGAAATTAATGAGAAGTACCACAAACTGAATCATATCTGTCTCGCAATTGTCTGTGACTCTTAAAACAGCATTTTTTTTTTTGTCAGTGTAAACTAAAAATAAAGCAATCCAAAATGAATGTTCATAAAGAATGGCTTTTTGGCCAGTTCCATGTTTGGAGAGAGAAGTTCATCACAACTGAAAATCATACAGTAATGGTGGGAGTATTGGGGTTTTGGATGTTGGGGTTTTGCTCATTCAGAGCCCAGCACAATCACATTACTAATCCACATTACAACAAACAGTGCTTGAGGAGAACATGAAGCAATCTGTACAAATCCACAATGGAATGGTTCAGAAAAATGTTTTAAAAAAATCAGATTTTAATCTACGGTAGTTTCGAAATGAATAGGTTCATTCATCCTGGAAATCCCTCTAATATCACACAGTTGAAGGAATTGTGCACGGAGGAGTGGGAAACATTTTGAAAGAAAGAGGGGGGGGGGATTGTGTAGGATTTAATTTGAAACAATTTTCCACTCAGAAAGTGCTATTAAAATGTACTCCAATAATCTTATTATTGACAACTTTGATTTTTTTTTGTACAGCATACCAGCTGCTAAATGGTGTACTTATTTTTTCCATGCAAAACAACTGAATTTGTCAAATTGTCAGTTATTTGTTGTCACCTTCATCATTCAATACTGTCCAAAATCATATATCAATATGTCCACATATGTTGACAAAGGACACATTTCGTGGGGCGTGACTATAAGTTTTATATGGGGCGCCAGCAAAGGCATCTAACAACCAGCTTTAAATGCTGACAGATGTGATAATTCACATAGCACATGGAAACACCTGCTTATCAACTGCCGTTTTAAGATAATAAATATAGAAACACAAGCAGAGAACCTCTCCCTCACACCAGCGAAAGAATGTGTCCTTGTAACATCAAGGTCATACGACAGCTACTGGGCCTCATTCATGAAGCAAGAGTTCCTACAATGAATTTCTTAATAAATCATTCATAAACGATTGCATTAAACTGAATGTAGCTTTAATGTGTATTTTGATAAAATGCTTAAATGCACTGTATCTGTTGCTGAAGATTTATCTTATGACTACTCAGTTGACTAGTTTTTTAAATGTTATAAAATAGTATGACTACCTGTTCTGTTTGTTCTTTTCCTTTACCAAATACTGTGTGTTTGACTTCTGGCTGAAGTATATTCTTCTTGTTTGAAGAGAAGTTTAGAGTCCTTTTCCTTTGTTCTGTCCATTTTTTCTAGGTACTGTTGAAGTACTTCAATGCCAAGCATATTACAAGTATAAGTTTACATTTAAGGCTATGACTGAAGGTTGTTTGAATGCCGTTAGACATCAGCTGTGTGTATCTGTAATGTTAAACCTCTTATGTTTGACAACAATGTAATCATGATTCAGCAACCCGGTTTGTTGTTAGTAAACTGTTTGTGGAAACATTTCAATTGAAGGTTGTAGCCTGGGGTTAGTCGCTCGTGACATTTACTCACTATGGTTTATTTTCTAGATGTACGGAGCCCCTAAAGGGACAAGGTGATTGAAAAAAAAGTATATGTAGTGAAAATTAGTTGCCAATGCTTTTGAGCTCTCTTGCAAATGTTTTGCGTTCCCCTGAGAAACTTTGCGTTCCCACGCAAAAACTTCCACATTCCGCCGATGAACTGAGTTCACTCGCAAAGAGCTCAGAAGGTTTTGTGAGCGAATGCAAAGTTTCTCAGGGGAATGCAAAACATTTGCGAGAGAACACAAAAGCATTAACTTATTATTTTCTTATAACTTTTTTTTCACCACCATGTCTCTTCAGGGGCTCCGCAAACGTGCACATTAGACAGAAGAAAAAAGACACCAAGAATTTTATTTATTTATTATCAACTTAATTTTCTTAAGTTTTGTCTCTGGGTTCATGGCTACAGTATGGTTGCAGGGGTGGGGGTTTAAGAGTATGTGCTGCCTTCCTGTTCCCTATTTGATCATATCCTGAAGGATTATGGGTAGTGTAGGCATCTTCTAACTAGCCAGTGTGAGCAGGAGAGGTCATCTAGGGGAAGGTTGTTTCAGGTGTGTTTGACTTGCGTAGGCCGATCGGTGTATGACATCAAAGTACCGTGACAGCGATTGGTAAGTATACGGAGCCGTCAACACTTACGTTTTTTTGATGTCATACACCAATCAGTCACCGGGATTTTGACAATAACACATGTAAGACAAAACATGTTCCTGGATCAATATATTTGGATGATTCTGGAACAACATTCCAGCCCTAAAATGTTGTCCTAATCACATCCCTAACTCTAAACCTAACCTTTCCCATATGTTTTCCCTAAATTCAGATGGAAATGATAGGTGAATAACACTGATGTAGAAGCACCTAACCCTGGTTTTAAGCCTAACCTTGACATAAACTGTAAACAAATCTGATTGGTTGATCGGAACGTTGTCTCAGGATCAACAAAGACGTTGATTCAGGAACATGTCGAACTTAGTGAAAACTCATTCAACTACATGGATCGGTCTGCGCAGCACCGCTTCAAGTTGAACACACCTATTTTATGTTGTATATGGGAATGTATTGTTTATTTTTTTTCTAGTATTTTTGCTAATATTTATGTTAAAGGTCATATTGAATTTTATTGTCAATTGTTAGGTTTATTTCTGTACATTTATTTGAAATCCATTTCCCTTTAGGAGTGTTAATTGGTTTGACCCATGGCATAGAAATGGTTTATTCTGTCTAAAGTTAGTTCTGGAAAGGGACATAGCTGATGTTTGTTTTATGTAAATCCCCCCAAAAATTATGTAAATCAAATGATTGTTATATATAAATCATTTATACACTATAAATCCCTATAATAAAATATCACCTACTGCACCACAATCACTGAAATACATTTAAAATTAAATTCCTGAATACAAAAGATGCATAAAAATTAGAAAGATTTTATTACATTATGGTCAAAATATGTTAGCTGTCATAGCAATTATTGCTGATCATTACAAAGATAAATACATTTTTAGTTGAATATCTACAGCAGCATATCAAGGCACTTTCTTAGTATCTAGACAATTCCTTTTTATTTTTTAATAGACATTTTTTCTCAAACTTGGCCTGACTGGGGTTTTACAATCATTCTGATGAAATAATAGGACTAAAGGATCAAATGATGTTTAAGTATAACATAGACTGAATCAAATCAAAAGTTAGACATAACACTGATATGTTAAATACATTTTCTTAATGTAAATAAATCATTATAAATGGTTAAGTCAGACGGACACATACATAATCAAATTAAAGTAAAATACTAATAATGGATGGATAGTCACATGCACATTATGGCTGGAATGAATTGTGACCGTATAATAACATACGGTCACATGTTAGTTTTTGGACGCACTACCTGCATTAATGCACTATGAAGTACCAGAAGTCACAGTTTCAATTCTAAGAGCATTATTGTTGTTATAAAATAATCTATAACACTACAGCATAAAAATATGAGCCGTCCAGCATCCACAGTGTGACTGTAAAGTCTGTCTGTTAAACATATGACATTCATAGTACAACATAGTACATCATATTGTTTAGTACAGAATTTAAAGAGTAAAGCACTACATTACAACAGCATTCAAAACTATGGCAGGATCCTCAATGTCTCCTTTACTCTGGATCATCCGCAACTCAAGCTGAGCAGGACTGGGCTTTCGATCAGGACCGGCCACCTCTGAGAGACGCACCAAGGTAAGGGATGAGTTACATGAACATCATAGAGTACGAGTATCAAACTAAAAATATGCACAAAAGTTCAGCTATCAAATTGTGTCACTCACACATTCTCAGAAGCACTTTGCATTATCTGGTCTGTGCATAAGCTCTTACCTTTTGCATAAGTAATAGTCCTCTTAATGACATGGTGCATGACGGAAATGGTCTTTTCACAGGCTGTCTGTCAAAAATACATCGAATTGTTATACTTCAACAAAAACTGAAGTTTGAACACTCTTTTTTTTTTAAAAAGTAGCACTTATTTAGGACATTAGAGTGGCCCTGAAGTATTTGCACACTTACAGTAGGCCATGTATTTTTAAGGGTTGCTTAATTCACCACTGGCAAAATTGACTTTCAAATAAAACTTGGCTGCCTATGTGGTAGAAAGGCCTTTTTTTTTTTTTTTTTTCGTCTTTCCTGACTAGGAAAAAAAAAAGATAAAATGGGCTGTTGTCTTCCCTTTTGTCAAATAGGTTGGAAAACTTCAACACCCATAATGCACTGGGAATGTTGCCATCCAAAGCCACTCCCAGTCTGCTCCTATTGGATAGGTTTGACCAGAGTCAAATACCGCCTTTCTTGAGTAGTACATACTTTTTTTGCAAACTTTTAGTCACAATGAAAGCTTGTATTGTTCCCAGGTGCAAGAATTCAAAGAGTTTCCAGTGAAGGATAAAGAGCGTTGTAGGCAGTGGTTAAAGGCAGCAAAGAATCATAAATATGAAGAGAATGCAGATGAAAATCTGAAAGATGTCAACATTTAAAACTAACTACGAACAGTGTTTTAGGCCAAATGGAGGGGAGAAAACTGAAAACCTGCCATTCCATTTTCATCCACTTAATAAGAAAAATAAAAGGATCTTTTAATCCGTCTGAAGCAAAAAGTCATCGCATACAGGTAAGAAAGCTGCTGTAGAGTTCCTTTTGACCATAGTGCTGTTTAAAGAGTAGACAAAGTGTGATGCAATTTACAAATACAGTGATAAACCTACTCTAACAAAAACTGTTTTGTTAATAACCCTCTGTTGATCCGACTATCCGTGGGCCGGGATAAAAAAAATGCGGAAGTACAATCTCTATTTTTCAGGTGGACTTTTGCGACCAAGTAAACAGGAATTTCTCAACCCAGGTAACAGAGAAAGAGTAAACATTAGCTATGTTTCCATCCAAAGTTGCGAATCCAACTTATGCGCAAAATTAGAATATCGCATAAACCTTTTGCGAATAAAGCAAATTTCCATCCAGTGAGTCGAAGAGAACAAAATTGTGACTTCCTGATAATCTGGCACTAAATATCACTAAGAAAAGTAGGAGAAGGCCCTGTATATAATAATTTTCGTATATATATATATAATAAATTACTGCATCTCGGAGCGCACAGACGAAACTTGCTTTCGAAGGCGGATGCTGCTGTTTGGGAACAGTCGTGTAAGACAGTTCTGGGAGGTCATTATACTGAACCCACTTTGACGACAGACTTTGTTCAGGCGTTTCAGAACAACCAAAACAGCATTTCAGATGCTGTGCAAAAAGATTGGTCCGCTGGTTAGTCGTGCAATCGCGCAATATAATGATTTTTTTTTAATGCCCATTGAGGAATTTATTGGGTAAATGTGTTTCCATCGTAGTTTATGCGCATGTTTTCTTATCGGATAGAAAAATTAATCAGACTTAAATGAGCGCATACGTTTTTTATGCACATTTTTAGAATTTATGGCGTTTCCATTCAGTAGTTTTTGATGCGATATATGCGCATGTAAATAGGTGGATGGAAACATAGCTATTGTTCATTTACATATACACTACTGACATTCTAACAATACAAAGCAGGTTGAAAATTGGCAAACTCAGCTATAATTAGTGTGCCATCATCTTCTTTACCTTCAGATCATTTGGGTGGTGGTGTGTCCATGCCAGAAGCATCGCAGCAAACAGGTCTCCAGTTCCCACAAATACAGCATCTACCCTGGGGATGTCCATACGGATCTGTTGGGTCACCATGGAACCATCTGCTCTCACTGAGAAACAACATATATCATATGACATATGATATTGAGTATATCATTAAATTCACATTTAGGGATGAAACCCTTTGACTTAAAGCTGCTGTAGGTAACTTTTGAAAAAATGTATTTGCTAAAACTGTCATTATGTCCTGACAGTAGAATATGAGACAGATAATCTGTGTAAAAATCAAGCTCCTCTGGCTCCTCCTAGTGGTCCTATTGCCATTTGCAAGAAATACACGCTCCCGGTCAGAAACAACCAATAAGAGCCAGGAGGAATGTCTTAGCAGTGTCAATCACGCTCGTGTACGCGCTGATCACACCCCTCTCTTGCACAGCGCGAGCCGTCGTTCAAACTCAAGATTGCCGGCGTGCTGCAGCTGTGCTTATGACGGAGAAACAACCTAAACTGCCAATTCTCGAGTGACACCTGCTCATAAAACAAAGAGGTAAAAGGAAAAAGACTGATGACGATAAACAAGCGAAAAAGAAAGAATTACACAGAGCCCATTGACTCGGTGTCAAAACTCTAGCCGCATAACATGTAGATAAAATGTCACGCACTCTGCTAAGCAACAATTGAACCTGCTAATTCACTGGCTTGTCATGTTGCTGAAATAATGTACTAGCACACCTTATCTAGCATTATATATCGCTAGAATAATTACTTAAATACTGTAACGTTAGTTACCGTTATATTAACGTTATCTTACTAGCTATTTATAACTTATAGAAAGAGTGCAACGTTATAAAGTTACATGTAGGCTATTGCAAAATACATAATGATTTGAGGACCAAGTTTGTAGTCAAAGTATGGGCAGGCCATAGTCAATGTAAAGCATATTATTGACGTTTAGTCCCTATTAGTGAATGTGCCATATAACTTTTTATCCGCTGTTATCGGTGGCCCTGTTTACTAGCCTGCGCGTTCACGACAGGCTCCGCTGTGGAGGACGAGCTGTGGAGGGAGGGCTGAAGCGCAGCAGAGAGCAAGGGGGTGGGACCTGTAAGTTGTGCTTGTTCAAATTTTCAGGCTAAGTCAACGTTTTCTCAAAACTCCCTACTGCAGCTTTAAACCACTACTTAAGAATGATGCAAGTATTTGTATGTTTACACATTGTTCCTCATACCCACATTTCAGTTGCCCTATTTCGCATTTCCTAAAGAGTGCAACAGTGTCAGCCTACTTTTTCAGCGACATTGGTTCCAGAAGTATTTTTCCTCAATCATTTTTCCCATATATGGATTTTTAAAAAGTCTTAATTGATGCATCATAAGCCATAAACAAAACCAAACAGCTACAAGCTTAATCGCAACATTACAAACTTTTAGCACAAAAAATGGAAAAATTTCAAATAAGACAAAACAAATGCTCAAGATTGTGTACTTAATGAGGGAAAGAACTACAATCCCAAGAAGTATTGTGAACGACAATCAAATGAAAATTGATGGAGCAGCCTATTGATTTAAATATGTTGATTAAACATATCTAAATAATATATTTTACGTTTATTTCATAACACACATACATACAGAAATAGTATGAGATCATAAGGAGACTGAATATTACATCATTCACAGTGCTTCATGTAGTGGGTGGGCGCTAAAACGCTTTTGGTGCGATTTTCTTGTCACAATTCTCTGATTGGTGGAAACTTACCAGAAATTCTGCTGATTATTAAAAACACATGAAATAGGGCAAGGCTGATGGCTTTAACAAAATCATATACCATCAATTAACAACCTAATAGCTCACAGTAAGTCTATCTGTAAAGGTTATTTTTAAAAATGAGTTCCTCTATAAATATAAAATGGGACTTCCAGAACCTGACTGTTTATGGTTTCCGAGCAACATAGCAACATTAATATAGCAAGTAACATTATTATAGTAAGTGTGATCACAGATGTGGGTTTATCTTCCTCTTAAGGTGATGATACACTTTTTGGGCAATGTTGCTGTCAATGGAGAACCAGGTGAGACACAGGGCCCACAACCGATCTAAATGATCCAGATAGAAACTTGTTGCCCATTCTCAATGGGAAAGTGCCCAAGCAACATTGCCCAGCAACATTGTACACATTGCTGTGTATCTTTATCTTTACAACAGCTTTAAAAACTGCTCATCCAACTATACCACTATCAGTTATATAAACAGAGGCAAGCTGCCAGGCATGATCTTTGAATATGCAAAATGTAACTGTAAACTGAATTTTGAAATAGCACAGCTGCAACTTACTCAACCCAGATAATGAGTGATGATGAAAAGTATGAGGAAAGCATTGCAAGAGCATTAGGAGTTTTACTGCACTGGGTTTAAGTCCAACTGGGTATTGTGGTGGGACAATATGACAAAATCACCTCTTTTCTGGCTCCCCAGGGCGACCAGATACTGATCCCCCAGAGGAGAGGGCAGGTCAGAGCTGGTGATGACCACTGTGTCTGGACCCATCGAATGCAGCAGGTTCATCACCTGAAATACAACTTTCACGTTTCAGTAGGGTCTGTAGATGTACATTCAGTAATGTTGCTTAACGCAAAAAGTTTATTTCCATTTAATTTTCTCCTCTTCTTTAAAAAAAAAGCATAAATCTGGATTACAGCGAGGCATTTATAAATGGAAGTGAATGGCGCCAAACTCTAAATGTTAAAATACTAGTTAGCTGGGTTTCCATCCAAATGTAGAGGCAATCTTTTCAAAGTTCGCAAAAAAAAACAAAAAAAAACAAATGCGAATTAGGTGTGTTTCCATCAAGTTGTTCGAGCGGATGACGGTGGTATTGGTATCCTAGTAACCAACAGTAAATAAAACACCATCAGCGGAAACAGCCGATTAGTCGGTGGGTTTAATGTTCGCTATGTCAGAATTTATTCGGCAAATGCGTTTCCATCTCCCATTATTCCCATTAATGTCTTTTTCCAAAAAATGTAGCGTTTGCATCACTCGTTTCTGATGCGATAATATTTTATGTGCATAAAAGCAGGGTGATGGAAACAGCTATTGTTTCAATAGTATAGCCACAAGACATAAACAATATGCATGCTAATAACAAGATTTTTGTAAAAAAAATATATATATATATAAAATCACTAAAATGACAGTAAAAGTGTCAAGAATATCTTAAAGTTACCGTCACAGCCACTATTGCTCAGCAAAATTTAGTTGTTTCAATAGGAATCTGTGCGTTCTGGAGTTTAGAGTGTGGGCGAAAAAGTTCCCACGCAGATTTCACTCATTTTCAAGTTGGTCACGTGAATTTGCAGCGCTGCTCGTTTTGAAACTTACTTATGCGAGTTATACAATGCTACGCTATTGACAAAAAAAATATATTTTTTTTTTGCCCGCATAATTTCACTTACATATTGGGTTTACAGTACAGTTCAAATAAATTAAGTTTAAACAGAATTGATTTTTATAAAAATTTTAAATTAAAAAGGTTTTAAATAACTCCAAAAATTGGCCATATTTATGCCATATTTATATAATTATGCCATAAATCCTGGAATTTGAACATTAGATATTCGTTTAGGCAATGTCATAACTGTATATTACAGCGACTGTAACAAAGCTGTGAGTGGCGACAGCAGATACAGTACAACTGTGAAAAATCCCAGCACTGTTATATTATAAAACTCAGCATTCTAAGAAAGCCACTAAGCCAATCAGATTAGATTAACAGAACTAACTGCTTCATTAAGAGAACAGCTGATAGAAACTCACTTCAACGGCATCTTTTTCAGAACTTATGCTTCTACCAGTGAGGAGTCTGTGAGGGGAAACAATGAAATAAAATACTTACATGTGTTGTTTGTTATGACACACCAATGAATAGAGCCCGGAAATGAAACAAACTGCAACTGGGGGCTATTTGCCTTTCACAAATGGTCACAGGAGACACATGTGACGCATACTGACACCAGGTGCTCAGACCACAGCATCTGGCAGTACACTCTTGGACCATTGATTCATACACAAATACTGTACACAAATCAGCATAACTGAACACTTACTGTGCTTCAAACTGATTGGGAGTAATTATGTCAGCGACTGGCACTACTTTGTCCCTGTAGACAGGCAACATGTTCTCAGGAACATACTAGAAATAAAACAGGAAGTGATCAGCTATTTATAGAATAGAATAGAATAGAATGAGGCATTTATATAGCGCTTTCATATGTACTACTGTACACTCAAAGCGCTTTACAATCATATCAGGGAATCTCTCCTCCACCACCACCATTTTTAATTAAATCGAATTGGCTATCACCATAATTTAGAAAATTTAACCACATCTGATCACAAAGAAGTAGATGTTCTGCTAGATAAGGAGTTTCATTTTTGACTAGGAAAGTATAATGCAAATATTGTAGGGATTGTTATATATATATATATATGCTTACCATGGCCCCATTATCACCCAGCACCGGATCACACACTTGGAAGGCAGGGGGAGAAAAAACAGCAATGAACATAATACACTGTGAAACACATGTCAGTTATGCCTTACAGGCTTCCTGAGTTTGGACAATGACTCAAAATTCCATCGGCTCACACGACATGACATTCCCAAACAATGATATTCTGATTATATCCTGTTTGACTCATTACAGTAAAATCCCTAGCAGTCTATTTAGTCTTACTGAGTGGGCTATATTAATTTCAGATACAGCTGTTGTACAAACTTGCTACAGCCAAAAGATACACAGACACACTGATGTGAGCATGTAAGATATGCTGCTGCATAAATATATGTAAATCCAGTAGCAGATCTAGGCAGGTGGAGCTGTGGGAGGTGGAGGGTTTCAGAGGAACTCTGATGCAGGACCAGCGTACAATGAACACTGAACCAGACTATTTAAATGTTAGGAAAGCAATCTAATTGGCTGTAACTAGAAATGTATTGCATTATCTTACATGAACTAACAATGAGCAATATATTTTTACAGCATTTATTCATCTTTGTTCATTTGTGTTAATAAAAATTCAATGGTTTAATGTTTGTTCATATTAGTTCACAGTGCTAATGTTAAAAGACAAATATTTGATTTTAAAAACCTATTAGTAAATGTTGAAATTAACACTAAGATGAAAAATACTGTAAAAGTATTGTCCATTGTTAGTTTATCTTAACTAATGTTAACAAATAAAACAAATAAAAAAGTGTTACCAACTTATTATATACACTAGGGCTGTCACGATTCCTCGATTAAATTCAAGTACTCGATTTTTTAAAAATCCTTGATTGCACTTCACCTTTGTCGATTACCCGGCAAATACCGGAAGTGGCGCGTTCCACAGATGAGAATCCATGAACCGCATTATTAGCCCGTTTTCTAAGGCTGCATGATGTATCCATTTAAAAATCATATCATATGGTGTTTTCACATTTGATTTTCTAAGCGACATATTTCGGTTGCAAATGAGACAAACTACAGACCCAGATCGCTCAGCAAAGTCGTACTACAAAGAAGAACTATACTCTCTGGTACACTAAAAACTGTCAGAGCCAATGTCGTTTTCAACTGATTCACATCATGAAAACTGGTAAAACCTTAAAAGTCACACATACAGCACAAGCGGCTTGTGAAGAAACACAGACTGACTGTATGACAATTTCATGTAAGCAGAATATCCCTAAACTCCCGCGCATGTTTGTTTTCAGATCATCAGTGCTTTTCTGCAGTGAAGAGAGAGCACAAGCGCAGGGTTGCCAGATTGCACAGTTTAAGTAAAACACCAGAAAATCTAAGAGAAGAGCTCTGTTTGCAGGAGCTCTGGCAAACATCAAAGCTATTGGGGACTTGTTATCAATGCAGGATATCTAAATTTCAAATAAAAATAGTTTTCAGGATAAATAACACACGGGTCAATATCGCGATGATTATTCGTTGAGAAAAGCAGATACCGTTATCGCGATTAAAATACGATTAATCGTGCAGCCCTAATTTTAAGTCATTTTAAAAGCTCTTATTTGCCTTAGGTATATTTTTATTACCACACAAAAAAATCAGATTACTCGATTAATCATCAAAATAAGCGACAGATTACTCGATTACCAAAATAATTGTTAGCGACCCGACAGCCCTAATATACACACCATACACAAGGCTTGGGTTTGCCCTCTTCAGCTCCTGTACAATGTTGACCACCGTTTCCAAAAAGGAATCATCCCTACAGTACCCTGAAAGAGAAAAAACATGGATGAAACCAACTGACCAAAAGTGATTCATTTAATTTAAATTATGAAATGTAATGTACACCCCCCCTCCCCCTCCTCCCCTCCAAAAAAAAGCATTTCTGATCGGATAAAAATGGACAGGATACTGAGTCATTTAAAAACAGGATGTTGGCACAGGGCACATGATGATTAGACAAGACAAATACAGACTGGAAAAAGTTTGAAATAACAGGAGGAAAGACCTGTACCTGTAAGCACATAGTCGTAATGGTTCACGTTGTTGAGCTTGATCCCCTCGTACAGGACATGCAATTCGTCCGCAGTCATCACTTGCCCTTTCCAGTGCTCATATCCTGGCAAGAGAAAGACTTTTTTTAAAGGCATAATTCAAGTTGCTTAGCCTGAGTCATATATAACAGAAATTTATGCTTTAGTAATAAGGTACGAGATGCGGTGCCATATTTTATTTTATAAACAACAATGACATAGACAACAGCAGGAATATTAGGCTGCTGTCACTTTAAGACTACACGCACGGACCGATACCGTACGGAAAACGGATCAACTGCGAATCCTACTCAGTAAGTAAACGTGTCCATGTCACCAAAAATATTGCTTCCCTCTACGTTTTCTGGTGCGCATGATGCACCAGTTATGTGAACCCCTGAATATCAGGTTCACGTCCTGTCTGGACTACCATAATTATGAGATTGTGAATTATAAAATTATAGTTGTAGAACTTGTAATTACAACTTGTAAACACTGAATTTTTTGAGAGCTCCGAACTTGCTCAGACCACCTGACTGTTGCTATGGAAATTCAACGGTCACATGGAAATAGGGCTGGGCGATAAAACTATAACGATAATTATTGCGACATAATTTTCCTAGATAAAACGATAACAAGAGTTCAATAAATGTTCGATATAATGTTTATCCTAAGGTTTATGCTCCAAAAGCAAAACTAAACAGCGCTACTCATTTAAACCGCGCCACATGGACCATTTGAACTCAAAGTTCAAACGGCAGAGCAGCGCGAGCTTACTAGAGCAGATCCGTTTACTCGCTGATTGGTCTCGGTCACGCGACCGCTAAACAGTGCTGTGAGATCCAGTGAGAAGCGCTTGAATTCAGCAAAGAACACAAATGTCTTTGTGATTTAAAGTAGTTTAACCCCCTGGTGCTCTTCGGTCATTTTTGACAGAAAATGTTCAATTCAATATTCAAATCTTTTTTTTTTCATCGGAATGTTACGAAACTTGGTAGGTTGAAGGTTTTGGCAAGTGAAATGTGAAAAAAAAAAAAAAAAAAAATCATGGACAAAATTCGAAGAGGTTAAATGGCCCTGAAAAAAATTGTCACACTTGTGCTCCTCACGGTAAAAAATTACCGCATTAGAAATGAATGGGAGATGAATTTCATCTAGTGAAAACTTTTGGTACTGCGGCCAAACAACATTTGATATCAGGCTCAAATTCTGAACACAACTTGTTTAGATTTATGGCTTTGAATTTCTTACAGTTTTAGAGTAAAACATGTTTTTGAAAATATATATTTCGTATAAAAATTGAAAATAGCATTTTTCATAACAATAAACGTAAAATTCTGTAACTTCTTTTAAGTTCACTTTTAAGTTCACTTTTTAAAACGTTTTTCACTTCAGCAATAATCTGCCAAGTGTCGTCTAGGATATCAAACTTTAGTCTGTGCTCTAAAGCATTCAAGATTTACGACAGTTTAAGTTGGACATTTAATTTTCAGGTCTATGCTCAAAAAGTGAATAAATGGATTATAAACACAGCGTAAATATAATTTAGTACCATAAAATAACCTAAAAATACAAAATATTAAATAAAAAGTACATTCATTTCATTGAAATACATTTTTTTTTTAAATATGTCCTTTTTGACCGACACGCGAAGAGCACCAGAGTGAAACAGCGCTGACAAACAGGAGAAACACTGCTTCTGATCAAGGCTTTTCAATCTACAAATTGCCATCATATACCAAGGATTTAATTGTCCGAGTTTGATGGTCCACATTTTGCCCTTAACTTCAAATAAATGTTGATAAAGCCATGAGATTATGTATGACAAAATTCAGACATGTTTGATTTAAAACAGCTTTTTAGCACTAAAGGTTTAAATGATTTGCTATTTGGTCCCACGCTGAAAGCACAGAACCATAAACCTTCAAAGATTAACTGTATAGCGGTTAAATATTAAACTCTATAATTAACTACTTATGGGGGCGACAGGTGACAGTTCAAAAGGATGTCTGGCTCAACGGCTCCTCACCTGCCCCTTAAACAAACATTTGATCATTGATAGAATAACCAAGCAAACAAACTGCAAATCCAAGTGGTACTTTCCCACTTACGATAAGCAAAAAATTAATTAATAAAATAAAATTTATTGAGCAGCGCTCGTTCATGGCCAGATTCATTTAAACAAGCTGGGAGAATGATGGAAACAGCTGCTCAAATAACTGCTCTTAAAAAAGTGTGCGTCATTTAAAATGCATTAAACCTTGAATCAAATGAGCATGAACTATTTCCATTGCAGTTAAAACAGGATGTTGCCAGAGGGTACATGATGGCTGGAACAATAAATAAAAGACATGCTTTGTCTCATCTGACAAGTCTGTATTGTCTGCTGTGGCATCAACATAATATATGGGTTCATTTTGTGCCACTAAGTCATTTGAACAATAGATCAATTGATAAATAAAACATAGAATAAAAATAGATAGTGTGTTAAGTAGCAACTTCATATTAAACATATTCCTACACTACCCATAGTTTCTACATTAAGAATTAGATTGAACATTATATTTTTAAATTTTTTATCAAATTAATTTACCTATTTAGCATTATGTCTGCTGAACCGAATATTTCATTCATTTATCCATTTCTCAATTGATTCATTGATTTTTAACTGGAATGACTGACTTAAAGTGATTATGTTTCACTTCACTCAAATTAATTGGTGAAGATGGCATGATGGAATAGTTTAGGACATCTGTGTAGGGGCACAACCTAACACGGGGCAAGTTGTAACGCACTTGTTTTAAATACTTCCACACATGCTAGCATGACGAAACTTAGTGTATTTACTAGTTACCATATCAACACTATATAGAGAAAAAAATGTGCCAAAATTTACAAATCTTTGCCAAATATCTAGGCGGCTGCATATATGAAAAAAAAAAACACCAAGACCTAAAAACATTCTAACAAAAGGTGTCTCAGCTGTTTTCTGTAGTCCTTAATAACATACTAAATGTTTACCAAAGTTTGACCACTAGAAAGGTGTAATTTTCAAGACGGCGTACAAAATGCGCAGGAAGCCGTTAAAATATACTAACTCCTTCATTATTTGACCTAGCCAAGTAATCTTGCTGTCTAACCCCATGTTTTCTAGATCAAAGAAATCCATTGGACTTGTTTAAATTGCACTGACATGATTACATATTTATGAAATACATGATTTTGTGAGATTACTGTAAGGTTTTATCTTTGGTTTGGGTGAACCTCAAATATGTGTTTTTGGACATATACCCTTTTTTGCTAAAACACAGACTTGACATTTAATGTAAAAGTGATTGGACCCAAAAGTAACTTAAATTGGAGTTGTGTAACTTTGATCATAAACAGTGAGGCAGTCACTGAGTTCTCTCCTGGATTCCGTCCCACTACCTGAGCATTATATCCTTGGTGGCTCCCTGGTTCACCACTTGGCATGGAAAAAGGGTGACAGTTACGGTGCCATTGCACAGTCATATGCAGACTTTACCATACGCCATTATGGTAAAACAACAGTCATTTTTGATGGTTATAGCGAAGGTCCTTCCATTTCAGACAATATGCATCAGAGATGTGGTGAAAACACTCACCCCATCGTTAACTTCAATGCAGCGACTAAGTTTGTGGGAAGAAAGGATGATTTCTTTCCAGATCTTGTGACAAACAAGGACTTATTAATCTTATGACCGAGGAGCTGGAGAAGAAAGGCTGCACTGTTATCAATGCATCGGGTGATGCAGACGTGGACATTGTCAAAGCGGTCAAGGCCTCAGAACATCAGCACACAACATTGATAGCGGAGGATACAGACTTACTCATTCTTCTCCTCTATGCTGGGACGAACAATAGCGGCCTCTATTTTCGTTCAGACAAGTCCAAAGCTACTAAAGCGTTAAACATCAATGAGATGAAACAAGTCCTGGGTAGTGACTTGTGTTCCCAGTAGCTGTTTATTCACGCCTTCACAGGATGTGATACAATTTCACGTATGTTTAGTGTTTGCAAACAGACAGCATTTCAGAAACTTGTGAATGGCGAATCAACCATCTAGTCCTGTGCAAATGTCTTTCTGCTCCCACATCAAGCAAGGAATGTCGTAGAGGACCATGGGACCAAGGCAATGGCAGTGTTGTTTGGCGGAAAGAGTACCAATTCACTTGCCTCTTTGCGCTACAACCTTTTTAGCAAGAAAATCGTTACCGCCAAATAATTTGTTACCCCAGAACATCTGCCTCCAACTGAGTGCTCAACCAAATACCACTCCCAAAGAGTTTACTTCCAGATCATGGTGTGGATTGGAAAGGAAGGTGACATGAACACAGTGGATTGGGGATGGAAACTGGTGGACAAGCGGTTCCTGCCAGTTATGACATTGACCTGTAAGACTGCTGCCCCAGAAAGCCTCCTGCAGATGATCCACTGTGACACAACTGCCTGCCGAAACACAACGGTACAGTTGCAGGGCATATGGACAACCATGCATGCCTGCTTGTGGATCATGTCAAGTTGGGAATTGTGAGAATCACTATCAACCTCTATGGGAGGAAGAGTGTGACGACTAATGGTAAATCTAGTGAAGGTCACAGTGCAAAAAAGTATAAAAAATAAACCAGAATAAGAGGAAATAACTGAAGAAAATAGAAAAAGATATGTTTAAATAAGAAAAGTATTAAAAAAGTATAAAAAAACGCATTATATAAAATATTTTAAAAATATAAATAAATAAAAACACAAAAAAATAAAAGGGGTTAGCGGTACTAAGCCTTCACGTGGCAGCCCTCTTTTGACTAATTTTACAGTACCACACAGTTCTAATTAATTTATTATTTATTGGAATCAAAAGAATGGTTATGAACCACAGAAACCACCACCCCTAGGCAAAACGATATGAGAAAGGAGAAATATGCAAATACTTAAGGGAAATTGTACTTATTTTCACATGCTTGTAACCAATTGCTTTAATTAGGTGTTCAAGCACGAAGTGCTGAAAACCTATTGTAATTGTAAGGATTTTTATTAGGTGTTCAAGCACGAAGTGCTGAAAACCTATTGTAATTGCTATTTGAAAAAAAAAAAAAACCTAAAACGCATCGTGCAGCCCAAACCGTAAGGCCTAGAGACTTGAAACCTGGCCAGGTGCTAGGGCCTCAGTTTGGGGAGAACCTATCAGAGTATGACCCTGATTGGCCCATAGGTGGCGCTACAGCAACCAAAAGTACTAAATTGCCCATAACTCATCGACCGTTTGACCTAGAATCTAGATTTGCACACCGCTGTGTTCCTTGGCTCAAGACGGACAAGATGTATATCTCGGATTCTCGATTTGAGCAAAAAAAAATTTGTTATGGCCAATTTTGTCCAAAACCTACTTTTGCGAACTAGTCCCTGGTTTTTTCCCTGATCGGAACCAGACCAGTCTAGGACAATTCTATGGACTCTCTAGATCAATAATTATCAAAAAAAAGTTGAACTTTGCCCTTTGGTTCACTGTAACAGGGTCATTTAGAAAAGGGGGCGTGTCAAAATACACTCAAAAGCCTATAAATCATAAATAAAAACTCAGAACTTCACAAAAATTGATGAGCACATGTGTCCTAACATGGTGAAGAAGCATGCAGAGTTTCATGGAGATCGGACCATAGGTGGCGCTATAACTGTCAAAAAGGTCCCCTATTATTAGGTGTTCAAGCACGAAGTGCTGAAAACCTATTGTAATTGCTATTTGAAAAAAAACAACAACCTAAAACGCATCGTGCAGCCCAAACCGTAAGGCCTAGAGACTTGAAACCTGGCCAGGTGCTAGGGCCTCAGTTTGGGGAGAACCTATCAGAGTATGACCCCGATTGGCCCATAGGTGGCGCTACAGCAACCAAAAGTACTAAATTGCTCATAACTCCTAGACCGTTTGACTTGGAATCAAGCTTTTTGCACCACTGTGTTCCTTGGCTCAAGACGGACAAGATGTATATCTCGGATTCTTGATTTGAGCAAAAAAAAAATTGTTATGGCCAATTTTGTCCAAAACCTACTTTTGCGAACTAGTCCCTGGTTTTTTCCCTGATCGGAACCAGACCAGTCTAGGACAATTCTATGGACTCTCTAGATCAATAATTATCAAAAAAAAGTTGAACTTTGCCCTTTGGTTCACTGTAACAGGGTCATTTAGAAAAGGGGGCGTGTCAAAATACACTCAAAAGCCTATAAATCATAAATAAAAACTCAGAACTTCACAAAAATTGATGAGCACATGTGTCCTAACATGGTGAAGAAGCATGCAGAGTTTCATGGAGATCGGACCATAGGTGGCGCTATAACTGTCAAAAAGGTCCCCTATTATTAGGTGTTCAAGCACGAAGTGCTGAAAACCTATTGTAATTGCTATTTGAAAAAAAACAACAACCTAAAACGCATCGTGCAGCCCAAACCGTAAGGCCTAGAGACTTGAAACCTGGCCAGGTGCTAGGGCCTCAGTTTGGGGAGAACCTATCAGAGTATGACCCCGATTGGCCCATAGGTGGCGCTACAGCAACCAAAAGTACTAAATTGCTCATAACTCCTAGACCGTTTGACTTGGAATCAAGCTTTTTGCACCACTGTGTTCCTTGGCTCAAGACGGACAAGATGTATATCTCGGATTCTTGATTTGAGCAAAAAAAAAATTGTTATGGCCAATTTTGTCCAAAACCTACTTTTGCGAACTAGTCCCTGGTGTTTTCCTTGATCGGAACCAGACCAGTCTAGGACAATTCTATGGACTCTCTAGATCAATAATTATCAAAAAAAAGTTGAACTTTGCCCTTTGGTTCACTGTCATAATTCACATCAGCCATACTTTAAAACCATACATTTCCTATGGTAAATTGCCTGTATTGGCTGTAAATGGTCTTTTCCATCTATGATCCTCTAATTTTCATATCTTAATGTTTAAAACCAGTGCAGTACAATTATCTGGACTCTCTAGATCAATAATTATCAGAAAAGGTATAATTACTTCATTTGGATGGCTATAATAGAGTGTAAATCGGATGGCTATAACAGCTATAACAGCTTGGATGGCTATAACAGCCAATAAGTGGTATTTTACTGCCCCCTGCTGTCATTTCATCATACTACTCTCTAATATTTTTATATATAATTGATATTTAGACTATTAAATCATTATTTTAACATTTACAATCACATTTTGTCAAAATTCATCTATTGCTCTGTACTCTCTAGAACAATAATTATAGGAAAATGTATAACTTCTTCATTTGGATGACTATAATAGGGTCACTTCAATATGTAGCCTTGAGCGAAAGCCAATATCTTTTCAATAAATGCTCATAGCTTCTTAAAAAAAGGTCAAGAACAGCTATAACAGCTTGAAAAAGGCTAACAGCCAATAAGTGGTATTTTACTGCCCCCTGCTGTTTAAAAAAAGTAATTTTGTCACACTACTCAACTATAATTAATATTTAGACTTTATAAATTCACTATTTTAACATTTACAATAACATTTAGTCAAAAATCGTCTATTGAAGTGACAATTGAGTCACATTGGCTCCTGAAGTTCCAAATGTCTCTATCTACATCAGAATGAGCGTGTGTAGATTAAATTATATTAAAAACATGGCCTATTGTATAAGTAGGCTGTAATAGCACTGTTGTCCACTAAATGGAGCAGCAGCATTAGAATTTTTTTATCTTTTTTATCAGCTTTCAGCATTGGCTAACAAACAAATGCTTAAAGCATTTTCTTTAATTAGTTTTATATTATTACATTGCAAAGAAATATGTGAAATGCTCATATACCATTAAAACAGATTTTCACAATAACATATCCCAAAAATGTGTGTGTGTGTGTGTGTGTGTGTGTGTGTGTGTGTGTGTGTGTGTGTGTGTGTGTGTGTGTGTGTGTGTGTGTGTGTGTGTGTGTGTGTGTGTGTGTAAGCATGCATTATGGAGTTAACATGAAAAAAATGGTTTGCTTCAGTGGAGAATACTGGAGAAACAAAGTAGTTGAAAATGAAAGTGAGCCAATAAGTGGTCTTCTACTGCCCTCTGCTGGCCACTCTTCTTATTAATAGTCTTTTCACATGTGCTTTTGCATTCATATGTATATAGACACTAAAAAATCACTTATATAACAATTACTATTATAACAAATTCATATTTTGTCAGAGTTTATCACTTCAATTGTTCTTATGCTTCACATAATTGCTATCAACGTGGTAAATCTTGGTAAATAACGCCAGAAACATGGTAAATCATAGTAAAAAAGGTAAATCATGCTAGAATCCTGGTAAATTATTCTAGAATGTGCTATATCATGGTAAATCATCATATAACATGGTATATCGAGGTAAACCATGGAAAATCATGTTAGATTCATGGTAAATCATACTGGAACATGGTAAATCATGAAAAATCACACTAAAATGTAGTATATCATGGTAAATCATGCTTGCTACATAAAACTTAATGTCTTTTAAAGCTTTTGTGCTTAACGGCCTTAAAGGCCTTAACTGCTTGAACACCGCTAAATGCTGCTTGCAGCTTTAATTATTAGGTGTTCAAGCACGAAGTGCTGAAAACCTATTGTATTTGTACTGATTTTTATTATTATTATTATTATTATTATTATTATTATTCTTCTGCCGTAAAACGCATCGTGCAGAACAAACCGTAAGTGCTGGAGCTCTGAAACTTTGTCAGATGGTAGTACAAAAATCGAGGAGAGCCTCAGAAAGTATGACCCCGATTGGCCTATAGGTGGCGCTACAGCAATCAATTGCGCGAAACTGCTCATAACTCCTAAACCGTATGTCGTAGACTCAAGTGTCTTATATCATTGGAAAGCTGGAGGCCTGAAGAACAAAACGTATATCTCCGATTTCATTTCCGGTATGCAAATTTTTCCGCCATTTTGAATTTTGTCAAAAACCTACTTTTGCGAACTAGTCCCTGGTTTTTCGCCCGATCAAAACCAGACAAATGCATACATGTTCTCTGGAGTCTGAATATCAATAATCATTGAAAAAAAGTTGAATTTTCGATTCACGGTCGCTAGGGGGAGTAAAATGATCGTTGTGGGAGGAGCCTATTTTACTAATATGGCTATAACTCGAGAAGTAAATGAGATATCTTCACCAATCTTGGAACACATGTGTATGAGTTCAATCTGAGGTCACAGTAAAAAAATCGCGTCGACCTAACACTAGGTGGCGCTATAACACACAAAAAACTTAAATCGGGCTATGACCACCTGACCGTTAGTCCGATTGACTTAAAAATTGGTATGCAGTGTCTTGGTCCAAGGTGCCATGTATGTGTATGAGGAAATTGGCGTAACTCAAAAAACATGGCCGCCATCGGCCAATGAATTTGAGCACCTATTACACAAGGTTAACGGAGGCCAATCGGAACGAAACTTGACGGACATGTTTGACTCATGGCCCAAGAGGTCTGTAAGAGTTTTGAAAGAAATTGGCCACTAGTTGGCGCTAACGAGTTTTACGGCTCTGTAATCACGTGATGTTGCACACATCCCGAAAATATGCATATCATTTGATAGATCTCCTCAGGATGAACAACTTTCCCTCTAGAACCATTGCTGTCAATCAAATCGTTCATTAAATATTCACGAATATGTTAAAAACCTACTTTTGCGAACTAGTCCCTGGATTTTTGCCCGATTGGAACCAGACCAGTCTAGGACAATTCTCTGGACTCTCTAGATCAATAATCATTGAAAAAAAGTTGACCTTTTGCATTTTTTCGTATGGCTATAACAGGGTCATTTAGAAAAGGGGCGTGTCAAATACACACAAAAGCCTATAAATCATAAATAAAAACTCAGAACTAAACAAAAATTGGTGAGCATATGTGTCATAACATGGTGAAGAAGCATGCAAAGTTTCATGGAGATCGGACCATAGTTGGCGCTATAACTGTCAAAAAGCTTTAAAACCATACATTTCCTATGGCAAATTGCCTGTATTGGCTGTAAATGCTGATCTCTTAAATGAATGCTCAGATCTTCTTTAAAAAAGGTCAAGAACATGTGTAATATCACTCTGTACGGCATTGAAAAATTTCAGACAAATCAGACAAAATTTGCCTCTATAATTAATTGTCACAGGAAGCCTCAAAACGAAAGTAAAACATTGGGCCACGCCCCCCCGAACACGAATTCACTCATAACTCGAAAACGGAAAGTCTCTGCCCGCTCAAATTTTGATGGTAAGGTCCTCTCGGGGATCTTGATCCAAATCTTTCGTCGCGGGGCTCGGGAGCGCCCCCCCCACACCCCCCCCCCCCCCCCGCGGATCGCTAATCTGTGAGAACCCCAACTTGAAACGGCTGTAACTCTTGATCCACACCATCTAGATCCTTGTGGAAGAGCTTGTTGGAAAGGGCTCGTCCTCATCTAGCTTCGATTTGAGTTTGGTGCGATTTGGCCTGGGCATTCCCGAGATATAAGCCCACAAAGATATGCATTTAAACGGACATTACTCCCGACAGCAATCACTCAGCAACACGGGGATGGTCTTGTTCAAGAGGGCTCCTCTAACCCTATCTAAGTTCTGAGTTTCAGATTTTTTCACTTTCTCGTTCCCGAGATATAAGTAAAAAAAAAACGAATTTCCTGTCATTCATTTCAACCGTTTATGTAGGCTGTAAAACCGCTGTTGTCCACTAGAGGGAGCAACAGCATTAGATATTTTTAATCTTTTTTAACCAGTTTTCAGCAATGGCTAACAAAACAAATGCTTATAATATAATATTAAATAATGATTTATTAGAAAGTTTAATATTTTTACATCACAAATAAATATCTGAAATGCTTAAGGACCACAAAAAGAGATTTTCACAATATCATAACCCACAATTGTGTGTGTGTGTGTGTTTGTGTGTGTGTGTAAGCATGCATAATGGTATTCACATTGAAAGACTGGTTTGCTTTAGTGCACAATACTCAGGGTTTCTGCAGGGTTTAGTCAGTCAAATTTAAGACCTTTTAAGACCTTTTTATGACCAATATGATTTAAATTTATGACCTACTCGAATTACGAAAAATAACTTCGTTTCAAAAGTCTTTTTTTTTATTGACTTTCATTAAAAGTAATAAGTTTAATTATTTAAAGGTTCCATTTTCTTAAGAGTAACAAACTGAAGGCTCCCTTTTCCTAAGTATCAATAACACAGGAACAACACAACACTTATCACGATAATATCAGTCAATATCGATAATTATGACGATAAATGTCAATTCTTTATTTCTTTGAACTTTGAAGGCAGATTTTTGTTCCTAACTGAAAGTTGTAGAAACCAGAGCGTTAATTGTGGTTTTAAACTACTCTTTATTGTCAAAACATATCATGACAAACACTTGCCAAACAGGTAAACATTTCACAAATCTGAGGTAGAACATTCAAACATTTGTATTTTTTCCTTAACAAAAATAATATCTTTATTTCAAAATTAATTTCTTAGTTTCTGCATGTGCTAATGGGGGATATTGTTTCAAGTCTTGAAACAGGTTTGTGTTGCCTGACTTTGATGGCACGTATCTTTATGAAATGTATGAAAAACAGTAGGCTATAGCCTAAATACATAAATACTGTAATTATATTCCATTAGTCCTTTAATACATTGTCTACATTAATAATATAATACAATTCAATATGTATCCCACATTTCATGGTGCAGTTAATATTACTAGGCTAACGTTACAGTAAAACCATGGTAAAGGATGTAAATGTGTAGATGGAAAAGCTTTCTGACTGTATAGTTGCGCACAGTGTTTCTCCTGTTCGTCAGCGCTGTTTCATCTGCCTTTAAACTGGTTTAAATCACTGAGACATTTGTGTTCTTCGCTGAATTCAAGTGCTTCTCACTGGATCTCGTGATCGAGACTGATCAAAGTTAACCATAGACAGTAAAAGAACGCGTCTGCTCTAGTGATCTTGATCGCGCTACGCTGCCGTTTGGACTTTGAGCCGAGCGGATAAACGCTCCGTGAGGCGCGCGCGGTTCAAATGAGTTTCGTTCCGCTTTTGGCGCATAAACATGATCTAACATTTATCGAACTCTTGATATCGTTTTATAGAGAAAACATTATATCGCGATAATGAATGAATGAGCATATCAATTTAAGATGTGGCTAAATGTAATTTATGACCTTGTATGGAAAAGCCGGACGTTTTTATGACTTTTTATTGCCTAAAATTCTTATTATTAAATTTAAGACGTTTTATGACTTTTTATGACCCCGCGGAAACCCTGATACTGATTAAACCAAGTAGTTCAAAATAAAAGTGGTACTATAGCAATAAGTGGTCTTCTACTACCCTCTGCTGGACATTATACTTATTAATAGTCTTTTCACATGTGCTTTTGCATTCATATATTCAGACACTAAAAAATAACCTTATGTGACAATTACTATAATAACACAATCATATTTTGTCTTTCAATTCACTTTACTGTTCTGAAGCTTCACATAATTGCTAACAACGTGGTAAATCATAGTAAATCATGCTACAATCCTGCTGAATCATTCTAGAATGTGGTATATCATGATAAATTATTGTGTAACATTCGGTCACAACAAGGTAACATCAAGGTAAACTAAGACAAACCATGGTAAACTGACTATTGTAGTACATTGAGAAATATGAATCCTGAAGGACAATTGCAGTAAACATTTCTTTTTTCCATCACATAGTTCAAATATCTGTATCTACAACAGAATGTGTGTGTGTAGTCCTAGGTTTCTGAATAAATGCTGAATAATCTGATTAATAGCTTGCAAAGACATTACATGCTTATAGACCATTAAAATATATTTATATAATGACTTTGTGTGTATGTGTGTGTGTGTGTGTGATCAAATGTCTACATAGTGTAAAAGCACCTGTGAAAACACTTTATTAATAAGTAGAATGGCCAGCAGAGGGCAGTAGAAGACCACTTATTGTCTCACTCTCATTTTGACACACTTGATTTTCAACAGTAAATCAAAGCACTAAAGCAAACCAGTTTTTCCATGTTAACTATTATAACACAATCATTTTTTGTCAGAGTTTATCACTTCATTTTTATTGGCCCTTCACATCAATGCAGCAATGTGGTAAATCATGGTAAATCACGATAGAAACATGGTAAATCATAGTAAAAAATACTATTACATGGTGGATCATGGCAAATCATGCTAGCAATGTGATGAATCATGGTAAATCATGCTACAATCCTGGTAAATCATTCTAGAATGTGGTATATCATGGTAAATCATCCTATAACATGGGAAATCATGGTAAACTGTGGTAAATCATGCTAGATTCATGGTAAATCATACTGGAACATGGTAGATCATGAAAAATCACACTAAATTTGGTATATCATGGTAAATCATGCTAAAACATGGTCTATTCCATCTATGATGTCAATGTTTAAATGCTTGCTACATAAAACTTAATGTCTTTTGATGTTTTTGTGCTTAACGGCCTTAAAGGCCTTAACTGCTTGAACACCGCTAAATGCTGCTAGCAGCTTTAATTATTATTATTATTATTATTATTATTCTCCTGTAAAACGCATCGTGCAGCCCAAACCGTAAGTGCTGGAGAGTTGAAACTTTGTCAGATGGTAGTACAAAAATCGAGGAGAGGTTATCAAATTATGAGCCCGATTGGCCCATAGGTGGCGCTATAGCGATCAATTGCGCGAAACTGCTCATAACTCCTAAACCGTAAGTCGTAGACTCAAGTGTCTTATATCATTGGAAAGCTGGAGGCCTGAAGTAAAAAACGTATATCTCCGATTTCATTTCCGGTATGCAAATTTTTCCGCCATTTTGAATTTTGTCAAAAACCTAATTTTGCGAACTAGTCCCTGGTTTTTCGCCCGATCAAAATAAAAAAAATGCATACATGTTCTCTGGAGTCTGAATATCAATAATTATTGAAAAAAAGTTGAATTTTCGATTCACGGTCGCTAGGGGGAGTAAAATGATCGTTGTGGGAGGAGCCTATTTTACTAAAATGGCTATAACTCGAAAAGTAAATGAGATATCTTCATCAAACTCAAGAGACATGTGTATGAGGACAGTCTGAGGTCACAGTAAAAAGATCGCGACGATCGAACACTAGTTGGCGCTATAACATTAAAAAAACATAAAAAGGGCTATGACCACCTGACCGTTAGTCCGATTGACTTGAAAATTGGTATGCAGTGTCTTGGTCCAAGGCCCCATGTATGTGTATGAGGAAATTGGCGTAACTCAAAAAACATGGCCACCATTGGCCAATGAATTTGAGCACCTATGAGACGAGGTTAACGAAGGCCGATCGGAACGAAACTCGATGGGCATGTTCGACTCATGGCCCAAGAGGTCTGTAAGAGTTTTGAAAGAAATCGGCCACTAGTTGGAGCTAACGAGTTTTACGGCTCTGTAATCACGTGGTGTTGCACACATCCCCACAATATGCATATCATTTGATAGATCTCCTCATGCTAAACAACTTTGCCTCTAGAACCATTGCTGTCAATCAAATCGTTCATTAAATATTCACGAATATGTTAAAAACCTACTTTTGCGAACTAGTCCCTGGTTTTTCGCCCGATCGGAACCAAACCAGTCTAGGTCAATTCTCTGGACTCTCTAGATCAATAATTATCGAAAAAAGTTGAACTTTTGCATTTTTCGTATGGCTATAATAGGGTCATTTAGAAAAGGGGCGTGTCAAAATACACTCAAAAGCCTATAAATCATAAATAAAAACTCAGAACTTGACAAAAATTGATGAGCATATGTGTCATACCATGGTGAAGAAGCATGCAAAGTTTCATGGAGATCGGACAATAGGTGGCGCTATAACTGTTGAAAAGCTTTAAAACCATGCATTTCCTATGGTCAATTGCCTGTATTGGCTGTAAATGGCCTTTTCCATCTATGATTGTAAAATTGTCATATCTTAATGTTTAAAACCAGTGCAGTACAATTATCTGGACTCTCTAGATCAATAATTATCAGAAAAGGTATCATTTCTTCATTTGAATGGCTATAATAGTGTAAATTGGATGGCTATAAGATTTTGGATGGCTATAACAGCCAATAAGTGGTATTTTACTGCCCCCTGCTGTCATTTCATCATACTACTCCCTAATATTGTTATATATAATTGAAATGTAGACTTTATTAAATCATTATTTTAACATTTACAATCACATTTTGTCCAAATTCATCTATTGGAGTATTATGGACTGCATTTATTTATTTTATTTATTACTATTTACAATTGTGTCACAGGAAGGCTGAAAACGAAAGTATAACGTTGGGCCACGCCCCCCAAGTACAAATTCACTCATAACTCGAAAACAGAAAGTCTCTGCACGCTAGGTAAGGTTCTCTCGGGGTTCTTGATCCAAATCTATCGTCGCGGGGCTCGGGAACGCCCCCCGCGACGAATTCTTAGTTAATGTTAACTAATGTAGTTAACATTAACTAAGAATGAACAATACTCCTTCAGCATTTGTTAATCTTTGTTAATGTTAATTTCAACATTTACAAATACTTTATTAAAATCTTGTTAACATTAGTTAATGCACTGTGAACTAACCTGAACTAACAATGAACAGCTGGATTTGTATTAACTAATGTTAACAAAGATGAACAAAAACAGTAACAAATGTATTGCTCATGGTTCAAGTTAATTAATACATTAACTACTGTTTAATAAATGAACCTTATTGTAAAGTGTTACCGACATTTTTAATCTTTGTTATCAGCTTTCAGCATTGGCTAACAAACAAACGCTTAAAGCTATTTTTTTATTATTTTAAATATAGTTTTATATTATTACATCACAAAGAAATATGTTAAATGCATGCTTATACACCATTAAAAGAGATTTTCACAATAACATATCCCGTGTGTGTGTAAGCATATGTCTACATATGAATGGAAAAGCACTTGTGTGACCAGCAGAGGGCAGTAGAAGACCACTTATTGGCTCACTTTCATTTTGACACACTTGATTAGGGATGGGAATTGATAAGAATTTAACAATTCCGATTCCATTATCGATATTGCTTATCGATTCGATTCCTTATCGATTCTCTTATCGATTCTCATTGGGTGAGGGAATAAGTACAAATTTGTTTGTTTGTATTAACTTATTGAACTTATAACTTATTTTGTTTGTTAATTATTATTAACTCGCTGACACAGCACAGAGTATTAGGGGTGTGAACCTACAATGGTCTCACGGTTCGGTTCGATTCCGATTATCATGTCATCGATTCAGTTCAATTTGATATCTCGATGCCTCAATTTTACTTCAAAAGTGATGTGTGTGTGTGTGTGTGCGTGCGCGTGTTCACCCGTTCGTGAAGTCGCAGTGACAGAAACAGTGACATTCCAGTTTAAGTTTCATGGGACTAAAGTCTGTTCATGATGTGTGGCCAAATGTTTCTGCATATTGGAGGTCCCCCCCCCCCCCCCCTTTGACGAAATGGAAATTTTACAGGTGTTGCAGCAAGTGACCATATTGTTATGAGGCGCCGTCATACTCTCATTGAGCATGTGCGCGAGTTTGAGTGTGTGTGTGCTCGCGTCTCATATGAGTATGTGCGTGCAGAGTTTGTGTGTGCGCGCGCGTCTCATATGAGTTTGTGTGTGCGCGCGCGCGTCTCATATGAGTATGTGCCTGGAGAGTTTCGCGCATCTCGTGTGTGTAGAGTTTGCATGTATGCGTGAGCGACTTTAGGTGTGTCGCTGTGCATTTCATATGTATTTGTTTGAGCATTCAGCAGTATACATGTATGTTTGACTACTTAGTATACGTGTATATGCAAGTGTTTCATATATGTGTGCGTGAATGAAGTTTGATTTAAGCCCTAGACGGCACCTCATATATTGTCGTCTTTTCGCGTGAAATATAACCAAACGAGCGCTTCTGCCTCGATGTTATGTTTGATGCGTTCTGAATCAAAATAACGCAGCGCGTGTGTGACGTCATGACACATTTGCAACGAGCGGAACCGATAAGCGGAATCGTTAAGCAGGCATACTAACGGTTCCAGGGAATTGGTTAACTGGGCACCGGTTCTGAAGAAGAAAATTAATATAAAATAGTACTGCAAAAAAACAGTTTGCTGTAGTGTAAAGCTATTCTATTGCTGTTATATATTTATTGTCCAACATTTACATTTTAGTACAATTACATTTATTTGCTGAATTCGTTTATTTCATTGAACTTATTTTTGTATGTAAGGTTATGTGTACCTCCTGGGAAACGGTCTAACGTTATAACTTTATGAACTTACATCACTTTATTCTTCTTAACTGTCACACTTAATGTAGAGATTAATATAATTAATTAAATCCTTGAACTTCCCTGTCTCAAGTTATGTGGGGGAAAAGCCTAGTAGCAACTTCTTTTTAACGGATATAACGTTAACTGTTGTGAATTAAAATAATCACCTAATTATTTCAACCTAAAAATGACCTCTGCACTGGACTAAATATATGTATAATATATGACTGCCGAGTCGCTTTCACCCCAAAATGGCGGACGCGTAGGGCTGCTGCTGGGCGCTGGTGTTGCAATGGAACGTTCTATTGGCTTTCACTTCTTGTCAATATACGTTCTTTGCCTGAACTAACAATGAACAGCTGGATTTGTATTAACTAACGTTAACACTAGAAGTGCCAGAATTCCATAACTACTAGAACTGCCACAAGCGATCATTTTGACCGTTAGATTGCAAACTCTATATCTTTAATGATAAATACCCAATTGAGAGATTAATGCATTTGTTGTATTAGGATATCTTTTAAAAACAAAACAACACCAAACTGTACATTTTAAAAAGTTTAATTATACATTTATAAATAATAATATCAGTAGCCCGTAATTATCGCATAGGGCCTATTCACAACAGAGCTATATTTCCATATCCCTTCAACATAACTCAGAACAGGATAATAACAACTAAAAGTATCTTATATAGATATTCTTTTGACAGTGAGAGAGACAATGTCACGGTTTATGAATTCGCTGTCTCCTTTCTCGTCTTGTTGTGTGTGTGTGTGTGCGTGGTCGCTGATCAATGCAGCTGATCAGCACGTGCGCTCTGATCAACGCGCCAGCTGCAAATGATCAGCGATTCGACCCTTTTCAGTGTGACTGTTCTCGCCTAGGGTGTTTCTCAAAACCAAGAATGCAAAGAACGGACTTGTGTTCTTGGGGAGAACGCTCTTGCTAGTTGTTCTTGGAAGAATGAACTCACAAGGTGACGAGCACACAGAACGCTGCTGACAGTTTGAGACGATGTGTTCTTGCTGGTATTGCGCAATAATACCCCCGCACAGACACCGTCTGCAGTACCCAAACATAACGAGAATTATTGACGATAACAGCCAGGCTGCAATGGTCTCTTGGCTGTGGGGAAAAACGAGTCTGTGAGCAAACTGGCCGGTTGGCTCGATAGCTAACGTTACACCCGCAGGCGCTTATGGAGATTCTCACTTCCGAAAACGTTTGAGCACATTTTCGATTAGCCATACATTTTCGTAAAATGCCAATATTTCAAATCTACACAGTTGATTTCTCGCATCAAATGTTCTCAGAAGTGAATTTAGTGATGAAATAGTGTACGTAATTGTAGAAAAACGAAATACTGTATTGACCTGCCTCTCCTTCCTCGAATGCCGAATTGAATGCTGGGATATTTCTCCCGTCAAGTTCACACAAGTTACCAGCCGATGCATCCTCGGTAAAATGGGCGTGTCAAGAACACATCCGGGATTTTTAACTGTTCTTGCCAAAATGCAAACTTGTGTATTGGGACAGTACTTGGGCCACAAAAGATGACGTTTCACAAGAACACAAGGACACAAGTACAGACAAGAACACAGATTGAGAAAGGCCCTTTGTCAGATCGTTGTGGATTTTTCCTGCGTGTTTGTTCCCTGCCTGTATCCGTTTTCCGTGTGTCATCCCGTGTTCAGCACTCCTGGTTCAGCACTCACTCCAGTGTCCCTGTGCTGCCAAGGGCTTCATACCGGACATTTGCACACCTTAACTCTCCCAGCATCTGACCAGCTCTCAATAAACATATCTGTCATTTTGCAATTGAATCTTCTGATTATTTCCTAATAGACAAAGGTCAACCGCGAGAAATGTAACAAAAGAATACCGCAAAATTCAGTGCGGTCAATATGACCGTCTATGGCCGAAATAGGTAAATATGTTCATTTGTTTGTTTGCCTTATGTGTAATTTATATTAAAAACATTTTAAATGAAAATACAGACACTTTTAGGAAAAGTCAGGTACCAGCAGGATTTTTTTTTTTTTTCAACAAAGTTATTGCAGATATAAAATTCAAAACGGTCAAAATGACCGTCGTGGCCGTTCTAGTGTTAACAAAGATGAACAAAAACAGTAACAAATGTATTGCTCATGGTTAGTTCATGTTAATTAATACATTAACTAATGTTTAATAAATGAACCTTATTGTAAAGTGTTACTGACATTTTTAATCTTTTTTATCAGCTTTCAGCATTGGCTAACAAACAAACGCTTAAAGCTATTTTTTTATTAGTTTTAATATAGTTTTATATTATTACATCACAAAGAAATATGTGAAATGCATGCTTATACACCATTAAAAGAGATTTTCACAATAACATATCCCATGTGTGTGTGTGTGTGTGTGTAAGCACATGTCTGCATATGAATGCAAAAGCACTTGTGAAAACACTTTATTAATAAGTAGAGTGACCAGCAGAGGGCAGTAGAAGACCACTTATTGGCTCACTTTCATTTTGACACACTTGATTTTCACCAGTATTCTGCACTAAAGCAAACCAGTTTTTCCATGTTAACTATTATAACACAATCATATTTTGTCAAAGTTTATCACTTCATTTTTATTGACACTTCACATTAATGCTAGCAATATGGTGCCTCATGGTAAATCACGATAGAAACATGGTAAATCATTGTAAACAATACTATTACATGGTGTATCATGGCAAATCATGCTACAATCCTGCGGTAAATCATTCTAGAATGTGGTATATCATGGTAAATCATCCTATAACATGGTAAATCATGCTAGAATCATATTGAATCATACTAGAATACGTTCAATTGTGGTAAATCATGCTAGAACAGGATAAATCATGGTGAATCATACTAGAACTTGGTATATCATGGTAAACTATGGTAAATCATGCTAGATTCATGGTAAATCATACTGGAACATTGTAAATAATGAAAAATCACACTGAAATGGGGTATATCATGGTAAATCATGCTAAAACATGGTCTATTCTATCTATGATCTCAGTGGTTAAATGCTTGCTACATACAACTTAATGTCTTCTAATGCTTTTGTGCTCAACGGCCTTAAAGGCCTTAACTGCTTGAACACCGCTAAATGCTAGCCTGGCTCCGCCCTCCTACGCACTTCCGCTCAATTTCATTTTCCTTCAGTACTACGTCTGGGATTGTGCTGTAGACTTCGGTTTCCAGAAATCAATTTTTTACCGGGCCAATCAGCGAACAGAGGGAGTGGCTGAGAACGATGACGTTGATGTCGACTCGTGCGTTATTTTGAGTTGTAGCTCAGTAATGGCAGAGACGACAGATGCGAGTGAAGCTATTCGGTCCGTTGTGGCAACGCTGCCGAATATCAAGAAGTTAAAGCCGGAGCAAGAACAATCTTTGCTTAGTTTTGTGTTTATGGCCATCCTCCCACGGGGTTCGGGAAAAGACATATGTCACGACCAAACGTTAGCGATTGGTTATGGCAGATAGAGTGACTCTGGGCAGATCCAATAGTTTTAGACTTCAATAGAATACCCGCCTACAAGGAAGTTAACGCTTGTCAATGGAGCGGTGCCAGACTCTCTGTACAAATGAAATGTACGAGAGTCTGGTAGAACCAGGCTAGCTAAATGCTGCTTGCAGCTTTAATTAGGTGTTCAAGCACGAAGTGCTGAAAACCTATTGTATTTGTACTGATTTTTATTAGGTGTTCAAGCACGAAGTGCTGAAAACCTATTGTATTTGTAAGGATTTTTATTAGGTGTTCAAGCACGAAGTGCTGAAAACCTATTGTATTTGTACTGATTTTTATTATTAGGTGTTCAAGCACGAAGTGCTGAAAACCTATTGTATTTGTACTGATTTTTATTATTATTATTATTATTAGGTGTTCAAGCACGAAGTGCTGAAAACCTATTGTAATCGTCCTGATTTTTATTATTATTTTTCTCCTGTAAAACGCATCGTGCAGCCCAAACCGTAAGGGCTGGAGCCTTGAAACTTTGCCAGATGGTAGTACAAAAATCGAGGAGAGGTTATCAAAGTATGAGCCCGATTGGCCCATAGGTGGCGCTATAGCAAGCAAAAGTAGGAAATCGTACATAACTCCTAGACCATTTATCCCAGAATCAAGTGTCTTATATCCCTGTAATCCTTGGCTCAAGACGGACAAAACGTATATCTCCGATTTTATTTGCGTCTGGAAAAATTTTCCGCCATCTTGGATTTTGTCCAAAACCTACTTTTGCGAACTAGTCCCTGGTTTTTCACCCGATTGGAACCAAACCAGTGTAGAAATGTTCTCTGGAGTCTGAATATCAATAATTATCGAAAAAAAGTTGAATTTTCGATTCACGGTTGCTAAGGGGCGTCAAAACGTTCGCAGGAGGCGGAGCTAATTTTACTAAAATGGGTATAACTCGTGAACAAAATGAAATAATTTCACCAAACTCGGTACACGTATGTATGAGCTTTATTTGAGGTCACAGTAAAAAAATCGCGACGATCGAACACTAGGTGGCGCTATAACATGAAAAAAACATATAAAGGACTGACAGTTAGTCCGATTGACTTGAAAATTGGTATACAGTGTCTTGGTCCAAGGCACCATGTATGTGTCTGAGGACATTGGCATATCTCAAAAAACATGGCCGCCATCGACAAATGAATTTTGAGCCCCTATGAGACGAGGTTAACGGAGGCCAATCAGAACGAAACTCGATGGGCATGTTCGACTCATGGCCTAAGAGGTCTGTAAGAGTTTTGAAAGAAATCAGCCACTAGTTGGCGCTAACGAGTTTTACGGCTCTTTAATCACGTGGTGTTGCACATATCCCCACAAAATGCATATCATATGATAGATCTCCTTATACTGAACAACTTTGCCTCTAGAACCATTGCTGTCAATCAAATCGTTCATTAAATATTCACAAATATGTTAAAAACCTACTTTTGCGAACTAGTCCCTGGTTTTTCGCCCGATCGGAACCAGACCAGTCTAGGACAATTCTCTGGACTCTCTAGATCAATAATTATCGAAAAAAAGTTGAACTTTGCAATTTGTTACATTATAACAGGATCATTTATAAAAAGGGGCGTGTCAAAACACACTCAAAAGCCTATAAATCATAAATAAAAATTCAGAACTTCACAAAAATTGGTGAGCATATGTGCCATAACATCATGAACACGCATGCAAAGTTTTATGGAGATCGGACAATAGGTGGCGCTATAACTGTTGAAAAGCTTTAAAAACATGTATTTCCTATGGTAAATTGCCTGTATTGGCTGTAAATGGTGTGTTCCATCTATGATCATATAATATTTATATCATAATGTTCAAAATCAGTGCAGTACAATTCTCTGGACTCTCTAGATAAATAATTATCAGAAAAGTTATAACTTCTTCATTTGGATGGCTGTATTAGGGTCACTTCAATATGTAGCCTTGACCAAGAAAGCCTATATCTCTTCAATGAATGCTCAGATCTTCTTAAAAACAAGTCAGAACATGTTACTCTAAATAAGATAAGAAATAATGCATCTATAACAGTTAAAAAGGTTAAAGTTATAACATAATGGCACATTAAGCCAATAAGTTGTATTCTACTGCCCCCTGCTGTTTAAAATAGTCATTTTGTCATGCTACTAACTACTAATATTCTATAATTCTTATTTAGAATTAACATAATCACTATTTTAACATTTACACTCACATTTAGTCAAAATGAATTGTCACACTGACAAATGTGAACCCTGAATGAGACAGTTTAATCTACAATATAATGTGTGTGTGTGTGGTCCCATGTTTCTGAATAAATTCTAAATAATCTGATTAATAGCTTGCAAAGACATGAAATGCTTATAGACCATCGAAATATATTTTCATAATGACTTTGTGTGTGTGTGTGTGTGTCTCTGTGTGTGTGTGTGTGTATGTGTGTGTGTGAGCAAATGTCTACATATGAGTGCAAACGCACCTGTGAAAACACTTTATTAATAAGTAGAGTGGCCAGCAGAGGGCAGTAGAAGACCACTTATTGGCTCACTCTCATTTTGACACACTTAATTTTCATCATTTTTCTGCACTAAAGCAAACCAGTTTTTCCATGTTAACTATTATAACACAATCATTTTTTGTCAGAGTTTATCACTTCATTTTTATTGACACTTCACATCAATGCAGCAATGTGGTAAATCATGGTAAATCACGATAGAAACATGGTAAATCATAGTAAAAAATACTATTACATGGTGTATCATGGCAAATCATGCTAGCAATGGGATGAATCATGGTAAATCATGCTACAATCCTGGTAAATCATTCTAGAATGTGGTATATCATGGTAAATCATGATAAACTGTGGTAAATCATGCTAGATTCATGGTAAATCATACTGGAACATGGTAGATCATGAAAAATCACACTAAATTTGGTATATCATGGTAAATCATGCTAAAACATGGTCTATTCCATCTATGATGTCAATGGTTAAATGCTTGCTACATAAAACTTAATGTCTTTTGATGCTTTTGTGCTTAACGGCCTTAAAGGCCTCAACTGCTTGAACACCGCTAAATGCTGCTTGCAGCTTTAATTATTATTATTATTATTATTCTTCTGCCGTAAAACGCATCGTGCAGACCAAACCGTAAGGGCTAGAGACTTGAAACTTTGTCAGATGGTAGTACAAAAATCGAGGAGAGCTTATCAAATTATGAGCCCGATTGGCCCATAGGTGGCGCTATAGCAACCAATTGCGCAAAACTGCTCATAACTCCTAGACCGTAAATCGTAGGCTCAAGTGTCTTATATCATTGGAAAGCTGGACTCCTGACTTAAAAAACGTATATCTCCGATTTCATTTCCGTCATGATAGATTTTCCGCCATTTTGAATTTTGTCAAAAAACGACTTTTGCGAACTAGTCCCTGATTTTTTGCCCGATCGGAACCAAACCAGTGCACAAATGTTCTGTGGAGTCTGAATATAAATTATAATCGTAAAAAAGTTGAAATTTCGATTTCCGGTCGCTAGGGAGCGCAAAAAGAACGTTGTGGGAGGAGCCTATTTTACTAAAACGACTATAACTCCAGAAATAAATTAGGTAGGTTCACCAAACTTGGTACAGTTGTGCATGAGTTCAATCTGAGGTCACAGTAAAAAAATCGCGACGATCGAACACTAGGTGGCGCTATAACATGAAAAAAACATATAAAGGACTGACCGTTAGTCCGATTGACTTGAAAATTGGTATGCAGTGTCTTGGTCCAAGGCCCCATGTATGTCTATGAGGACATTGGCGTATCTCAAAAAACATGGCCGCCATTGACCAATGAAGTTTGAGCCCCTATGAGACGAGGTTAACGGAGGCCAATCGGAACGAAACTCGATGGGCATGTTCGACTCATGGCCTAAGAGGTCTGTAAGAGTTTTGAAAGAAATCGGCCACTAGTTGGCGCTAACGAGTTTCACGGCTCTGTAATCACGTGGTGTTGCACACATCCCCCCAAAATGCATATCATTTTATAGATATCCTCATGGTGAACAACTTTGCCTCTAGAACCATTGCTGTCAATCAAATCGTTCATTAAATATTCACGAATATGTTAAAAACCTACTTTTGCGAACTAGTCCCTGGTTTTTCGCCCGATCAAAACCAGACCAGTCTAGGACAATTCTCTGGACTCTCTAGATCAATAATTATCAAAAAAAAGTTGAACTTTGCCCTTTGGTTCACTGTAACAGGGTCATTTAGAAAAGGGGCGTGTCAAAATACACTCAAAAGCCTATAAATCATAAATGAAAACTCAGAACTTGACAAAAATTGATGAGCATATGTGTCATACCATGGTGAGGAAGCATGCAAAGTTTCATGGAGATCGGACCATAGGTGGCGCTATAACTGTTAAAAAGCTTTAAAACCATATATTTCCTATGGTAAATTGCCTGTATTGGCTGTAAATGGTCTTTTCCATCTATGATCGTAAAATTTTCATATCTTAATGTTTAAAACCAGTGCAGTACAATTATCTGGACTCTCTAGATCAATAATTATCAGAAAAGGTGTAATTTCTTCATTTGAATGGCTGTAATAGTGTAAATTGGATGGCCATAACATTTTGGATGGCTATAACAGCCAATAAGTGGTATTTTACTGCCCCCTGCTGTCATTTCATCATACTACTCCCTAAAATTGTTATATATAATTGAAATTTGGACTTTATTAAACCATTATTTTAACATTTACAATCACATTTTGTCCAAATTCATCTATTGCTCTGTACTCTCTAGAACAATAATTATCAGAAAATGTATAACTTGTAATGTATAACATTTGGATGACTATAATAGGGTCACTTCAATATGTAGCCTTGACCGAAAGCCAATATCTTTTCAATGAATGCTCATAGCTTCTTAAAAAAAGGTCAAGCATGGCTAACAGCCAATAAGTGATATTTTACTGCCCCCTGCTGTCATTTTCATCATACTACTCCCTAATATTGTTATAGTTCATATTTAGACTTTCTAAAATCATTATTTTAACATTTACTATCACATTTTGTAAAAATGCATCTATTGGAGTATTATGGACTGCATTTATTTATTTTATTTATTACTCTTTACAATTGTGTCACAGGAAGGCTGAAAACGAAAGTTTTTATTTATACAACTGTTTATAGTCTGTAATACCACTGTTGTCCAATAGATGGAGCAGCAGTATTATACAAATGCTGAAGGAGTATTGTTCATTCTTAGTTAATGCTAACTAATGTAGTTAACATTAACTAAGAATGAACAATACTCCTTCAGCATTTGTTAATCTTTGTTAATGTTAATTTCAACATTTACAAATACTTTATTTAAATCTTGTTAACATTAGTTAATGCACTGTGAACTAACATGAACTAACAATGAACAGCTGGATTTGTATTAACTAACGTTAACAAAGATGAACAAAAACAGTAACAAATGTATTGCTCATGGTTAGTTAATGTTAATTAATACATTAATGTTTAATAAATTAACCTTATTGTAAAGTGTTACCGACATTTTTAATCTTTTTTTTAATCAGCTTTCAGCATTGGCTAACAAACAAATGCTTAAAGCTATTTTTTTATTAAAAAAATACCAAAGTGGTATTTTACTGCCCCTTGCAGTCATTTCATCATACTACTCCCTAATATTGTTTTATAATTCATATTTAGAATTTCTAAAATCATTATTTCAACATTTACAATCACATTTTGTCCAAATTCATCTATTGGAGTATTATGGACTGCATTTATTTATTTTATTTATTACTATTTACAATTGTGTCACAGGAAGGCTGAAAACGAAAGTATAACGTTGGGCCACGCCCCCCAAGGACAAATTCACTCATAACTCGAAAACAGAAAGTCGCTGCACGCTCAAATTTTGATGGTAAGGTTCTCTCGGGGTTCTTGATCCAAATCTATCGTCGCGGGGCTCGGGAACGCCCCCAATCTTTAGATAATTTTTTCATTATCTCGTTCCCGAGATATAAGTGAAAACCAAATTTCCATTCATTTATTTCAACTGTATATAGTCTGTAATACCACTGTTATCCAATAGATGGAGCAGCAGCATTATACAAATGCTGAAGGAGTATTGTTCATTCTTAGTTAATGTTAACTAATGTAGTTAACATTAACTAAGAATGAACAATACTCCTTCAGCATTTGTTAATCTTTGTTAATGTTAATTTCAACATTTACAAATACTTTATTAAAATCTTGTTAACATTAGTTAATGCACTGTGAACTAACCTGAACCAAAGAGTATAGAAGAACAAGAGGCGAAACTCCGATGCTTTTCTGGTAACAGCCACTAGGTGGCGCGGCCGCCATTTTGGGGTGAAAATTCCAACTGGAGTTACTGGGCAACAGCACAGATAGCAGTTTTTTAGGTAGTTTTTCTTGCATTTTTATGCAACTTTACACATTTACTACTATTATTAGTTACCAACTCCACTAGGCCTGAAATATATTTTGTACGTTTTAATCCCCTGGATCGTGCTACAAACATGATGATCTTAACATGATGCATTGGTGTGTCCGTTATCTGTGTTTTTTTGTTTACATAGGCTTGCTTTAACGGTCATTAATATAAAATAGTACTGCAAAAAAAACAGTTTACTGTAAAGCTATTCTATTGCTGTTATATATTTATTGTCCAACATTTACATTTTAGTACAATTACATTTATTTGCTGAATTCATTTATTTCATTGAACTTATTTTTGTATGTAAGGTTATGTGTACCTCCTGGGAAACGGTCTAACGTTATAACTTTATGAACTTACATCACTTTATTCTTCTTACCTGTCAAACTTAATGTAGAGATTAATATAATTAATTAAATCCTTGAACTTCCCTGTCTCAAGTTATGTGGGGGAAAAGCCTACTAGCAACTTCTTTTTAACGGATATAACGTTAACTGTTGTGAATTAAAATAATCACCTAATTATTTCAACCTAAAAATGACCTCTGCACTGGACTAAATATATATGTATAATATATGACTGCCGAGTCGCTTTCACCCCAAAATGGCGGACGCGTAGGGCTGCTGCTGGGCGCTGGTGTTGCAATGGAACGTTCTATTGGCTTTCACTTCTTGTCAATATACGTTCTTTGCCTGAACTAACAATGAACAGCTGGATTTGTATTAACTAACGTTAACACTAGAAGTGCCAGAATTCCATAACTACTAGAACTGCCACAAGCGGTCATTTTGACCGTTAGATTGCAAACTCTATATCTTTAATGATAAATACCCAATTGAGAGATTAATGCATTTGTTGTATTAGGATATCTTTTAAAAACAAAACAACACCAAACTGTACATTTTAAAAAGTTTAATTATACATTTATAAATAATAATATCAGTAGCCCGTAATTATCGCATAGGGCCTATTCACAACAGAGCTATATTTCCATATCCCTTCAACATAACTCAGAACAAGATAATAACAACTAAAAGTATCTTATTTAGATATTCTTTTGACAGTGAGAGAGACAATGTCACGGTTTATGAATTCGCTGTCTCCTTTCTCGTCTTGTTGTGTGTGTGTGTGCGTGGTCGCTGATCAATGCAGCTTATCAGCACGTGCGCTCTGATCAACGCGCCAGCTGCAACTGATCAGCGATTCGACCCTTTTCAGTGTTACTGTTCTCGCCTAGTCTTTGGGTGTTTCTCAAAACCAAGAATGCAAAGAACGGACTTGTGTTCTTGGGGAGAACGCTCTTGCTAGTTGTTCTTGGAAGAATTAACTCACAAGCTAACGAGCACACAGAACGCTGCTGACAGTTTGAGACGATGTGTTCTTGCTGGTATTGCGCAATAATACCCCCGCACAGACACCGTCTGCAGTACCCAAACATAACGAGAATTATTGACGATAACAGCCAGGCTGCAATGGTCTCTTGACTGTGGGGAAAAACGAGTCTGTGAGCAAACTGGCCGGTTGGCTCGATAGCTAACGTTACACCCGCCGGCGCTTATGGAGATTCTCACTTCCGAAAACGTTTGAGCACATTTTCGATTAGCCATACATTTTCGTAAAAATGCCAATATTTGAAATCTACACAGTTGATTTCTCGCATCAAATGTTCTCAGAAGTGAATTTAGTGATGAAATAGTGTACGTAATTGTAGAAAAACGAAATACTGTATTGACCTGCCTCTCCTTCCTCGAATGCCGAATTGAATGCTGGGATATTTCTGCCGTCAAGTCAACACAAGTTACCAACCGATGCATCCTTGGTAAAATGGGCGTGTCAAGAACACATCCGGGATTTTTAACTGTTCTTGCCAAAATGCAAACTTGTGTATTGGGACAGTACTTGGGCCACAAAAGATGACGTTTCACAAGAACACAAGGACACAAGTACAGACAAGAACACAGATTGAGAAAGGCCCTTTGTCAGATCGTTGTGGATTTTTCCTGCGTGTTTGTTCCCTGCCTGTATACGTTTTCCGTGTGTCATCCCGTGTTCAGCACTCCTGGTTCAGCACTCACTCCAGCGTCCCTGTGCTGCCAAGGGCTTCATACCAGACATTTGCACACCTTAACTCTCCCAGCATCTGACCAGCTCTCAATAAACATATCTGTCATTTTGCAAATGAATCTTCTGATTTTTTCCTAATAGACAAAGGTCAACCGCGAGAAATGTAACAAAAGAATACCGCGAAATTCAGTGCGGTCAATATGACCGTCTATGGCCGAAATAGGTAAATATGTTCATTTGTTTGTTTGCCTTATGTGTAATTTATATTAAAAACATTTTAAATGAAAATACAGACACTTTTAGGAAAAGTCAGGTACCAGCAGGATTTTTTTTTTTTTTCAACAAAGTTATTGCAGATATAAAATTCAAAACGGTCAAAATGACCGTCGTGGCCATTCTAGTGTTAACAAAGATGAACAAAAACAGTAACAAATGTATTGCTCATGGTTAGTTCATGTTAATTAATACATTAACTAATGTTTAATAAATGAACCTTATTGTAAAGTGTTACCGACATTTTTAATCTTTTTTATCAGCTTTCAGCATTGGCTAACAAACAAACGCTTAAAGCAATTTTTTTATTAGTTTTAATATAGTTTTATATTATTACATCACAAAGAAATATGTGAAATGCATGCTTATACACCATTAAAAGAGATTTTCACAATAACATATCCCATGTGTGTGTGTGTGTGTGTGTGTGTAAGCATATGTCTACATATGAATGCAAAAGCACTTGTGAAAACACTTTATTAATAAGTACAGTGGCCAGCAGAGGGCAGTAGAAGACCACTTATTGGCTCACTTTCATTTTGACACACTTGATTTTCACCAGTAAATCACAGCACTAAAGCAAACCAGTTTTTCCATGTTAACTATTATAACACAATCATTTTTTGTCAGAGTTTATCACTTCATTTTTATTGGCCCTTCACCTCAATGCAGCAATGTGGTAAATCATGGTAAATCACGATAGAAACATGGTAAATCATAGTAAAAAATACTATTACATGGTGGATCATGGCAAATCATGCTAGCAATGTGATGAATCATGGTAAATCATGCTACAATCCTGGTAAATCATTCTAGAATGTGGTATATCATGGTAAATCATCCTATAACATGGTAAATGATGGTAAACCTTGGTAAATCATGCTAGATTCATGGTAAATCATACTGGAACATGGTAGATCATGAAAAATCACACTAAATTTGGTATATCATGGTAAATCATGCTAAAACATGGTCTATTCCATCTATGATGTCAATGGTTAAATGCTTGCTACATAAAACTTAATGTCTTTTGATGCTTTTGTGCTTAACGGCCTTAAAGGCCTTAACTGCTTGAACACCGCTAAATGCTGCTTGCAGCTTTAATATATAATTGTACTTGTAATCACTTATCTATCATGCAAATATGCTAATTAGAATATTACATGGCCAAAACATGTATCAGGCACCAGTATTCCTGGTCTAGGAGGAATACAAAGGAGTAATGATCATGTTAAGGACCTGATGGCCGCCATGCTGAAAATGGGGCCTTTCTTGGAGTCAAACTTTGATAAACATTTAGTATGTTTTTAAGTACATATGATACTACTGTAAACACTTGAGAAACCTTTTGTTATATTTTTGGGGGGTCAAGCTATATTTGCAGCTGACTAATCACTGAACATTTAACCATAGCAAAAGTTTAAAAAAAAAAAATTAATCTCTGTTTTTTTTTTTATTCAGAAATGTTCAGAAATGATTGATTATCATATTCTGACCTATGCTGTATAGTTTTCTGGTGTGTTCGTTGTCAAACTCAAAAATCTGTTTATTTTTAATTATTAAAAATGCCATTATTTTATATGAAGAAGTTAATAATTGTATTTTATTGACAAAATATTTAAGTTTGTCTTGTGTATTTTTTTGCTTAGATCAGATAACATTGTATTTTAAGCTGTCATTTGGTCGTTACAATTTGCCCCTACGGCATGTTATCACATTTCACTACCATTATTTCGGGCTATCAGGAAAAAATTATACACTGTATTAAAACAAAACCACATAATTGTAGTAGACATGTGGGAAATGAATGCAGGGAAAAATAAATACTTAGTAGGTTTACACAAACTGAGAAAGTCAAAAGGCGTTTCAGGGCAATCTTCTTCAGCCTCTCTAACTAATGGTTTTATCATGTGATTCTGAATGCTCTACAATAAACTTTCTTTTTTTTCTTTTTTCCTCTCTTAAATTTAAAGCACCATGGTACAACAGTGCTACGCATGTTATCAAAAGAGAAACTCGTAACCTAGAGCGTAAATGGAAACAAACTAATTTAAAGGTCTTTAGAATCACGTGGAAAGACAGTATGTCACGTTATAAAAAGGCTCTAAAAGCAGCCAGGGCTGAGCATCTCCGCAAACTAATAGAAAATCACCAAAATAATCCAAGGTTTTTATTTAACACCGTGGCTAGACTAACAAATAAACAGACATCACCAGAGCAAAATATTCCGTTACAGTATAGTAGTAATGATTTTATGAACTACTTTAATGAGAAAATAGAAAGCATCCGAAACACAATTGTAAATGTACACTCTTTTATGGTGTCTTATGATTCAGCCACAACTATGGCCCCTCTGGAACAACTACACCACTTTACAACTATAGGACAGGAATAGCTAAATAAACTTATCATTGCATCTAAACCAACAACATGTTTATTAGATCCAATACCCACTAAACTTCTGAAAGAAGTGTTACCTGTAGTGGAAGAGCCTCTTCTTAATATTATTAACTCGTCTTTATTTTTAGGTCATGTTCCAAGAATATTCAAGCTGACAGTAATACAAACTCTCATTAAGAAACCGCAATTAGATCCAAATAACTTAGCAAATTACAGACCCATTTCTAATCTTCCATTTATGTCTAAAATACTAGAAAAAATTGTGTCCGCTCAATTGTGCTCTTTCTTGCAAGAAAATGAGATATATGAAAAATTTCAGTCAGGATTCAGACCGCATCATAGCACAGAAACTGCGCTAGTTAAAATTACAAATGATTTACTTTTAGCTTCTGACCAAGGCTGTATCTCAATACTAGTTCTCAATCGATCATAAATCGATCATAAAATACTCTTGGATCGATTACAAAACTACACTGGTGTTCAGGGACAGGCATTAAGCTGGTTCAGATCGTACTTATCGGACCGTTACCATTTTGTTTGTTTAAATGGGGAAAAATCGAAGATAACGTCAGTAGACTATGGAGTGCCGCAAGGATCGGTGTTAGGCCCTCTGCTATTCTCAATATATATGCTGCCACTTGGTAATATTATAAGAAAACATGGAATTAATTTCCACTGTTATGCTGATGACACTCAATTATATATTTCATCACGGCCAGATGAAAACACTAACTTATCTAATTTGACAGAGTGTCTCAAAGATATAAAATGCTGGATGACGTGTAATTTCCTGCTACTAAATTCAGATAAAACGGAGGTATTACTTATTGGTCCAAAAAACTACCCACAAAACCACTTATAATACAACTTTAATATAGAAGGATGTCCTGTTACTTTATCCACTACAGTAAAAGACCTGGGAGTTATACTAGACCGCAACTTGTCTTTCGAAAATCATATTTCAAATGTTACAAGAACAGCCTTTTTCCACCTTAGAAACATTACAAAGCTACGTAACCTGCTATCTGTTTCTGATGCAGAAAAGTTAGTTCATGCATTCATGACCTCGAGACTAGATTACTGTAATGCTTTATTAGCCCGTTGTCCTGCATCCTCAATAAACAAGCTACAGTTAGTGCAAAATGCAGCCGCTAGAGTTCTTACTAGGTCAAGAAAATATGATCATATAACACCGATTCTATCATCTCTGCACTGGTTACCTATCAAGTTCCGTATGAATTACAAAGTACTATTACTGACCTATAAAGCCCTAAATGGTTTAGCTCCTGTGTATTTAATGGACCTTCTATCGCCCTACAATCCATCGCGTTCTTTAAGATCACTAAATTCGAGGCTTCTGGTCATTCCTAGGATATCTAAATCCACTAAAGGAGGGAGGGCGTTCTCACATTTAGCTCCAAAACTCTGGAATAGCCTTCCTGATATTGTTCGAGGCTCTGACTCGCTGTCCCAGTTTAAAACTAGATTAAAGACGCATCTCTTTAGCCAAGCATTTACATAATGCTTACCTTTTATACCACTGCTGAATCAGATCAAATGCATTTAATATTATAAAACTTCAGATGCCCCAATCACAAAGCCTGTGAAGAGACGACTCAACACCGGCGATATGGAGTCTCAATGGTGGACGGCACTGATCCTCAACAACTCGTCTCAATCCCGGCGTGATTACTTGGACTTCCAAAAAGATGGAAATGGATAAATACTCTAAATGTTCCGATCCAATCTGACTTGTAATGCTGCCCGAATCATGCACTGTTCCTTCGTTGGTCAGAGGAGAACTGGCCCTCCGACTGAGTCTTGTTTCTCCCGAGGTTTTTTTCTCCATTCTGTCACCTGATGGAGTTTTGGTTCCTTGCCACTGTTGCCTTGGCTTTTGGCTTGCTTAGTTGGGGACATTTAATATTCAATAATATTATTGATCTGGCTTACTTAAGGTGGACGTTGACGCAATTTTCTTTTAGAAACAAACTTTGTTATATTATTTTCATGTTATCACTGTGAGGCTGCTTTGATACAATCTGTATTGTAAAAAGCGCTATATAAATAAAGGTGACTTGACTTGACTTAAATTTAAAGAATGACCCATTCGGTGACTGATTTCAATGCTGCAGTGTTCAAACTGAGTCATATCCCACGTTACATAGAGTCACTTAACAAGGGGATTAGTAACGATAGAATTTTGTTTAGCTTCGTTCTCACCACATTTAACTCTGAAGACAAATGAACATACAAAATAGTGTGAGAAATTAGGTGTGAAATCAAAAGCCATAACCCTGAACAGGAGGATTGTTATATTCCTGCTCACACAGAAGAATAAAGCAGGGTGGATCATGTGAACAGCATGAGCTCAAGAGCATGCGAAAACATTCCTTGTCTGGCTCGTAGCAACACACCCTCAAAAGAATTGGCCACATAACCACTGCAACGGTCTCTCCTACACACTTCTCCCTTTGTCCCTCTGGGTCCGTCACACACTAACCACTCCACTTCTCTTAAAGCAACGGACACTCTTTGTTCTATCTCTACACTCCGCCTTGATAATACACTCCCCCTGCTGGCAGCTAAAGAAACTGAACAAGAATTGTCTTCTTGTTACTTGAAAATTAGGCAAAAAGTCACTTTCCAAAACATTCACCATCTCTGCTCCCCTCTGTTGGAATGAGCTGCCAACTCCACCTATTAACTTAACCACTCCACAACCCTTCATTCACCCAAAAATGAAAATGACTTTCTGTCCCTCCATTGACAGTCTACGCAACTACCACTTTCAAGCCCCAGAAAGGTAGTAAAGACATCATTAAAGTGATCCATGTGACTCTCAGTTTTATGAAGCGACGCGAGAAAAAACGGAAAAAAACAATTTACCACTTTATTTTCAAAATATTAGTCTCCAGCACACGCTCACGAGAGCATCAGGCCGCATGTGTGTTGTGTTGACATCAGAGCAGGTGTTGTTACATGAACATGCGTTGGAGATAATTAAAGTGGAAAATTATGTTTATGGGTGAGCAAACAAAGCACTCGCGTCACTTTATAAAATTGGGGATTACGTGGATTACTTTCATGCTGTCTTTACTACCTTTCCAGGGCTTGCAAATGGTAGTTGCGTAGCTATTAATGGAGGGACAGAAAGCTCTCTCCGATTTTATCAAAAAGATCTTCATTTGTGTTCTGAAGATAAATGAAAGTCTTGCGGGTTTGGAACGACATGAGGGTGAGTAATAACTGACATCTTTGGGTGAACTATCCCTTTAAATTGTAAATGTAAAAAACATTCTTGAATCAGTATATTGAATGAATGATTCATACCCTGCGTCTCAATGTCCATACTATCCCCACCACTAATACACAAACTGACAGTCCATTGTTTGTATGGTTTATTTAGTTTTATATTTAGTTTTTTCAATAACTGAATGTGTGGTACCTTTATATCAAGATTAAAAAAGGAGCAAACCACCACCTGTTTTGCACTTCTGAATACAGACATAACTGGAAAAAAGCTGTGGAAAATATCATACTGAGCTTATACAGCTTTGCTTCACTGAAAGGAAAATAATACTGCCACATGCTGTGAAACAAAAAGCTGAGCTTTAAGCAGTGACATGATGAAAACATTTCCACACCAAGAAGGTTAAACAGTACCAAGATAAACTCACCCAGATATAATTATTTACATTTTCTTACTCTTTCTTTTAAACATTAACATTACATTGTGCTTTAGCAATCCTTTTATATATGATTTAACAATCCTTATATATATATATATATATAAGTATAGGCCTATACTACTTTCACATGTTCTGCAACAAAAAGTCTGCAACAATGCTTTTCAGAAAAAAACTGGCCAAGAGGAGTAATTAGTAATGCTTCATCAAAATCAATTCTGAACAACTAATTTGAACTTCAGCCTTGATTGCATAATGATTTGATGGGAACAATGCAACAGTGATTGGGTTATTGACATGACCTTCTGTGCCATTTCAGCAGAGTCCTCCATTGTGACAATCTATTATTAACCTTAAACTATTTTATACATGTTTTTAATCATCGTCATTAGCATATATTTTGAGCTAAAACTTAAACTGAAAAATACATTTCGGAATGTTGGTCTGTCCTTCTTTTGCTTTAATGGAAGCAGCAGTTATTTACCTGTGTGATTGGAGAACTGCACAGAGTTTATAGTGTCCACTTCAAAGCCCAGCACCTATTACAGCAGTGACACAGGTTATGAAAACATATTTTACATACTGACATGCATTGTAGAGGGAAACTAACGCTGTTTTTATTGTTGTAATGGCTGTGGATGCGAATGAGTTTGAAAATTAGTTGCATAACAACTACGTTAAAACTGTAAATGTCGCTGCAGACATCTAATGCACTGCAAAAGCTACTGTCTCTTACCTGCAAAGGAAACGATGCAGATTTGTTTCCCACATATCCTCTGACAACATGACTTTGAACTGACAGAACTCTGCAGTCCATGCTTTATGCTTATGACGTTAGCTTAAATCAAAACACAACTAGCTTTAATATTCTCATTAAAATGTCACAGTAGCCTTAAAGAGGACAAAGCGATCGACCGTAGTAGATACAACAAAAAGACACTTCAGTAATAACAAACATTCATCAGCTTTCACTGCTCATTGCATAGCCTACATGGATGGGCGCTTTCCGCTTTTTCTTTCAGGCGTCTGCCGAGGACACCTAAGACTGAGCTCTCAGAGTGTTGACAAGAATTGACCAATCGCGTCAAAGTTAGAATGTCAGAGTGAAAAGAAAAAAGAAACGATTGTCCGCGTTCCAAGATCATCTAAGCATCTCTGGTTAATGCAGAATTAAAGCACTGCTTTTAAAAAAGGTTTAATAAAGTTACTTAGTGCTATTTGCATGTGGTCACACTCCACATGGAGAGAATAATGACATAGAGTTCAAATACATTCAAAACAAACACACCTTGTATCAAAACCTTTTGTAAATTTTTATCCATTCTCAAATAAGCCACATTTGACAATAAAAAACACACAATTCCTCAAGATAAGCTTGATTATTAATTAACAATTGTTTTGTAACAATTACAAAGTGCTATCACTCAAAAATGTGTAGGCCAAGTTTAAGTGTTTGTTTAAGTGTTTTAAGTTTAAGTTCAATTACCTGTGTTTTTTTAATTATACACATTTTATAAAAGTTTGCATGAAATTAAAATTCACCTGTCTATTTTCTTAATGCAAGTAACAGATCTTATTGTGAACAAATCATCAATGTTTATGTTTTATTTTATTTTATTTACATTTTTGACAGAGTAATTTTTAATCAAAATGTCATAACTGGATCTTCCAGTGAAAATGACAGACATCTCTTTGATCACTTAAAGGTAGGGTAAGCAAAATATTTTCCATAAAATCTTTCCAATTTTTTGTTATACTGGTTGAAACTCTCTTCCCATCCTGATAGCAATCAATAATAGACCACAATAATAGTGGTCTAAATATTTTTTTTTTAAATTAGGTCAGAATGCATTGATACAATGTCCTACGTGCCTGTGTCAACATATGTATTTTCATACCTCCGCGCACATGCTTTCACAGACATCACACGTCATTAACTCGTTCCTCAAGGCTGTGCAGAGTTATTAGACAGACAGTCACCGAGCACCACAAACAAACATCCGCCGCCTTTTACAGCTCCCCCTGAACCAAAACAACGAGCTTATGCTGTGTTCACGCCATGTTGTAACTGTACAAGATTGCAGCCCTTGACGTTTACGTCCTCAGACTCGGATTTATGCGTTTCTCTGGCAGCAACACTATCAACGCCGAAATGAACCTGCAGCAGTCAGATAGGCTAGTACAGGTCAGAGCTTTTTAATTTTTTTACATTTATTATTATTATTATGGTATGGGCTTTGAGACATGAGGTAATGCTCTGGCTGTGCGTGTTCACGTGTTTTGAAGGAGGCGTGTCTTTGGAGATGACCTCTCTGAAGGGAGGGTGGGATCTAATGCTATCAAAACTAGCTTGCTATTGCTAGCCTCTCCGAAATTGACAACAACCCGTCCCTACCTTTAATCCACTCAGATACTGTATATGTCACAATACAGAAGAAAATATGTTGCTACATCTGTTTGAGGTATGGTATGACTATGGAATTTATGTTCTGAAAATCTCTTCCAGTGATGTTAATCAATAACCACAGAACATATAATTCATAAATCCAAAAGTGCAATTATGAAAACTTACTATAACTTTCAGAAGGAAACCTCTGATTATTTTTACTTCCTGATTTTAGGACTACAAACTGCTCTACCTTTCAGATCAGTCTTTTACTTTGATCTGTCTGTGTCAATAACTTGTTTCCCTTTGTAACTTATACAGCATTAAGTTTCCACTAAACTACACAGTTCCGCAGCATCCGCTTGCCATGATAGCAAATGGTCAGAGCTAATATTGACACAACCTGAGATATGAGGCATATCATTTTCTTCCTAATGATTTAGACATTTTGTGCTTTCAGAGAACATAGAGCACATACGTCAGAACCTGCTGTCTGAGGCCTCCGATTCATAAACAAAGAAACTGACTTATCATCACCCACTTTAATCTCGTCTTATTGGAAACTCACAATCCAGTGGACAAAGACATTCCATATTCCCACACAAGAAGCACTGTTAACTGTTGCTGTTTCCTTTGTCTTAAATTACACTATTATGGTACATCCGTCCATCCATACACTAAAAACATTTGCATTTTTAGTCCTAGACCCACATGCTAATAAAATTAAAGTCATGGAACCAAACTGAGGCCTCACCCCTTGAGGGCCTTCATACAATTCCAACACTTCATGCCTGTGACATCCTACAACATCACAATGCATGAATGAGGAGATATCACTCTAGTGATAACGCAGAAGATATTCTTATGTAGTCATGTACACAGACGCAAAAGTGTATCTGCGTGGGTTTGTTCATTTAGTGAAGGTATCAGAGCAGAAGATATATGTTTAAAGGATGGAGATAGGACGACTGGAGGCACACTGACCCTGTGTAGTGAAGTATGTTTACACTGAGTGGAGAACACAATGTTCATCTAGCTTCACATCGGAAGAGGCTCTATATATCAGCCACAAGACTGGTGATTTCAGGAAGGAAACTGGGCCTCAGAGACGCTATCACAGGTGCCACCACAAGCTGACAGCATGTCAAAGCGCTTCACCTAGAGGCCATATGGGTATTTGTGGACCTGATGCCCTCGTCATGGATTTCCACTGCATGCTTTTATGCTTTATAGCAGTTGCATTGTCATTTTGTGTAAGCTGCAACTGCACAGATGAAGAAACCCATTTGTCAGGTGACCAGGCAGGCCGCTTGAGACACATGTGGCTGCTCTCAATGAGGGATGCAAAGAGGAGAGAGAAAGGTAAGATCACACAAAACACCTTTTTAGTATTCATGGAAATGTTAATCCTAAAAACATCAGTGTAAAAACATTACAGATCAGTCATTTTCTTTGTAAATTCATGAAGGCAAGGCACCACAGGTGAATAGAGGAATGCTAACTCATAGATATCACTATACTTCCCCAGTTACAAGTTTTCTGAAATGTTATGATTGCATATGCAAATGAGGCATTATCTAATTAATTATGCACTAATTCACATTTTGGAAACAAATCGCAATGTTTTTATGAGAAAAGGTTTAATAAAGCAACTGATGAACAAACCCCTCTGTAAAAAAAACATTAGAATTTAGATAGGAATAAAACTGTAAAGTAATACTGTACTCTAATGTAAGTAAGTGCTAATGAAGTGCAGATTTCTGGCTTAGTGCATGAGAAAAAAAAAACACATTTTGAGAAAACGCCCTCCAAAGATATGTATTGTAATGGAAATCTAGAGACGCAAGTGTCTATTTTGGATCTTACTACTGGTGTAAAAGAAGAACCAGCTCTTGGTACATTTGTTCTGTTTTTAAGCAACTGGTCTTGTATATATAGACATGCATGTAATGAAGTCTAGTATACAGCTGTCCTTCGTTCAACTGTCAGAACACATATGTCATCTGCAGCCCTGTGTTGAAGGTTATTAAAAAGTGTCATAAAGATAGCCTACTCTTAGTCTGCGTTTTGTAATAAAAAATTCATGAAGTACTGGGATGCCTGGCCTGTACATACACACATTATTTATGACACAAAATAAAGTGTCATGTGACATACAGTAATACCACAGTGGTTCTTAAACTTTTGGACTCCAAGGTCCCTCTGATTGTCCACAACAATATTCGAATGCCGCATGACTTCTCCAGTTGTTTTACTGGATAAGGATTAATGTTAAAGGAATAGTTCACTTAAAAATGAAAATTCTGTCATCATTTAAATGCTTTACTTACAGGTGAAATGGTCAAAACGTGTTTTGTGTCATAGCTGGTACTACATCATGTATTTTACTCCACAAACAACATATTTATAATCAACATTAGATAATATGGAATACTATCTTACTAACTGAATACTGTGTATACGCACTGTATTTTTAGGTAACACAAAATTGACAGTAAACAATATGCTACATTGTTGCACAAATTGGAAAATGCAGAAAGTCGTCCAGGTATTCAGTGCGTTCAGAAACTCTCATATATAACATATACAGTCACTGGACACTTTCAACTTCTCATTAATGCAAATATCTAATCAGCCAATCACATTGCAGCAACTCAATTTAGGCTTGTAGACATGGTCAAGACGATCTGCTGAAGTTCAAACTGAGCATCATAATGGGGAAGAAAGGGGATTTAAATGACTTTGAACATGGCATGGTTGTTAGTGCCAGACGGGTTGGTCTGGGTATTTCAGGAATTGCTGATCTACTAAGATTTTCATGCACAAGCATCTGAGAATGATTTGAAAAAATAGAAAAATATTCAGTGAGCGGCAGTTCTGTGAGTGAAAATGTCTTGTTGATGCCAGAGGTCAGAGGAGATTGGCCAGACAGCTGATAGAAAAGCAACAGCAACTAAAAAAAACAGTCAATACAACCGAACCGAGGTCTGCAGAAGAGCATCTCTGAACCCACAACCTTGAAGCAGAGCTGAATCAAGCTGAAATCATACTGGTTATCTCTGAGACAGAGAAATGAATGTTAGCAAAATGGCAGCAGTGACAAATTCAGTCTGCAGCATTCATGCACAGGATCTTTCATTATGCAGTATGCATCAGATCCCGTCTAGCTGACAGTAATCAAAGACACAAGGACAGATCTCTGACGCATACTGATTATATTTTGGTGATAGCAAAAATGTGAGCTGTGTGTGTGTTGTGAGCTGTGTGTTCGCAGGGGAGTTATTTGTACAAAATGATATGGATGTAATCATTACCAGTTTGTTAACCGTAATTATACTTTGATTCTCAATAAATGACAAATGCAAAATAATATTATAACAAACATAAAGTATCACAGAATACACCCCTTCAGCCGCCTGATTGTTTTTTTGTTTTTTTGTTTTTTGCTGCAAAAATGACCTCTAACTGTAAATGTCACTCTCTGAGTTTCAGCTGATTTGAGATATTAATATTTTTGCTCTTTGAATATCCCAGCAGCCGTGGACGAGTCTAATCCAGCTCGAGGTCTCGTCACACATCAGCTCCTGTATTGCCGTGTTGGGATTGGTTTTCACCTACAGATCCTGGCGAACGGCAGTGTGTGGGGCGTTCATGAGCCTTCTGAGTACAGTATGATTTATATGCCTATAACCCTCATAACCCTCAGAGGAAATATTCCACATTTGAAATTGACAGAATATTTTTCATTCAGATTTATCTTCTTTATATTGCACCCATTTCTTTCGTTTCTATTTAATGAGTTTTTCTTCATTCTCTGTTTGTCTTTTAGGCTTGCTGAGAGTGTTTGCTATGAGGCCGGGCATAGTGGGTATCCGTGGTGTGAAGAGTGAACTGTATTTGTGCATGAATCAGGAAGGAATTGCTCATGGAATGGTGAGAAAAGACATCATGGCAACTTGATGGCAAAGCATAAAATGTCTCAGAGTCATATTTAACTCTTATGTCTACATAGTCATTTAAGCTTTTTGAAAGGTATAATCACGATTCCTTTCAAGTGCGTCCTGAAATAATGAAGCGTTTGCAAAGGTATACATGAACATTTAAATCTCTTCTTTGTTGTAGAAGAAGTTCTCAAATGAATGCCTGTTTAAAGAGCGCATGGAAGAAAATCACTACAACACGTACTCCTCTCTGAGGCACGCAGGGTTTTTCCTCGCTCTGTCCCAGCAAGGGAAGCTGAGGAAAGGCAACAGGGTAGGCCGCCACCAGGCCTGCACACACTTTCTTCCTCGCAAACCCTTGTCTCGCTAAACTCTCATCTGACACATCATATCTAACTTGCCAGCTAGGCCTACTACATGCAGCATCAACACTTAAACCTATGATGAAGCAGTCACTGGGTGCTGTAAGCTCATTTTGACAAACATAAATTGTCCCTTCTACTGGACAGACGAAGAAAGTGTTTGTGGGAAATTAGCTGTGACTGCACCTAAATAGGCTTTGTAAAACAGCAGTGCATGCGGTTGAAGTAGTCAGCGCTGGACTAATTCTGTGACCAGACTTGTTGTGTGTTTAGTGTTAGTGGTTTAGTTATTTTTTTTGCACAGTGTCTTTCAACAAGAATTTTTTTTAAATGACGCCCCAAGCTTGTAATGTCATAGAACACGTCTGGTGAAAGGTAAAAGCGGTCTAGAAATGATGCACAACAGTAATTTATTTTTAACATAGCCTACCGCAAAAAAAATTTCCCACAGATTGAACAAAACTTTCTCTCACTTTTTTTTTTTATTATTTAAAACGTTTTAATTGTAAATGACCTGTGAATGTGACATCTTTGATCTTTATTATGAAAATGTGATTTTGAATATAATGAATGTGTAAATATTTATGTTTTTATTTATTTGTCTATCTAATGTGTAAATGAGATTAAATACATGATAGTGTTATTTTATTATTATTTAGCCTATATACTATTATTATTTATTCATTTTTTGAATGAGTTATTTAATTTATTTATCTTTTGTAACAAGAACAACACTGATACAGACAGGGTGTTCTGTGAATCATTTTGTCCTACATAAGTTTGATATGTATTATTTTAATGATGTGTACTTTACTGCTGTGCATGTGAAGGCCTCATTATATCATTGTACGAATAAATGATGTGCCTGACAGTTCTGAACTCCAAATTAAAGAGATGCACACATGCTGACATTGAATGTTGGAATTTGCAGAAGAAAAAAATCTTCAAAGGCTGAATTGACTCCTTACTGAATAAGACATGACAGGTAAATAGGTTGAAAAACAGTCTAGACTTTCATAAGGTTCTCCAATGACAACAGCTCCAAAAACACACCTAATGCTGATATAGAAACAAGCATAAATCCCCCCTAGTACATGGGAATCATGCATTATTAACACATCAATCCAAGTATTTTTTCAAGGTACACTGAGTAATATTTAGCGGCATCTAGTGGTGGGGTTGAGAATTGCAACCAACAGAAGTTACGGTGGCCAACAAGAAAATATGTCGTCGTCTGAGACAGCAGAGAGTAGCCAGTTAAACAATGAGGTTTCTTTACAAAGATAAATTAAGAAATTAGGTTTACTTTATTATTTAGTAAAACGATATGTGATTGCAAATATTATTGTTACTTGTTCATCATCGTGTCAGTGTTTTATTCGCTGACTTTAGCTAGCTTCTTTACTCGAAGAACAACATGGTGACGAAACTCGTTTGTCCGTTTAGGGCCACTGTAGAAACATGGTGGCGCAAAAAGGCAATTTCAATGTAAGGGGACCCGCGGTGTATGTAGATAGAAATGGATCATTCTAAGGTAATAAAAATGTAACGGTTCATTAAGTAAGGTCTTTATACACCACTGAAAACATAGTTATGTATATGATATATATCTATCTATCATTCATCTATCTATCTATCTATATCACGATCAAAGACACGGAAACAGATGCAGGTAAACTCTTTATTTTATTTATTTTATATCAGAACACACAAAACAACTGGTGACGCAGGGACAAGATGGTCAGTAGTCCAGACGTGAAGTGAAGAGATGATGAGTGATGAGGAATATCCAGAACCGGAACGTGACACGAGGAACAAGGACGGGAACAGGACAAAACGCCGACTGGAACAGGATCTCACACACACGAAGGACATCAAACAACGATCTGACAAAGAGAGGAAAGTGCGGTGAGTATTTAAAGGTGATTTGATAGGCAGCAGCTGGTGAGGAGATTGCGATCAGCTGGATCGCTAATCCACATGGGTGAGTGGAAACGCCCACTCGCGCACACCCACACACACATATAACAACAGTAACACGAGACGAGAAGGAAACAATGAATTCATAAACCATTATAATCTATCTATCTATCTATCCACATAGCCATACCTTAGTAAACACCTATTGCTCTAACAACCAGCCAGAACTGCCTGGGAACACCTTAGCAACCACTCAAAGCCCTGTAGCCATCTCCTAGCGCCACCTTCATCCCCTCTCTCTTCAAATCAATCTTCAAACTATCAAAGCATTTAAATGGCACAAGGTTTATATTGCATTCAGTCTACATGTCTTCATAACTGTTCAATTAGTAAAACTACATAAGGCCTTTAAACTGTGTTAAACTTTTAAAAAAAACCTCTCAAAGATTGTCTTTGTTGTTTCTATCAGCATTGTGCTCAGATTTGCAGTGTGTAATGCAAATGCAGTACGTTAGATTTAACCCACAATAAAAAAATGCTGAAAATAAACTCATAACTAATAGTTTGTTCACTCCCAGTCCCAACCCAACAATGCATTTCCTGGTCCTTGTCTTGGCCAACTGGCCCTAAAGTCTCAATATCATGTACATTTTCATTTCATTAAAATGAATCATTATCTTTTCCATATCTCCATTCCTGTCCTCCATTTTTAAAGCCCCTCCATCATCCACCTCTGCATTTGATCAGGTTCACAGGCCTCTCTGTAAGCTGAGCTGCATTGAGGGAGTGCGGGGTCATCCGATCCCCTCTCACAGCGACACTACCTCCCAGCACTCCCCGATCAGATGTCCCGCTCTACCTCGAAGAGTCTGTGTCAGTCTGTAATTGAGAGAGGTAAGAAGACAAGAAGAGTACTAAAAATGAACAGATCAATGGAAAGACGACGTTTCAAGCTAATCAGACAACATGGACTTTATAACTCTATTAGGTAAATTGGGCGTGTTGAACTTTTGTGTTTTGAGTGTTCTGTCCAATATCACAGTTCGCTATACATCAATGTGATATTTACTCCATAAATATTCTGCTTTCTCCAGTCAAATCTAAAACCAACTGTATATGTGTGAGCGCTGTTAATATGAGTGTATGAAGTAAGTCATGGCTAATCCAGAGGAATTGGAGTCTACAGCAGGTGTAGATGTTGGCGCTGATGGAGATGGAGAATATAGTCCCTGTATAGAGAGCACACAAACAGATGTTCAGGTAAGACCACATAGCAACTTATGTTTACATGTACCATGAGGCTGTAATCATTTTATTGGCCATATGCAATGGAAAAAAAATAGCACAGGATTTACTTTTTTTTTAAACAAATTTTACTTAGAAATTGCAAGTCGATTTCACAAATTATAAGAGAAACAGCAACTAATGCATTAAATGTGATATTTTTAAGTAAAAAGACTTGTAAAACATAGTGGACTGTCTACTAATACTCTAATGAGAGTTAGTTATAGTTGCAAAGTTACTTATGGTTAGTAGAATATAGAACATGAAAGTAAAGTGTTAACAAAATAAATATAAAAATGACAAAGGCACACAACAAAATGATCTAATCTGAACCCTATAGAATGCATAAAGTGGGTCAAATTGACCCAGTATGCCTTGATGTTTGAAATATTTTATTAATGAAAACATTTATCTATTTGATATTCAATTAATTTGTCAAAAATCTAGTTTCTGACCCAAATCAATGTCTTTCTCATGTTTCTTGGTCATAGGGGTGCATGGGGATTTTCTTTTTCGTGTGTGTATCAGTGCCCCAAGAATACATAAAGTCAAATTTGACCCAACACAGTATTTTTGGATACATTTTTGTCAATAATACTATTTATTTTCTTGAAACTTTATGGATCATTGTTGATTATTGTCACGCCTCAGACACCAACCCCGTTTGAATAAGCATATCCAAAACATTCTCATCCTTTGGCGTCATATAGGTGATGCCATATGACATTTCGTCGAAATCTTACGCACATGGCATCCTTTAGCGTCAATATAACACGCACTGTTATGGGTAGGTTTAGGTCTGGGGTAGGGTACGGTTATGACGCCTTGGGATCTGCGTCTCATATTGACGCTAAAGGATGCCATGTGGGTCAGATTTAGACGAGCGTCACCTGTATGACGCCTTGGGTTCTGCGTCTCATATTGCCGCTAAAGGATGCCATGTGCGTAAGATTTCGACGAAATGTCAAAAGCGTCACATGTATGACGCCTTGGGATGAGAACGGGCTTATAGTAGGTTAAAAGCAGTATGTGAGATGGGTTATATGTCAGAATTCACAGTATTTATAATACAGAAAGCAAAAAAAAGTACCTGGATGATGTACTGCTTCTGCCAAGATTCTGAGGTTTACATTTAATGGACACTTTACTATCCCATGAGGCCACGGGAGAGGAGTCGTGAGTGGCAGGGAAACAACACAACTCACTCTAACTCACATTATGCTAGCAATGAATGCAGTACATTCATATTGCATTTACTACACACAATCATGTTTGATAATACTTTATTCATACTACATATGCGTACTTTTTTTTACCAGCCATGAAGTTCTGAAATGTAGAACCTACTCAGACAGTATATGTAATTTCAGATGCAGTAGATGAGTAGAAAAAGGCTACAGGAAATGACAGCCGAAGGCCCAAACAAAGGAAGGCCCTGTCCCAAATGGCGCACTTCATGCGGACTTTCGGTCTCGTGGACTTAAATTGGGCTGAGAAGAAAATATTTAAGTGTAATTATCATTACGGTTTTTATGACAAGTTTATGCAAACATTATGATCATCGACCAGTGGTTGATGTCTCAAACATAGGCTAATAATAGCGAGCTGAATAATACGGTCGAATTATGATTCATTAAATAAATAGAACAGAATGTCAGGGCTTTACTGAGTCATATGTAAACACAACAACAATAGGCAGCATATTTCCCCGAACCCGTAGCTCCTGTCCATAACAACAATCAGACCGTCTTCCTGTTTCCGGCGTGACGATCGAGTCTGTCCCAAAAATACCTCTCAATGCGCCCTCGCGGACTCGCGCTAAGGGCCCTATAGGTCTGCACTACATGACGTCACCGAAGTGTGGACTCTGTCCACAAGTCCGGAGTGTGCCATTTGGGACAGGGCCGAAGAGGTGCAAACTCTGCACAAAAGTCATGCTTAGAAAGGTGCAAATCTTATATGAAATGTTCTGTCTCTGTCCGCTAAGATTATTTTCACATGGTCTGGAGAAATACGTGGGGAGTGAAGGTTCAGACTAGAATATAGATTTAGTTTATAGTTTGTTTAGAATGCATTTCATCTTTTGTAATGCATATGAGGAAAGTGGACACACAAACATCTTTGATATATTAAAACATTTCTGTATCTGTTTTTTTTTTGTGGAAGAAACCATTAATTCCAATATGGGTAATTTTGACCCCATTTATGCATTCGTATAGGTTTTTTGGTTCATGCATTCTAGGGTTGAACTAAAATTAGAATGAAAATACAAAAGTAAAAGCTAATTTAAAAGATTAATAAATACTATGCCAAATAATAACAAAATAAATGTAGTTTGTTGTAGAATAAATAAAATAGGATCTAAGTCAAATCTGTAAAAATGCAGCACACAGATAAATGGATGCTGGATCACTTTTGAGTCTTCATGCTTCCACACAGGGAGCAGCTGATCAGATATATCCTGAGAAAATAGAGGTGGTCTCTGTAACCGAGGAAGACATTCCTGCAATGGATCCCCCGGCCCTGCTGAAGGTCAGTCCCCTGGACAGTTCAAGTGCCAGTCCTCCACCAGATGACAGCACTGTCAAACCCACTTTTGAAGTCACTTCCAAAGACCTTCTAACAGAAAGCCCCTCAGCACAGCCCAGCCTTTCAATGCCAGTTACCAAAGTCCAGCCTTTTGTTACAGGTACCGATGTACATCATCCATTATGGTCAAATCATCAAAATGTAGACTACCTTCTACCTGACATTGATTAATACTATTTAAAACCAAGCTCAGTTTAAACAGTTTGCCTGTATAGCTTACAATTACATTCATAACCTCTGAATTTTACATTATCGTCCAAAAATACTAGAAGCATTGATCCAAACTCTTCCAAAACAATTTCAGTCATCCTATACATAAACCCTGTTGCAGTCAGTCCTTTGGACTAGATAGTAAAACACACAAAGGAACACTCTTTTCCTGTAGATAACACATGATGCCAGCATTAAGATTGTGGGGTCAACCCCCAGAGAAATGTACAAACCCATAAAATGTATTATTGTTTTGGATAAAGTGTCCTCTGAATGCATAAAAATGAATCTCTTTTATGTTAATTATCATCTCATGCAACTGTTAACAATCTAGCAGAGGAGAAAACACTCCGTGGCAGCCTGCTTGCACGCAGGATGGAGATACTGATCGGGGCTTGTGTCCTGCTCACCCTCATTATTGTGCTTGGAATTGGACTGGGCGGTGAGTCTTCATTTTCTTCAGGGTGAACTCAACACATCCAGTGGATTATATCAATAAAAGTACAAATACTTTGTTACTGTACTTAAAGGTATAGGCAATTTTTGGAGAGGCTAGCAATAGCGAGCAAGCTTTGAAAGCATAATATCCCACCCAGAGCGTCTCCAAAGCCATGCCTCCTTCAAAACTAATGAATGTGTACAGCAGGGAACAAAGAAAAGCGTCACGAGAGACGGCGTTAAACTGTCTCAAAGCACATAACATTACAATAATAATGAACATAAACAACTTAAAGAGAACTGACCTGCACTATCTGACTGCTGCAGATTCATTTCTGCGTTGATATAGTTGCCATTGAAACGCATAAATTCGAGTCACAAACCGCTCTGAGTATGTCATGGGTTTCCATCTCTTCCAAATTACGGCAGTTATGGCGTGAACGCATTGATGTTTTGGTTCAGGAGGAACTGTAAAAGGTGGCTGCTGTTTCGTTTGCGGTGCTCGGTGACTGACGTCTGTCTAACTCTGCATAGTGCGCTGATGGCGTGAGATGTTTGCAGGGTATGAACATACGTTGACAGGCAGTAACAGGTAGGACTGAATGCAATGATTGGACAAACATTTTATGGTCCTACGCCTTCCACAGACTATATATACACACATATAAATACATTTAGACCTCTTAACTTAATGATTGCTCTCCTGATGCAAAGAGACTTTCTACCAGCAAAACAAAACATTTTTCTGGAGCAAATCACCTACCCTGCCTTTAAGTACAGATTTTGTACATTTCAACTTTACTCGAGTTTGAAAATGTATACATTTCTCCAGATGTTTTTATTACATTTGCAATTGCAAAGCACCAAAAAAGAACAGCAAGAAATCTATCAGCAATATCCAGTTTGTTATTCGGTTAAATTGAATCTGTCAAGCTGGTTTGCAAAGAGGTCTGAATGGTTCATTCACGAATCATGAATCTGAAATCTTAGAAGCACAACAAACACCAAAAGGCCATTCACACATTATTATTATTTATTTGCATTTAAATATGTGAAAATATGCAGGGTCGTGCAAAAAAAAAAAAAAGTCTTGAAAAACCTAGAAAGTCAGCATCGGGGACTCACCACATGTAAATGTATAATATTTTGATCCAGGAACATGCAAAAGCATGGTGATCGAGTGACACTGGAAGTAGGGCACCGCCTGAAATGTGGTTAGGTGGAAAGCAGGGTGTGCCCTAGATTGTAGCCATTTTTTTCTATTACTGTTTCCAAAAACAGACTTACCCAAACTCTTTACACATAACATTATACATGTCACACACAGCAAAAGTACCAAAACGTATTACCATGGTCTTTTGGATATAAATCAGAATTGTAAAACAGCATGGCACATAATTTCTGATATCAGGCTACCATGGTATATGATCCCAACACTGCACTATGGTACTGCCACAGTACTCTTTTGAGTCTTTTGTGAGTATTCTTAGATATCCTGCATACAGACTCCAGAAACACAACACTGTGAACCCCTGTGAAATGCCTTTATTTACCAAATTTGGATACTCTACACAAAACTGAAATCAAGACACCTTTATTTAAATAGCCCTTTATACAATACAGATTGTTTCAAAGCAGGTTTACGGTGATAACCTACGGTGGTCGAGAGAGCTCTACACGCTGCAACTGAAGAAATCACATGCAAATAGAAAAAACACCAGCAAATTAAGAAAACATCTTCACCTGTTTGACATCACGTGTTGCAAATACTCACAACGCAGCCAAATAAAGAAACGCACTGCAAATACTCAAAAATCAACCAAATACAGAAACACGCTGCAAATTCTCACAACTCAACCAAATACAGAAAATTGCTGCAAATACTTAACCTGACTCCGCCAGATGGATTTGCTCCGCATATCCATCTGGAAACCTTCCGTTGAAGTAGTTTTGGTAAGGGGCGAAAATACTGGTTAGCTGATTGGCCTATGTTGGTGATAGACGGGCCAAATCAACCAATCAGATCAACGAAGCATATGACGTACTAACAGAGCGTATCTTTTCCTCTGAGAAAAGCCTCCAGAGCAGTGTTTTGCTCTTCTTTCAGTGAAGAAATACTCTGTAATTCCGATAAAACTTGCTCGATAGCCACGCTGATGCTAGTTTCATCCGCTGAAGCCGACATGTTCTTTAGACTGAACTGTCGCGCTTCTCGTTGTGTCACACCTCAACCCGCCTCAAAGCCAACGCTGATTGGACGTTCGTTTGGTGAACTGCTCCCAAATTTTCTTTAACGGAAAGTATCCAGACTGATCTGCGAGTGAAACCTTGAAAGCTCGCGAGATCAGGATGGTCTCACGAGGCTAGCAAATACTCACAACACAACCAAATTCAGAAACACACTGTGAATTCTCACAACTCACATATGATCAGGATGGTCAAGCAACACCACTGACAAGTAGATATTGAACAATAAGCGGTCCCAGCCAGGATTGCCACTTAAAACATTTCTATTGTGTTGTGTGCTATTTGCAGAACGTTTATGTATTTGGTTGCATTGTGATTATTTGTAATGTGTTTCTCTATTTGGTTGTGTTGTGAGTATTTGCAGCGCCTTTCTGTATTTGTTTGCTTTGTGAGTATTTGCAGCGCGTTTCTATGTTTGATTGTGTTGTGAGTATTTGCAACGCTTTTCTGTATTGGTCGAGTTGTATTTGCAGTGTTTCTGTATTTGGTTGTGTTGTGAGTATTTGCAGCGCTTTTCTGTATTGGTCGAGTTGTATTTGCAGTGTTTCTGTATTTGATTGCGTTGTGAGTTTGCAGCACGTGCTGTCAAACCGATGATGATGTTTTCTTAAACTGCTGGTGTTTTTTCTATTTGCATGTTTTCTTCAGTTGCAGCGCGTTTCTGTATTTGGTTGCGTTGTGAGTTAGCTCTGCGTTGGTTGCATTGTGAGAGTTAAGCTCTCTCGGCCAAAAAATAATTCAATGATGCAAACAGATGCAAAATAATTCAATGCTGCCTGTACAGCAGCTCTAAAAGAAACGAGTGTCATTTCTTTTGACACTGTGTCATTTCTCTGAACACACCCTTAGCTAAAATGAACCAACACAACTGCAATGAATAAGTAACAGATTACACTGGATTAGATTGCACAACCCAGGATCTAAAAACGTTCATAAGATGTCTCCAACTCAGGTTGCGCAGTCTAATACAGCCTTGCATTATGGTATCAGTTTACTGTATAGCTTTTAAGTGGTGTTGCATGGCCGATATTAAATAGTCAATTAATTTACGAGTGACTGAGCAATAAAATGATGAAGGGATTACTTGGAGTGCATTGTGTCACTGTTGTGTTTCAATGAACAATAAATGCTTATGATAAATGGTCCTATAATTACCTATTATCCCACAATTTGTGGGCTGGGCTCATTCTAATTATGAATAATCCTCATATTTCCACTGCTTTAGTTGGCTTGAGCTGTGCCGGGAAGTTTCGATGTGGTTCTTCTGGGTGTATTAGCATGTTGGCACAGTGCGATGGACATTTTGACTGTGAACACGGAGAAGATGAGCTCAGCTGCGGTGAGCAACAGCATACTCATATTTAATATTCACACTACTTTTGTTGAATGTTGCTGTTCATGTGTCATGTGTCTATCTGTCTGTGCAGTGCGTCTGAGTGGGAAGAGCTCTGTACTGCAGGTGCTCACAAATGGAGTTTGGAAAACTGTTTGTGCCGAGGACTGGGACTCTAACCTTTCCCTCTCTGCTTGCAAACAGCTCGGCTATTCGAGGTATTGAAACACCCTGCTTTACACACCCTCTATATCTATGTCCAATCCTGCTCCAGAAGTGCCACTGTCCTGCAGAGTTTAGCTCTCTAACCCAAATTAAACACACCAGAAACAACTATTCAAGGGCTTTAGGTTTACTAGAAGCTTTCAGGCAGGTGTTAGGACAAGTTGGAGCTGAACTCTGCAGGACGTTGGGCCTCCATCAAGGGGTTAAGAATTACATGAAAACAGCATAATCGTCCTAATCTTTAGGTGTGGACTCAAGACTTCACCTCTTTTAGGAATTTTCACATAAATCATGAGAGTCAAACAAAAATCTTGTGCTGACTTGTTAGGTAGCACTATGTAGTACCACCTATAGATATACCTAAGCCCTTTCTGACTGGAGCTCTTTCTAGCTTTTAAGCTACATCCACCAAACTCGGCACAGACCATCTATCTACAAACTTTTTAACGTTTTTTAAACTCAAGACTTTTTTATGGACCTATTAGGACCTATTATGCTTTTTTACATTTTTATCTTTCTTTAGTGTCACAATGTTGTTGTTTGAGCATCAAAAATGTTTGGAAAGTTACAAAGCACAAAGTCACTCCAAAGGGAGTTATTCTCTATATCAGTGCGCACTGTTTCTGAACTCCCTGAAACGCCTTGATTGTTGTCTTGAGTTTTCTTCTGGGAACACACACTTCACAGAATTCCTCATGTAAATAATTCCTACTGCAAAAAAAGGGTACAAGGCCTGATTGAGTTGCGCCACTAGTGTGTTGTAACCGTGTCCAAGATGACTGTGTCTGAAATCACATACTCTCTTGAGTAGGTACTTATTTTGAATGAGTGCTTGCATTGCAAGCGCTAAAAAATATGTTCTATATAGTATGAATGTAATCCAGATGTACTTCAGTCACCATGTTGTCATTATCATGTGACCTACCAGTGTCAGTTGCGTCGCTTCACTGCCATTCACAAATCCTCTCCTGTGGCCTCATGGGATAGTAAACTGTCCATCGTATGCACACTTCAGAATCTCTCCAGAAGTAGTAGGTCATCTAGATACTTTTGCCTACTCTTTCATGACTACTGTGAATTCGGACATACTTCTTTTGTCACATACTGTTTTTTGTCTTATATAGTAAGGAGGGTATGTGATTTTGGGCACATTACTGTTTTTTCCACCCAGATCTATGGTAAAGGGCGTGATATTTCAGAAACACGCTTGAAACGGTTGACCAAGAACTCTTTTAAACTTTAGGACTAGACTGTGATGTTTATCCATTGAAAACTTTCTAAGAACAACACAAACATCTGATAAAGGGCTTGGGACACATGGATGTTTGATGCTAGCGCTACATTGTACATTACCAATATGCTAGTCTCGCGTAACCAGACCTTCAGACTGACGGCTGAAGGTCTGGAATTCATAGCAGCTTTCTTTGGCCAAGGCCCGCCCATAAGGCCGTTTGACCGACATGTCAAACAACCAATTACAGTAAGTTTCATTCAGAGTCACGTTTCGGGGCGTGGAAATGTCCCCACAACAACAGACCGGCGTGCAACAAGTCAGTCAGCATAGAAAATCAAAGAAGGAGAAGAAAACAAGCAGTATCTGTGAATGTCTATGCATAATAGATAGGAGGGGACACACAACTAGTAAAATTGGATCTGCTGGGAATCCTTCTAAATGCTGACAAATTGTCGGCCAGGCTTGGAATACTCTTCCCAAATCCCGTCGGCAAACAGGCTAAAATATCTATTTTTGTCTCCACTAAGTGCCTCAAACAAAACTCCTGGGCATCTCTTAAAGAGTCTATGCCGTGAACCTCGCATACTTTTGAGAATCCTATGTTTAGCTGATCTTGATAAATGCTCATTGTCACTCATGTAAACACAGTTTTCTTCCGCAATCACACGTCTGCGCTTTGTTTCCTGGCGGACCGAAAATAAACGCGACACTCGCGCCCCCCGGAAATCCAATAAAATTCAACCAATCAGATGACGACTTCGACATACCTGAAGTGTTTCCAGTTAAGTGTACCATATGCATCAGACGATTAACCAACGCTCAGTGGGCGTGACGTCTGAGACTGAGACTACCAATATGCTAATGCCAAAACATGTTTTTTAAGCTGCTTTACTTTTCCCCCTCTCTGTTAGATATGTGGAGTCGAAAGCTCTTCTTCTGTCCTCTATTGAACAGGACTTACAAAGTAACCTGGTGTCATTAAGTTTGAACCACACAAGTTCCCAGCAAGCTATCAAGATACACAACATAACTCATTTCAGGTAAACACAGTCTCTTCATCATCATAGTGTTTGCAGGGCAGCACCATACTGACAAATGCCATGAATTGTGTTATAGATTCTTTCTACAAATAACTTTAAAGCAACTTCTAACAGCCTTCAGTTTCAACCCGGCGTCAACACGCCCGTCTGTAATTAAGTGTTCCAGATCTGAATTAGCTTAATTAGATCTTAATTCAGGTGTGTTTGATTAGGGTTGGAGCTGAACATTTGAGGAAGGTAGAGTTTCGGGAACAGGAACAACCCTGACTTCAGATGTGGTCACATTAGTGAAAATTATTATGATCACAAAGTAAAATAATATGAAAACAAATACCAGGGCATTTTTAATTTCACTTTTCCATTCAGAGCAAAGTCCTTGAGAAAAACCTCTTGCCTTCTTTTCTCTGAAACTGGAGTGGAGTCCCTTTTGTTCACAGCGGTTGCCCACAAAGCTGTGTTTTTGTATTTACTTTGTTCTGTAGCCAACAGCTCTTTATGTCCCCTTTAGACTATTTGAATGTAACTCTTTCACTGCTGCTATGCTCTTCATTTTTGTTCCTTTTTTAAAGTCATACATAGTAGATCAGTATGATCCCACTAAATCTTAGTCAAATATAAATAGTATTACTCTTTTGACTTTTGTCATCCTTTACTCACCTTCAATAATACAAATTAATCTGATTTTCATTTTACAATGAAAAACAAATTGAGATGTTTAGAAGAATGTGTTCACAATGGCTTTTTCAAATAAAACGAAAGCAAATGGTGACCAAGCCTGTCAAACTATTCCAAAATAGGCCTACTTCTTCTTTTTTTAAAAGGAAAAAAAGATTTTGGGTGGATTAACCCATTTAATGGCATACTATTTCTTAACTATCTACATCATTTGTTCTCCCCAGTAAAACCCAGTGCAGTCTGGGGAAGGTAACAACACTTAAATGCATAGGTAAGCAAAAGTTATTTTTCAAATTGTGGTCACAAAATTTTGGCAAAATTGTCAATAGTTTAGCGATGTATGATGTATGCACTTTCAAACTAAGCAGCTTTCTTGAAATCTTTTGCCCTCACACGAAATGTACGATATCGTGGATTCCTATTGAAATGATTGGATTTTGTCCACGAAAATATGCCGAGCAACGCTATATGTGGCTACATCTTAATACATTACTCAAATACATATTATTGTATGCTCTTCATTTCCTACTAAGAAGATAGTTGTAATATCAATATTCCAGATTGTGCACAATCCTAAAGTTTAAACCTATCCTGTTAAAATGATAACACTTAAAGTGATAGTTCACCCTAACATTTTAATTCTGTCATCATTTACCCTCAAGTTGATCCAAACCTGTATGAATTTCTTTCTTCTGATGAACACAAAAGAAGATATGTTGATGAATGTTGGTAAGCAAACAGTTGATGGACCCAATTGACTTGTATGGAAAAAATTAGGGCCGGGACTTTAACGCGTTAATTAAGATTAATTAATTACAGACTTTAACGCGTTAATTTACACAAAAAATCATTTTAATCGCACTTATTTTTGCACCGCGGAACGTTTCTCACTGGATGAGTTTCGGCGGACCGATTATACTGGAGCACCAACTAACGTTCATGATGAAGAAGCTGACGAGATCGCTTGCTTCCTGCTTCATAGACATAATAAATACATAGACGCCCTATTGGCCGCTTTGGAACGTTGCTGCGATACGTCAACCATAGACAGTATAAGAAATGGACAGAGCCATCTCATTGGAACTCAGTTGAGACAGTTGAAGCCCATTTTTAGCATAGACAGTAAAAGAAATGGACAGAGCCATCTCATTGGAACTCAGTTGAGACAGTTGAAGCCCATTTTTAGCGATTTTTGAGCACTTCCGTTCCTGACGCGCAGACTCAAACCGACTCAAACTAAGCTTGATGACGTGAGCAACCTGTCTGACAGACGTTAATCTTCTAGTAGCTGTGCCAAGAGGAATCTGAATCATTCCCTTCCGAAACTTGCAGAGCCGGAGATCGTGAGTATTAGCTGTCCATGAGCTCGCAGCAGGAGCAGCTTTACAACTCTCTATGGGCTTCTCCCTTGACTTTATGCCTCGACGTCCCCCCGATTGCGCGCGAGTTTCTACTTCTGTCTATACGGTCATTTCTGTACAGCGCGACAGAGAGTCGAGTGGTTATGACGCAATCGTTAGCCTATTTTTACTAAATCTGTTTCTACGGGGCCATAACGTAACATAGAAGATAATGGAGCCTTTTATACATTGTCGTGTTTCTTTAGAAATAAATAATGGACAAATGGAGTCTTTAAACGCCTCAGATGTAAAGTTATTCGCTGTCAAAGTGACGCCAAAATGAATGGGAGTCAATGGAAATGCTAACGCAAGTGAAGTTCTGCTACAAGATGGCGGCACCCGGCCGACTTCAACTTCCGGTCGATGGATTACCCCCTTGATTTTTAGCGATTTGTGAGCACTTCCGTTCCTGACGCGCAGACTCAAACCGACTCAAACTAAGCTTGATGACGTGAGCAACCTGTCTGACAGACGTGAATCTTCTAGTAGCTGTGCGTGAAAATGGCCAACGTTAATCTTGCAGAGACGGGGAACTTGAGCAAAGAGTTCTTTGGCGTGAGTGAGCAGGAGTAAGTATTCCGTTGCTTTTATGGACTCATTATCTATGGGCTTCTCCCTTGACGGGACGTCTCCCCGATTGCCTGCGAGCTTCTCCTCCTGTCTGTACGGTCATTTCTGTACAGCGCGACAGAGAGTCGAGTGGTTATGACGCAATCGTTAGCCTATTTTTACTAAAACTGTTTCTACGGGGCCATTATGTAACATAGAAGGTAATGGAGCCCTTTATACATTGTCGTGTTTCTTTAGAAATAAATAATGGACAAATGGAGTCTTTAAACGCCTCAGATGTAAAGTTATTCGCTGTCAAAGTGACGCCAAAATGAATGGGAGTCAATGGAAATGCTAACGCAAGTGAAGTTCTGCTACAACATGGCGGCACCCGGACGGCTTCAACTTCCGGTCGATGGATTACCCCCTTGACGTCAACGGGTCCGCCATTTTGCTGAGGGCAAGACTGCGCTGTGAACAAATGTAAGTAAACGGGGGAGCTGCGTTTTTTCTGGATAAAAACAAACTGTTTTTACATTTATCAACCGATTTCAGTGGTTTGTATGTGGTGTACAAAAAGTTCCATCTCTAGTTATTTAAAATCTCGATAGTTAGACTTGTAAAAAATTTTTTTTAATAAAGAATGGTCAATAAAGCTCAGGCTTGTCATGTATCTGGCTTTTTATTCTTGGATAAGATTGGTGAAGACCCCCATTCTGAGATATAATTTAAGTTTTCTTATTGTGGAAAAAGCATTTTCTGTGATTGACCAGATTTTAGCAATAACAAAGATAACTGATGGATCCTTTATAATAGTACGTTATGGTACAACTACAGTGCAATGCAAATAGTAAATATAACATAAAGTGAGAAGTAATAGTAAATAGTTTAGTCAATAAAATAAACAAATAGTATACAGCAAATAAAATAGTAATGATTAGCATAATTATATAATATCATAAGTGCAATAATACAATCATAAAAATATTGATAATAGCATAGTTTATTAATAATACTATAATAATAGCAATAGAATAAGAAATATCAATTACAGAATATACACAAAAAAAAATAAGTTAAATAGTGACTTTAATATTTAGTTAACTCTTTTTGTTAAATTTCAGTTTTATTGATCGGTATAACAGAAATAGCTTCAGTCAAACATACAGCAGGATACAACGTTAAAATAGCCTAAATATAAAGTTATGAAACTTCACTTTGCCCTCAGCCAAAACGATTTACCAGGGAACCATTTATAGATTAATGAGACCAAAGATCGCCCGTTAGATATACACAAGACGAATAATATCTCATGTTTAACCACTAGACTACAGACATCCGAGTCAGCGGGAAAACTTCAGAAGCACTGGCCGAGGTACGGCTGTTCCAGGCGGGGTAGACGAGCGCTGAGCCCCGGTGAACACATCTTACAACTCCGAAAACGTCAGATCAAATTTTTAAATAGGCGCTATCTTTATAAACAAACCACATATTTGAGCTTTAAACAACTACATTGTCGACTGAAAAACTATTTAAACAACATGTCGTGACACAATAACAGTAGTATTTTTAAATGTATCCTCTGAACGTTACTATTACCAGAGAATGTCTAATATGGGGAGAACTCCCACTCACATTAAACTTCCGGGTTCTGAACTGGTTGCAGTTCCACTCTAGATCCATATGAGGGCGCTCACAGGCGGAGTGCAGAATGAATGGAGGTCTATGGAGCAATACCCCTAAAAATCCACTTTTCTCAGGATATAATTTTTTGTCTAGTAATTTGAATGTTGTATTCGAAAGAAGATGCAACAAAATTACACATTACTGGGTGTTAGATTTTTTAGAGTCACTTATTTGCTTTAAAAAGTCTTTTAAAATGTCAATGACGTCATACACATCGTACGACCAGAAACCTGCTTTACGGCAATCCTTCATTCACTGGTGCTTTCGCGCATAGACAGACGAGAGAAGCCGCGAAATTTAAAAATACTACTGTTATTGTGTCACGAAATGTAGTTTTAATAGTTTTTCAGTCGACAATGTAGTTGTTTAAAGCTCAAATCTGTGGTTTATTTATAAAGATAGCGCCTATTTAAAAGTTTGATCTGACGTTTTCGGAGTTGTGAGGACCAGTCTTTCACCGGGTCTCAGCGCTCTGCACCCCGCCTGGAACAGCCTTTCCTCGGCTAGTGCTTGTGACGTTCGCCGCCGGCTCTGATGTCTCTCTCTAACTTGGTTAAACATGAGATATAATTCGTCTTGTGTATATCTAACGGGCGATCTTTGGTATCATTAATCGTATCATTTGTTCCCTGGCAAGTCGTTTTGGCTGAGGGCAAAGTGAAGTTTCATAACTTTATATTTTGGCTATTTTAACGTTGTATCCTGCTGTGTCTGAATGGTTTACTTTATTTATTGTCTTGTATAACTTATTATACCTTTTAGGCTACTTATACTGTTATAATGTCTCTTACTGATGAATAAAACTGAAATTTAACAAAAATAGACAGGGTTGTGTCATTTTATTTTATATAGCCTATATTTTTATATAGCCTTTTCATTACTATTTTATTTGCTGTATACTGTTTGTTTATTTTATTGACTAAACTATTACTATTACTCACTGTATCTTATATTTACTATTTGCACTGCATATCGTATATGCCACGATGCCATCAAGCGGTGTCTCTGGTCGTAATCAGTCCTTCACTGACCAATCAGCGTCCATTAGAAAAATGCTAGCGTGTTATGGGCAACAACAACTCAACCTGTAAGAAATCGAAAGGACATAAGCACTCGTTCATTCAACTTTCGACCTATAACCCATGTTGAACTTGCAGAACCTACATTCAAATCTGAGATTTCTCAATGACAATCGGGTAAAAGAGACAAATTTAGCCGTCTAGCCCCATTGACTCCCATTCATTTTGCACTCGGACGATCGCCCCCAGTGGAACTCTGGTGGAACTACAACCAACATTCGGTACAATAGGACTTAATAGGGAGTGGCCAGGCTTTCCGTAGACGGGCTTTGCTATTACTAATTAAATCATGACCAAATACAACCAAAAACAAACGTTCAGTCTTGCTTGTGAAAGGTAATTCCTCGAAAGCTGTTTTCAATTGTGTGGCGATGTGTACAGCCCCAAACAGCGCACAAAACATGCATTTTTCTCAATTCCCGGTATGAGAGGTATGGGAAAGTTGCCATCCCCAACATGGCGGCGCCGTTGACGTACGCTCCAGCGGCCAATAGGGCGTCTATGTATTTATTATGTCTAATAATGGCTTGCTTCATAGATCGCCTAGATCGCTTTGGTTGGCTCGGTGGATGGAAAATTTTGTTATAAAAAACGAACGGATGGAAGCGTCGATAAGAGCATGGTTGTATGCAAGTTATGCAACAAGGAATTCGCTATTGCTATTAGTGTAGCTATTGCTACACTTAATGGCAAAAATTGCACTGGTCTGCTGGACTTGGTTGAACAAAAATAAACAATATGTTGTTGATTAAGCTTATGTATTGTCATTATTCAATGGTATACTAAAAATCCATGTGAAAAAAAATACTTCTCACTGTTCTCAGGTCAAATATTTATGCATTTAAAATGTGATTAATTTCGATTAATTAATTACAAAACCTCTAATTAATTAGATTAATTTTTTTAATCGAGTCCCGGCCCTAGAAAAAATACTATAATGGAAGTCAATGGGGCCCATCAACTGTTTAGTTACCAACATTCATCAAAATATCTTGTTTTTTGTTCAATAGAAGAAAGAAATTCATACTTTACAACTTGAGGGTGAGTAAATGATGACAATTTTAATTTTTGGGTGAACTATCCCTTTAATGGATTTTAAAAAAAATGTTTTGTTAGCTATGTTAAAGGTGGGGTATGTGATTTGGAAAACGACCGGCAGATTTTAAAAATATACAATTCAAATGGTCCTACCTTCTTTCCTCCAACGCCGGCTCTGACTCCACCCAATCGAAGAACATGGACGCGTAATCATGCACGAGCGAAAACCAAGGGGGTAATCCATCGACCGGAAGTTGAAGCCGGCCGGGTACCGCCATCTTGTAGCAGAACTTCACTTGCGTTAGCATTTCCATTGACTACCATTCATTTTGGCGTCACTTTGACAGCGAATAACTTTACATCTGAGGCGTTTAAAGACTCCATTTGTCCATTATTTATTTCTAAAGAAACACGACAATGTATAAATGGCTCCATTACCTTCTATGTTACATTATGGCCCCGTAGAAACAGTTTTAGTAAAAATAGGCTAACGATTGCGTCATAACCACTCGACTCTCTGTCGCGCTGTACAGAAATTACCGTACAGATAGGAGGAGAAGCTCGCAGGCAATCGGGGGGACGTCCCGTCAAGGGAGAAGCCCATAGATAATGAGTCCATAAAAGCAACGGAATACTTACTCCTGCTCACTCACGCCAAAGAACTCTTTGCTCAAGTTCCCCGTCTCTGCAAGATTAACGTTGGCAATTTTCACGCACAGCTACTAGAAGATTCACGTCTGTCAGACAGGTTGCTCACGTCATCAAGCTTAGTTTGAGTCGGTTTGAGTCTGCGCGTCAGGAACGGAAGTTCTAAAAAATCGCTAAAAGTGGGCTTCAACTGTCTCAACTGAGTTCCAATGAGATCGCTCTGTCCATTTCTTTTACTGTCTATGGCGAAAACTCAGATGCGCGAGAGATTGTAATGACGATTTATTACTAATCATGGAACCGGCTTTACTGACGAGATGCGCATGCGTCACAAACTTTGAGTATGCGCACGACGGGGGTCACGCGCGCTGGGGGGAGGGGGGTGTGGTACAACCGTTTGATTGACGGACTTACTGTCCAATGATTCTGGTGGTCTTGGAAATGATTGGCTGGAGTTTTTCGAGTTCTGCCCGTTCCACAGATTATTAAATTGCTTAATTTTCATTTCAGTGCTTCTAACTCAGTGGCTGTAAGTGGGTTAGGAATAGGATTTCAAGTTATTTTGAAAAAATGTACAGAAAAGAGAATCACATACCTCACCTTTAAAGGTGCACTCAATATTTTATTTATTTACATTTTGCTCATTTTAAAAGTTTGACACGTAATGAAAAGCACATTTGACAAATATCATTCAAATGGGGTTCACTTACATGAGATGAAGACTCCAGACATATTCAGTATTTTAAAAAAGTCTCATGTTGTCACCACATCACCAGAGATGTCTACTCATAATAATAACATATGTTTTTGTAAAGAGAACAGAATAATTGGTAAACAAAACAAACAGCTTAGGTGTGGAATGGCAGCAGTTAGTACTTCACACATCCAGGCCTATAGGTGTCAGTGTAGAGTGCGAGCCAATGGTATTAATGAAACAAATAAGAGCCAGTTAAACACAAGCATTTTTCTCTCTGCTATTTATCTCTTTCGATACAATCATCCGAGCCATAAAAGCTGTAGGATTATGATTAATTTAATGCCCAAAGAACAAAGTAAAAGATACACCACTTCAGTATGAACCGTTTTTTTTTTAAATAAGAAGTATAAAAAACTTCATACATCCAGGCCAGTAGGTGACAGTGTTAAGTCCAAAGCCATTGGTACTTTTGAAACAAATGAGAGTTAGTTAAACATAAGCAAAACCAAGCAAATAGCATCTTTTTGTGTTTTTCATTTTAAGAGAAGGCCAAACTATAACGTGCACTTTATAACATCAATAAACATCAATGTTACATCAGCAAACATTTCATTCTCTATATCTTTATAGCCTGTGGTTCCAGACCTCAGTTGAATTCTCGCATAGTTGGCGGTAACCTGTCAGTTGCGGGCCAGTTCCCCTGGCAGGTGAGCCTACACTTTCAGAACGTGCACCTGTGTGGAGGCTCCGTTATATCATCTCGCTGGATACTGACGGCGGCACATTGTGTGTACGAGTGAGTTTATAATGTTCTCATGAATCAATATTATCATATTCGTCTAGCCACATGGAAATGATCCTAGTCTGATTTCCATGCAGGTATGCCTACCCTATGCTGTGGACCGTCTATGTGGGATTGATAGATCAGCCGATGAATGCAGTGCAGTCTCTCGCCGTAGAGAAGATCATTTATCACAGTCGCTACAGACCCAAGGGCTTGGACTATGATATTGCTCTGATGAAACTGGCGCAGCCCCTCGCCTTTAATGGTACCTTCTGCAAAAGAAGCTCATTTAAACTGGGAAGTGGTTCTTTTGATGAACCACGTGGGGTGACGTCTCTTTGACCTATCTTTTGTAACAGCTGGCAGTTATGCAAATGAACACTTAATCTTATCTTAATGACCTGCAACCACCTCCCATGCTCATGTTTTGCATTCATTGTGACAAATGGCTTATTTGTAGGTTTTGTGGAGCCTATCTGTCTGCCGAACTTTGGGGAGGAGTTTGAGGATGGTAAAATGTGTTGGATCTCAGGGTGGGGCGCCATGATTGATGGTGGTAAGTGTGGGAAGGTAATGTTGTTATATCTGACTGAGGCAGCTCAAACAAGGGTGCGTTCAAGTCCTCCTGGGAAGTTCGTATTTTTCACGATATGACATGATAATAATAGTTTCACACATTTCAACAAGTTCACTGTCAGAACAGATGCTGCATCAATTGCATCTGCCATATTTTCTCACTGACACGTCGCCAAATCAGAAAGGGCTCAAATAAAAACCTGAGCTTCCCACTCATAATAACGACTTAGTGGTGGTGTTCATGTGCGTTTAACTTCTAAACACAATCTTTCCGATATGACTTGAAAGCACATTAATACCTGGAAAGGGCTGTCTGTTAGATTTCCAATTCATCTCAATGGCAGCTGCTCAAGAAGGCCATGTAACCATGTCCATGTGATTAATAATGATAATGATTTGAATCTTTCTGCATTTATGAATAGATGTGAAGGATAGATCTATGCTGCCTTCAAAAATTGATCAGATGAAGGTATCTCAGGAGACGGGAAGTGAAGCTAATATTGGATTCAGATGTGCCGTAATGCCTTCCTTCCTAGGAATGCTTCCTTTCGAAGGCAGCATTTTTAAAGGGATACTCCACTTTTTTTGGAAATAGGCTCATTTTACAACTCCCCCAGAGTTAAACTGTTGAGTTTTACCGTTTTTAAATCCATTCAGCTGATCTCCGGTTCTGGCGGTACCACTTTTAGCATAGCTTAGCATACATCATTGAAGTGGACAAGACCATTAGCATTTCTCAAAAAAAAATGACCAAAGTGTTTCGATATTTTTCCTATTTAAAACTTGACTCTTCTGTAGTTACATCGTACACTAAGACCGGCGGAAAATATAAAGTTGCGATTTTCTAGACTGATATGGCTAGGAACTATACTCTCATTCCTGTGTAATAATCAAGAAACTTTACTGCCGTATCATGAGTGCAGCAGGCGCAGGCACTTAGTCCCGGTCACGTTGGAAGTTACCGAGCTGGGGACTATTCATATCATTACGCCTGCTGCACTCATGATACGGCAGTAAAGTTTCTTGATTATTACGCAGGAATGAGAGTATAGTTCCTAGCCATATCAGCCTAGAAAATCGCAACTTTACATTTTCCGTCGGTCTTAGTCCACGATGTAACTACAGAAGAGTCAAGTTTTAAATAGGAAAAATATCTAAACTCTTTAGTCAGTCTTTTTTGAGAAATGCTAATGGTCTTGTCCACTTCAATGATGTATGCTAAGCTATGCTAAAAGTGGTACCGCCAGAACCGGAGATCGGCTGAATGGATTCAAAAAACGGTAAAACTTAACAGTTTAACTCTGGGGGAGTTGTAAAATGAGCCTATTTCCAAAAAAAGTGGAGTATCCCTTTAAGCTTTTGGACGCAGCCATTGATTTGAGTTTGTAAACTGACTCGCGAGGAGATAAGATTCTTCTTCTTCTGTGTTCTGTGTTTTAGGGGAAGGGAGCGAGTCACTGCTTTCAGCAAGAGTCCCACTCATCTCTAACAAGGCCTGCAGTCAGCCGGAGGTTTATCAAGGCTATATATCAGCAGGCATGATCTGTGCAGGATACCTGGAGGGGGGAACAGACTCCTGCCAGGTACATCATCTCACCATAGAGTGATATATATTTCAGTCCATGAACTGCCAGAACTGCAATCAGGCACAGCGGTTACACTTTATTTTAATTGTGTCCTTGTTACAGTGTAAATATGCATTTAAGCACTGAGTAATATTAACAAGTGTTACCGTCACTTACGGTAACACTTTTTTTTACAGTGCCCTTGTTACTATGTGCTTGTTACCAGTGCTTCTATGTTACATGTATGCATGTATGCAATTATGCATAATTACATGCAACTAACCATCAATGTAACATAGTGAATTATTAAAAAAAAACAGTCAATTATGCATAAATACATGCAACTAACTAACTAACCCTCAACCAAATCCTAATCCTACACTAACCCTATAAGGAGGCTTACACTGTAACAATGGCACCTTAAAATAAAATGTCACCATACTTACTATATAAGGCTAGGGTTGAGGTTTGGTTTAGTTGCATGTAATTATGCATAATTTGTACATGTAATATATGTAACAAGGACAGTTTTAAATAAAGTGTTACATGTGCATCAAATTCCATTTTAAAATTTAGATTCTGGATAAATCTTGCGAAAAAGCTGTACAGAAAGTTTATTTTAAGAAATAATAAGTACTTAAGTGCACATTGAATGTAATGTCTTCAGACCATCAACTGCAGGTTATTGCAATTAAATGAAAAAGTATTATAGTTTAAATTTATAATAAATGCATTTAGCTGAACTTTTTTTGACCCACTTGCGTATGTATCCTTTTATGTAAATTCATACTTACTGCTAAATATTGACAAGGATTTATGGTAAACTAAAACTTTATTGTAATTTCTACTGAAATTTGTTTTATGTAGGCTATTTAAATATATTGATATTGCACAATTTTAATGATGAATTTATTATTTAATGCATCTAAAATATAACTTTAAATGTAATACCAAATAACACACTACTTTTAAAATTATAGTGAAGTATTTTTTTCATGTGCTTTAGTGTGCTAATCAACATATCAAAATGAGTGTACTGTGTCCCACGGGATGCATTGCCTTTTTTCCTAACACATATTTTAGTAATCATAACTTGGGTATCATTCGTAAGCGTACTTTAAACCCTTTTAGCAGTCTCCTCCCCCTAGTGGGCGGAGTCATGTTTCATAATACAAAATTACTTTTAGCTATTTTATAACCAAACCTTTTTCTAATCTTGACAAAACACATATCGTTGGAAAGGTCTGAAACTCAAGGTTCCATATTTGGCAACTGTTTTGTGATAAAAGTGACATTGTGACAGAAAGGTATAATTTGTTACAGGAGAATGCGTTTTGTTTTTTCAATGGGTTGTGGGTTACACCTGGTGGCTATTTTTGGAATTACGCCTAAACAAAATCTCATAGAAACTTCTATTTTTGTGATATATCAACTTAAAATTTAGAACACAACTTGGTTAGACACATGGCTTTGATTTTATAGCGTTTTTACAGTAAAAATTATTTTGTAAAATATTTTGTATAAAATAAAACAATGTTTAGTACAGTATAATTTTGTAAACTTCTATAATTTTTCTTTTTACTTTTATTTCTTGAAGTGCATGCTTTCACTTCAGCAACAATATGCTGTCTTCTTTAAAAAGAGACCAACCCTAGTGTGACAGATAAGGGTTAAATCACAACAATAGTGATTTAAAATGTACCTAAAGTAAAACTTTTTGATGTGATGGTAATTTAATGGCTTAAGAAACATAGTCATGAAAGTTTTTTCCACTCTTTAAGTAGTGGCTTTTTATTTCATTATTATTTTTATTACATTATATTATATTATATTATATTATGCATTCTAATTAATACAGCCATTTTTGCCGGCTTTCTTGTTTCTAAAATCCAGATTATGGTAGTTGGGTTAACACTTTTACATGAGTAAATAACTTGAATATGCATAAAAGAAACCTTCTGCAAGATCTGTTCCATTTAACATTGGAATATTACTGTGCAAGTAAACATGAAACACTGAAGTTTAAAGTAAAATATCTGGGGGGAAAATGTGTTTGTCCATGCTGGTAATAGGGTGACAGTGGTGGTCCACTGGCTTGTGAGGATTCCTCTATCTGGAAATTGGTGGGGGCCACAAGCTGGGGACAAGGCTGTGCCGAAAGCAACAAACCTGGAGTTTACACACGCATCACACAGTCCCTCAGCTGGATACATCTGCAGATGGAGGTCAGGATTGTGATCTTGTGTATCTCTGAACTTCTGAGACCAGTTTATGTGGTTTTTTAAAAAAAAACGATCTGTCTGTACAGTGAGACTGCCCTGCCTCCCTTTAGGAAAATAACTTGGAAATAGCTATTTTTGTTGAGAAAGGTCATGTAGGGCATGTTATTACGTGCTATCATGAGTTATTCTGATAAATCAGTGCCCTCTTGTGGTTTCAAAACTAATGAATGTTTATTTTTCCTACAGAGAGAAGAAATGCTGAATCCCTCAACTATCAGCTGGGATTATTGACAGCCGCACCGAACCCAGGCAGAGACGTCACAGAAACACAGAACTCTGACACATGCACCACTGTATGTCATATTGGAGGCACACTGAAAGAAATTTTATATTACATGCACTCAAATCTGGAAACGTTTTATTTGGTGTAAGTAGTCTTATACAGTACTTGCTATTGTTTTAAGAAATACCTGTCAAACAATGCTCTGTTGTGTCATGAGTAATTACTTGCACAAGTGTTTCCAGAGACACAGAACGTGACAATGTGCTTATGTCTAATGCAATAAATAGGGACAAAAAGGGACAAAGGCCCCATCCATGCAGAAAGTATTTTCATATTTGCAAACCTTCGTAAAACTTTAATGTCATACTATTGTAGTGTTTACAGTAATTAAATAATTGTTCAAAAACAGCACACAATTAACAACATTTAATGTAAAATGGTGACAAAATATTCAGACTTGACCTTTATTTGACTTTAATATGGACATTTTATGCCATCTTCATTTCCAAAGCATATTTCATAAAACTGACTGATATGGGAAGCTTTGTACATGTTTAGATCAAACTATGTTCGCCTATAGAGCAAAAACAACGAGTCCCTCTGAAACGAAGGAACATCTTCAGCATAAGGACAAAGATTACTGGAAGAGACTTTGATTTCACTGATATTACTCAATTTAGTCAATGTATCAGGCTTTCTGTGCTTATCAGCGTAATAGTTTTACAAAAGAATATGTAAGGCATTTTGTAAGTGAGTGTTAAAACCAATTTACATCTTTAAAAATGGTTTATAATCCAACATATTTGTTGTTTTTTTCTAAAAAAATGCAAGTCATCCCCTGAAAACAGGGCATACGAGTATAGTTTCTGTACATAAATATTCCCTATAAAACACAAACTAAAAAAAAAAAAAAAACGTTTTTTATTTTACAACATTCATATATAAAAATAATCTCTTTTCTCTGTCACGGAGCCTCTCTACAAGCGTGAGCATACTGAAGAAAACATGAACATGCAGTGTGAATAAAACCAGCACAACGACAAACTCTTAAATTCTTGGCATTCAAATGAGTTAATATAGAAAACAAAATCATTACCAAACATTCACTAAAGAAGCTTAAAATCTTTCCTGTGTTCTAGAAGTGTATCTGTATAAAAGTGCACACACCTGCACATGAAACGCAACTCCTTGCACACTGCACCTCTCAGTAACGCTGTGCTCTCTGTAAACGGTTTGTGTGTGTTTGTGTAACGTATAGGCCAACATACAGTACTCTTAATTATTCTGTAGTGCACAAGTATCAGCTTTGCTGAAAATCTACGAAGGGTCTGGATCTCTTGCAACAAGCGGCATGTGCAAGTTTTCCGATGTAAATGTAAGCATGCAGTGTGTGACCTGCAATCCGCGTGGCTTAGTCGCTAACATCTAAACCCAGCCCGGTCATGTTGGCGGATGACAAATCTGTGTCGTCTTCATTGCAGCTTTCTTCCGATTCATCCTCGCTGTGATTTCCCATCAGGACTTGCTGCATGGCAAGAGTCGCTCCGTCTGATGAAAGTGCCTGGAAGCCGTCTACATTCATCCCCACTGTAACCACACTACCTGCACACAAAGACAATACGCACCCCACTATCAAAATTCAGTCCAAATCTGGAATATGAAACCAAGAAAATGGAGATTAGAGGTTTAAAAGCAATGACGCACCAAGCCGACGTAAAAGAACTAGCGGCGATGAAAGCTGACTGTTGTTAAAGGCGACTGTCAGCATGGGCTTGCGTGTAAGGAAATAACTGTCTATATCAGCAGGTATAAATAATCTTCAGTCAAACCAAAAATTATTCAGACACCAGATATAATTTGTAATATATATATTTTTTACTAGTGGGTGCAGGATAGGCCCTGTCCCAAATGGCGCACTTCATGCGGACTTTCGGTCTCGTGGACTTTAATTGCGCGTGCTCGCCGAGTCTACGAGTCCGTAGGCCGTCCCATTTAGCATTTTAACGCTCTGAAGTGTGCTCAGCAGCGCCCCCTTTGTACACTTGAAGCGGTCCTCTGCGAAGCCCGCATAGATGCAGGCTCCACGCACTTTAACTACCCAGGAATCCTTGCGAAAGGCCAATCAGACAACGGATGGGAGGAGATTTCGCTCTATAGAAAGAAAATATTTAAGTGTAATTATCATTACGGTTTTTATGACAAGTTTATGCAAACATTATGATCATCGACCAGTGGTTGATGTCTCAAACATAGGCTAATAATAGCGAGCTGAATAATACGATCGCATTATGATTCATTAAATAAATAGAACAGAATGTCAGGGCTTTACTGAGTCATATGTAAACACAACAACAATAGGCAGCATATTTCCCCCAAACCCGTAGCTCCTGTCCATAACAACAGTCTTCCTGTTTCCGGCGTGACGATCGAGTCTGTCCCAAAAATACCTCTCAATGTGCCCTCGCGGACTCGCGCTAAGGGCCCTATAGGTCTGCACTACATGACGTCACGGAAGTGTGGACTCTGAGGAAGTCCACAAGTCCGGAGTGAGCCATTTGGGACAGGGCCATAATTCATTTGATAATGTGATAATGTGATAAATGTTGAAGGTGTCTGAATACATTTTGGTTTGACTGTATATTCGGGAAATGGAAACTAGGACTGCAGATATACAAACCGTAAACAAAGTGGCACTTGCTTACCATTTTGAATATCAATCATGTTGATCACTTGCTTCATTCTAGGCGGCTCAGATTATTATGAACATTCTCGCATTGGAAAGCAAGGGTAAGATAACGTAAAATTAGAGCAGCCTTCTGTGCCGTCTTGTCTTCTTTGCTCGCTTTCATCACTATCGCTTTCATTCTCGTGCTTTATTTCTTTGGTCTTTTGCTAAGCTGAACAGCCAATCAGAGTTCTCTCTCTCTCACCACCGACGCACGCCGATTCAACATGCTCAAAAAAAGCCAAAACCATGGCCAAAACCCGCCTGATGGGGTCCGACTAGTGCAGAAAACTTGCCCAGCCGACGCTCAACGACAGCCCGACACTGGCCGATCGTTGGCTTGGTGTGTCAGGGCCTTAAGATTGGGCCATGAGATCATGAGTGTTATAAGAAGACATTATCTTGAGGAAGTACCGTCTGGCATTGTGAGCTGCTGCTGGGTTCCAGTCGAGGCGATGGTGTCGGACCAGAAGCGGTGTAGTGGGCGGCTCTGAGCTTTCTTCTTGGTTTTAGCTGACTCTGTCGAGTTGGCATCCAGCATCGGTTGCAAGATCCGTCTTCGAGCATTAATAAACCTGCAGGACAGACCCAGTCAATATTCAGTATCACTCGCTATTAGGGATGTTAACTGTCGATAAAACATGTAATCGATAAAACAGGTTCATGCACGTGCGTGCTGCTCAACCGCGAAACATGTAAAGCGAGCGCGCCCAAGTTATGGTTGGGCCCATTTTACACCATCATGACTAAGTTTGCGTGTGCCTTTTGTTTTGTGCAAATGTAAGTTGTAATATTGTGTTTATTTTGTGTAGGCCTATCTATATCTAATTTATCTCATATAAGATGCATTTGGTTAAGAATTAACGCTGTAGTAAAGCGTATGGTGATCAGCTTCAGCGCGCGCAGCTCAAACGCCAGTGCACGACTAATAATGACTATGATTGGGACTGTCATATTACATACATAACATGAACAATAATGTAATAAAACATTGTGAATTATTTGGGTTTAGTTGCCGTTTCATCACGTTGCTCCAGGAAGAGCACGTCCACAACATGAGTCATTCTGAATGGCACGTAACTTAGTTCAAGTTCACTTGTGCATTGTGCAGATATAATTTGTAATATGTTTATTTTGTATATATCTGATTAATCACATACTTTGAGTTAAATAACACGCTAGCAAACTGCTCCAGTTTACCGGTGTTCATTCAGCGCACAGCAATGCACGGTTAATAATAACTATGATTGGGACGGTCATATTACATAACATGAGAACACTATTTTATTAAATCGTTGTGAATTCATTGGGTTTAGTTGGCGTTTTCAGCGCGTTGTTCCAGGAAGAGCGTACACACTTGCTGACAAGCACGCATCTGATTTTAATTAAATGATCAATCACATCGAAACATTTTACAATCCTACTAGCCCTTTATTTCGATTAAAAACCCTTCTCATTCATTTGGTGAGGAACATGGCGTTTTGAGCAGCATTTGCACACCCTGTCATGTTGTTGGCCATGTGACACTGCAGCACACGCATATTGCAGTATTAAGGCTAACGATTAATTGATCGTTAATTTAAACGACGATCGATCATGGGAATCTATATATAGAGATCAGTGAGTGGAAAGAAAATCTGTAGTGAATAATAATGAATGATTTTGCAAGTGATATTAAATTAATTTCAAGCTTATTAAAGGTGTGATGTACGGAACAGCTCATAAACAACAAGGGAATCACTTGACTTTCAAGGTTTACTTAAATGTAACACAAACAAACATTTAGGTTTGATATGTACGGAGATCTTTGCAAAAAAAATAAAAATATACAGACTTTCACGTGATAGTTTCTCGTGAGCAAGTGAAAGTCTGTATATTTTTATTTTTGCAAAGGTCCCTTTAGGGGCTCCATAGATATGTGTAAGTGATAGAAATGAATTAATTTTGAACTGAAATTGTATTTATTTTGGTATCATGTTCACAATATGACTTCACTTTGCTTATGCTACTTCCTTGTTATGTTTAGGACTTTAATGTGTTACATGTCATAATACCAATTCGGAAGTAAGCACAAATATGGATATCGGAATATTTAAGGATATACATAAAGGCACAGTATTTGATTAAGACTAGCAACTTTTAAATAGTGCTGTCACATCATTTTGATAATCAAGTAACCGGCAGACTATTTTGATGATTAATTCAGAAAACTGATTTTATGCAGGTAAAATAAAACGGATTAAAGTGAATAATAACGTGAAATAAAGTGAACAATGCTTATTTTCAACAAAGTATTTTTTTAAAAGGACTTCAAATTCATATATGTAATGACTGGATAAAAAAAGTTTGTGGCAAGCAGGGTGAGGCCGAGAGTCATGGGAACAAAATTGATTTCTTAAAAAAATAAATAAAGATTAGATATAAAATGTATTAAAAAGGCTTATAATTCTATGATTTTATTAAACAATACTGGTATAATAATCTTATCCTGCAACTGTTGTTGATACTGTAGATAAATCAACCGGCTTGTACTCTGACTACTTTGAGTGATTGCTAAATTAACTTACCAATTGTTGACTTGGAGTAAAGTCAGGTTTGTTTGAGTTGCAATTTGCTTTTTCTCTTCTTCAGTGGGATAGGGGTGCTAGATAAAGAAGTTGAACAGTGGAGTGTTTAAGAATTTATAGAAGCTAAAGCAAAACGGGTTGCCTTTAAACGTTTGTTTGCCTACTAACCGCAATGTGCTGGAAGAGCCAGGAGCGCATGACGTTGGTAGCTTGTTTGGGGAGAACGCCACGCTTGTTTTTAGGCGAGCTGTCGTCTCCTCCGAAGAAACTCAAGTCCTGATTGAACTGAAGTTGGAACTACAGTAAGTACAAGCAGTAAATGATCAGTGAATCTGCCTGTGATCGATGTTTAAACGAGATCAGCTGGAGTGTAAAGCAAACCTGTGAGTTCTGGATATGTATTGTTCCAGGTGAGATGGCTTGTGTCATCACTTGTCCCTGTGGTGAGACCATAGTCACTGGCTGATATATTGTATTACCTGCACAAAAAGGAGAGTTTATTTTCAATCAGAGGAACCATTATTTCAAACAAATAACCACGTATGCCAATCAGATTCAAAACGTTCACATGTAAGAAGCAAAATCGGTTACACTTTATTTTAAGGTGTTACAGTGTAATTATACATTGAGTAATAATAATAATAATTAACAACATGTACTTACTATAGGGTTAGGGTTTGGGTAACTATGCATAATTTATAGTTATTACTACAGTAACGAGGACATTGTCAAATATAGTGTTACCGCAAAATCTAGTTATAAATAACAGGCATATTTTATTTACTTTATTTATGCACCAATAATAAATGTGTAATTGTTTAAATAAAACAAAACATATCAAAAATAGGCATGCCACAAGACGACTTTATAAAACAATCACATTTTTCAACTCTAAAAAGCCACCTTTCCACTCTCTCTGATATTCACGTATGTTTGTTGCATTTTTAGCTTGGCACAGCAGTCAATTTCACATCCAAAATACACAAAATCTACCAAAACACTTTACTTATGTCTCAAATCAAGCACTAAAAGGTTCTCACCCAACAAACACACGTTGTCACTTGAACAATGACTAAAAAACACGTGCAGGCAGCATTATAAAAGTACACAATTATTCCTATGTTTTCCTCTTTTGTATAAATGGTAATGAAATTGAAAGACTAACACCTGTGTAGGTGTTCAGCTACATCGACTCACTGGATGGAAACAGTGCTTTATTCGCAAATGTTTTATGCGATATTCCCATTTTGCATATAAGTTAAATTTGCAACTTCAGATGGAAATATAGCTAATGTCTGCTGCTGTGCTTAATGTGTGAAAAGTTTTGACAAGGTGACCTAAGTGATTGCAAAAAAAACCCCACTAACAATTATAAAATAATTATTAGACATAGTTATGTTTTTGTTTGTTTTTTAAATAGTGTTTAATTGTGTAATAGAGTGTTTATTTGACAAAAATAGTGTTTAAAGAACAACATTTTAGTGTGTAAATATTGATAATTTTCACCCCGGGCTCATTGTTTTGATTAGAATATATATTATCGGGTCAGGCGGATGCTTACAATCTATCCACAGAACTTAAAATATTTTAACGCAACCAAAGGTCAATTTGGATCTGCAAATGTACCATCTGACCACGAAGCTCCCGCACTGTTCTTTATTGGAAAACTAATAACTTCTGGAATGTCTCTTGCCTGAGATAGTGCAAAAGCAGCTTTCCTGCTGAAATGTGTAACAAATGAACTGTGTACCTGGGACGACTTGTGATGGATTGACTGCCGTCACTGTAACATTGCCTTGTTGAGGACCTGGTGAGGGCACCACAAGGCCTTGGGGGCTGAGGGCACTAGAGAAAGAGTTGACCAGCTGCAAAATAATAAATAAATAAATAAAACAACAGCAACAATAACAATCTCCTCTAAGTACTTGCTTTGAGTGTGAGTCTACAATAAGAGTGCAAAGGCGTTTACCTGGTCATGGACTGGAGAGTACGGGCTGCCTGGTTCTCCACTCAGTAGTGTCTCGCTGTTCATCTTGGTCTTGAGGCAGGAAATGTAACGGCTGCAGAAGTCCTTGCACAGGTCACTCACTTTCTCTAGCTCTAACAGATGAATCCTCAGCACCTGGATGGCTTTGACCATCTGATAGCAAAGAAACACTTGTCAGTTTGAAGTCACGATCAAAGCTATAAAGTATATACAGTAATATCAGCTATTTTGACACCATCCGTCTCTTACCAAGTTGTCGAGGTCAGGGTCTTCACTAAAGAAGGCTTTGCCCTCTTTCTCTTGACTGCGGACAAAGTTCTCAATGTCAACATCAAAACTTGCAGATGTCACACAGTCAGAGCCCTGAGTCGACTGCTCACACTTCTCAAACAGCAGAGCCAAGAGAGGGAAAAGAGGATGTCTGTGGTTGAGGAGAATCATGTGTAAGAGACGACACTGTTCAAGGTGGTACTCACAGATCCAGTACACATTTGAGTGTAAAATACACAACCGGTTAAAAGATTAGGGTCAGCGAGATTTTTTATGTGTTTGAAAGAAGTCTCTTATGCTCACCAAGGCTGCATTTACTTGATCTCAAATCAAATAAAAACTGTAATACAGTAAAAACTGTAATATTGTGGAATATTATTACAATTTAAAATAGCCAAGTCATTTAATCCTGTGATGCAAAGCTGAATTTTCAGGATCATTACTCCAGTCTTCAGTGTCACATGATCCTTCAGAAATCGTTCTAATATGCTGATTTGCTGAAAATGTTGAAAACAGTTGTGCTGCTTAAGATTTTTGTGGAAAGCGGGATGCATTTGATTAACAGAAAGTTCAAAATAACAGCATTTACTTGAAATCTTTTGTAACATTATTAATGTCTTTACTGTCACTTTTGATCAAAAGAATGTGTGTTTGCTGATTAGTATTCATTTCTTTAAAAAATATATTTTTTTAAGGGTTAGGTATCTAGGTATTATAGAATAATACTTTAGGTTAGGTATTTATAGAATATACAAGATTTGACTTGAGAGTTTGTGTGTAAATGTGGACAATTATGTCACCTATATATACAGGCTTTGTCGACATCCATTTGTGTTTGTGGTTCAGAGGACACCGGACTGCTGGAGCTTCCGGTGCTTCCATTGGCAAAGCCCTTTTCAAGGTCACTCTCGGACTGCTCCATTACCTCCATCTAATCCCGGGGGAAACACAAAATAATGATTTCATTTCATTTACTAGGTCTAACTATTTGCTTGACAGCATTTTTAGCTCAGTGACTTTATAATGCTTCATGATGGACACTTTAACAGTAAAACTTGTACTGAAAATGACACAGACAGCAGTTAAATATTTAAAATATATATTTAAAATGTTGACTGTCAGCTTCAGGGGGTAAAATAAAGTATTATAATAGTTCTTTAGTTTCTATAAGTTTTATATTAGGCTTAATTATTTTTATACAGTTAAAACCCTGATTTATGTGATTTTGTTACTTTTTTTTAGCAAAAATCAAATTAAATGTTGATTGTCAACCTCAGGAGGTCAAAGTAAACATTTACATTTCTATTCATTTGATGAGGTTTGTCATTTTTGTACAGTTTAAAACCCTACTTTGATTTAATTTATAGAAAAAATTAAAATCAACTAAATATTAAAATGTATAAAATCTAATTAAAATATTTTTTGGTTGAACTTGATCAATTTAGTCAACACTATATTATAATGCTGGTGTCGTCACATTTTTTAAATACCCAAGTCGGTACCTTTGACAACACTATTCCCAGGATTATTTTAAGGAAGCTGGTAAACACTGAGATGTTCCCAGGTTTAAATAAAAGAGGTTGGAAAATTTAGATTAAGTTTAGATAAAACAAGTCGATAATCAATTAAAAGTGTCAGTTTTACACAAATTTAAAAAAATTCTAAGCATAAAACAGGGTTTGTACAAGGTGCTTAAAATGCTTGAAGTACTTGAATTTGACTTCTTGAAACTGAAGTCCTGGAAAACCCTTGAAAACCCTATTTATGAAAAGGTACTTGAAAGCACTTGAATTATTGAAAGACAATATATGTGAAATTAGTGTTACATTTTATCAATAAAACAATATTTTCACACAAAATGAACTCTGCAGCCCTTCTGATATAGATATAGAGCCATTTCACATGGCTATGAGTGTGATATTGATACATGATTAACTAACTGTATTTTTCTATGTACATTTCTGAAATGCACTTTCTGTAAAGCTGCTTTGAAACAATATGTATTGTGAAAAGCGCTTTACAAATAAATTTTAATTGAATATTGCTCATAAACATCCAAGTATATGATACAGCTTTCATTTTTCAGGTCAATCATATATTCATGGGAGAAAAAAAATCAGTTTGAGTAAGGAAAGCGATATCTTTGTCATTGTATCCTTTCAATGGTTAAAGTTGCCACAGTCATCTGCAGCACTTTATTTGTACCTTTTGTTTTATTGGTTTATTTTTGTTTATCTATTTAGCCTACCTTTTTAGAATTTGAAAGATAATAAAGATATTGTTTGATAAGTGAGATCTCTGATTGAAGTCCTTGAAAACCAAAAAAGTAGTGCTTGAAAAGTCCTGGAATTTCATTTTACAGTATCTATACGAACCCTGATAAAATGTTTAATTTACTTAAAATGTTCAATTTAATTTAAAAACTCATTGTGCTGTTTTCTAACAGTTTGGACTTGAATAAAGAGAGAAAACCTCCACTTAACCTTTTCACTACCATTTTGCTTTCGTAGTTAGACAGATATACTGAAATATCATAATAGGATTGACAATATATTGATTATAGCAGAATTGCTGTATCGTGATATTATCGTGATATTATCGGTATCATGAGCCATGTATCGTATCGTATGGTAACGTGATTCCCACCCCTACTAAATTATGTACAAAGAAAACGGGCTGCATGTATTTCTGTTATGCTGTAGAAAGTGTACTGTCAATTTTTTTTTTTTTTTATGTATCAAAGATTTATTGGTTCTAAAAAAAAAAAGGAATGGGACAGCAAAGTGTACGATACTTATGGGAAGCGGCAAACAGTAAAACATTAGTTTGACAGTTGAATATATCATGTCTACCTGCTGGTCTCCCTCTTGATATTTGTCTATGGACACAGACTGGGCAGCCATCATATTCAAAGTGGGCACTGCCAACAATGGGGCATTATACGGGCAGGCAGCAGGAAAGGACCTGGAAGTAACCACATGCAATATATATTTTTTAAATGTTCTAGACACAAACAACATTAAAGTAGTTAATGAATGCATGAACCACTTTTAAATCGATGGAATCAACCAATACTGGTTTATTTAAATGTGTGGTCAAGGTTTTTCTTTTCTTTCTTATTATATGCAGCTAATTAAAAGGTGAATGCATAATGAAAACTTGCAAATGGAAGCCTGAATGTGTTGATATTGAAATGCAATGTTTTGAACTGTGGAGCAAGTGTTTTTTAAGGGGGCCACCAGGGAGTGCTAGGGAGTCTATGGAAAATTGGTGTAAAAAAATTTGTAAAAATAAATAATCAGTGTTGGGGGTAAAGTAACGCATTCCTTTTAAATTAACTCCAAAATATCTGAGTTTCTTTTTCAAAGAACTGAGACCTCTCCTGTCCCCATGTTGAGAGAAAACATGAGTAAGGCCCCGATACACTTCAAACGAAATCGAAGAACAATCTGGTGTGACGTAATTTTGAACAAAATCAGGCCAAAACCAAGATTGTGTTGTGTTCGTTTCAGGAGTTTGAAACAGCTTGCAAAAGCAAACTTTCTGGAATCGTTCACTCTTGCTGGTGAACACCTTCGAACTACCATTGCCAATTAGGTGGGTGTGGCTCGGAGGCTCCGCCTTCTTTGACGTGGAAATATTTTCTTCTGTTCAGCCCCTCGAGGTCGGACGTCCACGAGCAAAAAGAAGGTACTGACACGGTTTTTCATGTTTAATACTGTAAAGCTGCTTGCTTTTAAACAATCTATTGAATAAAGTGGTGTATAAATAAACGTGAAGTGGCTTTACCAGTGTGCCTAATTTCAGAGCTCGTGCAAACATATCCACAGCTATGATCAGCTGCTTTCTTAACTGCTGTTTTCTCACCGCTGTCTTTTTGTGGGTTTATTTTGTTATTGAAAGCACATATTTACATATTCATCTAAACTCTGCTCTCAGCAGTGTGTTCTATAACAGTATATCATATATATTTCAAACTACTTTTTATCCCAAAGCAAAGAACGAAAAATAACTTTGTTGTGAGTATATCAGGGCCTTAAGAGGCAGAAGTGTTGTGTGCACTGTGTAAACATGATGGATATTGAAGTATAGTAACAAATTTAAAAAATACTTTTGATAAACATCACTTTTGTGTTTCTATTTTTTTATTGCTGAAGTAAAAATCTTAAACTTTCTTCTCATGTGTCCTATTCTTATGCAATGCAGAATATCAGCACAGCTGAACGGGTTAGAAAAAAAATCAAACTTTTGTTTTTTGTTATTAAAAACAAACAATCCCAGCTCAGGTGAGGAAAAGCAATGTAAAAATGTATGTAATGCAATACTTTCCATAAAAAGTAACTAAGTAATGCAATTAGTTACTTTTTTAGGATGTAATGTGATATTCTAATGCAAAAAAATCCCTAACACTGTAAAATAATACTATAATACAAATTTATCAAAAAGAAATTCATAAATAATGCATCTAACCATACAGTACTATAGTGAGAAAAAAATAATGTAATAGAAACAAATATTTTCCATATATTTATATTACATTTTCACGATATAAATTGGGTATTTATATATGAATATACATACAGCTGCTGCATTTTAGATTTTAGGACGGGGTTTCCCTCACATGAGAATGGTCATATTATTTGGTAGCATCTATTTAAGCAGACTTGGCATTCAATATTAGAGCGCCATTTCCATGCTAAAACAAACACATTCACACCCACTCGCACATCTGTTCTGGTGGGCACGAATACTTTAATATTATTTCACGTCTCGAGACATTCAGTTGGCGTGTTTTCAATGAATCCCTTTACAAATATACATACAAGCTATTCATTGCCAAGCACAATATTGTGCAAAACTATGCTCAATCATTATATTGGCAAGGACATGTAAATCAATCTTAACCAGAATACATACAGGATTTCGTGTATAAACATGTCAAGCTAAAGCGTTATTGGTGTAAGGACACGAAGACGAAGGAGACGTGAAGCACTAAACTGAACGTTACAGTCAGTCGGCGGCGGTCTGTTTAGCTACCGACTCTTGACCAAACTTTGGAGAACAAGAAAACACTCGTCAGACATATTATTTGGGCTCATTAGAAAACGTAGCAGCGGTCGCTAAAGTAGAAAACACCTTGTTCCTCTGTAAGAAACGAACAGAGCTGTTAGCTTGTGCATTAGCGCGCTAGCAAACACTGGGAGCGAGTCGCTATAGCAGCGCACACGGGGCGCGCGTGCCGCCCGCGAGCGCCAAACCGCAACACCATCTCATCCTAAAGCCTCGCGCTTCTTGCACATGTCCTCGATGTGAACACAATTTAATGGCCGTTAAAGTGCGATTTGAATTGTTGTTAGTCTAAAATCCATCTATAACGATATGAATCTAGGCCGGAGACGGTTGTCTCGCGCTCATCTGGCCTGACTGAGAGCTGCTAAACACGGGCCTTCCCTAAGCGCTCGCCCTTGCTAGAAAGAAACCTCCTGTCCATTAAAAAGCCGACATTTTTTTTTTTTTACTTCCAGAGATTTACATGACAAGATTGTCTCGACTGTCCCATGCAACTCCCATGAGCCCCCAACAGCGTATGCTCTCTTTCACTCAGCCCCGGGCATTTTTGTGTTGCTCGGATTGTTTGATTGATAGGGAACGGAAAAAGACGAGTTTGAGTGACAGCTTACCTGGGTGCCAATCTTCGTCACACTGACAAGCGGCTGCAGCAATCGGGATCCGCATTTGTCGCGCTACGTCATGACGCAAGGGCACGCAGGGCCTTCAGCTCATGAATATTTACGCAGAGGGCGGAGCTGTGACGTGGGGAGAGGCGAAGTCTCGCCCTCAGCGAATATTTTAAACACTCCCCGTTATGGGATGGGAGTACCAGGATCGGGACAATTTGTTCTTAAATCTGTACCATTATTGTGCAGTTTAGTTCCCCCCCCTGCAATTTAGGCTATTAGACAGATACAGATAGATAGCCTAGACAGAGATGCACAGATAGACAATAGATTGATAGAAAGATAGATAAAGTCCGCATTTCTTTGTCTTTTTAAATAACTTTTTGTATTCATTAGTTAAAGGGTCTTGTGACAAAATAATTGAGAAAAATAATAGGAATTCCATCATGATGGAAATACAGCATTTAAACCATTTGCGAATTTAAAGTATTGCAATAAACAATGTAATAAAGTGAAAGCAGGCATAGTCTCATTAGAATAGACTGTAGAGTGTAAAGTGAGCTAAACACTATTCAAATACTGTAGAAGACAACTGCAACAAAAAAAAACCCAAACCACTCTGATGAAGTTAGATTATCTGTTTTAATTCCATAATTATAGAAGTCTAGCGTAAAGCTTTGAGATTTCTCAGCAAATCATCTGAAGAACAAAGGAAGATGGGGGGGAGAAACAGGGTTGTGGACAGTGACACGGGCCATGCGATGGAGACTCAGTGCCGGGCTGCGGAAGGCTGCGGCAGACGGTGTTTAGACATCTCTACATCCAGATCAGCAAAGGTGTACGCGTCGTACTGGTGGTGTTGCAGGTTCTTGTACGTGGTGTTGTCAAAGGGCTCCGGCGCCGGGGCTTTCTCTGGGGCTTGTTCTGAGGAAATTAATAATGTAAGAGATTAAATGTAAGACATGTGGAACTGGGGGAAAACAAACAAAAACAAACAAAGTGCACTGACAACAATGGAAAGACAAGAAGTTGTTTCAGAAAGAAAAGCCCATTTAACCAAGCCCAAGTAAAACCATGATTTTGGTAGACTGAACATTTGTTTTAAATTAGAAGATAATCTCGAATGAAAATATTCACAACAAGGTTGAATCAAAGTAAAAATGAAACTACATGCTAAATAAAGATTTCAACTAAATGATCATAGAAGGAATTACATCTAAAAGAACCAAGGAAGAGCCTTCCTGTTTTTCCCTTAGTCACTCTTCAAACGCATTTCTGAGTGGAATCGTCACACCTTTCATGGTGTTACAGTAATCACTTCCAATCCCCAGGTGGCCCTTTACACAAAAAGGTGTGAGGAGCCTCTAGCCTTTCAGACGTCTGACAGTTTCCCTCACAATAACCTTAATTACTTTGTAATTTTCCATTTCACACTACAGCTAAATCAAACTTTAACAACAAGAACAGTAAACCAAATGCTTATAAAGAGAGGATCTTTCCACATTACTCTGTTATTGTGCTCAGTTCTGCCATAAACATCAATATTACACAAACACAACTATAACATCCAATCTAAAGCATAACTGCACAAACTCATAAATGAAACATCCCACATTCATGACTCTCAACATATGTACTTATTTGTAATTTATGGAGCACCGCACATGACAAAAAATACATACAGTATAGTGGCCACGAATTAAGAATTAATTCTCGTTTTAGTAAATCGTGACCATGTTGAACTAATTTGTTCCCTCGATTTGATTAAATTAAATCAAGGGAATGAATTCTTACAATGTGGCCACAATGTGTGACTTCAGTCTTCACATGCTAAAAAGCATCAATATTATATTTAGCATAACATGATCACATAAACAATATTCAATTCACAAAACAAGAAAATGTGTACATTAAGCACAAAATATACATCAGATGTGGGAGTGGAGATGTTCATACATGCGGGGACAGGAAGAGTGAAAGAAACAGGAGAGTGAAAATAGCGCTTTACATTGCTCATACGATGTCTATAAAACAATAGAGGGGCGCAAAAAAGCAAAAAGTTAATCTTACACTTATGGAGGGATAAACAAATTAAGAAAAGTATAAAATTGTATAAAGTTGACTTTACCCTACATGTCCACTGGTGCGGAAGAAACCGGTTCAACAGCACTCAAAACACTACAGCTTATATAGTACACATACTCTGATTTGGTAATATATAGCAGCGTGGTCATCAATATGCTCTATGAATGTTAACTTTATTTCTGAATGCCCAAGGTATACATGTGATTTCAATTTAATAAACATTTATTATCCCAGCCACAGTCCTTTCACAATGAAAGTGTGAAAAACTGTATTTCAAGTACAAATGTAACAATCTGAATTAAAGGTGCTCTAAGCGATGTCAAGCGTTTTTTTGTCACATACAGCAAACATCTCCTCACTAACCGCTGGCTGCCTGTCCCCTGACCACACTGTAAAGAAACGTGATCTCTGTAGACAGCCCAGGCTCCACAAACAGCAACAAAAACAAACTGGGCTAACCCGCTCCACGAAACATGACAAACACTTCCAGCCAATCACCGACAAGAAGGACTTGGGGGCAGGGTTCGGGGGGTTAGTGCGCGGATGAGGAGGAGGGAGGGTCTAGCTAGCCTTCGTTTTGTTTGACAATACTTAAAACGTCAACAAGAAGTGACGTCACCCGACATCGCTTAGAGAACCTTCAAATACTGAATCTACCAGAAGCACAAGCTTAGCTCTAAAATCCAACCACAATCCCCCACGTTTCCATAGAGAACACATTAAAACCATACATACAGCTCCTGTCAATCCGTGCCAGTGGACACAATAAGTAAATAAGGTGTTGATAATCATGTGGATTATTAGGTACTTTTTAAAATTAAAAAAATTATTTGTTAATTGACCGTTCGCAAAAGCCACGCCCCCTAGTTATTGTTACTACGCCCGTCAAACAAATGGTCAAACACGACCAGCGCGACAGATTCCCATGACGGGAAGAGGTATAAGTTAACGTTACCCGTGCGTGTCAGTGACCTTTTTTGGAGCAATACCTCAGCGATATCCTCCAGATCGAGGCACAAGGGGTTACAGTATGCAGTGGAGGGATATAACAGTTATTCAAAATATAAAAATACACAATGAAGGAGACACGAGTAACTTACTATCGAGGCGAATGCTTATACCGGTCTCAAGCGAAATCTGAGAAACCCCATGACCTGTACCTCAAATGCAACCAGCACAGCCTTGAAGAAGATTTTATAAGCTGGTTCAGTGGCTAATTGTTTGGAGTTAGAAATATATAACTCGCGCTGCATATTTAGTAATTTTGCCTCAGATACAGGATTAACACGTTCGCTTTAACAAGCAGGTTGTTCATTACCACGGCAACTGAATGCGATTTTCGTGTTTAAAAAGTAACTATACATAAGAGACGGAAAGATGCAGATAACCATACATTATTTAAGGTTATTTCTATTCGTTACGATATTGATATATGAACTGATGTTGTCAAGTAACGTTAAGCTTCATGCTTTCCCCGTTGCGAGCGTGCACTCTAAACTGTAGTCTACGGGTGCTGCACTGTTGACTGCTGCTCATTTCCCCCCGAGAATATGTTAACAACAACCCTTTAGAAAACGTAATTCCTTTGTGGATCCTCTTGATCTGCTTTCTCCGTGTTTCTTTGACTAATCTCAGTGTCTCGGTCTTACGCACGCTGCACGCGAGTTAACCATGTTCGACACATTTAACTGGGAGTGGGGCCGTCCGAACTGTTTTATCCATTGTAGGCACCGCTCACGTTGTGTTTTCGGCTTTGGAAACGGAAAGAACACAACTCCTCCAGACAATCTCTCGGGTTACCTAGTGTCCGATTTACAAACGCCGTGGGAGCACCGCTTCACCATCTTGCTTGGAGTCCATGTTTGACGGACCTGCTCACATAGTAACGGTTGCTATGATGTGTGACAGCAAATTATTAATTACAGCAAAAGAGTCAGTGAGCCACAATCATTCACCCCTCCAGTGTCCTTAAGAGTGTTCACACACACAGCACTTTTATCACTGGTGTTACTGTTGGTTCAAGCAGGTGTTCCTACAGTTACTGAGGAGTCATATCTTTAGAAAAAACTGATCAACGGATAATGTATCTTAACATCAACTGGATGGATGGATGGACGGACGGACAGACATATGGATAGATAGACAGACAGAAATATGGATTAGACAGACAGACGGATAGATAGACATATGGATAGATAGACAGAAATATAGATAGACAGAAATATAGACAGACAGATAGATAGATAGATGGACGGACAGACAGACAGACAGACATATGGATAGACAGACAGACATGGATAGACATGGATAGATAGACAGAAATATAGACAGACAGACAGATAGATAGATAGATGGACGGACAGACAGACAGACATATGGATAGACAGACAGACATGGATAGACATGGATAGATAGACAGAAATATAGACAGACAGACAGATAGATAGATAGATGGACGGACAGACAGACATATGGATAGACAGACAGACATTTGGATAGATAGAAATATAAACAGACAGACAGACAGATAGATAGATACAGACAGACATATGGATAGAAATGGATAGATAGACAGAAATATAGACAGACAGACAGACATATGGATAGACAGACAGACATATGGATAGATAGAAATATAAACAGACAGACATATGGACAGACATATGGACAGACAGACAGACAGACAGACAGATAGACAGATAGACAGATAGACAGATAGACAGATAGACAGATAGACAGATAGACAGATAGACAGATAGATAGATAGATAGATAGATAGATAGATAGATAGATAGATAAAGACAGACAGACAGACAGACAGATAGATAGAGCTGTATGTGTGAACGGCTCCTTAGAGTTAGACTTGTTGATGAAAGCAGAAATGCACAGCTTCATTAAAGTGACTGTTGTACATATGGTAATTTTGGAAACCATGTTCAGTTAAAGGGGAACTATGCAGTTTTTTTTTAGCTTAACTGAACAGCTTCAGAGTTATTGGAATGGTTATATGACTTTTTTTCGGGTTGAATGGTGGCCGTCTCAAGTTAACTCTAGTAGAGCATTAATTTCGTTCGTTTGTTAAATAAGAGGCGGTCTGAAATGTGCTGTTTTTTTAAATCAAGTGACCAAAGTGCTCGTTGCCGCTGCTATCAGTGGCGCGGATACAGTGTTCTGGTGTGACTCGCGCACAGTCTTTACACGGACGCACGCTCCTCTGCGTGAGTGGTATTTACGACAGTAACGTTAAATTTGCTGTTTGACAAAAACGGAATTCCTGCATAGTGTGCCTTTAATTACGCTCTAGAAGATCTGCAGGACTATTTTGAAATGGGTTAAATGGCTAATTACACTTTCACAATGCAGACAGAGGAATAGTGAGTAGTGAATTATAAATAGAAGCCACTTCAAACCTCAACCTAGGGAACATTGTTTAGGTAGAAATAATAAATGCTAAAGAAGTCATGCAATGTCATGCAAATGTTAACAAAATAACTAATTAAAAAAGCAAATGCACAATGAAGATCAAAAGTTGCGAAGCCATTTGAGCAAAAGCCTTAGTAATAGCAGTCCCACTATAGCCATGTTAAGATATTAGTGTTGAAAAAAAGGTAAGAGAAATGTGTTTCTGTGATGTGACGGATCCAGAGAAAGAAACTGAGTAAGGATGTGTGGTGTACCCTCAGGTGTTTCCACAACGTCCGTCTCAGCCAGAGCCTCGACAGCATCAGCGGTCACAGGTGCAGGGTCCACCAGCTCTTCTGAAGGGGTTCCTTCAGCGTTCAGTGTTCCTGCCTCAGCTTTGGGTGCAGGAACATCTCCAGGAGCCTCGGAAGATACTTCAGGACCAGCGTCAACAGTGGTGTCAGCTACGTCTTCAGACCTGGCTTCTGTAGTGACTTCTTGGAGAACTTCTGCAGAAACTTTGACAGCCTCTTCAACTTTGATTTCTGGTTCTTTTTCAACTTTAATTTCTGGTTCCTTTTCAACAGCAATCTCCTCCGTAGGAGCCGTTTTCATTTCTGTTGCAGAGTCCAATATATTGTCAGAAGTGGCAACAGTAATGGATTCACTGGAAACTTCATGAACTGCTTCAGATGTGGAGGATATTACAGGGGCAGGATCAATAAGGGTCTCCACTGATCCAACTGGCTTAGCACTTGGTGCAGGAACCTCTTCTGGTGTTGCTTTAGTCACAGTTTCAGCACTTTCTTGAGCTTCTCCAAATGCCGTAGTTTCAGGGTTTGCTTCTTTATCTGGAACACCCACTTCTTCAGTTGTCAGACCAGGAGCTTTCTTCTCTTCTGCTGCTTTCTCTCCAGACTGCACCGGTGTTTCAGTCTTTGGTTTCTCATCATCAGAATCAGAGTCTGAATCAGAATCACTGGAGGATGAGGAAGAGGTATCGTCTTGATCTTTCTGTACTTCTGCCTTAACATCCGAGGTCTTACTTCCTCCAATTTCTGTAGTGGCTCCATCAGTAGGCGGGACTTCCGTGATCTTTGCCTCTTCTACAGCAATGTCAGCCGCTGCCGTTTCAGCAACAGGACTGTCAGTTGTCGTCTCATTTGCAGCGGCTGTGGAAACCGCCTCAGCAGTTTCAGACTTACCTAAAGCTACGTCTTTGAGAAGAAATCCTGCGGCAGACAGCTTAGAAGGGAAGGCAACAGCGGGCTTGTAGGCTAGAAGAGAGGCCCGCTCATCGGCCTCTATGGCTGAGGAAACGGTAAATGGGATAAAATATATAAGATTGTTTTTGTAGTTTATTACATTTGAGAAAACTTCCAGTTCAACGCAACTATTAAATCCAGCAAACACCATAAGAAAACCTTACACACCCTATCAAAGTGCCTTTTTAAGGAAAGTCCGAACACTCAGCAGCCATCTTGGTAACACCTCCCAGGGTAACTATTTCCTATCTGGGCAATAGGCGTACAAAAACAGCTCTATTTGAATGAGGAAAGACCAAAGTCTGTTTTGTAAGCTTAAATAAAATAGTTCAAATCACCAATAAAGTTTTACCAAAATGCAAACTGAGGCTCTTTAGCTGAAACCAGGATAAAAATGTAATTTGTCAGGGTGGTTCAGCTAATGAGCATTCACATACTAGAGCAATAATTTAAATCAAAGACCACATGAAATCAAAATTTAAGTTGTGTACCTTTAAGTCCATGTCTGTAATTTTTGAGGCCATCTACTCTTCCTTTCAAAGTTTGGGGTCGTACATTTTTTTTTTCCTTTTTAAATAAATGAGTACTTTTATACAGTAATGATTTATTAAATTGATTGAAAGGGATATAAAAGACATTCATAAATGTAACAAAAGATTTCTATTAAGAGTGCTCCGATGAATTGGGCACCGATTGTCTCTATAAAGGCTGATCAGATGACGCAAAACACGCGAGAAATTGCTTCACTACATTCACCAGCCAGAGCTGTGTGCGATTCTTTCCTCAACAGCGGTGCGCTTTCGTTCCTCCATAAAAGCCCAAACCTAACATCCAAATCTGCTAAATCAGTGATTGTCATAAAATGCAGTCTACTGTTACTAAACAGCAGGATGTGCTTGCTGATAAAGAGTTATTGAAACTGCATTAAGCCGCAAAAGATGTTCTCCAAGTGCCTTTCTGTGTGCTTCCTCCGAGACAAGCAAAGTGAACTTTGGGCTTCGGGTTCACGCATAAACAGTCAAATACACACAGGAATATGTTAAAACGCCCGGCTTGGTGATTATTTGCTTAAACACAGTTGTTTATGACTTAAGTGAACATAAACAGCCGGGAGCTAAATTGCATGCGTTTCAGAGCATTAGCTCTTAAAGTGACAGCAGCCTAACAAACAAGACTGCTGTTGTCTGTCATTACTGTTAATCAAACAACAAAAGACAAGGGGAAAATTACTCAATGCTCTTTAGTAGATTTAGTAGGATTAATCTATATTTAATTTATACAGTGAAGACTACAGTGTTGTTTTACATTTGATTACTTTTTGATTTTTGATTAGGCTACTTATTTGTTAAGCTCTAAGCTGTTCCTTATCACCTCTAAAAGACGGAATGGAACATGTTGCACATTACTTGCCAATAAATATAGAATTGTCGATTCATGATACTTTCTTGTCTCTTCATTTTAATACTTAATATACATTAAGAATAGCAAAATAAATAAATAATACCACATGAGCTTTTCTGTTTATCATGTAGTATTATTTATTTCTGTGATCGGCCCCAAAAATCCTGATCATAGCACCCATCATTTCAAATAAATGCTTTTTTTTTTTTTTTACTTTTTATTCAAAGAATAAAATTTATTTCTACAAATATATTAAGCAGCACTACTGTTTTCAACATTGATCATTGAACAATCAGCATATTAGGGTAATATCAGCAGCAGCTGGAGTAATGATGCTGAAAATTCAGCTTTGATCACAGGAATAAATTACATTTTTAAATATATATTAAAAAAAGCTCTTTAATATAATTGCAATAATCTTTCACAATATTTTCACACTGTATTTGAAGATCAAATAAATGTAGTCTTGGTGAGCATAAGATACTCTTGTCAAAAACATTAAATCTTACTGACCCCAAACAGTTGAATGGTACAGTAGGACTGTACATAGTACACTACTAAAAGATGACAAATCTTTTACCAAATATACACATCTGAAATGTACAAATAATTCTGTTCCATGAAATATACTGATACATCATCTTCAAGGGCATATCCAAATTTTGCATGCCTGATACAATGCTCTCTTGAATGAGAATGTTCCCTTCCCTAAATTATAAATACATGCTGTCACTGACTAGCAGCAAATCGTGGCTTACGGCTGTGATGTAAAAAAACAACAACACAGGACAAGCCGTTCAATACTTCCTGCCCCAAACAATGTCAGTAAAACCATTATTTTCCCCATGTAAAAGTACTACAAATTGAAATAGTCACCTTCGATATTAAACAATTGAGGAATCCCTTTACCAATGATAATCATGCAGACATCTTTAGCAGAAATAGTGTAAACTTTTAAAACATTTAGGCTAGTATAACTGCATGGGCTTCCAATTGTATGTCCTCAAACTGTTCAGCCAAAAGTAAATGGTTCTTTTGATTTTCTTCCACAGCAATGAACATGAAAACTACATGGCAGATGCTGTTCAATGCTCTTAAAGGTGCTGCAAGTGTTTTTTTATTAACATGCATAAATGTCCCTGATATAACACTGTAATATTAGTTGTTGTGAGAAATGTGTTAGGCTCTGTAAACAGAATTACAAATAAATTCAATCCTGTTATATAGGATCCACTGAACAGACATTTAGGCCCCGTCCACACTACTGCGTTTTCGTTTAAAAACGGAGACCTTTTGCTACGTTTGCACCTCCCGTCCACACTAAAAGGGAAAAAACGGAGACCCAAAACGGAGAAGTTTAGAAACACTGCCGATCCGTTTTTCGTTTTGATTCTCCGGAGGGCGTTTTAGTGTAGACGGGTCAAAACGGACGACTTTAGAAACGATGACGTAGTAGAGGCTCACGCTAGGCTCTATGATTTGGTCTCATCAGTCATGGCGTATATCTTTGCTAGCAGCTGTTGTACAAGTAAATTCTGCATTTTACAACGCTATAACTGCCTACATGCGCCGGAGTCAAGCTATTATTCGAGCGATCTGTGACAATTCCCGTGTGCAGCGGCGGCGTTGACCGTACATGGAGCGTCGGTTTGGGGTTAAAGGAGAACTCCGGCGCAAAATGAACCTTTGGTCTAATTACACATTGTTACCTAGTCAACCGTTATCTGAGATTTGTTTTCATGATTATCGAATGTAAATAGTTTTATCTCTAAAAACAGTTTAGCCTATAAAGCTAGTATGACGCTAGTATATTGGGCATAGTGTAATGACAAATAAAAATCGCTTGTTAATACCACTAACAAGGCTCAAAATAGCCCCACACTAGCACGGTAGCATAATGATCGTAGATCGACTGGTAAAGGCTGTATTTCAAAGATGGATTCTGCCTGTATACGCGAAGTTGACTGTATGTTTAAAATATCTTCTTATTAAACTGTCTGTACACTTACAAAGTTCTCAATGCTTCGGTTTGAAGGTAGGGACCCTCATTATGCTACCGTGTTAGTGTGGGTCTATTTTCAGCCTTGTTAGTGGTATTAACAAGCGATTTTTATTTGTCATTACACTATGCCCAATATACTAGCGTTATACTAGCTTTATAGCCTAAACTGTTTTTAGAGATAAAACTATTTACATTCGATAATCATGAAAACAAATCTCAGATAACGGTTGACTAGGTAACAATGTGTAATTAGACCAAAGGTTCATTTTGCGCCGGAGTTCTCCTTTAACCCAGAGCATGGTGGGATAATTTTTAGAAGTTTATTTTAAACGGCAAAAGTATTAAAAATCTAACCATGTAAATAAAGCTCTTTTAAAACTTTACTTGTTGTATTTTTACAACACTATGATGTAGTGTGTCCCATCGGGTAATTACAAGTTCTAAGCACACTTGTAGTCTTCATGACCACTTGAATATGTGTAATACAGGAAGTAAGTAGACAAGTGGTAAGGTGTAAAGACTGCAAGAGTGAGTATTGGGACAGGCTCTAATTATGGAAGAAGATACAAAATAGCTTAATCACTTACAGCAACTCTAAGCACAAATAATGATGAAACATATAATCATGCTGTAGACACATCGTAAGTGAGATTGGATTAGCCTATAATATAGTATGTGTGCATGAAACAACAGGAAATTCAAGATTCAAACTTAGATGATAGATTTATGGAAAAAATAAGCATGCCCTTACTCTTACTTGAAGCCTTTGCCTTTTTTGGTGTTTTGGGTGGGACATCGCCTTTGGTGCACAGTGCTGCAACAAATGGGGCCTTAGGTGTGCTCCAGCCCTCACGCAGGAGACACTGTATGAACACAGAGAGACACTATGTTATTCTGAAACAGTAAACAATCAATGCAACTCACTAGGTACACTAAGTACAACACACTAAGTAGTGAAATTAAATGCTGATGGATAGCTGATAGTCATATCAGTGTAATGTGAAATTAAGTAAGTTAATATAACACACACATATCAGTGTGTCAGTCATATCAGTGTAATGTTAAATTAAGTAAGTTAATATAACACACACATATACACATTCACATACACACACACACATATATATATATATATATATATATGTGTGTGTGTGTGTTATATTACTTAATTTAACATTTCACTGATATGACTATAGCTATTAGCTATCCATCAGCATTTCATTTACTGAGGTTAACGGATATAAGTCCCTTTTAATCGTGTCTTTATCTCATTCGAAAGGCACGTGATCATTTGCACATTTACAAAGTATCTCTAGATCATCTCCGTAAGTATCAGAAAGATTAGTCTATTACCTTGACAGATCCAAGTCGACCTAACCTGAGCAGGGACGTCGCCATCTTTGTTCTCCTGTTATTATTGTCCGTGTGGAAAATGAAATTCACGACGCAATCGTCATCGATAATTTCTTCAAAACAAGACGTACTTTTTATTTTAAAAGCGTGATAATACAAGTCTCTCATACGTTTAAAACAATATTTAGCGTACTTCGGTCATTAAATGGGTCATTCCTGGTATTCGGTGCCAAAATAAAAAAAAGGGTGGACAAGTGGTATAAAAAATTGGATGGGTGATCTCACATACAACCATGATACAACCAGTTACAATATTACTTTGAACTGGATTTTGATAGGAAACAATATGTAAAACATCACCAAATGGGACATTGGGACCTAAAATCAGCCACTGCGCCATGTCTGTGCAACAACATAGAAGGTTTATAAAAAATAAATAATTTCATGGTTTATAAAATATGTTTTTTTCCTACTAACTTATTCATATATTTTCATTAACAGATTGGATGTGTTGAGGTCTTGAGGATAATCATCAAATTGGAAAGATAAATTTGTCAAAACAGTAAGTTAATAATTGAGATATCACTCTGCCCAAGTTGTTTTCCCAGAAGTGATGACTGCTTTATTATGATATGATGTAATTTAGCTTTTCCAACTTTCATATGAAGGGAAAGTAGTCAAAAATAACAGATTGGACAATAACTTGAGGGACATGCTAAAATCCGTTAATATAATTGTTAAAATAAATGTAAAATACTTGACAAAACTCTATTCATTACAGAGAATCATTACTGATAATACCCAACAATGTAAAAACTAGTAAGTGGTATAGTAAGTGTAAATGGAACACGCAATTTATTTTTTTAATTATTAAAATTATTTTAATATATTTTTTTATATATTATTTTTTTAATCAACTTCAATATGCTTAGAGTTCAAATGGTGTTATTTATTATGACCAAGACAGCTTTCAAATGGATATTGTTCTACATTTTAAGGCAGTAAGATAATGATCTTTACTGGGGACACAAAAGGCACCGAAACCCAGGAATGACCCAAATAGGAGCAGAATACCATTTTAAAATTGTTTGCTGAATATTGTCATACATTCACACGCAAATGAATAAACTTTATTCTTCACAAATTTTAAAAGTTCATAATTGATTTAGATTTTAAGTGAAAGTCAAAATTGTCACGTTTTATAGTACAGCCATTGCATTTCCTCCTTAAAATACAGTTTTGGACCTTATAAATAACATTCAGTAGCCCACCACCCCCATAACTCATATCTATAATTTTTTAAAGATCCATTATATGACATTTTCTCCACTTACCATTTTCCAGTAAATGTAACATAACATATTAATAATTCAAGATCTCTGATGAAATATGACATATTTCATACATCTTCACAGAATTTGACATTATTAACCATTTCTAAAAATTAAAACAAACAGACCAGACAGAACAAGTGTTGGCTCAGTTTATTCAGCTCTTTCCCCAGATCACTGACAAACATTGCGAAAAGCGACTAGCATTTATTTCACAGCTGAGAAATGTTCTCTTCCACATGTGCGTTATAGTACATGAAATAGGTCATGTTTTCCATTAGACATCATTTTTGAAAAATAGCTATTTAGTCTCACAACATTAAAAATCTCACAAAATGTTCACTTTTACAGATGAAAGACCTATTTAAAGACCTCTTTCACAAAATTGGATTGAGGCACAGGAGAGAAAAACAGAACTTTACTTGGACACTTCATCAAATTTAGGCTCTGTAAACACAAAAAGGGAAAATGTTAGTTAAATGCACAGTAGAAAATTCAACTTTAGGACAAATGCAGTACCAGTCAAACAAAACTAAAACCTAAAACAAATGCCACAACTACAAACTGTCACGAAATAGCATTGTGTGAACCAATCTAAAGGAGTGTTGAAACTGACATCATTCTTAAGCAAATAGCTTTAATGTTAGGTTAACACACCAGGGAATTTGAATTCTGGGAAGGAAGACAGATCACCACCACCGTACAACCGCTGCAGTTTGGCTATTTCATCAGCAAGAGCCTTCTGATACTCTGGACCGGCATCAACTAGACCAGCGGCACTGAGAAAACATGAAAATAATTATCCACTTAAATATAAATGCAAGATTAAACACAAAATAAGAGCACCAAAATCGAACGAACGAGAGAGTATGATAGTAAAACACCATGTACCCGCTTTTTGTGGAGTATGCACGAATTGAATCTATGAAAAGTTTCTGAATGGGATCCAATCCAGCTGACAATCACAGGAAACACATCAATTAATAAATGCTTATATCATCTATAAATTACAGACAAGCATATAGAAGCCAGAATCCTTTATATCTTGTACATTAAGGAAGAAATCAGTCTTCTTTAACCCTCATGCATGAGAAGAGTGCCTGGTGTGAAGGCTAGATCTAGTGAACTAAAGAGAACAGAGTAAAGGAGCAGGTCAGGAGGTGAGTAATTAGGACAGAGGTTGCATCTACTGAAATGAAACGGAAGCATTTCATCTCATAAGTGATGAGGCATTGTGTAATATCCATAAACAAATGCCCATCAAACATACTGATTATTAATTCAAGCAGTTCTCGTACATAATTTTGCATCTGGCAATAAACTGTCGCTTCCATTCCACATACAGCAAACAGTGCAAACTCAAATCTCCCTCAATGCACCATACACTACATTGGGAAAGTGGGTAAGGAACAGTGGGCATTTCATATTTACGTTGACATTTAAACCACGGTACACAGGATAAGATAAGAGGGTAATTAACCGATTACTGATATCATGCGACCCCCTGGGAAGAAAAGCGAGACAGTGACAAAGAAAGTGCGTTTGGGTGAGGAGAGGGCAACGGGAAAGAAAGATAAGGTCAAAGTACATTTACATGTTACCATACTCGTACTGTTAAAAAAACCCAAAGTAGTCAAAAGCATAGAAGTGCATCACATGTGGTGACATCAGTGCCGCTGTGGTAACTTTAACATTAACAAGAAAGAAAACAACATTTGTTTTGACAGTGACATTTTCCATTAACACTAAGAAAGCATGACAAATGTAGCTTCATCTTTACAGATTGGGGTGATGGTGCACAGATTGAAAAAATGGTAATATTTATTTGTAAATAATAGGGCTGTCAATTAAATCAATCAATCAACATTTTAATTGAATTACATGATATGCTGATTAATGAACAATTTAATGACATCACTGTGTGAGACTAAGTACTAAATAAAGTGGCTTTAGAAGTCAATATATTGTTTAAATTCTAAACAATATATTGACTTCTATTTTGAAAGGGAACTGGCACTGCGTCGATGACACTAATGGGGAATGACCCTCCACGTGAACCGGTGTCCAATCACGACAATACGCGGCGGCGGGTCAGGCTGGGGCTGCTTTACACACGATGTCTGTGTTACAAGCATACCGAGCCAACCTGCTAAAGGATTTGGACCAGGGTCAGGGTTTCTCCCCTGATGTAGTGGATGAGCTGCGCCGCACCAAAGATCTGGCTCTTCGGGCCACCAAACAAACCGCTACCTCGATTGAAAGGTTGTTTGGCGGCCACAGGGAGACATCTGTGGCTGAACCTGGCTGACATCGGGGAGAAAGAAAAGCGTTTTCTTCTCAACGGCCGGTTTTCGCCATCTGAACTTTTCAGCGCCTCCGTTGAGACAGTGGTGGAAAAGTTCAGAGAGGTGATGGAGCGCTCTGCTGCATTTAAATCATGCATTCCGCTGCGATCCGAATCCACGCCCAGACAGCCAGGGTTTCCTGGCCCATCCCAGTTCGAGGATCGGAGACAGGGCCAGAGGTTTAGTGTCGCCTCTGAGGGAGGTGATCCAGCACAGGCGCTCTCAGCATCAGTGAAGGATCCCCTTCCACTGAGGGTGAATAACAACCACCCTCTCCTCTCTTCTCTCCTCTCCCCCACTTCTTCACCCTAGGTGCTTCTTACATCAGGCCCGAGGCTAGACCTATGATGATTTTTTCCTTCAATACGGAACCTTTCTGAAGGTCTGGCGTCGGGCTTGGTAGTGAGTGCGCCCTTTCTAGCTTTTGGCTGGTAGGCCTTTGTGAGAATAATGTTTAGGCCGCCTCTCTACGAGCAGCAGGATGATCTTGGTAGGTCTAATTAAAAAGATTGTTAAACAATAGACCTCGGATCCCTGTTTAGAAAGTATTAAGGGGTGTGCTTGATATGAAGTTTATAATAGGATAATGAAATAGGACCCTGACGTTCCCACATTATAGGTAGGCTTGCATATCTTTTCATAGGCCTCCTCTTGTGTTAGAGTCATCAGGTTTATGTAGTAGGTAGTGCCAATCTGTGGTCACCCAGTAGTGTACAGGTTGGCTTCATCTCATAGAGAATTCTCAATTGAGGGCACCGTGCACATGAGCTTCAAACAGATAAATTCTGTTTAGTGTCAAATGGCCACCGCTCTGTAAAAAAAAAAGCTCCAGATAGACCAAAACACCAAGCGTTGGTCCTCGTCAGGCCAGCTTGATAGCCATCTTGTATTTATATAGCAGGTCTCCTCTCACTTTAGAGAGTTGTTTTAATGAGACTATAGCTTTGAACTAAAGACATTCAGGTGTGTGCTTCAATATCTGGCTTAGGCATGTGTACTAGGAGTTTTTGGAGGCGATCTGCTAGAAGCACCCTCGCCCCGAGCCCCTCAGTATCTGAGTGTAGGCTCTTTAGAGATATAGCCCTTCAGTTTATCTTCTGTAGGCAGTAGTAGGCAGCAGTGTGCTGAGGGCTCCGCTCTTCAGAGCTGAATTAGTAGCTAGAACCATCCAGCTAGGCCTTAAGTTGGTTCCTCTCTAGGCTCCTTGAATTAAATTTCAAGTCTTAAGGTTAAATGTCGTTGGCCTCCTGAGACCTTGGCCTTAGCAGAGAAAAACATTGAAACGGTATTGTAATCACAAGATAAATAGGCCTCGAAAAAAATCTCAAGGTTATGCTGGTAGTACTCCCCTTGTTAGGGTCATGATTAGAGTGTTTTTGCTACCCACAGCTTTAGTTTATTTACCCTGCACCGCTGGGGCTCTCAGGTAGAGACACACTAGTACTCCCTCCCATTTGGGCTGGTTTGAGTACACTCCCTTAGAGCCTAAGCACTGCCATGGGATGACGATCTTGACAATTGAAGCTGTAGGCCTTTCTATAGGCCTCCTCGATAGTCAGGTAGTGTAAGATTGTACTCCCCTTGTTTAAAGGGTCGATAGCACTTCTCCTGAGTACACTGCCTGTTGGCAATGCAAACTAGGAAAACCAGGCCCACAGGATTTCTGTGAGAACACCTAAGATGTCTGAGGCTAATTCTGCAAACAAGTATCGCTATCAAGTAGTCATGTAGAGGCAGATAATGAGAGAGACTCTGTTTAGGAAACAGACAGGTTGTTGGCAAGACTAGGTCAGTAAATTAGACCAGATCAGTATCACTGGTGGTATATGGGGTTGACTTTAGTCCCCCTCAAAAAGTGACTGGATGGGACTCCTTTCGGACCCCCTGGCCATATTCCGTTTAAGGAACCCCTTCCATGGAAGCTGTTGGTTCCAAGCTTTTGAGTGGCCTGGGTAGGCCTTTGTTGTTTCTGAGGCCTCTTTGAGGCATATAGCTTGGGCAGTGGGCGTAGGTAATAATGTATGTGACCCGAAGGGGTAGTGTTTTTTGGCATTTCAGTGAAACTGCCATTTCTGACGTTTCTGTCACAGCCATAATTGGCATGCACTCCCCTCACCATCGTGGGTTTGTATATCGTTCCCCATAGAGTCATCAATGCAGTGCGAGTTCCCTTTCAAAAGGGAAAGTCTCAGGCTACGATTGTAACCTATGTTCCCTGAGAACAGAGAACGAGACACTGCTTCTTTTTGCCATGCCTCTGGGATGCCTGCTGAACAGTCCCTTCAGACGTAAGTGGATGACATGTTCTCTAGGCGCCCCTTTTATACTTCCGGGTCGCACAAGTAGTGACGTCATAGGCTGTCGCCGGTCAATAACGATTGCCATGATTGGATAAGCTTTCAGACACCGGTTCACATGGAGGGCGTTCCCCATCGCGTCAGACGCAGTATCTCGTTCCCTATTCTCAGGAACATTACAGTCGTAATCTGAGGCGTTCCTCAACTTGTTTAAATTCATTATTCCACAAGTTTTTAAGAATTAAATGTACTAAAAATTAATGTTAAATTGATGGCCAAAAAAAATATTAGAACTTCAACTTAATTAAATGTGATGTCACATGTTTTTAACAAATAACTGTACAAAATTTGTTAAATTGACAGGCCTAGTAAATACAGTTACATTTGAGGAGCACTGGGTCAAAAACACAAGGATTTAAAATGCAAGGACTAAATGAAGACAAAAGATATCAATGAGAGAAGCAATGGAAGACAGGAGCAGGATACAAGAAGTCTAAACATTTAACAATGAATAAGTGAATGAACAGAAATGACAGAAAAGACAGAGACCAAAACAGATGAGTGTAGAAGAGTTTCAAAAATAAAGAAGAACATGCACCGCATAACACGGAGAGTCAAAACGTTAAAAACAAACATATATAATGAATACATGCGTAAAGACAGATGACGGATGGGAAGACTGGCTATGTTCATGGACTGAAAACCAGGGCATAGACTTAAAATACACCATCAAAAGTCTTCAAGACAAATGATGTGCTGTCTCTGCCCCAGCTTAGAAAATGAATATAGCCCTGAATGAGTAACTTGTGTCTAGGTTTCTGCTGTGATGTTGCTGCCAATAAGGGGTGTAACGGTTTCTAAAGGTACAGATTGTATCAGGGTTCTAGTGTCACAGGTTTACAGTTCAGTACAGTACATAAGAATTAAAAAAATTCCTAATGACTGTGACACTTGTATTAGTGTCACATGAAGTACTACACCATGTACCACACCACAAAGGTTTAATAATCCAGTACTTGATCTAATTATTTAAATCAATGACTTGCTTACCCTATAGGATTTTGTTTATGTAAGGTAAATCACAATTACAATTCACATATATTGTTAATATTCACAGAGGGGTTCTTAGGGGTGAGTAATGTATACAAAAATATGCTAAATGTATACTGAACTGTAGGTGTTTTATGAACCGTTTCACCCCTAAAAGCTTTTTGCATGTATGCTCTATGTACTAACACATATGCGATGACACACTGTAATGTATTTGTAACTGTAATAAAAAGGTAAAAAACTGTATTGTGATTACATCTTTACCATTAACATTACTAATGTGTATGTGTAAAGCCCGTAACCAAAATTGAGAAGAAAAAAAACTGCTGTCAAAAAATTGCTGTATCCCAATATATGAAAGGGGGTTATAGGGGATATGGTGTGTACCCTCAGGCGTCTCCACAACTTCTGCTGGAACTTCAGTAGCATCTGTGATCACAGGGGCGGAATCTACCAGCTCTTCAGCAGGAGCTGCCTCTGCAACCGGCTCAATAGGGGCAGCTTCTACAACAACTTCACTGACAGCTTTAACAACTTCAGCTATTGCTTCTTGGGCAGGGGCTTCTTCTGTAGATGCGGCTTCAGAAGCTAGTGCAGCAGGAGCTTCAGCTGCAGGAGCAGCGGCTTCAACTACAGGGGCAGCGGCTTCAACTACAGGGGCAGCGGCTTCAACTACAGGGGCAGCGGCTTCAACTACAGGGGCAGCGGCTTCAACTACAGGGGCAGCGGCTTCAACTACAGGGGCAGCGGCTTCAACTACAGGGGCAGCGGCTTCAACTACAGGGGCAGTGGCTTCAACTTCAACTTCAGGTACAACCGTTTCAGCTGCAGGAGCAGCGGCTTCAACTTCAGGGGCAGCGGCTTCAACGACAGGAGCTTCAGCTGCAGGAGCAGCAGCTTCAACTACAAGAGCTTCAGCTGCAGGGGCAGCGGTTTCAACTACAGGAGCTTCAGCTGCAGGAGCAGTGGCTTCAACTTCAGGGGCAGCGGCTTCAACGACAGGAGCTTCAGCTGCAGGAGCAGCGGCTTCAACTACAGGAGCTTCAGCTGCAGGGGCAGCGGCTTCAACTACAGGAGCTTCAGCTGCAGGGGCAGCGGCTTTAACTACAGGTACAACCGTTTCAGCTGCAGTGGCAGTTACAACTGGTTCAGGTGCAGCGGTAGCAGCAGATGCAGTTTCTGTAGAGGCAGCAGCAACTGAAGCTGCAACTTCCTTCTGGGGGAATTCCACAAATGATTTGTGCTGGACAAGTTTTTCTATATCGAAGTACGTTTTTGGTGCTGCTTTTTCTAGGATGGAGGGGGAAGGGGGGCAAACATAAAAATGTAATAATTTGATTCATCACATGCATTATCAGGCTGAATGGAGACCGCTAAATTCATTCAGCAAAATAACTCACCCAGTTTCTTCAACAATAAAAGCAGATGAATCTAAATATATTTCACTTTCAGTAAAGTCTGTAAATAAATATTCAGTAACCCTTTCAGGGTGCTTTCACACTAGCACTTTTGGTACGCACCAAGGTTCGATTGACATCAGAGTTGACAAAGCAAGAGAAAGACCAGGAGTTTCCTTTAAATTATAATCAACATCCCAGCCTTGCAAAGTCATGTTTGTGTTATTTTTTGTGTAATATATCGGTAAGTTTATTAACAATATAGATGTGAGTGTTTGTTTTCAGGTAAAATAAAACTTATTTCTAACCTAAAATTGCATTTAAGTTAAATGGCAAAACTCACACATTCAACAAATGGACTGAGGTTGCATAAAACATTCCTCAGCAGACTTATTTGTCAATGCCTATACAATTAATTTCAAAACCACTGTCAAATTATTATTATTTTTCTGGTGTCAGTTCAAGCCTCAATAAATCCAATCATTTATGTACTGAACATATGTGCTGCTCGCACAAAAAAATGCAGTAGTCAACATTTGAAGTGTATCAAAAAAGTTAATCAAAGTTGTCCTAAGACAAGAACGGGTATTGTTCAAAATTCATGTATAACTTTGATGAAAGGTTTTGATCTACTTCAAATGTTGACTACTGTATGATGCTGGTACTACATTTTGATCTGTGATTGATATTATTTAGTCAAAAGTTTCAAACATCATAAATGTTGATGTTGCTGCTCCTGTAAACTGTAAAACAAATACATCCATTTCTGAAACATAGTCATTAACTGGTTTCCACTTATCCTCCTTGGATACACTTTAAATTGGGTATAACAGCGATAGTTTATAAAATAAATGTTAACAAACACATCCTGTTATATCTGGAACAAGTCTATACATTTTAATTGGTCACATATTTAGTATTAGGGCTAAATAAACTACTGTATTCTGTACAAACATATTAATGTTACTACATGTCTGTCTGAACTATCCAATACGGATGGGCCAGTCACTGCATTCTGCAGTCACTCATTTTTGTATAGTGACCGCTAAACTGTATAAATGACTGTTCTTTACAGTATTTTTCTTCTCCTATAACAAAAAAACATTTCAAATAAAAATTTCATTTTTCGTTTATGTATTTAATTCACCATTGCATTGAGGCCCGATCACCCTGTATGTGAATTGTAAACTGGTATAAGACTGTGAATTATGCAGAACAGAAAACGTGAATGCAAAGAAATTTGATAAAAGTATTATAATAAAGTCAGATTGTTTAAATTTGAAAATAGGTTAAAAAAATAATGACAATAATATTATGTCAATGACAAAGAGTATGAACACTTTTGGCCACGACTTTAATATGCATATGTTTTTATGTATTTGCATGGTATTACTCCTACATGACAGTTAGGGAGAGGAACAAAACACACAGAAACAACAGCTGAGGTCAGAGGACACATTCCCTGAACCATTTGAACCTAATAATTCTCCCATGTATGGCATCGTGGTATGAAATACAGAGCGCTCCTCGCCTCCTCCCCCAAATATATGACACATGTTAAAACTGATGTGACACACATATATATAAGAAAGATTTACCTTTGTTGTACTTTTTGGACTTGCTGTCCCCAGATTTTGAGCTGAAAGCTACAGCAGGAGCTCTTCCGATGGAGCTCAAGCCCTCCGCCTGCAGACACTAACAACAAGAGACACACAAACACAACATAGATTTCAAAACACACAGAGAATCCCTATGAATAAATCACAACCACCATTGTGTAGTTATATTTATACAACCGTATGTCGTTTTCACAAATCTTTGCAGTGGTGTCAAAACATATGTGCCAGCAAAAAGTACATAGTGTTCTCATGGGAAGTCTGTGAAGTTGACAAACACTCTTCAGTTTTCCCAGTGGACATTCAAACAAGTAAATGTTGCCAATTTTTTGTACATTTTCTAAAAACTAAAATATAGAAAAATAATCGTAAAAATAAAATAAATAAATAAAAATACTAAAAATAATTATCAATAATTTGAAGCCCCTACATTTCACACTGTTACAGGTGCAGGGTTCTGTTGCAAGATATCTGATTAACACCGTGTAAATGCACTTTTTACTACTAGGAATATGTTCATGTAAATATCGTCGTGCATGTAAATACAGGACAATAGAATGTATTCATGCGTCGAGTCTGAGTGGATTAAATGCTTCAGTGAGCTGCAGCCTGCATTAGCTTGTGTTCACAAACGGACTACACACATTTCTCACAATTTCACATGTTTACAAAAATATGAGTAATAATATGTGCAAATGCACTATAACATGCATGCATATTTCTTTTAAAAAAATCGAACAAAAAACGCATTTTACCCTGAGAGATCCGAGTCGTCCTACCCTAAGCAAAGAGGCTGCCATCTTTATTGCAGAAACCCTGTGAAGAAAAACAAACAGCTGCATGATCAATGGTGACAACGTGTGACTTTAAATATTTAACATCGCCAATTTAAAGTTCGTGCATCTGCTGTTTAGAACAATGAAACTGATATTTTTTTAAATTGTTACTAGAAATCAGAAATGTTATTTATACAGCAGCAGATCAGATATAGAAAATGCAAAAGCTCACATTCACATTGATCAATGTTTGCTATGCACGTCATAAACAATACAACAACCAATTCATTCGTGTAAAATTAAATGCATGAGAATGACCTAGATGAGATGTGTGTGTTTTGTGCAGGTCAGTGTCACTGGATCCTATAAAGTTACCTGACTGTGACAGATCTTCAAATCAAAGCTCCAGGTTAAGGAATCTCCACAAACGACTGCAACTCAACTCAAAAAAGATCCCAGTAAAGTAAAAAGACTAGAGTTAAGTACAACAAGTATGCTGGATGTACCGCTAAAGCACACTAAAATACCGCCCTTGCATAACGAACACACCCCCTCTTAAACATCACCAATTACATGAGTGTAACCGTGTAACCATGTCCAGTGCAAAAGAGGTGCTGGTTTTCGATTGTAACGATGTAATTTTTTAAGCAAAAAATAATACCAATAACTATTTTTTTTATATAAAAATAAGTATTAATCGTAGTGAAAGTGTATTATTCGGTACACTCTTAATGGCGGTCTCGTCATGCTACATTCCTGCTCGTTTATGTTAATGACGTATTAAACGCGCGACTGTCATTTCGCACGTGAGCAACAATCATGGCAGTGGTGTGTTCAAAGGCAGACTGGTTTGTTTCAAGCTGTTCTACTACTTTAGTTGCCATACACCTCAAACAGTCTAGGTGAGTAGCTGTATTTTAGACTGTCAGCTGTCTACATATTTCCAGCTCTTTATTTTAGATATGGTGAAAACTGGAGTGTAGACTCAGAATGATTTCTGCACTGTGATAGAACAACCATCAGTAAACGATTCAATTACATGATCAACATCATTTTCATTGACTTTTACCCGAGATTTTGCATATATCAGTACCGTGCTGCAAAGTTTTCCCAAGATGTCTCTTATTCGATTTTGCATCATCATATTGCACTATTTTCATGGTTATCATATTTGTGTGTGTGTGTGTGTGAGTGTGTGTGTGTATGTATATATATATAAAACATACTGTTATCTTAATATTTAATTCAAATCATTCTATGCCATGCCTAGAGTTGCTGTTTGCTTTATTGCTGTGCATTAATTTGCTTAATACACTTTGACTTGAAATGTATGCTTCAATATGTAATTTTGTAGTCCAAATTATTTGACTAGAAGATATAGAACACCTGTCACAATACATTTAGAAATATTGATGATATCTTGTTGCATTTTTAAAGTCCATACATATAAGAAAATGAATAATCAATCAATTGATAGTCATTCTGATAACAGCATGGTTATATGCTATTAAATGTGTTATTAAATATTTTAAAAAAGTTAAATTAATCATTTAAGAGGTCTTCATCATTGATATTTTAGCATATTTTATTATCTCTCTATATTGTGTATTTGCTCCTTATACTTGTTTTTGTTTTAGTTTTTTGTACTCGTGCAAAAAAAAAGCAATGCTAGTTTTCTTTTGACATTTTTCTAATAGAGAGCCGTTCGTGTTTGACTGTGCCAAAGCCGAGAAAAAAACAAAGGAAGCTGATGGTGATAGTAAAAGGTAAATGTGATAGTTCTGATATGTGAGTTTGTTATTGTACTACTTCATAATCTGATGATGCAAATGTGTGTATTGCAGTGCTGGAGATGGACCAGAGGAGAAGGACAGTGACAGGATTCTTGCGTTTGCTGCCTCAGCCTCTGGGAAGCATGTAGCGCTCACAGATGACCACAAACGTCTTGTTCTCTTCTGCACTGAGCCATCGTGGCAGTGCATTAGTACACGGTAACACACACTCGTTCCTGAGGTTTGTAAAGAAAGTTTACCTAAAAAGTACTCGCCATCACTCATATCATTCCAAACCTGTATGATTGAAGACATTTCTGGACACACATGGACTGTCCAAGATCTCTTTAATCAAGGGAAAAGTATAGTTAAAAAAAACAAAACAAAAAAACAAATTGGAACTGATTTGGAACAACATGAGGTTGAGTAAATGATGATTGATGACAGAGTTTTTCTTTTTGGGTGAATGGTTATTTTAAAGTGTCCCCATTTTGCTTTTCCATATATTACCTTTCATGTAGTGTGTAATATAGCTGTTTGTTAATGTAAAATGTCTGTAAAGATCAAAGTGCAGATAAATAAAGTTATCGTCTCCTAAAAAAAGGAACCGATTCTATACTGCCTGAAACGAGTCAATGGTAATTCCTGTCTTACTTTGTACACAAACCCTATGTTGGTTTGTAACACATTTGCATAATGCCAGCCTATGGTCTTCATTGGCTGCCCGAGAACAAAGTCTACTTTGACCCTCAAACGCTGTAGTTGTAGTGTAGTTAAAGGGATACTTCAGGATTTAGCATTAAGCTTTGAATTAGTAGAAAACCTGTAGTATTTTAGAATTACCGTGCTTTCCACCCTCATATCCCCCTGAGACGAGAGATTTATGTATTTTTTGTCTGGCAAAAATCGTCATTTTGCGTCATCGGAGGATTTTTTAGCCAGAGGCTAAAGACTACAGTCAGTAGTAGGGGCTGTCCCGCATGTTCTCAACCCGCCCATAGAGGGTGGGATCTCACTCACAGAATGTACACATAGTGTCAGCCATCTTTTTTTGGAAGCTAAGCTTGCAGACTCTTGTTCTGTGGAGAAAGCTGAGTAATAGGGGTTACCATACTCTTTTTCCCGGACATGTCCGGCCGTTGATGTCCGGGATTCAGCTTTTGCTTTCTGCAGTCGCCATTCATTGTTTACATGCACACCTTTTGTTTCAATCTAACTGAATTCCTTCCGATTGGTGAATCTGAATGTAGTGTTTACATGAACGCTAAACAAGTGATCGGTTGTTAACATTGCTAATAATATTCCCGCTCCTCCGTGAGAGATACGAGACCGGTGCGTCTCACAGGTGTCGCTCATCGGTAATCACGCCACCGGCCTCGCGCCGTTCTCCCGCGGCCCTCACTCGTCCTGCTCGCCACAGTAAACTTAATGAATGGCGACTGTAGAACGCAAAAGCCGAATCCCGGACATTTTGGGCGATCTCGAAACACATTTTCGGGCAGACTCATCACGGAGACTCACTAGTAGCCTAGCCTTGTTGTTTAACTACTGCGCTCTGTTACCGGTAGGCGTGGCCTCCTAGGGCAGCGAAGCAAGTGCATTCTGGGAGTTGTTGTCTTTCATCCACATAAGCCAAAAATACATTTTCTGGCTTTTCTCAGTCTAGAAAGCTCCAAATTCAAAAATAATTTCACATTTCTTCTACATGAATGACCCATTTTAAATACACATTCATCTTTCCAGAGGTGAAGTATCCCTTTAAGGCCTGGAAGAGTTTGTATTGCCGACTCGAGAAGACGCTGTTTTCTGTGCTGCGAAAGCAAATCCACTTTGCAAGCACTTCCAAAGCATGAGGACTTGGACTTGAATTGATACGGTAAAACTGACACCGTTGTTACGGTTCGTATCACTGTGTTTACAAGTGCTAAGGAAGATCCAGAGCTGAAATTCGGATATGGTAATAGGCGTTTTGTTTCCAAACAGTCGACCAATCACACAGGTGGACCAGCTGACCAATCAGAGCAGAGTTGGCTCTCAGAAAGAAGGGGGTTTGATACTTTATTGAACCATTTCAGAAAGTGTGAGGAAAAGAGGTGATGCTGCAATGTATATTATGAGAAAAAAGGGTACATTTAGCATAATAGGGCCACATTAATGATAATTTCTCTGTAAAGCTCTTGTAACTCTGTGGTTGTTTTGTTGTAGGTGGGTTGTGCGGCGATGCACGTCTCTTGTATTTACTCAGGCTGAGGATGAAGTCTTTGTGGCTGATAAGTCTGGGGATGTATATTCATTCTCTGTTCTGGAGCCACAGAAACCAGGAGAGCTGAAGCTGGGACATCTCTCCATGTTACTGGATGTGGTATGTTGTACACAAACAGTAGTTTTAAGGACAGTTCAATTAGAGAAGGGAATATAGAATATTTTCTAATGAAGTGCCAGTTTTTCATTGTGGAACTTAGTGCAGCACCTGAACGAAAATATTAAATATTCACATAATTTGTGATGTTATTTATCTAATTAACTTGTATGGTTAACAGCTTTAAAAAAAAAAGTGAGTTTTTATATTTATTTGCTTTTTCATTTACCTCTAGAAAAAGGAGAAGTATTAAATGGCTGAAATATTTCTTTAATAAAGTGCCAGTTTTTATTTAGGGGAGTTATTTCAGAATCCAAACAAAAAATATAAAAACTCCCCTTTATTTTCACTTAAAGGTGCTCTACGTAACTTTTAGCGGCCTCTAGTGGTGATGTTTCAGATTGCAACCAATTTTTACAAGAGCGCTCGTGCTCAAACTCATAGACAATACCGTCTATTACGCAAATATCTCGGCGAATACTGGACGGATTCGGCGAGCACCGAGCTCGTTGGGACCATCTAGTCGAGCTGAAAAGAACCATATAAGTTCCATAGTTTTTGGTGGTGTTTTCGCGGAGATATTAGCAGAAAACCATCGGGCGCGCTGCAAAATTGCGGACGCCGGTGACGTCACGATCTCAGAAGAAAATCGCTCGTATCTCTGGAACGCAAAGACCCAGAGAGCTCAAATTCGGGGGAGGAGGTCCCAGGGGAACCCTTGCTCGAACACTAGAGTGGCGGGCCTCGGGGATGCCCCCTACCTGATCGCCGTTCGCTGGGACCCCCGATTTCGAGCGGCTATAACTCGGGGAGCCGGGCGAGTTGGACCTCGGGCGTGGGCTCGTTCGAAAGGCCCCGTCCAGCACTACGAACGATTAGAGTCTTGGGAATATTGATCAAAGATTGACTGAGATATAAGCCGAAAAACGTGCGCCTTTAATCGGACGTAACTCCCTGACCGTCTACAATAGACTGAATATAAGGAGAGAGGCTCGGGAGCGCGCATGCACGTCACATCCGTTGGATTTCGCGGTAAATCCGACCCGGAGACTTCACATAGAAATAGGAATACTGGCCTTCAGAGGTAATAGCAAAACCCGACAAGTGGATCATTGTAATGTGTGATTACAACCCCTTCACACACAGGCAATAAAAAAAGTATTCATTTTAGAAGAAAAGTTCCATATAGCACCTTTAATTATGATTTTTTTTGCTAATTAACCAAGTGATTCTCAGCTTTAAAAAAAAGTGATTTTATCCTTTTGCATTTTCTTCTCCAGACTCTCTCTCCAGATGATAAATATATCATAACAGCAGACCGAGATGAGAAGATCAGAGTGAGCTTCCGGCGGTCACCCTACAACATTCAGGCTTTCTGTCTAGGGCACAGAGAGTAAGTGTGGACCGTGGGAAGCAAGTGATAGTACGCCTCATATGTTGTTCGCGCTTGTTCAAACATGTTTGATTTCTCATGCAGATTTGTCAGTGCATTGCTTGTGCCTGCAGGGCATCCTGACTGGCTTCTGTCTGGTTCAGGAGTAGGTGTTTTCCAGTTTACCTTTTCTTTACTGTTCTACTGTAATATTCTGTTGGGAAAGTGATTGTAAGGGTGATAACCATGTCAGTCCTACAGTATTAAGACACTTATGTGTTCACAGGATGGCACAGTGAAGGTTTGGCATTATGAGACTGGCCGGCGGTTACACAGCGTTGACCTGAGGCAACTTGGCCTAGACTCTGAAAACTCAGACACAGAAAAGGTGCAGTCTGTTTGTTTTCAGTCAGCTATTCGTACAGACATCACACTCAAGCTACGCACAATGTGTACTACAATCCCATGGAAATAATCACATTATATATTGACTTAGATATACGGTTTTCAATGGGAGGTATGTGTGTAAAGTCTAGAACTTTGGTAGGATTTTAATTGTAAAAAAAAAAACCCATAATTTACATAATTTTACAAAGCTGGCCTTTTGTTTATTTTTAATATGGAAAATTCACAATATTATAAGGGCAATATTAGAAACCAAGGTGGTGAATTCTACAGGTAAAAGAAAAAATAAAGAAAAAACTGCAAGAATTATTTTAATATGGATGTCTACACACACTGGGTCTCATTCATGAAACATTCGTAAATATACGAGTAAATATGAGAGTGATTTGCGCGTAAAGAGACCTTCCCGAAAACTCTTCTCCTGATTCACAAATACTTCGTAAACGTCAGATGTGATCGTGAAATGTGTGTGTGTGTTAATGAATTCCAATCAGTCGTAAATGGGATGCGCGTGCACGTTCATTCTCAATTACCATAAATCCCGCCCATTAAACCCGACTGACAACTATATATGGGCATCATATTATGACATGAATGCGAATGAAAAAAAAATTTCTCAGATGCAGAAATTGAAGTTTTATTTTAAGAAGTTCATTCAAAACGCCACATTTTATTTTCAAGTGTACATAGTGGCGTATCGGTTCCTAAAAAAAAAAGGAAGCTTGGCAGCATATTAGATGCAGTTAATGGAGTTTCATCTGTTAATCGAACATTCCCAGAAGTGAGAAGAAAATGGTTCGACATTAAGAGAGCAAAAAAACGAATTAGTTCACTTCGGAAAAATAGTATTCAAACTGGAGAAGGACCACCATCCCAGATGCTATTACTGGCTCTCATAATAAGAAAAACCGTATGTAATTACTATATATAATATTTTTTCAAAATGTTGTGCAAATATGTACCCGATTAAGGAGAATTAAAATACAGCCTTAGTTATTAATGAGGAAAACGTTCGGGTGTTAAGCGCACTATTTACGTGTGGCTGGGAGCAGGTGTAGATTTCTTGTGTACCAACTAACATTTGGAAAATACGAACATTTTAATGAACACGAAAATTTACGCCAGAACCACTTTACACACGATTTACACAAAAATTCGTTCTGCTCGTGTTTCATGAATGAGACCCAATGAGTTTGTGACGGATTACAGCAAAATGTAGGATAAGGTTTGAGGGAAAAAAAATATTCAGGACTCATTGCATATTTTGATTCATGATGCAAACTTTTATGACAAAGAATTTTAAACTGTGAAAATGCATAAAAATATATTTTAATTAGTCATTTAATTGATATATTGCATCATATTCATTTATATTTGAAAATATGTAAATTAAATTATCATATTTTAACTACATGAAGACACATTAACGACATAAAGTGTTATAATATTATTTGTTAATGATATGAATTAATGTTTTTATTCATTACATCTACCTTTTTATTGCCATCCCTAAAACCCTTTGAATTAAAATTAAACATTAATGAATGAAATATGTATTAAAACAATCTAACTGAATTAAAATGATAAAAATGTAATGGGGAAAAAAAGTAAACTTTTTTTTTTTTTTTTTTCTTAACAGCTTTTTGTTTTTATTGAAGAACATACAGTTCTTGAAAGTTTTGGAATCACAAAATTAAGTGTGGTCGATTAATTGAATGTCCACCCAGTTTATGTAATTACAAGTTTGAAAACAAGTACCTTCGTCATAAATACTGGAAGAAATATTTTAGATCTATATTATAATATAGGGGGCCTTTTGATTTTTTTTTTTGGACAATTCGAGTTTAACAGGTTTAGTGCCACTAGTATAAAGTGTTTATTTCCATTCAAGTCCAGGTGTGTTTATTTTGTAATTGTCACTGATCTCTTTTAAAGAGAGCTAATGTCACTGCGACTATGATATATATATCTATATATCTTTGTGTCTTCAGAGGTTTGCCGTCAGCAGGATCCTCAGCTCACCAGATGGGCGACACGTAGCTGTCCAGTGCGAGAGGTGCGTTTCATTTAATCAGATCTCTGCAGGGATCATCCTTCTAACTGGATTCTGGGAGAGTCTCAATGACAACAATAGTATTCCTTTGTAAATATAGAAACGCACAAGTCAGGGGTTAACAAGGGTTTTATCATTTCCGTCTGTGTAGATTTCCCTCAGTTCAGCTCTTCATGGTGGATTCTGGGACGGAGGGCAGCCTGAACCCTGCCGAGACTCTCGCTCTTCCTCTTGCCCCCTGGGACGTGACCTTTGATTCACAAAGCCAACTGTGGGTCTTACTGGAGAGTGAAGACTTGAATGTGCTGCTGTATCGATACGCAGAGCAGAACTGGAAGGTCCATACATGCTCTTCTGTGACTGTCTTTCCATGTACTGAAGTTAACTCTTCCCTTACTAACTGCTTGTGCTTGTTTATAGCTGTGTGACTCAGAGACGCCTGAATTGAGGAGGGTCACTGAAGCTTTACAGACTCAGTGGAATGTCTTTCAAGGTAGGAATCGGTATATAAAAGTCATTCTTGTATTTACTTCATAAAAATCAGTAAAGATTTCACAGCAAAAAGAAACCTGTATTATGACCTAAAGGTGGACATTTGTACAAAAAAGGCCTAAAAAGTATAAACTATCAATCAGAAGGCATGTAGTAGATTGTATACAACAGGGTTTTCAGCGAAGTTTTGATCATGTTTATAATTTAGAGGCCTTCGTAGTTCATTAGTCAAATAGGATACAGTAGGCTTCATAGGGGTAATGTATATTTTCCCTCGTCCTCTCTTCACAGGTTCTGTGGGACTGGAGAGTCAGTTTAAGCACCTGTATAAGGTGAACTTCGACAACATGGCGTCATATTTGCAAAAGAAGCAGGAAAGGCTGGAACAGGAGACTAAGAAGAGAGCAACAGCAAACGGCTCTAAACCCAATAAAAGAAGTAAAACCGAGAGCGACGCTGTGCCTCAAAACACCAGCTGAGAGAACGGCTTTTTTAATTTCTGCATTATGTGATATAAACAGTTAATTCACAATGACTGATTTTTTTTATTATTCATTCAGCAAAGCCTTTCAGTTTAAAGAAAGTTTCTGTGTTATGCTTTGGCCACTAGAGTGCACTATACCTTCAGTCAGGCTCGTCACACGGGTCCTGGTACCATTTCATCGGAGGACGGCAATGAACATAACACTGTTATAACACAATTCTGTTAAAAATTTGATTTGTGGCTTCAGTTTTTTTTAAAGTTAGACTTTTATTTTTTGAGTAAAAGTGACTAAAAATCTGTACATCCTGTATAATGTTTATACTTTTACAAAACCAAATAAAAACACAAATATTTCATAGCTGAGCTGTACACGATTCAATTCCCTGAAAGATGCTTTGGATTTTCTGAGCAGATGGCCAAGTTTTCACTCATGTCCCTCATGCCTCTTGAGGAAGATTCCAACTGAAACAAACACAAGGTAGGTTTTGATGTAAAGATAACACAAATAATAACGGCAGCACCTTATTTTACAGCCCTGTTCTGTATGTACATACTATGTACTTATAGCAATTGCAATAACTGGGTAATGACTAGATTCTGAACCTAAACCTAACTTTAACCCATGTAGTTACCGTATATTACCAGTACTTTCTTGGGTAACTACACTGTAAGTACACGTACTGTAAAATAAAGTGTAACCATAATAACTATGATACATTTAAGTAGCATATAGTACATTTTGACATTGACCTTCCTCATTTCTTTTTTCCTCCAAATGTTAAAGTTTCACTTTTCTTTTTCTGCACCTATTGAAAAAAAAGATGAAAATATGTAAATAGCTAATGCCAGTTTAAAACACACACACACACACACAATCATGTCCACTCTGCTGACCTCATTCATGGCATCATCGATCTGTTTAAGCTCCTCGTATCTGTCCCGGGACTCTCGTAAGGGCTGTACCATTACCTCCTCAATCTGAGGAAACAACTGGAACACAGAGGACAAGCAATATCACAACTAAGTATCGGGATGCTTGATCTATACCATATAATAATTTATTTTTGGGTCCCTAACCAATTCACCTTCATCACTGTCTCAAACATGGGGATCAGGACAAACTTGATGAAGCCGATCTGAGCAGTGGGCTTGGTCACTTTTTCTCTGTCCATGAAAGGAGCGACAGGTAAACCCTCTGCCTTCTCTCGATCACTCTGTTTGAGAGAGAACAACACAATTCTGATGAAGAAACAAATGTCTTAGATAGATAATTCAGAATGTTAGGGTTTGTATGATTTATTAACATGTTTTTGAAAGAAGTCACTTATGTTTACCAAAGCTTTGGGGGTTTTTTTTGTGTGTTTTTTTATCCAAAAAATCCAGTGAAAATTATCATTTATATGAAATATTTCCATTTTAATATATTTTAAAATGTAATTTCTTCCTGTAATGGCAAAGCTGAATTTTCAGCACCATAGAATCTGACATTCAGGGTTCTGGAAATAAAAGCTCCGTTCATCTTCTTCACAAGGACATTGATTAAATTTGAATGATAACTTACAAACCTTAAAAGACAGCCCTATTGTGAGCTACGAGGTAGTTAATCATTTAAAAAAAAAAAAAATTATGTGTTTAACAGTGGAATTCCAGCTGAAAAACTACATTACCCATGATGCTGTAAAAAAATGTTTAACCCAAGCAACGCTCCAAGATAGCTCTTTAGTTGGTGGAACTAAAGAGCTATATTAGAAGAGTTTTTTCGACTGTCTGGTGTAAAAAATAACAATTCCCATGAAGCGAATGATGTAATTGAGTTTATCTCCCTATGCTTTCAAAATACTGAAATGAGTGCCTTTACATGCACGTTCTTAACCCGATTATGCTTAATAAGCCGCGATCATCTAAACTCGTTAACCCTTTGTCTTTTATCGGAATGAGGTCATAAACGGCTCAAGTATTTAACCGATCGTCACAACTCGATTTTTGCCCCTTACGCCGATTTCACCCAGCATGCAAACGCATTAACCTGCTTTCTGTCGGCTTATTGAAGATGGCATGTGTTATGTGAAGGAAACATGTCCTTACTGTGACGATATCATCATATAGAGACGGTGTCTGTTCCCCGAATTAGGAAATACAAAAAACTCCCAAACCCATTTAAGGGTAAAAATTTAATTGATGTTCAACAAATAAAAAACAGATATAATACAAATGAACAAATGATAAAGCTCGGGTTGCTGAATATTCGATCCCATACTTCAAAAGCACTTATTGTTAATGATATGATCACAGATTATAACCTAGATGTGCTGTGTTTGACAGAAACCTGGCTAAAACCAGACGATTACATTAATTTCCACCCCCCAAGATTGCTCGGTCAAACCTTCGTCGTCGGTTAGGAACCTTGGGAGTGCTCTTTGATGCCAATCTTTCATTTGAAAGTCACGTTTCTAGTATCTGTAAAACCGTATTCTTCCATCTTAAAAATATATCTAAATTACGTCATATGCTCTCAATGACAAATGCGGAACAATTAGTTCATGCATTTATGACATCAAGGCTAGATTATTGTAATGCTCTTATGGGTGGTTGCCCTGCATGCTTAATAAACAAACTACAGCTGGTCCAAAACGCAGCAGCTCGAGTTCTTACCAGAACCAGGAATTATGACCATATTAGCCCGGTTCTGTCAACACTGCATTGGCTCCCTATTAAACAAAATATAAATTTTAAAATATTGCTGATTACTTAGAAAGCACTAAATGGTTTAGCTCCGCAGTACTTGAGCGAGCTCTTAACGCATTATAGTCCGTCACGTCTATTGCGATCTCAAAATTCCGGCTAGTTGATAATACCTAGAATATCAAAATCAACTGCTGGCGGTAGATCCTTTTCCTATTCAGCACCAAAACTCTGGAACAGAGTTATAATTTTATAATTTAATGTTAGGCGGCAGAGATTAGGTCAGCCTGGAACCGGGAACACTCCCCATAAATCCTGGTGATTAGTCTCTCTGTTTATCCCGAGGTTTACCGCAGTCCGCCGGATCCAGGCCGTATCCAGATCTGATGAAGGACCTACGCCTGGACACGACACGACAACACAGTACTAAAGTGTCAACTAGTCTCTCCCCTGTGAAGGCCTCCTTCTCCTGCCCTTTACCTCTACAGATAAAACGTTGTCAAAATAGTTCACATGGCTACTCGGAAGCGATAAATAATTCTGTATTATAAATTTTTAAGGCCAGACAAGTAAATTGTTTAGGTCAATTTGTAAAGAAAAACTACACGCGTTTGCACATATATTCAAACGGCCATACCTATAGACTAAACACGTAATACGCATGTGCACGCCGTCAGCGTTTTCACAGGTTTGCGTTTTTAAAGATTGCGCAGAGATACAATTTTTTTTTAAATATATTTTCTTCAAGGCTTGCACCTTGAAACCTATTTCAAGTAGGGCTGTCAGTTAAACGCGTTATTAATGGCGTTAACGCAAACCCATTTTAACGGCGTTCATTTTTTTATCGCGCGATTAATGCTCTTTTTGGCCTAGCAAACTTTGTAGTTTTTTTTCACATGCTTTTGCAACAGGACGCGGTGCTGCGCTATGAAACCCATTCATTTAAATGGCTTGAGCCACGCGAGGACGTTTTGTTGCTTCGTCGACCAAAGCGCAAGCGGATCTAGCTAGACCGGAAACAAAACAACAGGCACGCCGCACACACTCGTTTGGGCTTGCGAGGCGGCCAAATAGTAGGTTAATGTTACGTTTTGAGTGGATGACGAGCGCGAGACGCCGAAATGGATGCCAATAAGATTCTGAATTGAAAGTTTACTTTTAAAAAGTTGCCAAATGGTCCCATTGACAAGACCAAAGTGATCTGTGTGTTTTGTCGTTGTGAACTGAGCTATCATCGCAGCACGTCCAGCCTGAAATACCACTTGATGGCCAAGCACACACACACACAGCTGATGCGAATTCTCCGCCCCCTCATCAATATCAGGACCTCGTCAGTATTTCTTTCACCCTTTTATTGGATGGACAGTGTTACATTGTGTGAGAGATTATTTGCTCCAAGTGAGAACGTTAGTGTGAAATTGAACACAGTATATGCCAATGTTGTTTTCAATAAAAAACATTTGCACAAAGCAAGCCGATCCACTTTTCCATGTTGATAAGAGCATTAAAATGAGAAAAAAATAATGGGACAAAAAAGATAAAAATGTGCGATTAATTGCGATTAATCGCGAGCTGACTATGACATTAATGCGATTAATCGCGATTAAATATTTTAATCGTTTGACAGCACTAATTTCAAGGTTTGCATTCTCGAGCCATCAGGCACTGTTGTTGTGCGGATGAGCGGGCCGGAGCGCGTTAAGGGTTTTCTGTTAGAATGGTGTCGTGTAAGCGGCCCCTAAGTTAATAACTAATGATCTTTGCAATGGAAGTGAAACGATCAAAACTAACTTTAGCTGGACAATAACTTTATTCTAGAGCTGCTGTAAAGCCAAAACAATCTATGTTACTTTAATTTCCTATTATCACTGTAAAGCTGCTTTGAAACAGTCCATATTGTTAAAAGCGCTATATAAATGAAGGTGACTTGACTTGACTGTGGATTTAAGCACATCCAGACAGAGCTAGCATTTTGCAGTAAGGCAGGAGGAAATATATCACAAACTCATACTCTTTCATGACCCACATTTTTTTTATAATTTAACGCTGTCTCTCGTCTTGTGATGCTTTGCAGACTCTGCTGAGCGTTAAGGTGTTTTTAAGGAGGCGTGGCTTTGGAGATTCTCTGAAGGGAGGGTGGGATCTCATGCTTTCAAATCTATCTGGCTATTGCTAGCCTCTCTGAAAATTGCCTACACTACCTATAAGTACAAAGTCTTGTACCTTTGTCTTTTTGTCCAATTTAAAAAATGTTTTTGCTTCAAATCAAAGTTTGTAGTGTTATGATTCTCCTCGTAGCTGATTGCCTTGGTTCATTGCTTATAACTGTTTATTAAATTCTATTTTAAAATCTCTACAGGAAAAATGTATGAAAAAAATATTTCCGGATCCAGCGCCGATAAAAAAGGGGGGGGATTTGTTTTATTCTATTCCATTACTCCAGTCTTCAGTGTCACATGATCCTTCATTCATTCTAATATGCTGATTTGCTGCTAGAGAAATATTTTTCATTATCAATGAAAACATTTGTTTTTGTTGCTTAATATTTTTGTGAAATCGTGATTTTTCGGGACTCTTATAAATATAAAGTTCAAAAGAATGTATAAAGCATTTATATGAAACAAAAATCTTTAGGCCGAGTGTCCATCAAAGCGTTTTTTTTTCCTAAGGCCGGTGTATTTAAAAAAATATTTTCAATAGGAGCGCCGCATTTTAAAAACGGCAGCAACGTAACGAGTTGCTGAGCGTCTATTTCATGCTGAGCGTTAGTGTTTTTTTTCCGGATGCCAAGAGTTGAAAAATGTTCAACTTTGTGTAAAACACAACCCTCATCACTGTCAGTTTTTAACCAGCCGTCCAATCACAGTGGAGTAGGGACGTGACTAATACCCCACCGACCAACCGCCAAATCCTGCTTGTACAACGTCAACAGACGACAAGCACAACAACAGAACAAAATCTTTTAAAACGAGCCAGAGCGAATACTTTACATCTTATCGACAGTTTCATATTCAGAAACAAACTGCGAAGTCGGACACACGCCTATCTTTCAAACAATTTAATACATCCTTGCTGAATAAAAGTATTTATTTATTGCAACAAAAAAAAAATCAAGTAATAAGAAAATAAAGATTTTTAGGTCACACTTTATACTAGGTGTCTTTTACTACTATTACGTAAAAAATGGATTTGATAATGTATTTATTGTGTTAATGTTGTATTGCAAAACACTTTTGCTGCTATTCAGTTGGGTTACGTGTAAAGTTAGGGACCGGTTTGGTGGTATGGGTTTGGTTTAAGGGTGGTTTAAGGGTGGGTTAAGGTGTAAGGGAAGGGTTAACAGTGTAATTATAGATAACAGAATATAAGTTTAAATATAAGTACAATGTAAAAACATTTATGTACAGTATGTACACAATAAGTGCTTTGTATCAAAGGATTAATTTAAATGTTATTACATAGTTAAAGACACTTAATATAAAGTGGGTCACACAACATACTGATTTAAAGTAAATGTTTTATTATTATTGATTTATTGTAGCTTATTGTAATGCTAGCTTATCTACCTGCATGAAGTACTCCTCCAGCAAACAGTCCACCCATGGCTCAGCGACTTCCATTGGCCGGACCTCATTAGAGATATCACAGCACTTGATCAGGACCATCTTTAGCTGTCACAGAGAGATTAATAAGCTCATCACAGCACTTTTAGTAGGTGAATTTTGATACTCTAAAAGAAAGCTCACACAAGTAACATGCTCCTCATTAGTGAAGTCAAAGTTATCCACTTTCTGTTTGAAAGAGTCCAGAATCTCTCCATGTCGGGCCATGTCCGTGGCCAGTATCAGGGTGATGGTTCCCTGTCAGAGACGAAATAACACACAGAGTCATTATACATTGCTCAAAGACTAATGTATTAACATGTGTGTGTGCTGAAAGCCCCAAGGCACACCTGACGAATCTGTTTGAAGGCTTCAGGATCAAAGTTGGCAAAGATGTTGCAGTCTGGCTGAGAGAATATTTGGAAGGCCACGGCGCAGTGATGGTTCTCCAGAGGAGAGATGTCATTGTACCTCACGGCCAGCTCTGTGCGCGCGTTAATCTGATACCTGGAAAAGAGAGAGGATAGTGTGTACAGAGTCCAAAAACACTCGACAGGTGCCTAATGCGAACACAAATTATGCTTGCATTTGGTGTCCAAGTGGCAACACATATGTGGAAAATGTGGAACACAATGACTTATATCTTAAAGGGACAGTTCACCCTAAAATAAACATGTTGTATATTCCACCACTCAGTCCGAAATCATGTACTGTCTGAGTAGGTACTATATTTGAATTTACTTCATGACCGTTAAAAAAGTACGCTCTGTATAGTATGAATGAAATCTGGATGTACTTCATCCGCCATGTTGTTACTGTCACATGACCTACAGCATCAGTTGCGTTACTTCACTGCCATTTATAAATGCCCTCCTGTGGCCTCATGGGATAGAGGAAACTTCAGAATCTCGGCGGAAGTAGTAGGTCATCTGAGGACTTTTCACCTACTGTTTTTCGCCTACTATGTATTCAGACATACTACTCTTTTGGCGTAATATTTTTCGAAGAGATTCTGGACTCTTTCAAACAGAAAGTGGATAATTTTGACTTAACTAATGAGGAGCATGTTACTTGTGTGAGCTTTCTTAACCCATTTTACAGTATGTTGCACTTTTTTATTAATAGTAATAGTAGTTTAATTAATAATTTAATTGATAATACAGTTTCATGAACATGCACGTCGAGCACAGTATACCCCCAGAACACTTAAAATATATGACACGTGTCGCATGGGACCATTCGACATCTTGCATCTTTTTAAAAAGCTTGATGCTGGCATTTTGAAAGCTATTCACTGCCATTATATGGATGAGAGCGAGCACATTTTTTAAAATTCTTCTTTTGTCGTCTGAAAAAGTGCAAAATAATGTTTAGGCACACAAATATATATGAAACGATTATGATTTTTTTTATGTTTTTAAAAGAAGTCTCTTATGCTCATCAAGGCAAGGCTGCATTTATTTGATAAAAAATATGGTAAACCAGTAATATTGTGAAAAATTATTAAATGGCAAAACATCAACTATAATGTAGTGGAATATTACCAATCTATACACTACCATTCGATTTTCCCCCCAAATATGCTGACATACTGCTCAAGAAACATTTCTTATTATTATCAATGTTGAAAACAGCTTTATACTGCTTAATATTTTTGTGGAAACCGATATGGTTTGTGATACATCTTTTTTCAGGATTCTTTGATGAATAGAAAGTTCAAAAGAACAGCATTTATTTGAAATAGAACTCTTTTGTAACATAATAAATGTCTTTACTGTCACTTTTGATAAATTTAATGCATCCTTGCTGAAGAAAAGCATTAATTTTCATGGCTGGTAAACATGTTTTATGACGGGTAATAAATGACAATGTTAATAAATGATTGAGGCTCTTACATGTTGTTGTACCCAGGATGATCCAGGTCGTGACACACAGCAGCTGTCATCAAAATAAGAATATCTACTTGTGTGAACTTTTCCTGCAAAACACAGAACAACAAGACCGGCAGTGATCTGCACATGCATCCCAGCTCTCCTACACTGCTAAACTAAAGCAAGTAATTTGCCCTCTAATAGCTCAGCCTGTAATTGCTCGGATAATTAATCCAATGGCCTCTTAATACACATCCATGGCAACAGCAGCACAGAGAGAAGAGTGAAAGCATCTTCATAGCAGCAGAATTGCTTTTACACCCCCATACATCACTCATTTATCCTTTCTCTATTTTCTCTTTCATTCACCTCCCACTTCTTTTTAATCTACCTCTGCTGCTCGAACTTTCCTGAGCAAAAGAAACAGGTGGCTGCGGAGCATAAAAGATGTCTTCGACACATAATTAAACAATTACTACAAAAATATATATTATAAGACATAATGTAAACTATACCTGTATGTTGCAGAGGTAGATCATGCTGTACATCATCTGAGCGACGCAGAAGCAGTGGCGGAAATTATGAAAAGGATTGTTCCTGTAATTGTCATGGATGCAAAGCTGAAAATGGAAAGAGACAACTTTATTTTATTTTATATTTTCATTATTACACATTCCCCCAAATTTTTTATTTTCTGCAAAGCTGCTTTGAAACAATGTGTATTGTTGAAAGCGCTAATTTTAACGTTTAATTATAATAAAATCACCATAAGTTCTTTTTGACTTGGCCAGTAAGCAACCATCTGTCAACCACCCAAAACACCCTTGAAACCATCAAGCAACTACCCACAACTCACATTTTCTTCAGAAAAAGTCTAATAAAATAGTTCTCTAAATAAAAATATACGATCGATTTTATTTTATTACACATTATCCAAAGAAGATATAATTATAATTTTATGTAAAGCTGCTTTGAAACAATGCGTATTGTGAAAAGCACTATATAAATACATTTGACTTAAACTGACTTAATTGTATTACACAAATATATTTTATGGCTGGAGGCCTTTAACATGTATGTTCTGTTTTGGTTTAGTTTCATTGTGTTTTGGTTCAGTTTCTACGCACCTGTTTCTATTCAGTTGATTACTCTCCCTTCTATTTAAGCTCTCAGTTTCCTTTGTTTCATTGTCCGGTATTGTTTATGTTAAGCGTGGTTATTTCCTGAGCTTCTTCTCTGTGATTCTCCTACATGTTCCTAGTGGAATGTACTGTTATTTTTTATCCTTGTGCGCTTACTATAGCCTACACAGCGCCTGACAAAGCTGATCGGCAAAAAAAAAATTGCCAAATTTTCTTTTATATACATATATACATATATATACAGTATATATATCTTTTTTTTTTTTTTTTTTTACTTGGGTCAATGACCTACAAAACACATTTTCTTTGGAAAAAGTCAAAATAAAAAGTTCTCCAAAAAAATACATAAATAAACAATAAATTAATAATAATAATATTTCAGAGTATAGTTGTCTTACCAGCCATCTTTTCAGCGTGATGGGGTTAATATTAAAGTCCTTTACCAGCCCGAGGTCATGGTACATATGCTCCAGACAACTCAGCATCTTAAAGCACAAAACACTGATGATAGCATTTTCAGCAGTACAAAAAATGTGGCTATCACAGGTTTGGCATGCCAGTCATTTTGCCCATGGCGTCATTCATTAGAATTTTTATATTCTGCATCTTTCTTTTGGCCGATCCTCCTCACCTCGTTAGGTTCCCATTGCCACACATCGAAGACTGGCTGCCTCAAAGCTTCTACTGTCCCCTGTGAGAGGTGGTACTACACAAGCCCCACGAAAACAAGCAACAGGAAACAAGGGGAGAGAAAAGAGGAGAAAGACAAAACAGTGGCATGTTAGGCTCTTACCTCGTTGGACTCCCACAGCCAGACGTCGAAGGTGGGTTTTCTGAGGGCATCTATGGTTTGCTGGGAGAGCATGTACTGCAGGCGACAGAGCTCCCAGTTAACCCCCGATAACCAACGCCTGGCTGTGGCCTTTGCGTACATTACATTTACATCATACTCGTTTACCTCAAAATAAGACTTCTTTATGTAAATTCTGTCATATTTACTCACTGTCATGTTGTTGTTTTTTATGAAATCTCCACACAGCTCTTTACCATATCCTAGGGAGTCCCGCACATGTGCATACATTTAAAAAAAAGTATATTGTGGCCATGAATTAACAATTCGGTCCCACGATTTACTAATACGTCAGCACTTTGTACTAATTCGTTCTCTCATTTTACTAAATCGGCGCACGATATAATAATTTGTTCCCTCGTTTTACTAAATAGTACGCACGATAAAATTCGTTCCCTCGTTTTTACTAAATTGTGCACTCAATAAATCGTTCCCTCGTTTTAATAAATCGTGCGCATAATATAATTCCGTCCCTCGTTTTACTAAGTTGTGCTTATGATATAATAATTTGGTAATTCGTTTTACTAAATCGTGCCAACAATCTAATAATTTGTTCCCGTTTTACTACGTCGTGCGTACGATAAAATAAGTAGTTCCCTCGTTTTACTAAATCGTGCGCACGATATAATAACTTGTTTCCTTGTTTTACTAAATTGTGCTTGTGTTTTGATTTAACTAAAACAAGGGAACAAATTATTGTAAAGTTGCCATGATTTAGTAAACTTAGGGAATTCATTATTATTTTGTGCGCATGATTTAGTAAAAGGAGGGAACGAATTATATCGTGCGCACGACATAATAATGAATTCCCTAAGTTTACTAAATCAATAATTTGTTCCCTTGTTTTAGTTAAATCAAAACTAGGGAACGAATTGGTACAACATGGCCCCAATTTACGAAATCAAGAGCACAAATTATTATATCGTGCGCACAATTTAGTAAAACGAGAGAACAATTTTTTCATTCGTGGCCACGGTATATATATTTTTACCTGCATGTCATGTGTAGGGCTCCGTAATATTTAAAAAAAATAATGAGATAAAAAAAAATTTATGGTAATGCTGGTTGAGATTTCAATCATGAATACTTTTACAGATCTTTTATAGGTTTTTTTGTTTGTTTGTTTATCAAGCCTACCAGGCATAGTCACTATGAAAAAAGATGTGGAAATTGTTGTACAATTTTAAAACATATTTCTTTTCATATTTTCAAAAAAATATATACACTACCATTCAAAAATGTGGGTTCAGTAAAATGTATTTGCTTTCTGAAAGAAATTAATACTTTTATTCAGCAAGGGTGCATTAAATGAATTGACAGTAAAGCCAAGCATAACCGACACCAAACTTTTGAACATTTATATATATATATATATAATATATATATATATATAATATATATAATATTTTATTTTATTTCTTTTTTTGTTTTAAATCTTTTTTTCGTCAACCATTTAAACCTTTCTTACCTTAAATGGTGCTGTGTATGCTGACTTGTATCAAATTATTTAAGCATAATAAGTATACAAAATAATGAAAGAAAACGTTACAAACACTTGCTCACATCTGCCATTTACATACCTTTGGGTATGAAGGCACATCTCTGCGAGGAGTTAACTTCTTGTTGTCATCTAGGAAACTGCTGTAAAGTTAAAAAAGTAGACGGGGGCTCATTTGCTTTAGACCTGAATATGCTGTGTTTTTTCACTTTTAACAACCATGTCAACATATCTCAAAGAGAGTATCTTGAGAACATACAGGTATCTTTGATTCATCTAGAATCTGATCATTCACTAATAAGAGAGCATGTGAGAGCTATGTCAGCTCATTTAGACTCAAAAGGGAATAGACCTGACCTTATCTGTAACAAGAGCTGACTAAGACAACTGGGCTGCTTCTTAATTCTCCTCTCATTAAAGTTAGCAGTACGGACAGTGCTATGAATAGCCTGCTATAGATATACACTTTAGGATCCTTTTAAAAGGAACATTTAATATTGAAATAATATAATTGTACATTTTAAGACACTTAATTGCATATTAATTGCAATTAAACTAAAATGTATTCTGGTTTAAATTTATATTAAATGTATTTAGCTAAACTTTGACCCACTTAAGTAATTTCTGTGGAAATTTGTGTCATGTATTTAAATATATTTGTAATGATGAAGTTGCAATTTAGTACATTTAAAGTATGTTTGATGCACTTTAATGCAATACTAAACACATTACAGTTAAAATTATAATCAAGTGCTTTACATGTGCTGTATGTTAATCAACACTGTACTGTACTTTAATCTTTAGAGCACAACACAAGATAATCAAAACATGGTTTAAAATATATTTTAAAGTAAAACTTGACATTATTACAAAGTGCACTTGTTAAATGTGTTAAGAAAAAGTCGTGAAAGTGTACTCTTTAAGTAGAGTTTTTTTTTTAAATATACGTTTAAGATTTGAAATACACTACAAGTGCACATTCAATTCAATTTAGATACCTTCTTTTTTAGTGCTAGGCCAATTAATTTGGTCCACTTCAACATAAAATCAAAACTGACTATTTTCTTAAAGAGGTCCTATTATGCCCTTTTACAAAGTCTTGATTTTGTTTTTGGGGTATACTAGAATATGTTTGATTGTTCAAAAACAATGCTGATTTCGAATATGAAATGTTGTGATTGGTTAGCTGGCCCAGTGTGTTGTGATTGGCAGAGCTTAGCGCGTGTTCGGGAAATGTCACGCCCCTCCATAACTGTGAGTTCTTCTCTAGTGTCAATAAGGTTATTTTAAACCAATTCAGACCCTGACAATGTTAATGAACAAGAGGATCGTTCAGAACGGATTTCATGCACAGACTTTGCAAGCACGGATTTCACAGGATGTTTCAGAGTGGTGTGTTTTTTGTAATTTTCTTATACAATATAGACAAGATGTTCTCTACCATTTAAACGTGATATTTGTCATAAAACTATAGGTAATACAAACAGTAATCGATCACAAAACCATGGTTAATTTTCCTAAGAAGCGGTGAACCATCTTACAAAAGCAAGACCCAATAGCAACAGAAAACAAGCTGTTCTCCATAAAATGTGCAGATAAAGATAAATGTTGAAATTATAATGTTCAGCAACAGTGTTTAAAATAAATTAACCACTCTAAGTTTGTCAGCCTTAGGAAGGTCAAACAAATGAGTTTTGGAAACATGGAAAAAACAGTGTCTCCATGACATAGTGACAACACTGTCTTCTCTAATGCAGCTCAACCAGCACCTTTTTGCAAATTCCGGACACGGATTATTTTTATGAGGAACATTATGACTTCATAAGATCCGGAAAAATCGCGTTGTAATCCATACGAGCAGTTCGTTGTAGTTCTTGGAAAATGGATTCTGTTACATAAAATATCTCCCTTAGGAGTGGACTTTGAGCTTTGTAAACTTGCAGATCTTTTTAACGCTCAAACAGCAACATTACACACTTTACAAGAGTAATAGGGCCCCTTTAATGCATGTTCCTGGTCTTATTGTGCACCATTCATGGGGGAAATGATTTCATGTTCGGCTGACATCACCAAGTAACTCCTACTTTTCACCTCCACCCTTCCAACCACCTGATTTCATGTAACATCACAATCAAATCAATTCCTGAAGTATAAAGTCCAGTCTCAACCTACATTTTTTCTTATGAAATATATCGCTTTACTTCCCGTTGTGGTAATAGTGTTCCAATATCTCCGGAATAAGCAGTAAGGTCACTGACCTGTTGTTCCTGGAGGCCATCTCCTCCCGCAGCTTCTTGATGTCACTGCGACATTTCTCGATCTCCACCACCTTCATCCCCTCCACTGAACAGACAGAGGAAAATGACGGAAACAGAATACATAATGCATAGGATTATGACACATGAATGATAGATTTACATATTTAAAGTGAGCCAAACAGACATAAATATGGAAATAAGCTAGAGAACATGTTCATGGTTTTCCTACACAAACACAGACTGTTGAGCCATAAAAAGGACATCTGACACCTGTCAATGTCTGGCACGCTTCCCTCCATTGTCCGAAATAATGCTGCTGGTCTAAAGTACGAGCAAATCACCTCTGACAGCTAGACCATATTTGGACAGACCACCTATTTGACAGCTGTTTTAATTTACTCCTCACAGCCTTGGTTTGAGAATGAGCATATGTCACACAACATGTCCACGTTGGCTTCTGTCTAATTTGGTTGCTTCTACCAAATAACAGATGAATTTGCAGCAAAAGTACTATATAGTTTGATTAGATGCAAGACCTCTGGACTCACATTGTATAATTTAATTAGTGTAATCATACACATCATATAATATCTGGACTTCCTGCTACTATTCTGTTTATAGACAGCGCACAGTAATAAATCACCTTAAATTACATGAGGCTGGTGAAGCGTTCAAACTGATGAAGAGGTCAGGGTCCATCGCCTTGGTGACTCATTACATCATGGCTGTATTTGGATTTCTATGGACACACAGCTGTGCTGCAGTGGAATGAATCCTAGTCTCTGGTGATGTTACATCGAGCATTATTTCCAACTGAAGCAATAGGTGCCTTCTGAATAAGGGGTAGGAAATGTGAATATTTTAGCTTATTATGTTGAAGTGGATGTTGTTAAATGTATTGTGATTCTATGGCTAGGCCAAAGACCAACTTTCAGCCAAGGCTGGACAATAAGGTACAACTAACAACTAACTAACTAAAACAACTAGTGTGCAAAGACTGTCACAGTCAAATATTGCCATTAAACTGACCCTAACGCTTTAGTTCTGAATCATTGTTCAACAGATTCCACAAATACAGTGTTGAGGGATGACGTATTTTTATAGGCCAAAACCCAGAAACAAGTTAGCATTTTTTACACTTCCAGTTCCATTGTCTTGAAGTCAATGGGGTTTTTGAACGAGTTTTTGGTTAAATGCCTGAAATAAGGTCTGTGCTGAACACAAGCTCAAGATATTTTCACGTTTTCAAAGCTTTTACTTACCTTGAAAATTCTAACAAGTGGTTAAATGGCACTACAAGGTTGTTGAGGACATTAAACGTCATCAGTCGAACAAATAAACTCATCTACTCTTTCAGTTTGTTGTGTTTATAATCGCGGTCTTGCAAACTATTATAACTCGAACTTTAAGGGAAAATGTTTTTAAGACTGAAAGAGTCGGAAGCTTAGTAATAATGACGCTGAAGTAATTCGACCACGGTGTGGTCGTTTAAAGCCTACATTTAGCTTTTGACTTCCGATTACATTTGATGATTTGACAGCCAATTACATTTATGCTTCAAAATTCATACAAGTTGTGTTATAGCAACACTAATATCATTGGTTCAATTCCCAAGGAAAGCAAGAACTGATATAACATATACTTTGAATGCAATGCAAGTCACTTTGGATCTGTCAAATGTAAATGTTGTAATATCTTCTATCCCAGCATAACTTACAGAGACAGCTGTAAGAAAGTAATTTGAGGAAATGTTAACAGTGCATTATTGAAACAGCGCCGTTTGATTTATCATTCCATTCAGCCCAACACAGCAACATTGGCTAAACCAATGGTGTGAGTTTGTAGCCATTTTACTAACCAATGGTAGTGTTTTAAAACAATCAGCATTGTTGCAATTTAGTTTAGGGATGCTAGTAGCAAACTAGCTCCTTCACTTTTAAAAATCTGATAGCGAAGAAAGGAAAATTAGGGGAAAATAGCTCCACTTCTTTACTTCCTGTACAGAATTGCATGGAGACATGCAAATGTTTAAACAAATGTGAACTCGTGACAGGGAGTATGTTTGCTTATGTGCTACTGGACATTACTGCCGCTTGTTCTTAGGAAATAATAACATTAAAAAGTATGCATTAAATTGATCAAAAATGACAGTGAAGACATTTATAATGTTACAAAAGATTTCTATTCCAAATAAATGCTGTTCTTTTGGATTTTCTATTTATCAGAGAATTCTGTACACAAATATCACAGTTTCCACAAAAATATTAAGCAGCACAACTGTTTTCAACATTGATAATAATCAGAAATGTTTCTTGAGCATCAAATCATCATATTAGAATGATTTCTGAAGGATCATGTGACACTGAAGACTGGAGTAATGATGTTGAAAATTCAGCTTTGCATCACAGGAATAAATTACATTTGAAAATAGAAATAGAAAACAGTTATTTTAAATTGTAATAATATTACACAATATTGTGGTTTTTACTGTATTTTTGATCAAATGAATGCAGCCTTGAGCAGAAGAGACTAACATTTTAAAAATCTTACCGACCCCAAACTTTTGAATGGTAGTATATATTAATATGGATGTCATCATAAAAACAAATCAAGTAATTACAAAAATATATATTTTCATGAGAATAAGCATCCTTGCACCTTAGTGTGCTTATATGAACAGAGGGAGCAAAGAAACAATTATCTGAATATCAAACTATGACCTGTATGTTAATTCACAGGCTCTGTTGATAGTCTGATACATGTGACACTTCAGCTGGGTACAGAGCCTTCTAAAATATACAGTGTGAAAGGCTAATGAATAACTTTCCTTTACAAATACAGTCGAAAAGACTAGAAGTGCCTTATACATGTGAGTGATATGCGAGTGAACAAAAATATCAAATTAAATCTACACCAAATAATGTAAAGTAATAAATATTATCCACAGAATCTTATCAAAGTGGCTGAATAGAACTAAGCAGATGAGTGGGCTGGAAACCTGAGAGAAATGGGTAAATAAACTATGAGCTGGAGAGATCCCATAATATCCATACAGCGCTATCACAATTATTAGCCTTCATCAAGGCACTTAACCCCAGGTCACTCACTTTGGATGAAAAGAGTTTGCCAAATGACGCAACAAAGTGAGTGTAGTGTAGTGTAATGAACACTTCAGATGAGCTAGAGGTACAAAACACATCAACAGGAAGTCCAAGAGGTGGATCACATGAAACATATAAAAAACATGTCCAATCACATTTCAACAACAACAAAAGATTAAATAAATAAATGAATAAATAATTAATAATTAATAAATCACAATTTGCTAAATATAAGCCTGTTTTGAATTACGACATTATTTTCATGACAATGAAGCACATTGCTAACAGCAAAAACAAACAAAAAACATTGAAAACATTTTTTTTTACTGTAAGGGTTTTTGACAATGTCAAACGGCATGATGTATGTATTAGGGATGTGCGAGACTATTCGACTAGTTGGTTAAACGATACTGCTGCTGCTAGTCAACTTTGAAATACTAGTCGTTTACATTTTATTTTGGTTAGACTAGCCGAAAAAATTTCCATTTAAACGTTTATGAAATTAGTCATTGAACACATCCCTAATATGTATATGTGTGTGTAAATAAATAGCTATCATTGGCTATTTGAGTTATATATTAGTTGTGGTATGGAAGACCTCATATATAAATCAAACACAAAACATATCTACTTCCTCAAATTTGCATTGGGTACAGCAGAACGTTATCTATAATTCACTACTGTTTTTGAAAGCGCTACAAAATGACTGTGAGCAGATTTGATAGTGTCTTGTTCGTCAAGTTTAGCCCTTCCATTCTAGCCTTCTGTCCATTAGCAAAACACTGGATAAGATATTGGGTGAAAACTGTTTAAAACTCACACTCCACTCTCTTCTCCAGCATGGCTAGGCGATTTGTCACCTCAGTCTTCAGTTCGTTGATTTTAAATGCCCTTGGGGAGAGCAGCGAGGCAGACCGGTGCAGATGGAGAGAAATATACAAAGATCATTCATCCTTGAAATACCAAAACGATTCAAAATTCAATCAAAGGAAGTTCATTGTGAATTAGCTGAGAAATTCAACATGAATACAGAAACAGAGATGGTGGCAATACCTGGAGAACTGCTCTGCCACCTGGGTCAGAACATTCTGGAAAAGCTCCTCTTTATCTGAGAGATGAGAAAACAAATTCATAATCATGGTCTGGTGTATGCTGTATTTCACAGTTTTATATATCTGTGTTTCCTCCTGTCAGCCTTAATAAAATAAGCAATACATGTACAATGAATGAAGCATCCTGCAACAAACAATAAAAACTCCAAATAGTCCAAATATATATCAGATATTCCTGGCATTCTCACCTGCTCTTGCATCAGAGGAACAGTGACTTCTTACACAAGGCTTGACACTTACAAATTTATAGAGTGACAATTGATAAACATACACACTTTCAAATGTTTCCATGTGTTTTTTCTTCACCGATAATATAAGAGTGTGTTCTGATACTGTAGATTTTCGCAAAATATGAATGTAGAAAATGTGCATACTATGCACAGAATGCACATACTGCAGAAACAGTATCATGGTAGTATGTTATTTCAAAACTACCCACAGTATTTGTGCATAACTGATGGGATATTGAAAAACAAAGCAGAGAAACTACATGATGTTGACAATAAATCTACTGAGAAATAGCCTTGGATTGCAGGTGAATCAGAGAATCTGTCCAGAAAAAGGAACTTGTATATCTGAGTTTGCTTTAAAATCAATAAAAAAGTTATAATCAGTTCTCTGCTCATGATAACACAGATGGATTGAAAAGACTGCAGTCCACCCCCGCTGCAGGAGTGTTCCCGCAATGATAAATGGAGTCGCTCTTGTGCTTTCCACACACTCCATTTATGGAGATTTGAGAACATATGAGTGATCACTCTAGAGCTCTTTCAGTCTTCATAATAAAACAAACCCCATTTTCCCATTTCGATCGGAATGTAAACACTATCAGTGAAAGCACAGTGATTTATACATACATAAACATTTAGGGTATGTGAAATGACATAAAATGCAGAACATCTGACACTTACCTGCAAGTTGTCCACCAGTTATGGGCACCACTTTGTACGGTGACCTTCATAAACACCGGGACACACAAACGCAGTTACAAAGCAGTTGGCGCCTAGCATTACTAACCAAGATGTCTACTCTTCTGGCAGTCGATTGTGATTGGTGAATGGACACACTTAGACTCTCAGAGAGTGACTTCCCCTTTATCTTTTTCTGGCCGCCATCCATTGTTTGTCTAGCATGTAGGGCAGATCTCCATATAACCGACAGATAAGGCACAGACAGTAGGCTGCTTTACTGGGCGTCTCACCTCTGAATGTTTGAACTGCGTCTTTATGTTTTATGTGTGTCCATTTTTTCCCTGAGTGTGTCTGCAAATTGCTGTAAGATTGGATCATTGGTTTTATATTATAAATCTCTAACATTTAGTATTTGCTGTTCACAAAAACAGGTATTTGACAGTTCAAATTCTCCAAAAAGTATAGGGAGAAATTTTTTTTTTAGATCACTTTTCAGATCTAACCTAAAGAAAAAAAGGTCCATATAAAAAAAGTAATAAAATTACTTGTAAATTAAAAAAAACACCCTTTGGTGGATCATTTGGTATTAAATCGGTCTGAAGAGATTCTGACTAAATGTTGTTTAGGCCTAGACATTTGTGTGTCAATCTGATTTAGAAGTCTACTGCTTGTGTAGAAGTTAAAAAGCATTGAATTTAAGTTTATAAATGGGATGGATTGCTAAGGTACCTTTCTGAGTTGTTTGGCATTGTGGGGTCGATGGAGACCATTGCTCCTGTTGAGTCCAGAAGGGAAATGGTTGTGTTCCTGTCAGAAGCAGACACATTCACTAAATATGGGAGCACTTGAAAAGTGGAAACACTTTAACTGCACACACACACACACATGCATCATACTGTACCTAGAGAGCCCTGTGGCAGTGCAGAATAACTCCTTTATATCACATGGGCTGCAGAAACGGCTGAAAACCACCTGAGAAACACAAAGTCTGTTCAGTGTCTCTAAAACAAACTTATCTGCTTTGGGACACTTTTGACTACTAGAAAAATAAAGATCTGATCATGAGGTTTGAAACACAATTCATATTCAAAATATTATCTGTTTAACTGAAACTGCAATTTTGATCGAATGAGAACAACATTTGACTGAACTGAGCTGGATAATCACACTAACTTTGACACTGACTCTATTGAACTGAAATGAGTCAACCCTGAACTGACTTTATATTTGATGAATTTCAGATCATCAAGTTATTTTTCTGTTTATTAATGTGAAAGTTAATGTGAAGCTGCTTTGAAAGTTCATTCAGCACTAGCCTATATAAATAAGTTTATCTCCAATAAGTGAAAAATGTCATTACCATCATTGTGTGTGACAGAAAAAATTGGAGCCTTGAACCAACACAAGTTACATATCAATGCACATGGAATTTAAAAATGAATTTATTTCTGAAATAAAACGATCAAACACTAAACAGTTCAGTAATGATACCTAATAAAGCATCCAATAAAGCAAATTAATAACATTTCTTATTTTCAAATAGTCTCTCTGCTGCCTTGTTACTTATCATTATCATTCCATTTAAACCAAATATAATGTATTCTGCGAATTTTCTAAAATGCATGGCATGATGGTAATGATTAAGGACAGTATTAAGGACAGCAGTTTGTTGTTCTAAAATATTACAAATGGTGGACATAAATGCAAAATTAATTGAAATTATAATTTTTACACGCTTATGAAGTTCAACGAACAATTTCACCGATTTAGTGAAACTTAGACAAGTTAAAAAAATGATATGTGGGCTGATGGGCAGCAAGCTCAAAAATAGCAGAAATCTTTCAAAATTAGGAAAAAGTAATTACAGAGATAATAATAATAATAGTTTAATGCCTTTTTTAAAAAACTAAAATGATTGCTTTTTAAAAAAACGACTTTTTCTTTAAAATCCCCCTACATGGCAGAATCAATGTGACTATGATTACCTTCCTGTTTTCTATTTATGATGCTGACCATTACAGATGATAGTTTATTGACTATTCGAGACTCTGCACAAAGCCAAGGCCAAGTGCTGACATCCATCATTTGCATGTAGTGTGAGTCCTGACCCTGACTCCTCTGAACCACAACACATGCAGCAAACACAACAAGACGGCAAAAACAGGTGACAAACACAAAACAAGACAATGAAGGGCGTGCAGCTGACAGACCGGATGAAAGAAGAGGAAAAACGAGAGAGAACTAAAATAAGACTTAGAGTTCAAAAGACAGATGAGAATGAGCAAAAGAGTGGGAGAAAGAGAAAAAGGGGGAATTGTTCCCTATAATACAATTGCAGGTTCTGAGTTCAAAGATATGAGAAATACTTATTAGTGTCTAAAAAAGAGCTTCTAATGGGGCACTTCGTCAAAGATGAAACATAAAACCCACAACTAACAACCTTGGAGAATATAGAGACAATAAAATGATGTACCACCAATCACAGAGCAAAAATAAATCAGCTGTATTAGCTTCATTTTAGCAGTGGAGAGAAGTTTCTAGCATTTCCGAGGGACTATGTGAGATTTTAGAAAAAGGCCTGAAGACATACAGTTGCACAAGACGTGATGTTTTGCCACTTCTCCTGTAAACAGTGTGTGTGCAGAAGGTGTGAGTGGATAGTGGAGTGGTGGATACACACACAGATCCGCTCATTAAAATGTCCTTTTGTTTTTCATTGTGTTCTAGGCTTTTATATGCTGATTATTTTGTTTTTGTCCCATTGCCAAAGCTGAACAATGGCAAGCAGATGCGCATTTGTAATAGAACAAAACCCTGATATTACTCTAATGTATGCAAAGCACACTAATTTGTTGCAATTATTTTTTTGGTTTTTAAACTTTTATGTACTTCTTTTTTTCATTATAATTCAGGGGTGTCCAATTCTGCTCCAGGGGTGCCACTGTCCTGCAGAGTTTACCTCAAACCCAAATTAAACACACCTGACAGCTATAATCAAACTCATATAGGCATACTAGAAACGTCTGTGTGTTGAGGCAAGTTGAAGCTAAACTCTGCAGGACAGTGGCCCTCCAGGAACAAGTTTAGTGGTTTTGGGTAAAAAGCCAATTCAGGTTGTTCAGGTAGATTGGTACATCAACATTGCATGAAACATGGTTAAATGTTGTAAAATATAAAAGGTACCAATATACACTCACCGGCCACTTTATTAGGTACCCCATGCTAGTAACGGGTTGGACCCCCTTTTGCCTTCAGAACTGCCTCAATTCTTCGTGGCATAGATTCAACAAGGTGCTGGAAGCATTCCTCAGGGAGTTTGGTCCATATTGACATGATGGCATCACACAGTTGCCGCAGATTTGTCAGCTGCACATCCATGATGCGAATCTCCCGTTCCACCACATCCCAAAGATGCTCTATTGGGTTGAGATCTGGTGACTGTGGAGGCCATTTTAGTACAGTGAACTCATTGTCATGTTCAAGAAACCAATTTGAAATGATTAGAGCTTTGTGACATGGTGGAAGTAGCCATCAGAGGATGGGTACATGGTGGCCATAAAGGGATGGACATGGTCAGAAACAATGCTCAGGTAGGCCGTGGCATTTAAACGATGCCCAATTGGCACTAAGGGGCCTAAAGTGTGCCAGGAAAACATCCCCCACACCATTACACCACCACCACCAGCCTGCACAGTGGTAACAAGGCATGATGGTTCCATGTTCTCATTCTGTTTACGCCAAATTCTGACTCTAACATCTGAATGTCTCAACAGAAATCGAGACTCATCAGACCAGGCAACATTTTTCCAGTCTTCAACTGTTCAATTTTGGTGAGCTCTTGCAAATTGTAGCCTCTTTTTCCTATTTGTAGTGGAGATGAGTGGTACCCGGTGGAGTCTTCTGCTGTTGTAGCCCATCCGCCTCAAGGTTGTGCGTGTTGTGGCTTCACAAATGCTTTGCTGCATACCTCGGTTGTAACGAGTGGTTATTTCAGTCACTGTTGCCCTTCTATCAGCTCGAACCAGTCTGGCCATTCTCCTCTGACCTCTGGCATCAACAAGGCATTTCCGCCCACAGAACTGCCGCTCACTGGATGTTTTTTCTTTTTCGGACCATTCTCTGTAAACCCTAGAGATGGTTGTGCGTGAAAATCCCAGTAGATTAGCAGTTTCTGAAATACTCAGACCAGCCCTTCTGGCACCAACAATCATGCCACGTTCAAAGTCACTCAAATCACCTTTCTTCCCCATACTGATGCTCGGTTTGAACTGCAGGAGATTGTCTTGACCATGTCTACATGCCTAAATGCACTGAGTTGCCGCCATGTGATTGGCTGCTTAGAAATTAAGTGTTAACGAGCAGTTGGACAGGTGTACCTAATAAAGTGGCCGGTGAGTGTATATGTCATCCTTTAATACCTGAAACATTGTCTATGTATTTTTACAGTGAATTTCTGGCAACCACAGTAATATTTCCCCCATTAATTTAACAGGATAATTTATAGTGCAATTACACACCGTAGTAGATATGTCACTTAATATAAAGTGTGACCAACAAACATACAGCATGATAACAACTGACTGTCACTTGGATACCTGTAAATTAGCTGATTGTATATCAGCCATGTCTTATCTATTTAATTAGAAACATTTTTTTTAAAGGAAAGTTTTATAGTGCGACGGAGCATCATCACATACAGGGTACTGTGTAAAAACTAATAAAATGTTTTATGAAGGCAAGCGGGAGACATTAAAAAAAGAGTGTGTGTGAAGCAGTGGAAGAGGAAATGTACAATTCACAAATGCAGATCAGTGAAAATTATGAAAAATTATTCATTATTGCTGCGTCCCAATTCGCATATCCATCCTAAATAGTATTCAAAATTAGAATCAGTGTGTCAAAAATCGTAGTATGTTGAAATAAGTATTCAAAAGATACCCGGATGGTCTGTAAACAACTACAAACATGACAGATGTGAGATTCCGACTGTTAAGTAAAGGTTTAGACAAAGGGCTTTGAGTGATTAATGATCAGTATCTAACCTGACAAAAAGATATTTATTCAATGTTATCCACATTATATTTCATCTGAAACAGCATTGTGAACTTTTGTAAAGATACGTTTGGTCATTAACTTCTAAATGCATCATTATGCATACCGCGGAGGAGAGTCTCCACAATGAAAGACCCACGACTGGCAGATCAACGTGCTACTACATTTCTCTCCGAAACGGTAGGAGCTTAAATTTAATTGAATGTGGAGGATTTTAACTGAGACAAGATGATTGACAGCTGTCCGTTAAAGACGCAATTATGATGATGTAGTACGGTCCCAAAGCTTGCCTACTATTCTGATACACACTCAAAAGTATGTAGCCTACCTTTTATTTACAAAAACAGTACATACTTTAGTACAAGTAGGCGAATTGGGACACAGCGCAAAATTGAGAATGCAAAAACAAAAAACCTATAATGTAGCATCAATAGTCTTCAAGAGCCATATAGTCGAATCAGTCTGCACATGTCTGGGTTTTCCATTTTGAAAAGGTGAGTTTTCCAAGTAAATTTCTTTAGATTTTAAGATTTGAAACACTCTTTAAGCGAATATCTTTAAGCGCTAAATTGCACATTGTAATGGGAAAATTTAAACATTTTAACATGCACCAAGGATACATTTTTATATCCTAATCATTTAACAAACATGTATTCATTACTTCAATAAGCTCATTGTTTCTGCCTTAAATTAATACATAACTAACTGTGTGATTTGTATATGTACATATCTGAAATACATAACTTGGACACAGTCACCTCTGATAACAGATGACTCTAAATTGTAATGTGGACTCAAGCATTTTCTGTAAAGCTGCTATAAACCTATCAAAACAAAATATAAAGAGATTAAAAAGAGACACTTGTCCAACAAGTATTTTAACTTTGTTTTATTCTGACTTTTTATTATATATTATATTATAGATCATTTTAACATGTGTGTGTGTGTAGTAGTAGTAGTAGTAGTAGGCCTAAAATAACTGCACAGAATTAGTGTATAATAGTTTACCAAAAGAGAATGGAAAAATTCAAAATCCTTTACACACAACAAACCAGTTTTAGAGCAATCATTGTGTTCAGTTCCTTCAGTTAGCAAACAAAAAAAAAGCCATAATAAACATAACCATGAATGAACATATAATAATGATTATATGTTCGATTAAAAGCTTTCGAAAGCTTTTAACTTTCGAAAAACAGTCCATTCGTTCATCTGTGCAGTCTTTTCCCCAACACAATGCCATGCATGTGGTGAGAGTTGCGCGTCACTCGAGCGTTTACCTTCTGACTCCGTCCATCCACGTCCAGGTATATCATCCGATACGCCGAAGACGCGCTGCCCATCTCGATCCACTCTCGCTCCGGACGCGGCCCTGGACTACCCGCTTCCGTGCAGTGCCTCCGTGACCGACCTAAGGTAAAGTTATGACTGTTTCTATGGAAGGGAAGAGATTTAATAACGCAGAGACCGTGTTGCTCATTGCCAGTGATCTCTCAACTCATCGCCCCCCCCTTCACTCCCACTAGTGCACGCGCAAAAAGAGAAGAAACGCACGCGCTCTCCTTATGATCTCCATAGTAACCGAGCCCTACAAGAACGCGCGGCGCAAGGATGCATTGTGTGAAACCAAAAGGGTCATGCAGCTGTAGCCTCGATGGCTGAAATATTAAACTCGCATTTTTTTTATTCCATAAGATGCCACAAGCCAATTAGTTCGTTTTCTAATAGGCTATGAAGTAAAAAATAAATGTGAAAGTAATTTCACTTATTTTCTTAGCAGATTTTGCCACGAAAAACTGCTAATTTATTAGAATATGGCATTCCAAAATGTTATTACTGAGAAAGTGCAACATTTTTTTTTTTTTTGAAAATGTGCCTTTATCAGAATACACTTGGTAAACATAATAATTATATTTGAGAGCTGTCGGGTCGGATCTCGCGGGAAATTGCCATCGCATCCACGCCATTTGCTGTGCAAAAAGTTAAGTAGCTCTGGCTGTGAGTAGCTGAAACTTTTTGTCAATTAACGAACAAGAAAACTGACCATATATCATTGAAAACGCCAAGCCTCCGGCTCCGTGGAATCACCGTTGTAAAAAACAAACCATGTCAATCCGCTCTGATAAGATGTCCTGCGCCCATTTGTTCACTGGTGTCTCGAACCACATTCAGCAGAACTGAAGCAACCAAAACAATGTTCTTCCGTTCTCTTTCAACAGATAGAGTGCCACAAGTTGCATACAGCTTGATTTGTAAAAAAAAAAAAAAAAATCTGTGTAGGCCTAGCCTACTCACTTTAAAAATTATTTTTAAATGTTGTTTATATGTTTATGTGGTGTTTTTACAAGACAAACCATGTAGTCATAAGTAAGCACCATTGCTGAGTATTTTCTCCTTAAAACTCCAGTGAACCAAAGACAGTCTCAAAAAACGCATTTTGAAATTGCTGGTGTTTCTGACGTCACAAACTACCCTTGTAATCAATCAGGTCAACCTGTGATAGGAAATAATTTCTATCTGAAAAGAATAAGCAATCACAAGCTGACATCAATATTTTATTTGAATTACAAGCTGAATTGGACAATAAAAATTTGGCACAGGCTGTTATTCGTTTTAGGCGAAAATGGATAGAGCATGGTGAAAGGAATATGAAAAAATTTCATAATTTAGAAAAAAGAAATGTTAGTGTTAACAGTATATATAAACTTAAAATTAATGAACAGATCTCTGAAGACCCCCCCAAAATTTCTAATTTTGTGGAAGAATTTGATAAAAAAAAAACTATACCCCGAACAGCATGTGAGATATATTTTTTCTTGAGAAAAATTAACATGCAGGCTATCGACTGTAGCCTACCTAATATTTATCCAAATGAGTCAATATTGAATCAAGATTGAAATCCAAGAATTGAATTGAAATCGTGAAAATTGTGTTAAGCAATAATACAAACAGTAGCCTACCAGTCATTGTACCATGTAAACATTGTTACAGTAGTGGGCAGTAGTGAACCTCATAAGCAATCAATGTTTAAAAAACAGGTTTTGTTCAACGTTGTTGATATTATAGTAATGATACATTTTTCAGATGCCTGATTCACTGCCCTGCAACACTAAATACTTTTGGAATGACCATTTTGGAAATATTAATTGGAGATTGATTTGGACTTATAATAACAAATACTGTATCAATAATAACGTTTATGAAATATACTTTAAAACTATACATAAAATGTATCCAACAAACCAGTTTCTAAAAATATATAAAAAATGACCTTTCTGAATCCTGTGTAGCCTATTTTGTAAAAAGGATACTGAAACTATTTTGCATCTTTTCCTTGAATGTATGCATGTTAAATTCCTTTGGATTGATGTGGAATATTTATTTAATATGTTAAGTGGAATTAAAGTTCACATAGAGAAAGAGATGTGATTTTTTATTTTGACAAAAAAAGATATAGTCAAGAGTCACGTTTTTATGTGTAAATCTTATTATATTACTGGTAAGTTTTATACACAAATGTAAATGGTCTGAAAGGATACCCAACATCTACCATTTTAAGGCTGACATGAAGATTTACTTTGAAACATTGCAAGGACTTTCAAACCGCAAAGCAACCAGAACTATGGACATCTACAAAGAATTAAATTCCTCTTCTTTATTTTGATTATACACGTATACCTCTCTCCATATGTTTTCTTTTTTTCCCCTTAGTGTGTGAATCGGTTACCTTTAATGTTCTTCATGGCTTATGATGCTATGGAATCATTTAGACTATTATATGTGAAACATTTGTATCTATTGTACATTATTACATGTATAATAAAAAAATTATAATAAAAAAAAAAGGTCAACGTGTGATCATTAACAAGTGGCTCTCTGAGCTGGTGTGAGTGAGTGGAGGCAGGGCTAATTTGCATATTCATAGAAGCGTGTATACTAAATGAGGCAAGGGTGTAGAGTTACGTTCAAACTATTTTAAGGCATGAAAAACATTTATTATTATACAATTATTGACTACATAAGGGCCTTTAACATCTTTAAATTACAATACATTTTTTTATTCAGTTTATAAGGCATAACGGGAATAACCCTAACATAATGTGAGAACTTCTGGTACACATGATGGCAGAATAAAGAATTCATGAAGGTGAGTGAGTTGTGGGCGATGAGGTGGCAAAATGAACAGACGGGGTTCAGCGCTGGAGTCATTCAGGGGAAGCGTGTGATTCCCTGCGGCAAATCAAATGAATCATCCGTTAAACTGTAATGACCCGAGCTCTGAAACACACTCATTATACTCAATTATATTCATGTATGAATTCACCCACCATGGAATACTTATCCTTCCAAACATAGACTCTGTATTTGTATCTGTTTTGTTGCCATTGACTGACTGCCACCTGTCTGTGTGTGTGTGCACTGATGATGTCACCTGCACATGGACACTCAAAGCACTCGATGACTCACACCGACTTCTTAAGATGAAACCGGTGTCTGTGTGGCTGTATAATATCATATTACCTACAGCTCGACTGGTCATTTATTAATTTATTTAGTAAAAAGTAGCTTCCACTCTTCTGAAAAGGGTTTTCAACAAGATTTGGGAGTTTTTGGTTTCTGTGGGAATTTTTGCCCATTCATCCTGAGCATTTGTGAGGTCAGGCACTGATGTTGGAAGAGAAGGCCTGGCTCACAATTTCCGTTCCAGTTAAACCCAAAGATGTTGGATGGGGTTGAGGGCAGGTCTCTGTGATGACCAGTCAAGATCTTCCACACAAATCTCATCCAACCATATCTTTATAGACCGTGGTTTGTGCACTATTCCCCAAACTGGAATAGAAAAGGGCCTTCCCCTAACTGTTCCCACAAAGTTGGAAGCATAGCATTGTCCAATAAGTCATATATGGTGTGCTGAAGCATTATGATTTCCCTTCACTGGAAGTAAGGGGAATAGCCTGAAAAACAGCCCCACACCATTATCCCCCCTCCACCAAATTTTACAGGCACAATGCAGTCAGACAGGTCAAGTTCAACTGGTTTCTGCCAAACCCAGACTCACCCATCAGACTTCCAAACAGAGAAGCGTGATTCGTCACTCCACAGAACACATTTCCACTTCTCCAGAGTCCAGTGGCGGCGTACTTTAAAGGTGAACTAAGTAACTTTTTTACCTTAACTGAACAGCTTTGGAGTGTTGAATGGTGGTCGTCTCGCACCCCCCTGGTGCCTGTGAGCCGCAAAACCACCCTTGCAACTTTGGGCCGGCGGGCCGCCGCCCTCAGTGTTAGGAAGTATCGTGTGATATCAGGTATCGCGAGGTAACGAATTGCTTTACGGCAAAAAACAGATATGATAAAATTATGATAAAATGAGCATCAAACAGAAATAACCCGGCGCCGTATACATGTGGTGTTCGAGGCGCACATACAATACAGACTGCCGACAGTTAAACAGGGCGCGCGCAACTCTTAAAGGGGCCATACCTTATTTCCACTCGTTACAGCGTCCATCCTACTGAACAGGTATGGTGTACAGGGGGAGGGGATCCGGCCGTGAGTGCGAGACATCTCTGCGTGAGTGCTATTCACGACAGTACAAGTACTCCACAGCGACTCTAGGGGTCGCTGTTTGACAAAAACGGAATTCCTACTTAGTGCTGCTTTAACCTAACCTGGCCCTAGCCAGATGAATTTCGCTCCGCCTAGCTTCACTCACATCCATCTGGAACCTCTTCCATTGAGAGTGATTTCCCTAACCAACTTTATGGTTTAGCCAATCAGGACGCAGGGCGGGAGTTTCATAGATGTGACGTAGTGGAGAAGCGACCGTGAGACTGTTTTGATTCAGACAACAATGGCGGCTCGCATCGAGGAAACAAGCGTTAACATTGATGCTGCTATTTCATCCGTGTTGTCCAATCTACCTAATATTGTTTCATTAAAAGAACATCAGAGAACGGCTCTTATAAGGCTTTTGTTGGTGGAAACGATGTTATATAGATCAGTGCCTTCTCCCGACCGGATTCTTCAGCGTCACGGGTTGGCTTCGGTGTGAGTGGTTGAAATAGCACGTCGATAAAGATGACAGACAAGTGGCTTATCCAATCATATGCAAGGATTTTTGATAAGGCCCAGCCTTCTGAAACGCCATTTCAATGGATCGGTTCCAGATGGATGTGAGTGAAGCTAGGCGGAGCGAAATTCATCTGGCTAGGGCCAGGTTAGCTTTAACCACTCCATCCGACTGCTTAGCATTGTACTTGGTGATGTGAGGCTTGCATGCTGCTGCCCGGCCATGGAAACCCATTCCGTGAAGCTCCCGCCGCCACAGTTTTTGTGCTGATATTAATGCCAGAGTTAGGAACTCTACAGCGATGGAATCAGCAGAGCGTAGGCGAGTTTTACACACCATGCTCCTCAGCGCTCGGTGAACCGCTCTGTGACTTTACATGGTCTTCTGTTTCACGGCAGAGTTGCTGCTGTTCCTAAACGCTTCCACTTTCCAATAATACGACTCAGAGTAGACCTCGTAATATCTACCAGGGATGAAATTTCTGAAATAACTGACTTATTGTAAAGGTGGCATCAGTACCACGCTTGAATTGATTGAGTTCTTCAGAACGACTCATTTTTTCACAAATGTTTGTAAATGCAAGCCGTGTTTGAAATCGCCCCCTATACCTTCATTCACTATTCCCTACATTACTCCGCTAATACAGTTCACTTGAAGGAGTGAATTCAGACACTGAGTGCGCAGGAAGGGCTGCCGCTTTTGCATAGTTTTTGCTTGCGGTTTAAATAATCATTTGAAACTTAGCAAACTGGCAGCTCCAGTAGTGAACCAGTCAAGGAAACTAGCATATATAAATCTTAATTAAACAACTTAACAATCAATAAAAAAGGAATTTATAGCCTACCTGTGTGATATTACGCTGTACCCACATTGGACCAGCGGTTTGTAAAATGAATGGATGTATGGACGATTCCGCTGCGGACGCAATCTTCTGGTCAGACGGGGGAATTCATTCGGCACGACTCTCACAATGCATTATGGGTATTCTCTAATCGTTGAGCGTACATCGGTTGTACACTCGTTATTGCAGTGCATTGTGGGATTGAATGAGTGCCCTATTTAAGGGCATAGGGAGCGATTTCAGACACAGCCGCTGCATGATTTTATACACCTGTGGCAATGGGTCTGATTGAAACACCTGAATTCAAGAATTAAGTGGTGTGTCCCAATCATTTCTGTCCATATAGTGTGTGTAGTTTTTTGCACCGTCACAAAAAAAGAAAGATTTCATCCCTTGTGTCTGCTTTATTCAAAATGTCCTATGTGTACACACAGCAACATAATACAGATAATTCCCAAATCTCTATTTGTTCCACAGGATTCTGTAAAGTAGCTGACAATAACTTAAAAATGAACACTCCAAAAAACAAATCCCTATACAAAAAAAGCAAATAGAAAAAAGGCACAATGTATTTTATCTCATTACACCAAGGTACTACCCATAAATTATACAGATACAATCACCTAGAGAATGTTGTCCTATAAGGGCAAATGCACACGTGCTAAACGCATGATTACGTAAGAGGTCCAGCTTTACAGCAAACATCTACATGTGCCTCTAGCTCTGCAGAACGACACAATCCCACAGTAATCTGAACATTCAAATAGACACTTTAAATATGTATAGCTGCAGAGGCAGGTGCGGGTCCTAAATGCGCACATACAATTACAGTCAAGGAGACTCTTTTGGTTCGCTCACACTGATTTATATCATACAGACTGATCTTGATGTGAACATTCTGAACCTGGCAACAGAAGCGCTTTTAAATACACTTTATCCTACAGATTAAAAACAAATCAAAATGTTGATATATATTGTATTATTCATATAGAACAGCTTGAATTATGTTTGTATATGAATGTTTAGTAACCAGTGGTCAGAAAAAAACAAATTCCTAATCTTCTTTCATAATAACTCGAAACATAGTGATTATTCATTAAGTCACAGGCCAGCAGTGAAAGTCTCTAATACAGGGGTGTCCAAACTCGGTCCTGGAGGGCCACTGTCCTGCAGAGTTCAGCTCCAACCCCAATTAAACACACCTGAACCAATCAAGTTCTTACTTGGGTTACTAGAAACTTCCAGTCAGGTGTGTTGGGGCAAGTTAGAGCTAAACTCTGCAGGACAGAAGCAGGATTGGACACCCCTGCTCTCATAGCAAAAAAATAAATAAATATAGAAAAAAATAATAATAATTTGTCATATGGCTTAATCACCTAGTGGATCTCCTATATACAAACACAGGATAAGAACCTTTGACGTCACTGCAGTAAACTACAGAACATCTTAAGGGACATGGCGATGAAAAATATTTTGAGATGGGAAGAAAAATGATATGTTAATGCTTTTGCGTTCTTTTGCAAATGTTTTGCATTCCCCGAGAAACTTTGCGTTCGCTAGCAAAACTTTTTAGTTCTTCGCGAGGTAACACAAAGTTTCTCGAGGGACGGCAAAACTTTCGAGTTCTTTGCGAGGTAACGCAACGTTTCTTGAAGGACGGCAAACTTTTGCGAGCAAACGCAGCTTCTCTGGGAATGCAAAGCTTTTGCAAAAGCATTTTTCCCCCCTCCCATCCCATATTTTTTTCCACCTCCATGTCATATCATTCGTAGAACAGTTCAAATATATATAAAAAAAATCTCAATGACTGACAAGATTGGCTTTGGTTCATAGAAAGGCAGATGAGAATAATAATACATTATAGATTTAGCATATACATATATATATGCTAAATCTTGATATACATACATACATATGCTAGATTTTATGCTAGATTTTGATATACATACATACATCAACTGATAACCAGCTATACACTCTATCGGCCTAGTTTATTAAACACGAGCAGAACAAATTTCGGTGTAAATATTTCTTAAACCATTCTTACATAAATTGCTATGTTCAAATCATGCAAGAATGGATTTATGAACTGTTTACAGGGACATTTGTTCTGCGTGTTTAATGAAGGCACTGTGTGCCCAGCGGGGTCTAGAAGTAGAAATTTTACTGCATTTTTTTAAAATATCCCCTTGTTAGCAACAAAGGGAGGCTACTTTTGGTTGTGCAATTGTGCATTATTTAACTGGAGGGATATTTAGGCTTGATCTGACATTGAGTCATGTTCATTTGCTCGGGCACAAAAGCAATTAGAGCTGCAAGGTCCAGACTGATGATCTCGAGGGAAAAATATTCTGTAAGAAAACATTTCCTCAAAGTTGCTTTGATATCGGCCTAAATCGATGATTTTTTGTTTTTGTTTTTATCTGAAAAAGGGTATAAAATGTCTCTTTGTATAGTCCATGAACTGAGGTTTCAGTCAAGTTTTGGTCCAGGGTAGGAAGTGGTCAGATAACAACTGGTGAGAGATGAACATTTGTGTCCTTCACTGTTTCTCTCGCTCAGATAGTGCAAAGTACTCAATGTTCCTTCATTCTAAAATACACAAAGGGGGGGAAAAAAAGACAGTTTTAATCAAAGATAGGAAGTCCTTTGACTGTTATGGTCATTGATTTGCAACTGTAATAAAGTACAAGCTCAAAACAGCACTCACTCGACAGCGGCTCCTGGCCGGCTCCTATGAGAGCGAAGCTCCTTCGTCACAAGTCTCAGCAAAAGCTGAAGAACATACAAACACAATTAGGGTTGTCAAAAGTGCAGATGCTTCGGTACCAAATTGATAAGCATAATGATACCAGTCTTTCTACAGTACCGCTAGTATAGTTAGACAGTAAGTACTGGGCCAATCAGGTACAAACGCTCCTGTCTCTATTTGTGTAAGCACTTTGTGAAGAGCGTCAAAGGTTTCTATTTACCACGTGTTTTTGCAGTGTTGAGCATTGTAGCCAATTACAGACATGTTTGTTGAGCAAGTGAATGCAATGGCCAATCAGAGGCGTTTAAGTGAGTCTGAATCTTCTCAATACGCCAGAGTTTGTTCAGCGTGAGCTCTGCATGCTCACAAATCATTTTGTTAATTTAGCTGATTTTCATGTTATTACTAACTTTTCATTTGATTTTTTAAATGTAATGTTTTTTTAACTAAACAATATTTGAAGGCTACATACTAATATTTGAATGTATTATTTATTTAGGATCATTCATAGCATTGAAAACTAATTTTATTTAATACATTTAATATTCAAATAGTTAAATAATTCTTTTTTTTTTACAAAAGTTTTGCTATGGTACCAAAAGTGGTACCAAAAACAGTCAAATTTGACTGGTATTTGTACTAACCACTAAAATTTTGGTACAGTGACAATCCTACAAACAATTTTTTATTTTTTTTATTTTTTTTTGGATGTCATAACTATAGCCCCTTTCACACAGAGATTCCGGAAAATACACGGATAAAGCGACCCGGGATTTGACCCGGGTTCGTTTGATTTTGGTTCATTCACACTTGCCAGTGATTTTCCGGAATCAAAGAGTGCGTAAAAATCCCGTAAAGACACGTGACATCGATGTGACATGTAATGTCTCAGCAGCGTGTATAGTTTGCTTATGAGCTGCGATTTCTCTCTGGAGAAACCACGCTTGTGCATTTTTTTCTCTGATTCGGTCATAAACTAGCGCATTACGTACCGTTTCACTAGCCTGCTTTCACTTCACTTCATTACGACACGGCATTGGTTAGCTTTTTGTTCACACAGCGCGCGTTCCGGGACTGATCCCGGCAATGTTACTAGGTCCCCAACCCGGCATCGATCCCGGGATCAATCCCGGGTCGTGTTTGCGTTCACACAGAAGGCGTTCTGGCAATTTCCCGGGATCAACGCGCTGTGTGAAAGGGGCTTATGTGAATTCTTCGATTAATGTATCACTTGTCTTAACCTGTAAATGTTTTTATTTCATCAGAATGGTACGAAACTTGATAGTTTTTGGTTTTGGCTATTGCTATGTGAAGAAAAAAAAATAGTCACACTTGTACTCTTCGCAGTCAAAAATGGAGATGAAGGGGAAACTAATTTTATCTAGTGAAAACATTTGGGACAGAGCCCAAACAAAATCTTACGGAAAGCTAATTTTTTCAGATATCAACCTCAAATTTGGAACACAACTTTAGTGAAGAACACCAGAGGGTTAAATGTACACTGTGTTCTCGGACTGTATGTCAAGTATTGAATGAGTGAAATGAACTGCCAAGTGTACACTGCGAAAATTTACAGGAATAAATGAAGTTTATAATTCTATTCTGTTCATGCTGCCATACAACAATTTATAGTGACCACATCTGCCAATCAAATAACCGGGGCTTTTTAAGAGAAGACCTTTTTCCTTTTTAAACTGACACAACCTATATATACACACACAACAACCATCTAATGCAATCAAGGCAAGCCATAAAAATCCTGTAAAAAAAAAAATCACAAATCTTGTAAGTGAAAACCTGTGCACTAGGGGGCCTCAGCAAATCATAAAATTATTCAAATTTAGTTATAACTTAATCTTAACTAAACAGCTAAAAATAAAGATGCACAAAAGTAAACTGACATTATATTTTTTGAGTTTGTTTATTTAATGACAATAGAAGCACATATCAACTTCGATAGGAGGGCCTTTGAATATTGTCTTGGGCAAAGAGGAGCCTTGGATTAAAAAAACCCTAGTGGGTCTCGGCTCCTCTGGTTGAGAACCACTGTCTCGAAGTTTTCTGAATAAATAATAATTTTGTGTGAGAAACCGACCATTTGAATATGTAGGATGGAAAAAAAGATTTGGGATAAGTGAGAAAACTTGTGGAAAACAACTTAATTTTGGCCTGTTCCTCACATTGTGTGGCTCCTTGAAATGTACATGTGGCATACAAACTACTTTTAGCTGTTTTTCAATTCTTTTAAGAGATTTTTTCAATTATTTTGATAGATATGGACTCTATAAACAGTAGTTTCATATAGTTTCAAACAACAGCAATGAAAGATTTTTTTAAAAATCTGGCAAAATAAGTAAGCTTTTTTTTAGACTCACCAAAAGTGCAAAAAAGTCTGCGGTCATGAGCATGTAAAAGACCTTATCCCAGCCTTGTGATGACAACAGCCCTGCCAGCAAAGGACCCACAGCAGCACCTGCAGAAGACGAAAGGCACAAGAGTGACCTCTCTCTGCTCTACATGTGACAGCCTCACAATAAAACATGAATATGAACTTAGTGAACTTACCGACAGATCCAGTGCCGTCTATAATAGCTGTGACTGTAGAGAGAGCCCTGGCATTGCCCTTCAGACTCTTGTGTGTGCCCTATAGAATTAAATCAAATAATCCATCAGAGAGAAACAGGATGTGACACATGAATAAGCAAAAGATTATGCAAGTGCATTTCCTACACACACACATACACACACACTCACCAAGTCAGCAGAGACAGCTGTTGTGATGAGAGAGTACGGGCCGTTGACTAAACCACCACACACCAGCAGCATACCTGCCATATCAAATAACATACTGATAACACATCAGAGCACTAAACCATGCAATGACACACCAGAAAAAGGGTCACTCTACAGAACAAATGGCTTTTTTTCCATTTTGAAAAGATATATAAGGAAATGATGGCAAGAGGGTTGGTGCATAACCTGGAGGCATAAGGCATTCAAGTCTTCTTAATACATACTACATAATGTCATACATAAAACTATTTGTATTTTATTTACAACACTATTCAAAATTAAAAGTTTGAGGGCAGTCCATTTTTTGAAGATATTAACACTTATTCAGCAAGGATGCATTAAAATTGATCAAGTAAGAGTAAAGATATTTATTATGTTATAAAAAAATATATATCTGAAATAAATGAACTTTATATTCATCAAAGAATCCTGAAAAAAAAAAAGATTCTTTTCCACAAAACTATTAAGCAATACGGCTGTTTTCAACATGGATAATAATCAGAAATGTTTCCTGAGCAGCAAATCATCATATTAGAATGATTTCTGAAGGAACATGTGACCCTGAAGACTGGAGAAATGATGCTGAAAATTCAGCTTTGCATCACAGGAATAAATTACATTTTAAAATATATTAAAATAAAAAACAGTTACGTTAAATTGTAACTAGAAAGTAAAGCTTGTCTGGAAAAAGCCTAGTCTGAAAGTTTGAACATAAGCTTCCTAGCATGTTTTATCATGTTGCTAGCCAGTTTTATCTTGTTAGCATGTCTTAGCATGTGTTAAACATGTTTTAGTTCACTGTTAGCATTTTTGTATTACGTTGCTGGAATGATTTAGCATGATGCTATCATGATGTTGTGTTACATCTAGCATGATGCTAACATGTTTTAGCACATTTCTAGCATGATCCTAGCATGTCTTATCGTGTTTCTAGCATGTTTTAAAGCATTGCTAGCATGATCCTATCATTTTTAAACACATGGCTAGCATGTTTGAGCATACTGTGCTAGGAAAGTTGTTAAGCTTTTAGACATCTTAAATACTATATGAGAGTAATGTATGAAAGTATGAGAATTTGGGAATGTTGGTGGTTGCAGATATAAAGCTCTTAGGAGGAGATACAAATTAGTATCAGAAGAAATAGTATAATATAAATAGTAATATTATATCATAATATTACAGTTTTTATTGTATTTTTTAATCAGATTTATCAGCCTTGGTGAGCACAAGAGACTTCTTTCAAAAACATTAAAAAAACAAACATTTGAATTGTAGTGTCAGTGTGTCTATATATATATACAAACTTATCGAAATGTTCAATATTTATTACTTCATATAATATAATAACACATAGCAAAGCTGGTCTCAGCTATCATCTGTTAATCTCATTAATTCTCTAATTTGAATCAAAGCAACAGGGGTCAAACGCTCTTATGTAACTTTGAAGGATTTGATGTCTTACCAATAGTGGGACCCAAGCCAAACTGACTGATCATAGAGAAGCCGTAGAGCTATAAAACGCACACACACGCACACACACACACACACAGTCAATGGTGAGAGAAATGTGATGCAACAAAGAGCCTTTAAATTCACAAGCTCCCCTGTATTTGATCAACAGAATGACATACTGTGGGCGCTGCCAGCAGAAGCATCACAGCACAAGTGGTGGCCCTCTTTCCCATCTTATCAGAGATCACTCCAGCCAAGATCCCTCCTACACACACACAAACACATAAACACTTAGATACAGAACGTGTTTTTGCATTCCTCGGCGCTGCTTTATTTGCATGGTTAGCAGTGGGCAGAACTGTTTGCAGTCATTCAAATATTTGAGTCACGAAGAAATAAATACAAAGCGGGACGTGTCCCAAACAAGTCAAGATGAGGAAGACCTCGTTTGGTCTGTTATGTATGGAAGCTTGTTTCCGCCACTGAATAAAAAAATAAAATAAAATAATTGCGACTTTTTATCTCACAATTGCGAGATATGAAGTCAGAATTGTGAGAAATAAAGTCGCAATTGTGAGATATAAAGTCGCAATTCTGAGAAATAAAGTCGCAATTGCGAGATATAAAGTCGCAATTGTGAGAAATAAAGTCGCAATTGTGAGATATAAAGTCGCAATTCTGAGAAATAAAGTCGCAATTGCGAGAAAAAAAGACAGAATTGCGACTTTATATCTCGCAATTCTGACTTTATATCTCGCAATTCTGACTTTATATCTCGCAATTCTGACTTTATATCTCGCAATTCTGACTTTATATCTCGCAATTCTGACTTTATATCTCGCAATTCTGACTTTCCATTTCGCAATTCTGACTTTATATCTCGCAATTCTGACTTTATATCTCGCAATTCTGACTTTATATCTCGCAATTCTGACTTTATATCTCGCAATTCTGACTTTATATCTCGCAATTCTGACTTTATATCTCGCAATTCTGACTTTATATCTCGCAATTCTGACTTTACATTTCACAATTCTGAGAAATAAAGTCAGAATTGCGAGATGTAAACTCGCAATTGTGAGAAAAAAAAAAAGAGTCAGAATTGTGAGATAAAAAGTCCCAATTACCTTTTTTATTTTTCATTCAGTGGCGGAAACAAGCTTCCATAGTTATGGGTGTTGTTAGACATATAACACTTTTTTTTTTTATAATAAGAAAGCAACAGATAAATGCTTACAGATGTGTGTGTATCAGCTACTAATGCCCACTCCAAATACCAAAACAAAAAAACAAAAAAGACAAAAACTCTACATACCAACAATGCCACCCACATCAAACAGAGTTGAAAGGTCTCCGGCTTTCTTGGCATCTAGGTGAGCTGAAAAACAGGAAGTACATTGTAGTCATTGATCCATATAGAGTGCTGCAGGGATGATGTATTTTAGTAGGCCAAAACGTGGAAACAAGTTAACATTTTAGCACTTACAAATCCATCATCCTGAAGTCAATGGGTTATTTGAATGGGTTTTTGGTCAAATGTCTTTTTCGGTTATTAACAAGTGGCTAAATGGGACCACAGAGGTTTTCGGGAACATTAAACATCATCACACCGAACATCACATCTATTGACTAGTTGTTGACTAAAAAAATACATCATTACTGCAGCAGTATATTAACCACCATCCCAAAATGTGCAAATATATACACAAAACACATCAAAACACAGAAACCTTTACATCAAGAGAACCACAGAAATAAATATAACAGAGCAGAATAATTAAATGACTGAGAATCGCTGATGTCATCAGTGAGAGATACCTGCTTTAGTGATGTAGAGGGGCAGCCAGAAGAGGAACGTATAACTGACCAACTTGGCAAACAGCAGACAAAGAGAGAACTCCACCACTCCCTGCAAACACACAGCGGGAGAAACGTCAGTGACGCTGTAACACACGCTGACTGATGATGGACAGACGGATGGGCAACACTCACAGGAATGCGTAAAGCTCCCATGAAGCTGATGGGTGACGGTTCTGCCTCACTCTTCACCACCACCACCTGCTGCACGGGAACACACACGCCAATGCTCTCCTGCCCCAGCAGAAGCTCTGTGTCCCAGCTCTAACAAACAGGAGGATCACAGAAGTGAAAAAGAGATACTTCTAAAGGAGTGACACAGATACACAGAGACAATGACGTGGACTAACCTGTGCTTTAGCTCCTGGCTTGCACTGCAAGTAAAGGTCTTTGTGTCCATTAACACCATTCCAGCTTTTATGAAGCTTCTGAGAAAAAATAATATGGAGTTCAGTGTCACATTTACAAAGGGTTGTCTAGGTGTATTCTGAATATATTCTACATATTAATTATTTTGTATTAATATAATAACACAAGACACATGGGTAGTGACATGTAATTTTGCCGTCCACAAAAAAACTAAACAAATCTCTCATTCATTCTCTCAAGCGATTACATTTTTATATATATATATATATATACACTCACCGGCCACTTTATTAGGTACCCCATGCTAGTAACGGGTTGGACCCCCTTTTGCCTTCAGAACTGCCTCAATTCTTCGTGGCATAGATTCAACAAGGTGCTGGAAGCATTCCTCAGGGAGTTTGGTCCATATTGACATGATGGCATCACACAGTTGCCGCAGATTTGTCGGCTGCACATCCATGATGCGAATCTCCCGTTCCACCACATCCCAAAGATGCTCTATTGGGTTGAGATCTGGTGACTGTGGAGGCCATTTTAGTACAGTGAACTCATTGTCATGTTCAAGAAACCAATTTGAAATGATTAGAGCTTTGTGACATGGTGGAAGTAGCCATCAGAGGATGGGTACATGGTGGCCATAAAGGGATGGACATGGTCAGAAACAATGCTCAGGTAGGCCGTGGCATTTAAACGATGCCCAATTGGCACTAAGGGGCCTAAAGTGTGCCAGGAAAACATCCCCCACACCATTACACCACCACCACCAGCCTGCACAGTGGTAACAAGGCATGATGGTTCCATGTTCTCATTCTGTTTACGCCAAATTCTGACTCTACCATCTGAATGTCTCAACAGAAATCGAGACTCATCAGACCAGGCAACATTTTTCCAGTCTTCAACTGTTCAATTTTGGTGAGCTCTTGCAAATTGTAGCCTCTTTTTCCTATTTGTAGTGGAGATGAGTGGTACCCGGTGGAGTCTTCTGCTGTTGTAGCCCATCCGCCTCAAGGTTGTGCGTGTTGTGGCTTCACAAATGCTTTGCTGCATACCTCGGTTGTAACGAGTGGTTATTTCAGTCACTGTTGCCCTTCTATCAGCTCGAACCAGTCTGGCCATTCTCCTCTGACCTCTGGCATCAACAAGGCATTTCCGCCCACAGAACTGCCGCTCACTGGATATTTTTTCTTTTTCGGACCATTCTCTGTAAACCCTAGAGATGGTTGTGCTTGAAAATCCCAGTAGATTAGCAGTTTCTGAAATACTCAGAACAGCCCTTCTGGCACCAACAATCATGCCACGTTCAAAGTCACTCAAATCACCTTTCTTCCCCATACTGATGCTCGGTTTGAACTGCAGGAGATTGTCTTGACCATGTCTACATGCCTAAATGCACTGAGTTGCCGCCATGTGATTGGCTGCTTAGAAATTAAGTGTTAACGAGCAGTTGGACAGGTGTACCTAATAAAGTGGCCGGTGAGTGTATATATATATATATATAAATACTGAGACATTTCTCAGAATATCTTCTATTTTCCACAGAAGAAAGAAAGTCATACAGGTTTGAAACGACTTGAGGTTGAGTAAATGATGACAATTTCTTTTTTAATTTGGGGGTTTATTAATATGGAAAAATTTAATATTGTTTTTTAATGAAATTATACTCCAAATAAGAAACTAAAACTGCCAGTAGGTGGAGGTAAAGTCTTAATGAGCAAGTTATTCATTCATTTGATTCCTTCGAACGGCTGATTCATTCATGGAATGATGTAAATGGCTCTCTTTATCAATGGACGTGGATTCATTTGGAAGCAAACCAACGCTGTGTGTTGTTTGGAGATGCACAACAGTTCGTTGGCGAAATGAAGCAAAAATAGACAATATTGTGTCTAAAAATATAACACAATATTAACTTCACTCTTGCTATTCGGGACAAAAACAGCACTCGAATCTTGTGATACTCGTTACTTGTGTGATTTTTGCTTAACTATAAGTTAGAATTCTGTTAGACTATAGAAGAATATATATAAAAGTGAATGTATATGAAAATAATTAAAATATAAATATAAAGATACAACTTTGAATATGTAAAGGTAAATCATGAATATATATAGATGTAAATCTGAAAATATGCAGTTATAGGTCTGAAAATATACATGTCATTCCGAATATATAGTAATAAGTCTAAAGATATTCATACATTTTATTAGGCATTTTGATAGACAAGCTCCTAATATATAGAAGAAAATGAATATTTCTACTTTTAAATATATTTGTCACACGCTGAAGACAATTTAAATCCCAAAGTTGATTAAAAGTGGTGAAGAACTTAGAAGAAATGATTACAGATGACGTTACAGAATGAAAAAAACACATTTACTTTCCTTACACAAATATAAAAAAGGCTAAATAAATATTTGCATATATTTCCAATCGGTGCATCTGCTGTTAGTATTATTTATTGACCCAATTCCCTCTGGCAGTGTTTTCTATTGTTTTTGTACACTCTAGAGGGCAAGACAAAATACTCTAGTGCAGCGGTTCCCAAACTTTTTTTCCTGCGCACCCCCTTCTATGTCCCAACCCGGTTGGCGCACCCCCAATCCCCACTTCAAAAAAAAAATGCAACAAAGCTTTGTTTTATCGCTTTTGTTTTATAAAGACGCATGTTTAAACATGCGCTAATAACCAGAACACTCATGACAATAACAACATCAACAAAGTTTCAATATAATGCAACAAAGCTACGCACAAGTTTTCACTTTTAACCCTTTCACACGTAAGTTTAAAATATTTTAACTGACCCCACAGCGTGAGTTTTTCAAGGCGACCGTTATTTAGAACTTGTCACTTTAATGTTTCCATGGTGACGCGTCATTCCTTGTCACGTGACACAGCGCAACCACAACACAGCGCTGAATGAATGATGTTCTGCTTTTATGTCATTTTTCCTTTTTATCAAAAATATTCACAAATGTATTAGCTATAGCATTAAACACTGAGATTCCGATTGTCAAATATGTGCAAGTGGATGTGTTTTATTGTTCAAACGCCTTCATAACGATCGTTAGTTTGTGCCACAGTTCAGAGAATCGGATCTGTTGGATTTACAACACGTGACGTCAATTCCTCCACTTCTCACGAAATACATGAAAGTAAGAGGCCGGTGAACTGGGAGAAGAATAGGGTAAAATGTGAAGCTACGTACACAATGTGTATCTGATATGAATACAACGTGTCGTCTTATTATAATGAAAAGGATTAATATTGCCGCTTCCATAGAAATCAGCTAAATCAAAATCATTGTTTTGCTAGTACTTATGTGTATTTAAATGTCTGAAACCTAAAATAAACATTACGTGGTTGAAAACACTCAATGGTTGTGATATATAACAGCACTGGCTCAGCGCCAGCCAACACGCGAAAGCACATTTGTCACGTTACCGGCTGCAGTGCAGAGCAGTGCGTAGAAGACAGCAGCTGTTTTCAACGTTTCTATCAAAAACTAATAAATTATAGTTTTTTTAATTTAAAATAAAAGCGATTACAAAGGAAATGTTTACTGTTCATGGTTTTTATTTTATTGTATGGCAAAAAATCCCACTTACAAAACAGACCGCCATTACATTTTTCCTCTCGCGCACCCCCTGGTGGCAGCTCGCGTACCCCTGGGGGTGCGCGTACCACACTTTGGGAATCCCTGCTCTAGTGTAATACCTCCTAAATTGTAATTAATTAATCGCTATGAATATTTAAGAATCCTTTAGAAACAAACCAAGAGTAATTAGGGTAAACAATGAATGACACAGAATCCAGAATTATGCGGCTGCGAGCTGCGAAGTGTTTGAAGTTGCTCTTGAATTTGATTAATTCCTCCTCCACAGTCAAAATGAGCCTCCATCCCTAATGTCTCTGTTACTCCTGATTAGCCACTCCTCTTGAATCTAAATCAAACTGTTGAAGCGTTTCAGAAATGTGAACTCTCCGTGCTCGATGAGCACCTCACGCTCTACTGAGAGTCGCAGGTGTGCGCATCACAGGGCCGTTGTTATAGCAACTGCTTTCGAGCATGAATGAGTCATGTAATCTAACCAACCTTGCCTCAGACTGCTGGGAAAATACATTAACTTCTGTGAAGATGACATTGTTCTCATTGTTGATGACAAGGCATTGTCTGTTTGACTCTCTGCTAGGCTTCTTTTGTTCAGGTCAGTAGCAAAAATCTGATTTTTGAGAGTATCTGACTCAGCTGAACCGCAACAAAAATATGGAATGTGATATTTACAAGCCCAATACAAACCACATCCACTGAATTTCTGGAATGAGTCTCACCAGGGGCCTAATGTATAAAACGCTCCCTCCAGTAAAGAGTGCGTACGCACGGTCTAGAGTGTCTGTACTTTATTTTATTTTTAATTCCCAATATGTGCATGGAAAATTGCGTACGCACACATTTCTATGCCTCCGCAATTTTCCACACACATATCAGGAATTGTAAAAAAATGAACTAGGCGTAAATATGTGAGCCATGTATGATTTAAAAATTCTGTTTTCATTTTGATATACACATTCAGATGAAATATGCCACTCTCATTAATGGATCTAAACGCAGGTGCTGTTGGTGTCGTGTGCAGGCAGACAGTTTCCTAATGATAACACCTTTCTTGCTCTTTCCAATATTAAGAAAAATACCATTGTATTTGAAGGAATTTGAAGGAAACAGCATTATTTACACTGCATAAATAAGGCAGATCTGTTTCCATTAAAAATATATAAACATCCTAAAATACATGTTTACCTTATAGGCAAAATTGCCTAATTTTGATATGTTTAAAACAATTAAAAATACTATTTTGCCAGTGGAAAAGAAAGAGTATAACTCTTCTCTGAAAATTTTCTCTGAACATTACTTGATACAATTTTTATTTATTTATTCTAAAACAAGACAAGGATAGTGAATGTTTTTTAAAGATGCATTGTGTAATATTTAGGAGGATCTGCTGACAGAAATGCAATATCATATACATAACTATGTTTTCAGTGGTGTATTAAGACCTTACTTAATGAACCGTAACGTTTGTATTACCTTAGAATGATCCATTTCTATCTATATACACCGCGGGTCCCCTTACATTGAAATGTGCCGCCATGTTTCTACAGTAGCCCTAAACGGACAAACACGTTTCGTTACTGTGTTGTTCTTTGTTCAAGCAAGCTAGCTAAAGTCACGGAATAAAAGACTTACACAATGATGAACAAGTAACAATAATATTCGCAATAACATATCGTTTTACTGAATAATAAAGTAAACCTAATTTCTTAATTTATCTTTGTAAAGAAACCTCATTGCTGAACTGGCTACTCTCTGCGGTCTCAGACGGCGACATCTTTTCCTGTCGGCCACCGTAACTTCTGTTGGTTGCAATTCGCAACCTCACCACTACATTCCGGTAAAAATCACACACTGCACCTATAAATCATTTTTTTATAAAGAGAATTTTACACAGGTTCTGGTGTACGCATGGTTTATAAATCTGAAAACTTTTGTGCATACGCAAATTCTGGCATTAGTGCATTCGCACAATTTTAGGATGAAATCTAAGTAAAGTTTTATATATGAGGTACAGTATAATATGAGGTATAATATAAATTACAGTGTGGACTTGTCATTCCCGAGAGACCGGATTTGAAACCCACATTGGATTTGTGTAAACAAAGCCTTGAAGTAAACAACCGTTTAAAAGTTTGGGGTAAAATTGAATGGACAATTTAATGCATCCCTGTTGAATGAAGGTAATAATAATAATTTAATCGCACTGACCACAAACTTCACAGCAATGTGACAGGAAATGAAACTAAATAAATGGACTAACCTGATTGCTTGGAGCTGAGCTCTGGGCACTGGCGGTCTTCAGATCATTAGGGTCTGGAGATACAGAAGCGTTCGCATCAAAAACCCATCAACCATCTCCAATAGTGCTTTGTGACAAATTTGCACCCAAACACACATAAATAAGCCAGAGGTCATATTCACTTACGCTCTATTAGAAAGAAGAAGCAGACGACCCCCATGACAGCGATGATAACTCCAGGGACGATGAAGGACATTCCCCAGTTAGAGGAGACATAATATCCAGCAATCAAAGAACCCAGAATGTTGCCCACCGATGTGTGCGAGTTCCAGATACCCATGATGAGGCCTCTCCTGATACCACAACAAAACAAAACACATTATATAACATTTCATTTTGTGGTAATAAGAGATCTGTTACAATTTTGGAGTGTCTAAAGAGCAGCAAAGAGGATAAGCATTCCCTCATCTTCAGCGTCTGAGATAAACGAAAACACTGCATGCTCATTTTTAGACAGATTTATCGAATTTATAATGTTAGTGGAAAATGTAAAGCCTCATACCTGCCCTTGCCAAACCAGTTGCCAATGCAAGTCACGACACTTGGCCAACCAGTGGTCTGAACCAATCCATTGGCCACCTACAGACGAAAAAAATAAAAATAAAGAGGAGAGAATGCTGAATGAAAACTGAACAAAATGGTACATAAATAATAATTGCTGTTTACATACACTACCATTCAAAGTCTGAGGTCAGGTTTTTTTTTTCAAAGAAATGAACACCTTTATTCAGCAAGGTAATTAATTTATAGATAATTTGATCAAAAGTGACAGTAAAAACATGGCTATTATTTCAAACCAATGCTATTTGTTTAAACTTTCTATTCATTAAGGAATCCTGTAAAAAAAAAAAAATCACGCGCAATCATGGTTGTACGAATATAATAAGTATTTGTTTTCAACATAGATAATAATCAGAAATGTTTCTTAAAGGGATAGTTCACTTTGAAATTAATTTTTGATATGTTTTAGCTTACCTCCAGTGCATCCAAGATGTAGGTGTCTTTGTTTCCACAGTATCTTCAATTTTGATAATTTTAGGTAAAACCGTTGTTGTCTGTCAGTCATACAATAGAGGTGAAGGGGGTCCTCCTCAAAGAGCAGTCAAAATTAAACATTATTTAATGACTCGTAAATGTAAGTACACATTGATGCCCTAAGACACGAAACGAGTGGTTTTTGTGAGAAAACGAACAGTATTTATATTGTTTTTACCTCTTGTAACCACAGCCATGCCCAAGTTATCTGAGGGCGCGGACGCTTCCGTGTGTGACGTGTACGCAGACTGGTGCATAGATAAACTAGATGTCGCCTTGGCGACGGCAGTTCATTGGAACGAAACCTTAGCCAAGGCGACATCTAGGGTATATATATCTATGCACCAGTCTGCGTACACGTCACACACGGAAGCGTCCGCGCCCTCAGATAACTTGGGCATGGCTGTGGTTACAAGAGGTAAAAACAATATAAATACTGTTCGTTTTCTCACAAAAACCACTCGTTTCGTGTCTTAGGGCATCAATGTGTACTTACATTTACGAGTCATTAAATAATGTTTAATTTTGACTGTTCTTTGAGGAGGACCCCCTTCACCTCCATTGTATGACTGACAGACAACAACGGTTTTACCTAAAATTATCAAAATTGAAGATACTGTGGAAACAAAGACACCTAGATCTTGGATGCACTGGAGGTAAGCTAAAACATATCAAAAATTAATTTCAAAGTGAACTATCCCTTTAAGCAGCAAATCAGAATATTAGAATGATTTCTGAAGGATCATGTGACACTGAAGACTGGAGTAACGATGCAGAAATTTCAGCTTTGCATCACAGGAATACATTATATTTTATAATATATTAAAATATAAAATTGTTATTTTAGCTGTTTTTACTGTATTTTTGATCAAATACATGCAGTCTTGGTGAGCATAAGAGACTTCATGTATGACACCAACCTGAACAAATATATAGAAGCCAAGGCTGTGGATGTCATAGACGTATCCCAGTCCAAACAGACAGGTGAAAAGACCACTGGTCAACATGCCCACAGTCAGGTACAGACGGATGGGCAGACGCTCTCCAATGATTCCACTGAAAAGATTGTATTAAATGTCACTGCAGACAGAATGATAGCAGCAAACAACAAACATATCACTGTTGTCAGATGAGTTCAACTGCTCAAGATAAGACCAAAGACCAATGACATCAGAATAATTCAGAGTTAGGTCGGATGTTTTAGCATCTTCAGATTTAAACTTGAGAAGCAAAAACAGTGTTCAAGTTGGTCAATTCATTCTGGTGAGTCAGTTCAAACTGCTTCAGTAAATCCATCCAAAACTTTGATTTAGTAATGCATTTTTATGTATTAAAATATACATTGATTATTATTGCTGTTTATTACTATTTCATTATATTACATCAAATATAATTCTTCCTTAAAAGTGCAGTAAGCGATTTAAGAAACGCTGTTGAAAGTGGATCGGACCGAGCGCCGCCACACACTTGTAACCAATCAGCAGTAGGGGGCGTGTCCACTCATGATGGGGGAGGAGAGAGAGAGTGAGCAAGAGGGGGATTATTTGAAGAAAGACTGTAGAAAGAGAGATGGCTGAGAGACATTACAAGAGAGAAAACCATACGTGACGAAAACCATACGAAGCTCCATACGTGAGTAACATCGGTTTTGGACAGTTTTGAGTGTCATTAGAGTACACTCTTGTGAACTGTATGTTTATTTTTTGTTCTTTCTTGTCGTTCATTCGCCATCTTTGCTTTATTCTCCGCAAAACATTATTTTGCTTCGTTTCAGCTATGATGAAAATACATTCACTCTTGAATTGCATGTTCGTGCATTTTGGGGGCGGAGCAATGAAGGGAGGAGTGTGTTTGTTTGGGTTGATTTTAAATATCAACCGTGTTTCTCAGAAATCACGTACTGCACCATTAAGTTCACTGACAATTAAAATAGAATTATTCCTTAAGTTTTGAATATTGTGTAAAGAGATAGTTCATCCAAAAATGAAAATTCTGTCATTGCTTAATCACTCTCATGCCGTTTCAAACCGCATACGACTTTTGTTCATCTTGGAATGGAAACACAAATATCTTTGTAATGAAACCTGAGAGATATCGGTTCCTCCATTGAAGGTCCATTCCACCAAAACTTTAATGCTTCAAAAAGTTCATAAAGAAATCGCACGTTAAGCATGCATGAGCTTCCGTTTACCATATTTGAAGTGCTCCATGTATGTGCGCTGATCAATGTATATATGCCTAAATTAAATCAGACTTGAATTAAACCTCTCAATTCATATGGATTACTTAAACAATGTCTAAATTAACTTTTTAAAGTTTGGTAGGAATGGACTTTCAATGGAGATTTCAGGTTTCATTAAAAACACCTTTATTTGTATCCGAAGATAAAAAAAAGTCTTATGGGTCTGGGGGTGGGGGGTGGAAACACACACACTTTTAAGTCATTTTAAAGCATAAATATTAGTGTGTTTTGTATATGTTCTTACCTGAGATACATGCCTATGGCATAAGCACACAGGAAAGAATAATCCATTGCTCCGAGCAACTGCTTATAGTTGTTTCTGTCTATAGGGATTGAAACAGAGATGCCAAACATTTAATGCACTGACTGAAAGTGATAGAAACAGATATTGCTTGAATCTAATCGAATATAACGTTACCGAATGGTTTCCAGCTGCAGTCTAGTTCTGTGTGAAGTCTAGGCTGCCGGCCGCTCTCTGTAGGAACCTCCATGATGTGAGAGCAGTTCTTATGCAGCTCACTCTATACAGACACATACACAACATAACATAACATGAACTCATCTCTGACAGTGCATACAGTTGACACAGGACATGACTGCATATTAAGGCTGACTACAGAAAGTTCAACATGGTTAGATGGCTGAGTGCCACACACTTCTGGATTGTACTCAGATAAATGAGTTAATGTGTGACAGAAAACAACCCAAAAAAGCCCTTTGAGTTCCAGTAAGCACAAGAACTGCCGATAATAGCTTTTGATCATGCCACCTCTGAGCAATATAATGTTGTCTGTACGGTTTATGCAGAGATAAAAAAACAACAACAACAACTGAATTCTGGATCTTATTTCAGTTCTGTTCTATCTATACACTACAATTTATTTAAAATATAAATTATATATATATAAAATGTTAATAAAAGATTAAAATAATGCAAGTTTGATTTGTTTTTATATGTATAGCGCTTTTTATTATACACCGTTTCAAAGCACCTTACAGAAAATCATGATTTTATTGTTTATATCTTCATACCAGTGTAATTTTAGTGTTTTTTGTGTTTTATTCATATTTTGAATTAGCTTTTATATTAATAAATGTAATTTCCATGTTAATTTTTGTAATTTTTATGTGCTTTTGTCTTATTATTATTTTTTTTAAATGACTATTTATGTAATTTGTTTTTCTAAAAAAAAAAAAATGGTGTTTTAATTTTAGTCATTTATTTATTTCCAGTTAATAGTTTCCACTTAAACTTAATTCAGTTTTTTGCCAAGGCAACATTTCTAATTTTCATTAAATTGAAATAATATTTATATTTTTCTAGTTCAGATTTATTTCAATTAACAGAAATATTTTAATAGTTTTAGTTCACGAACCCTGCTTCATGCCTTGTCGTCACATTTTGCAGGTTAGATTGGGTGATAATAATTTGCATTTCGCAACAATAGTCAAGTCAAGTCAAGTCATCTTCATTTATATAGCTCTTTTAACAATGAATTGTTTCAAAGCAGCTTTACAGAGATAAACATATAATTTAAGGTAACAGATTGTTTTGGCGTTATAGCGGTTCTTGAATAATGTTACTTCCAGCTAAAGTTAACTTTGATTGATTCACCTCCGTCGAAATGATCAGACTTTAAACGCGAACCTGTGATTAACGCTGACGGCGTTCACATGCTCATTCAGAATTCTATAGTTATGTACTTTTTAAAATATATATACAAGCAATCAAACAGTTAAGATCCGCTATAAAGTGTATGTATACAGGTCCTTATAAAAAAAAATAGCATATTGTAATAAAGTACATTATTTTCCATAATGTAATGATAAAAATTAAAGTTTCATATATTTTAGATTCATTGCACACCAACTGAAATATTTCAGGTCTTTTATTGTTTTAATACTGATGATTTTGGCATACAGCTCATGAAAACCCAAAATTCCTGTCTCAAAAAATTAGTATATCATGAAAAGGGTCTCTAAACGAGCTATTAACCTAATCATCTGAATCAACTAATTAACTCTAAACACCTGCAAAAGATTCCTGAGGCTTTTAAAAACTCCCAGCCTGTTTCATTACTCAAAACCGCAATCATGGGTAAGACTGCCGACCTGACTGCTGTCCAGAAGGCCATCATTGACACCCTCAAGCAAGAGGGTAAGACAGAAAGAAATTTCTGAACAAATAGGCTGTTCCCAGAGTGCTGTATCAAGGCACCTCAGTGGGAAGTCTGTGGGAAGGAAAAAGTGTGGCAAAAAACGCTGCACAACGAGAAGAGGTGACCGGACCCTGAGGAAGATTGTGGAGAAGGACCGATTCCAGACCTTGGGGGACCTGCGGAAGCAGTGGACTGAGTCTGGAGTAGAAACATCCAGAGCCACCGTGCACAGGCGTGTGCAGGAAATTGGCTTCAGGTGCGGCATTCCCCAGGTCAAGCCACTTTTGAACCAGAAACAGCGGCAGAAGCGCCTGACCTGGGCTACAGAGAAGCAGCACTGGACTGTTGCTCAGTTTTGCATGTCATTCGGAAATCAAGGTGCCAGAGTCTGGAGGAAGACTGGGGAGAAGGAAATGCTAAAATGCCTGAAGTCCAGTGTCAAGTACCCACAGTCAGTGATGGTCTGGGGTGCCATGTCAGCTGCTGGTGTTGGTCCACTGTGTTTTATCAAGGGCAGGGTCAATGCAGCTAGCTATCAGGAGATTTTGGAGCGCTTCATTCTTCCATCTGCTGAAAAGCTTTATGGAGATGAAGATTTCATTTTTCAGCACGACCTGGCACCTGCTCACAGTGCCAAAACCACTGGTAAATGGTTTACTGACCATGGTATTACTGTGCTCAATTGGCCTGCCAACTCTCCTGACCTGAACCCCATAGAGAATCTGTGGGATATTGTGAAGAGAAAGTTGAGAGACCCAACACTCTGGATGAGCTTAAGGCCGCTATCGAAGCATCCTGGGCCTCCATAACACCTCAGCAGTGCCACAGGCTGATTGCCTCCATGCCACGCTGCATTGAAGCAGTCATCTCTGCAAAAGGATTCCCGACCAAGTATTGACTATTGAGTGCATTACTGAACATAATTATTTGAAGGTTGACTTTTTTTTTTTTGTATTAAAAACACTTCTTTTATTGGTCGGATGAAATATGCAAATTTTTTGAGACAGGAATTTTGGGTTTTCATGAGCTGTATGCCAAAATCCTCAGTATTAAAACAATAAAAGACCTGAAATATTTCAGTTGGTGTGCAATGATTCTAAAATATATGAAAGTTTAATTTTTATCATTACATTATGGAAAATAATGACATTTATCACAATATGCTAATTTTTTTTAGAAGGACCTGTATATATACAGTATCTATATATTAGATGTGTCAGTGATTGTGCATGTTTCCTCCAGCACGTGTTCTTTTAAAGGGTTTGTTCAATGTGACGGGGGTCGTGCTACCTTGACAATGCTGATGGGCTTCCTGGATAGATGGAAACTTGTGTAGAGCAGGAAAGTGAGAGCAAACGCGAAGGCCTTGTACCTGTGTGTAGAAAACACAGCAACGGTCAATAAGGACAAGGAAATAAGGACATTTTACAGTGAAATTTCATTTCATGAGATTTGAGATAGACTGCATCCCAAAACAAACACAAATACAAATACTGACATTGTATTAATTTGTGTGAGTGGCACACTGTTCATTTACGCAAACAACTGTTAAACTAGCAAACAAATCAGAAGTTGAAGGGAGACCGTCTTACTATTGCTTAATGTCAAACTAAGAAGGGCAAAGCAACCAAGTCTTTTATCAACTCCATTACTATTTTACAGTCTTTCTTAGATCAGGTTTAGACACTTACAGCAGCTTTTTTAAAATATATTTGTTTAATTGTTCTGTTCATAACGCCAAGGTTCATCATGGATTCAGAAGACTTGATATTTAGTTGCAACGTTTTTTTTTTTTATAGTCAGTAGAACGTCTAAAGTGGACCATCGAAATAGAGTGCTACCGATTCTTCAGATAAAATTCTCTTTTTGTCACTATTCAAATAGAATTATATGAAATAACAAATAACCGCATTATAAATAACAGCACAGAAGTAAAATCAATAGTGTGATGGCATCATGAAGTCTCACATTAGGATATGAAAGTGATATCAGTACAACACAATTTGATGATAATTAGAACTTTAAATACACAATGTAAAAAAATATCCTGCTAAATTATGAAAAGAAATGGCAGCTGTGATTGCCAGAATTCACTCTAAAAACATACTGACAATGTTTATGTTTTTAGGGGATATCTTTATATTTACAAAATAAATAATAATAATACTAATATATATATATATATATATATATATATATATGTGTGTGTGTGTATGTATGATGTTATGTTAAAGGGATAGTTCACCTAAAAATTTAAATATTGTCATGATTTGCTCACCCTCATGTTGTTCCAAATCTGTTTGAGTTTCTTTCTTCTGCTGAACACAATAGAAGATATTTTGAAGAATGTTGGTAATTCAACTGTTTGACTACCAACATTTTTCTCATACAGGTTTGGAACAACTTTAGGGAACTATCCCTTTAATACACCAATCTACCTAAATCAGCTATTTATGTATTTTTACCTTAAAATGTACTAATAACCACCAAGTGAAAAATGAGAAAAAATAGCACTATTTATATAAAATATAATCTTATGTGACGCAGGGAGTTTTGGAAATGTCCTTTTACTTTTTTTTTTTTTTTTTACAATACAGTACACAGGAATGTAAACACACCTAGTCTAGCCTGTGTGTCCCTTTTAAAGAAGTCACTAAACCCGATTTTTCACAATCAATCCTGAAATGGAGTAGATGACGAGGATACAATGGAAAACAGATCAGACGTGATCAAATACAGAGAGGCGTGTATATATGTACATACCATAGAGCTACCATGATCAACAGAAAGACTGACGTCTTAGTTTGATACAGAATGCAGTATTGAAGCTTGTATTTAATTAAATACATCAGACATTAGAGTTCTATTCTACTCTATTGTATTCTCCAACACATATCAGCTAATGTCTGCTTAGCAGGCCCACAGAAAATTGCAGATTCTTCTAACATTTTTGTGGAAAAATTGGTGGAATTGTGCAGAATGGATAAAACATGTTGAACTTAAATACTTTTACTGACAGATGAAATCAGTCAAATTTGGCAAAATATTAAGTCAATATGAAGTCAAATTTGACTATTCTTATTTATTAGAAATGATTTATCCGCGCACATAATTTTTTAAAAATGCATGTGCCCTTGTAATCTTTAATTAAAATAACAGTGACATGTCCTCTCTTCTCTAATGTTGTGAGGGCGAGACAACCTGTCACTCACATGAGATCGACCAATTGCAAACCACAACCATCCAAACAATTTCCGATAAACAAAATCAATGTTTTTCTTGTTCGAGAAGCCGTTTTACTTGTACATATGTCACAAAGACTATCGCAACTTAGGTTTCATGTGTAATAAACAAACATGCAAAGACTGGAACTGTAGTATTATAATGACAGACATTATATCTCTGTGGGAAAACTGGGTTTGCTGATCATCAATCCCAAATACACATGCAAATATTGATAAAAAAGATAAACTCACCACTGGTCTCTATTGAAGGAGGCCAGGAAGCGGATGCCAGGTGGGACTGGTGCCATGCTTGTGTATGGTGTGTGTATGAGTGTAATACAGCTGCTTAGTAAATCTCATAAAGATGTTAGGCAGGATGCCTGTAGACATATGGTCACAAGATCCATCTCTGAGCAAAAGGACCTTGGTATGTGAACAGAAAGACAAAAGAACCCATTATGAAGATTAAAGAGTCGCGTTCGTAGTCTTATATCCTAAAAAAAAAAAAATGTAGAAAGAATGAAAGAGAAGCCGTTTTCCTGAAAGAGAAGTGAACAAACTATCGTTAAACAATAACATGTTCATTCTACTGCTCATTTACAGCACATCAGTCCTCTCATCTTTAGGAAATGACAGTGTTTGAGCTGTCAGTGTCAAAGCTCGTAAATGACGTGACTCGTAACGTGGTTGCTACTGTACAACGAGAACCGGAGACCGACAACAAAACCCTCTGATACTGGACTAAACTAAAACTAAACCAGGTCATAAACACTCAATAACATTCAAATAAGAGTATGAATAGATGTAGCTACTAATTTACATAAGATATAATTTAGTGTGATCTCTCGCATCCTCTATAGCTCGTTAGAAGAACACGTTTATTAATAGGATGTGATCGATAACATGTCGAGAGACCATTTGTCAAAGATATAAAAGCACATATAATTGATTTAATTTAAAACAGCCCTGGAGGTCTTACCGCATCAACCGACTCTCTCCGTTCAGCGTTGTCTTTGGCGACCGTCTCTTTCACTTCCTCATTCAGTCCGGTGGGGCGATGATGATGATGATGACGATGACGACAACAAGAGTAGCGTGAAACACGAAACAACACGAGACTTGCAAACTAAAATATTTCAAAATAAAAAACTCTATCCATGCAGTACAAGTCAAACATTTAAATTCAATTAGTTACTTTTTAAAATCAAACACATTCGGTTTTTTCTTTTCTTTGAATGAGCCATTACAAATTATAATAAGCCAATGCTTCTAAATATAAATAAAATAAAATAAAAGAGGAAAATGTATTCCAGAGTATAATCGATTATTGTGTATATAATAATAATTTATTATTATTATTATTAGTTAGACTCGTTGATGTGACTTGTGTTTGTTGAGTGCTGACTTCACTGTAAGGGGGGTGATGCTTCCTCTGCTGTCCTGTTATCTCCTTCTCGCAGTTATTCAAGAGTCATGCAGCTGTAGGTGAATATATTTGCTCTGTGTAAAAGCATTAAAGTGCGCAGTGACATTGCATAACAATGTTCAATCGTTTACTCACTACAGCGAGTCGAAATTAGCCTACTCAGCAAACCCGGTTACCTGTCGTCATCGGTGTACAAAGTCAAAGTCTTGACGGTGGTAGAAAAGGTAACGTTACGTCCAGAAAAAAACGTTTACCCAGTGTGGATACTTAGGTTTGTATTTTTAGCTTCAGCAATATTATTGTCGGCCTCGTCATTAGTTCTGGGACTGTGCAGAATTCGCTTACTCTGTTATTATTGCGTACATGCTTAGTATTTCTAGTCTTTCCTAAACGTTTACGTTACCACAGTTTCATTCAAAATGCACAGCCACTGTTATTGTTGCTATTGATAGTTGCTATTAGCCACCACTGTCGTCAAGTTAAAAGAGTTTAAAAGTAACGTTACGTGGAATGAAATAAAAATAAATGTATTTATTATGGTTTTACAGGGGGAACATTAAGGTATTTAGGCAGAAAGGATGCTTATGGTCATAAAAAAAAAAAAAAAAAGGTCCTTTTGCCACTTTCTTCAAATAGGGTACACAATATTCTGGAAGTAATGTCTTTTTTATTTTATTTTTTTCAACAAAGTAAACGGAGAGGCTTATTCAGAAAATATTTGTCAACATGAGGTCCGAATATGAGTTGAACCCCCGCTCATATTTTGGACTTTTGCTATTTTTGCAACGACCAACATGCCTCAATATACCGGTAGTAGTAAACCTGAACGCTGGTGAAAAAAAGTTTGAAGTACTAATATTACTGAAATAAAAATAAATTAAAACTTAGTAGAAATGTTTTTTTTTAAACTAATAAAAATGACAAAAGCCCATTTATAGGCCTACTATAATAAACAAAAAGTATAGGCCTACTAAAATCCCACTGAAACCTTGCTTTGCGTGATTTTGCCATTTTCTAGCAATTATGCACACAAAATATTGACAACTTAATGTGACATTTTTGCAGTTAAATTTAAAGTTAATTTTATATAATTTTTTGGTCTTAATGCAGGATTTTCGCCTCTAATGATTAAAGTCATTAACAACTATTCAGGTAAGTTCGAAAGACACCAAATCTTTTTCGAAATGCTCAGGGAATTCATATGTGACCATTTTCAAATTGTGTGATTCATTGCTTTCACTCTTGAGCTTTCAGGTGCTGTGATGGTGGAGGACAGGCCCATCATGAAGGGACGGGTAACAGTGTACTCAGTGCCAGGCTGTCCACACTGCACACAGGCCAAAGCTACTCTGCGAACACTAGGTGTGCCTGTGTGTGAGGTGGATGTGAACAAGCATGGAGAAATAAGGGCGCGAGTGAATGAGCTCACAGGTCACAGTGCCGTACCACAGATATTCTTCAATAACCTTTATGTTGGAAACAACGAGGACCTCCAGAACCTGGTGAGATAAGAAACTAACTGATGTGGGATTTCTAGTGATGGGAAGTCCAGATCATTTCACTGACTCTGACACTGATCTCTGAGTCTCGTTCAGCAAAATGAACGAATCTTTTTTCATTAATTTCAATATAATTAAAATGTTACATGTTAATAGCCAAATTCTCCAACACACAAACTTACGCAGACATTGATCACATTTAGAGTAAGAAAAAACTGTAATGCAGCCAAGGCAAATCACTTTCTTTTGTCATGTCACATCCCCATAGGCTGAAGTTGTGCAGTCGGTACCGGAAACAGAAATGATTAGTTCACCTCCCGAGTCTTCGTGTCTGAGTCGTTCGTTCATCATAAGTTATGGAAATTAAACATAATGACAGAAATTAATTTATTAATTGTAAGAAATTTGAGACCAGAAACGCATCACGTAAAAAAAACTAACTACGCGTTTGTTTGCGAGGAAGGTTGGGAATTATTTATTAATTTCTGTTTCCGATACGACTGTCACGTCACTGTCAGTCTCGGGAGGTGAACTAGTTATTTCTGTGTCCTGTACAGAACCTATGGTATATTACGCCTGCACGGTCAACACAAGATGAACGTATCACTCTCTGAGACAACTCGTTGTTCCCGAGTCATATTTAAAATTCGTTCAAAATGAACGTTCGTTCATGATCAACTCATCCCTAGTGTTTTCACTATTGACTAACCTCTGGCTTGATATTTGCTTCTAGGAAATGAGACTGAACCTCACAAAAACATGCCTTTTTGTGTATGTTCTTAGAATCCTGAGCGGCTGAAACGTCTTGTCCTGTCGGTAAGAGAGGAACCTGTGCCGCTGGACGCTCCACCTGTTCCTGTGGAAGATAGCACTGAGGCTGATGGAGGTTAGTACTGAAAAGGGCTTTTCACACTGAGCTTAACCCCGGGTTATCGTCGTTCTTAACCCCACTTTAAACCCTGCATTGCGATGCCAAACGTGTGCAGTGTGAAATGTTACAAAAATTACTTTAGAAAGATGGCAGCATCATATTTTTATTTTTACACATAGATAGGTAGGCCTGTTAGTACAATCTGTTGACTTAATCAATCCTGTTGCAACTTGCATTATTATGCCAATAGTGACAGACAGTTAAAAAATGGAAGCAAGCACCCCACCCAAAGTTGTCATGCCTGTAACTCAAGTAGAATTAAAGATATCTTAATATCCTTTTAGATTTTGGTTCTTAACAAACCTTTCTTTTTTTGTATCTTCTATTTGTATGGCTCTATATGGTTCGATGCCAGAGATATGGGGATCGCAATGTGGCTTCATGAGTAAATCGTTAAATTGTTCACATTTTCAGTGGGTCAAAAACCAAATGTGGGTCATTTTGCATACAGCTTACAGTTTTTTTCTTTTAAAGAGGAATTTCTGAAGAGCAAATAATGTTAAACTAGAACTAGAACTTTATGTCATTTCCTTCTATCAAAACAATTGCATAGAACATACCTGTGTCCCAAAAATATTATTTTTCCAAAGTTTGGATGCCTGTAACTCAAGAAGTATTAAAGATATCATTAAATTCTTTTTAGATTCTGGTTATTAACAAACTTTTCTTTTGGTATGTTCATTTTTAAGGCCCTGCATGGTTAATTCCAATAGGTATTGGGATCTCAATGCGGCTCCATGTGCAAATTGTTGATATTGAAAACTAAATGTGTGACTGGCCAAGGTTTTTTTTCCCCATATCACCAGCTGTTTCTCCAAGGAAACTAGCAAAAATCCTTACATTCAAAGTAGATAAGACTGGCTATACAGGAACATCTTCACCTGGACTGACAGTGAGAAGGTTTCCTTCCTCTGTTTAACACAAGAACTAAAACAATGGTTCAAAACACTGAAGGAATTTATTTGGGTTTAACATTAATTGTTATCACGCCACAAACGGGTTAGTTATGACTAGGACAAGTCAGAAGCACACATAATCTGTGTGGGACTAGTTGTGACTCTCGGTGGAACCTGTAAAACCTTGCTGCCCTGTCAATGATGACTAAACATTCAGCATTGTAGGTATGTAGTAAACAGAGTTACTGGCTTCCAAGGTGATCTTAAAGGATTTCAAGTGAGCTTTAGAAATAGCTAAGCTATGTTGTTGTTATTTCTAACTAAAACTAATTTTCAGTAATTGAAATAAAATAAGATATAAATATTAGATGAAAAACTTAAACTTATTTATTTGAGTTAGTTGCCAAAGCAACATTTCTAATTTTGGTCTAAGTTGAGGTACTCAAATTTAAATTTAAAGATATAAATAAATATTTAAATAACAATAATATAAGGACAAAAGCACCTATCAAAATGACTAAATCTTAAACTAAAATTAAAATGAGAAGTGAAAATATAAAAACAAAAGCTAATGAAAAATATTACTAAATCCTAAATGATACTAAAAACACTATAGTGACTACAATGCTTTTTTTAGTAGACAGGATGTAAGTCAAACCTTGGACTCGGACATGCCTTGCTTGCCTTCATATAGCATTTTTCAGCTTTCAGACACAGCTAGTCTATTGTAGAATAGTAATGGCGAGTTCCCATCCACAGACATTTTGGTGTTTACTTACTGTGAAAAACTGATTTGTTGAACTGTTGGCTGTTGGTGTGTTGGCTCTCCTAGTATGTTCCGACTCGACTCGCTTGCACTTTGTAGACAGGAAGGAAGCGGGTAAATTGGCCGTAGTTTAATAGTGATGAAGCATCTGAACACTGATCACTGGAGAAACTGCAGCATTCGGCCCCATGAGGGGATGCCACTGCCACTAGACTCACAATCTACACTCACCTAAAGGATTATTAGGAACACCATACTAATACTGTGTTTGACCCCCTTTCGCCTTCAGAACTGCCTTAATTCTACGTGGCATTGATTCAACAAGGTGCTTAAAGCATTCTTTAGAAATGTTGGCCCATATTGATAGGATAGCATCTTGCAGTTGATGGAGATTTGTGGGATGCACATCCAGGGCACGAAGCTCCCGTTCCACCACATCCCAAAGATGCTCTATTGGGTTGAGATCTGGTGACTGTGGGGGCCATTTTAGTACAGTGAACTCATTGTCATGTTTAAGAAACCAATTTGAAATGATTCGAGCTTTGTGACATGGTGCATTATCCTGCTGGAAGTAGCCATCAGAGGATGGGTACATGGTGGCCATAAAGGGATGGTCATGGTCCGAAACAATGCTCAGGTAGGCCGTGGCATTTAAACGATACCCAATTGGCACTAAGGGGCCTAAAGTGTGCCAAGAAAACATCCCCCACACCATTACACCACCACCACCAGCCTGCACAGTGGTAACAAGGCATGATGGATCCATGTTCTCATTCTGTTTACACCCAATTCTGACTCCACCATCTGAATGTCTCAACAGAAAGCGAGACTCATCAGACCAGGCAACATTTTTCCAGTCTTCAACTGTCCAATTTTGGTGAGCTCTTGCACCCATTCTCCTCTGACCTCTAGCATCAACAAGGCATTTTCGCCCACAGGACTGCCGCATACTGGATGTTTTTCCCTTTTCACACCATTCTTTGTAAACCCTAGAAATGGTTGTGCGTGAAAATCCCAGTAACTGAGCAGATTGTGAAATACTCAGACCAGCCCGTCTGGCACCAACAACCATGCCACGCTCAAAATTGCTTAAATCACCTTTCTTTCCCATTCTGACATTCGGTTTGGAGTTCAGGAGATTGTCTTGGCCAGGACCACACCCCTAAATGCATTGCACCATACCCCTAAATGCACTTGTTTATGTGATTGGTTGATTAGATAATTGCATTAATAAGAAATTGAACAGGTGTTCCTAATAATCCTTTAGGTGAGTGTATAGTCTGGTGCCTTCTCTCTTCTATAGGCTTCTGTTGCTTATTTTAGCTGCTAGGGTTTCATCTTTCTCTTTGGGGACCCTACCTTTCTGTACTCTTAAATGTGCTCAGTTCTGCATGTGTCTTTAAATCATGAAGCTCAATGATTCTCTAGTCTTGCAGCGTCTGGACTGTTTTTGACATTGGTTAAATGTTAGTTGCCTGGTTGTTTTTATCAAAATGTTTGTAAGGTAACACTATATTGATTTTCCTCAATCGTTCATTTTGATTTCAGCAACTCTGTATTAAACTGCTGTCAATTAAGCCTTTTACATACAGACTCCATTATTATTTACGATATTATAATAATAAATATTATTCATAAATAATACGATAAAATAACATTATTTTTCTATTATTATTTGATGCTCTCAGTCACACTCTCAGTGTGCTATCTATTTTTAGTTTTTGTGATTGGGCCTTGATTATTTAAATTGAATAATCAGGATTACGGTTACAGGTGCGGTGATGAATTAATCACGACAAGTGTCATTCACAGCGTTCCATTAAAGTCTATGCAGTGCACGTGGCATCAAAATGTGCTACTGAACGTGGAACATATTTTTTGCAGATGCTGTGCATTTTTAGCCTGGGAAAACCCAGACAACTTCCGGCAAATTTAGATTTGCTCTGAAAGTTAGTCTGGCAAAGAGCTCATTCAAGCCCATTTCCAATCCGTCGAAATCGAGGCACCAATCAGAAACGTTGGGGCGGGCTTTACACGATGACGACAGCGCTGGGATTTTGAAGCAGATTTTGCATCCTAACTTACATTACAAAGATGGATGCCGCCGTCGAACATCACTCGTTCGAATCAGCTATCGCGTCTGTTTTAAGCGATTTGAACGTTTCCTTTTTGTTAAAAACCGAGCAAAGAACAACACTCAGAGATGTTTCTCCGCCGCTCTGCATACGTCATCTCCTTCATCGCTCTGATTGGGTTTAGGTCTATCCGCGACGTCCGTTTAGTGACGCCCCTCTGGAAATGATGTGTCTATGACGCTTTGCCAGACCATAACTCAGTTACAACTGAGAATGGTCTGGTTTTAACCAGGCTAAAGCATTTTAACATGCCTGTTGCACAAACGCAATGTGAATCTGATTTAATACCGTTCAAAAGTTTGGAGTCTATATGATTATTTAAAGTTTTTGAAAGAAGTCTCTTATGCTCATTAAGGCTGAATTTATTTGGTCAAAAATACAGTAGAAACAGGATTATTGTGAAATAATATTATTACAATTTAAAATAAGTTTTCTATTTGAATATATTTTAACGTTTTCAGCATCTTCACTCCAGTCCTCAATGTCACATGATCCTTCAGAATTCATTCTAATATGCCCATCTGGTGGTTAAAAAAAACAATTCTTATTATTATTATCATCAATGTTGAAAAAAATGTATGCTGCTTAGTATTTTTGTGGAAACCATGATGAAAAAAACACTGATCCCAACCTCTTTTTGATGAAATTATGATGTCATAATTGTGTAGCCCTATTTATAAAATGTTTTAAGAAATCTACAACTTATTATATTACATCATTTGATTTTTCAGCATTCACAGACAACAGTGACTTCGTCGTAATACTTGCATACTGAATTTCAATTGGTCCTCTGTCTTAAATCTATTTGCATTCTTTTATTGATTAGTCTTGTCTTTCTCGCATATTTTGAATCATTTAACCACTCGCTGAGTGCCGCCACAACAGCAAACCGGCTCTGATGCTGCATTACATGTAGACCGAAACCCAAACTTACTTATAACTTTAACACTGTTCTTTTGCTGCCTTACAAGCTTTGGTAATTCTTTCAGGAAACTCAAATCTTGTTTTAAAAGTATATCGCCTATGGCCTTTTGTGTTTGGTTGTTTCAGTCATTTTTATTCTCTTTTTTGTGACACTTGCCCTAAGCAGCGTGGGAGCTCTCAGAGGCACTGAGGAATCTGATCCTGAAACTCTACTCTGATCACCTCTCAGAAGATGGCAAGGTAACACACTGTTTCACCATCTCATCACAGGCTGCATATCAAATAGCTGCAAGACCATGTTCAATGGATTCGCCACAGACATGAACACTACATGCACTCAGACATTTAAATGACCTACGGAGCGTTCCACCACATTATGTTTTAAATAAGTAAGGTGTGTGTCATTGTGACCGTGTGGGTCTCCACTCTTGACCAGACAGTTGATTACAAAGCCATGTCCCGGAGCCTGTACTTCGAGCGGTACTGTGATCTAGCTGTCCAGCTTCAGCGCGTGGAGCTGCTGTCAATGAGTCGAGAAGAGAAACTGGCCTTCTTTATCAACATCTACAACGCCCTCGTCATCCACGGGAACCTGCGTCTGGGCTTCCCCAAAAACATATGGCAAAGGTATCGGGTAAGACACAAGGAGAGAAAATGGATTGTAAAGTGGGGAAAATGTTTTAATTCTTTCAGTGCTTGTACATTTGTTGTCTTGTTTTCCAGTTCTTCAACTATGTGAGCTACCTCATTGGTGGTGAGGTGTTCACGCTGCAGGATATTGAAAACGGAGTGCTTCGAGGAAATCGAAAAGGTGTGGCACAAATCATGAAGCCCTTTTCCAGGAACGACCCTCGACTGCAGGTATCCCAGGAAGAGGATGAGCGGTTTGTTCAGTATAAGCTCATTCCTCAATATAATATGATTGTTAATATTATTAATGTTGCTGTGTTTCTTGTTGGAAAGTTGCTTACAGTATGTCAAGGGGCAATTCTGATTTAATGTTGCCTGCCTGTCATTTATTGCAATAAACGTACTTAATTTTGTTAACAACAGCACTATTTTCAGTGATTTACTTAAGCAGGTTTCTAGGTGTATTTGGAAATATTTTGTTTTGCTTTATTAAACCGAAATTATGACTTAATTAAACAGAAATTACCACAGATATTAGGCCTGTCAAAATAATAAAATAGTTTAAGAAGATTAAAAACAATGAACTGTAATTTCTTTGTAATTAGTGGTTTAACCCAGTGATTCTCAACCTTTTTTACTTTCTGTCTAAGCTAATATGTACCTCTGGTACTTATATGGTATATTTCATAAATATAAATAAATTTAAGAATATTATTTCAGTTTAATGTTTTTATTTATTTATATTTAATTATTATTTTAAATTATATATATTTTGTGCATTTTGATTAAGATTGTTAATATAATTTACGATTTATTGGGGCCCCCCTCGATGTTTGCTGAGTCCCCCCAATGGGCCCCGACCCCCTGGTTGAGAGAAACTGGCCTAAACCTATTCATTTTCTTTTCAAGGAAAGAAAAAAATATTTGATGTGCATGATACCAGTATATCCAGACAGTTCAAATGTTTGTGGTCAGTGAGATTTTTATGAAAATGAATACTTATGAAGAAATTAATACTTTTATTCAGCAAGAATGCATTAAACTGTTTAAAAGTGACAGTAAAGACATTTATAATGGTGCATAATATTTCCATTTCAAACAAATGCTGTTCTTTTGAACTTTCTATTCATCAAATAATCCCAAAAAAATGTATCACAACTGTTTTAACATTGATAATAATAACTTATTTTAAGTTGTAATAATATTTAACAATATTGCTGTTTTCACTGTATTTTTGATCAAATAAATGCAGCCTTGGTGAGCATAAGAGAATCCTTTCAAAAACATAAAAAAAATTCTTACTGACCTCAAAACAGGGGTGCTCTGAAACTGTGGGGGTACTTGAGACAAAAAATGCTGCGGGAAACACTGGAGTAAAAGATATCTGAGAATGCTATTAACAGCAGTAATGTGTGTGTCATCCATTAGGTGGCGCTTCCTGACGTTGAGCCTCTCATTCATTTCGCACTGAACTGTGGTGCAAAGGGCTGCCCTCCAATTAAGACATACACACCACAGGTTAATCCCCAAAGGACTCTCATTTACAATACGCTCTATAGATGTCTATACATTCTTTCTGACTGTGTAAAAAGCATATTGTGTTTAAATTTCCATGCATGTCTCACACCAGGACATTGATGGTCAGTTGCGTACCGCAGCGGAAGCGTTCTTGGAGAATGACGACAGCTGCGTGATTGACAGCGTGGGGCGAGAGGTCAAACTCAGCCAGATCTTTAAGTGGTACAAGGAAGACTTTGGAGGCACTGATGAGAAGGTATTACGAAAATATATCTTCACAAAGATGATGTTTAGCGATGAAATTCATCTTTTACTCGCATAATGTTATGACTTTCTTTCTTCTGTTGCCTATAACACTAAAGGAGATATTTAGCAGAATTTCTAAGCTGCTCTTTTCCATACAGTGCAAGTGGTTGGGGAGCTTGTTTTGGGTCTGTCTTTAAAGAGGACATATTATGCCCTTTTATACAGTCTTGATTTTGTTTTTGGAGTCTACTAGAATAGGTTTCAATGCTTGAATGTTCAAAAAACACATTATTTTCCACATATTATTCATTGTTGCAGCCCCTTTGTTCCCAGTCTGTCAGTAACACTCAGTAACACTAGTTCCTGTGTCTATGAAGCCTCTCCTTCCAGCGCAGTGTGCTCTGATTGGTTGACTGGATCAGTGTGTTGTGATTGGTCAACCACTGCAAGCGTGTTTTGGAAAAGTCATGCCCCTTTCCATAAGCGCAAGTTTCATCACACTACTAATGCAACTCAACCAGGCCTCGCCTTGAGCCTTAAGCGGGAATTATTTAAATGAGGAATACTGCGATTTGTACATTTCCAGAAGAAGACTCAAGACTACAATCGAGTCATTTCAGGCAGTGCTTACTAATAACTCCCTTTGGAGTGACTCTGCTTTATAGACCTTTGTTTGCTTTGAAGAGCATGACCTTTTTTATTCCTCAAACTGCAACATTACTCACTGAAGAAAGATGAAAATGTAAAACAAGCATTGTAGGTCCTCTTTAAAGATACACTTGATCAGCTTGTAATGTTTTCTTTTTCAGCTGCTGAACTGGGTGTTTGATCATATGGGAGCGTCAGAGAAGAAGAGGAATCTACAGTCTCTGCTGTCAGAAGGAAAGGTCAAAGTGAGCTATCTGCCCTATGACTGGTCTATAAACAGCACAAACTGAACTAAACCACATTCTCATGCATATGATCACTCTATCACTGACTCAATGTGGGCTTCTGTCGAACACATGCAGCGGAGATGAGAGATTCAGAACCCTGAAAATGATAACTATGCATTACGATTCCCTTTACCTTGTTCCTTCACCTCGCAAAGGGCAATGTGTTACTGTAGCTGAATATTTCTGACGACATTTTTTACCTGTAATCTTCTAAATTGTATTGCGGCATTTTGCACTTGATTATTATGCAGTTAAATGTTTTATATATTCTCCTACAAGAATGTCTTTGTAAACAAATATAATTTAATTTAATTTATCTACATTATCATATGCATTGGTATACATTTCTTTTGTACATATTTAATTTAGAGTTTCTAGCCAGACTGAAAAGTAAAAAATAACTCATGAATCACAATGAAACACAAGAACTTTGCACAGACTGAGCAATGGTGCATATTTCTTATAATATATTTTTTTTTACTGAATGACCTCAAGGAACAATATTTAATCATTTTTATATATGCGCACCAATTCAACAATACACAGTAAGCAACAGCAATAGTTACCTACATTTAACTATTTAAATATATGAAAGATTTGCACAGATACTTGTTTTCAGTTGATGGCACATATTAGGAGATGCTATTAAAATGTCTAAATTCACAAATATATATATATAAAATTAAATATCTCTATATCTGTCTATTCACAATTTCACCCAGAAAAGAACATTTTTGTCTTCATTTACTCACCCCTATTTGTCAAACCATATTTTCTTTTCTTCTATGAAAAAAAAGGGAAAGTGAATGGCTATTTAATTTAAATTCCACCACAAAGGGAAAAAACGTCGTAAAAGTGTTCAATATGCCATGTAAGCTATAATCCAAGTCTTCAAAAAGCCATATGATATTTGTATATCAGATAAATTAGATTAAAAAAAAATGATTGACTGGTATTTTTAAGTTTCTGCACGTCGAGTGCTGTTCACTGTTTCAGTGCTCGCTTTTTTATATCTGGACATGTCGTTTCCTGAAAGATCTGAAGGGAAATGCATAGGACATGGAAGATTTTGAGGCATGGATTAGTTTGTGTATCTTTCATGCTGTTTGTTGTACTTTGACTCTTTGACTCTGTCTGAATGATGGATGTATTCAGCAGAGAACCGAGCAGCACATCAGAATGATACCAGCCAGTAGCATCGAGTACTTTTTGAAATGCATGATGTGTTATTTGATAAATTATTGAAAGGGCATCAGGGCTGATGGAATCTCATAACTGGTTTCTCATAAACAGGGCCTGTTTCGTATGATGCGATTCAGTGCCTGATTTGATCAAGCGGTTAACAAGAATCCCCATAATATTTTTATAGAAAATAGGATCCAGACTGAAACTTTCTGAAAATCGATTCCCCATCCGTCTTGCTTAAGGCAGTGAAAATCCTCATGAACTTGGAAGCCTTTTTTGAATCCGCGAGCAACACGACAACGCGGAAAAATGCTGTTTTAATAGATGTTGATTTACTGTGAAGCACTCATAGGCATGTCATTTATCCTTTAATGCATGTGATACTATAGAATAGTATTGCAAGGGCTGATGCTGTCAGAAGCACGAGTAAAATGAGGTTTGGTACCTCCTGTTTCAGCCAGTGCCTTTTCACCTTTGCATGAGACTATTATTCTCATATTAAACCACTTGACCGCACATCTCATTGCTTCAGGAAATCAGTTCGTTTGAAACTGTAATCTGCAAGCAGAGAGAGATTGGTGAATCATAGCTAGAAAAAAAAAGGTCCCAGAGTTACCTCATCCTTATCTCGTTCACTGTAAGGACGGATATCAATGCAATGCAATTACCCTGAACAAAATGTCAGGATGAGACTCATTCGTATGCATGGAAATGATTTGAATCTAGAGCAATACTGCAATACTGTCTTTTATAAATGAATTACGATAAAATAAAGTATATTCAACAGACATTTCATGTGCCCTTATTTTTGTTGAAATGAAAAGATGGCAGACAGTGTTGGGGGTAATGTGAGTTATGTAATCAGATTACTTTTTTCAAGTAACGAGTAAAGTAATGCATTACTTTTTGTGAATTTGCAACAAGAATCTGAGATGCTTTTTCAAATAAGTAACGCAAGTTACTTTGTTATTGACTGACAGCTCTCCGGTCCCTGTGCAGAGATGCTGTGTTATTGTAGTTCTTGTAGTTCTAGACTAAATGTAAGCATGCACTTACCGGTACTCCTCTCTCTTGCGCAAAAACAGATTCAGTATTCCTCAAAATGAATAAAAACAGAAATGCAAACTCACAATATTACTCAAACCTGCAATAATTAAACATGTTTACACTAATATACTTTATGTATTTAATCTCACTTTATTAACCAATGTCTTTACTGCTAATCTTTGATGATCCAATTACTAATAAGCAAAAAAGACTTCACATTTCACATCACATTTGTTTAATTTTTTTTTTTTTTTTATTGCTAAAATAAGAGTTTTGAACTTTCTTCTCCTGTGTCCTATTCTTCAGCAATCAAGCAGAAGGCATATTCATTTCAATTTTGGTGTGAAAGGGCCTTTATATTTGCCAAAAAAAATAGTTTTATTTATTTGTTATTAAAAAACAAGCAAGCCCAGCCCAGGTTAGAAAAAGCAATGGAAAAGTAACGTGTAACATTTGATTCCATTAAAAGTAATTTACAAAATGAGTTACTTTTTTAGGGATTAACCCAATATTGTAATGCATTGCTTTTAAGTTACTTTCCCCACACTGATGGCAGATTTGTTGTAAATAATGTTAATAATAGGATGCAACTTACTATATAACCATGCGTACAGTTAATACAGGAAAAATAGGCAGAACAATCTTTAAATAAAGGAAAAATGTTTTAAAAAATGGCCAATAAAGCTGTACAGCATTTTGCTGCAAATTCATCCGTCACTTTGTAGAAGCACCATAGACCGATGCCAACATGGACCGGTTATGCCAGACACATGTATTATGCATTAAATTATTGACTGCCGAGAACATGAAACTATCAAAATGTAAGAAAAACAAACAATATGCAAAACAAACAACATGCAAAATAACTTTTGCATATTGTTTTTCCTATGCAGTTCATGGTAATATTTCCAAATATAATATCCAAATGTACAGTCTGGGTTCTGAAGAAAGCCCAGTTGAAAGTCACTGACTGGACTAATAGTCCTGTTGCAGTGTGTGTAATATTCAGAGGGAGGCAGTGTTGCTTTATGCTCAACATCACTAGACCAAAGTAAACCATGGAATTGAAAAAATAATGAATTTCTTAATACTTAGTTTGTCTCTTTTTTTGCTTTAGTGTTAGCAGCACTTAAACGGCATGAATAAGTTTGTGTTAAACCTGTTGATCATGTTCTCCAACATGACTTGAGATGGTCCAGAGAACATCTCAAACTTCAATGAACCTCTGTCCATCTGGACAAAGTCACATGATCAGATATTATTTGATTAGTGACCTTTAGTGCACTTTTACACTTTTAAGTTTTTTTTTTCATAACACCAAAACTCAGTTCCATGTTTAAATTCCCAGATTCTCAATGTAGCCTCAGACTTTTGGACACCACTATGTATTAAATTCTGGTTATTAGTCATGAGTGTCACGCATAAGCAGTAGTTCAGACAGTCTGCCTGAAATGAAAATATCACTGTTACACAGTCTTAGGTTTGAACGTCATAAGACTGTTGGGAAGCTTTTTGCAACGCTGTTTGCCTTGAGCATCATTTGGGTTCATGACCGTGAGACTAGCGAGAAGCTAATTCTTCAGCCCACCAACCGTATTCTCACGATACGTGTCCAATCGCACAACTTATTAACCGCAGTTGATGAGCTCGCCTTGCCACATTGCACACAGACATCATAAACAAATCCAGAAGATTCAAATGCCTGTTGTTGTCAATACTGAGCAAAAGCCTCTGGTGTTATACAAGATATTGATGATAAATGAAGCCTTTTAAGAACTACAGGTCTCAAGTAATGGATGGTAAACCAGTGTTTTGAAAGTAATTTCAGTGATGTTCAACTAAACTATAGTAGCCTATATATATATATATATATATATATATATATATATATATATATATATATATATATATATATATATATATATATAGCATGCTCTTTTCTTTTTAGCTTTACCTTTTGTCTTTCCTTTAAAAAAAAAGTACCATTCAAAATGTCATTCATACAGGCTAACGCTGGGAACATGGATGGACCTGAGGCACAACAAGACGTGTACCGCTATTTTGGGTCTTATAGAAAAATATATATGCTTTTATCTGCATTCAACAGAAGCTCCCCTGGTGATTTTTTTTAATAGGCTCAACTGTATTTGGGTTAAGAAACGGATGCTGTGTCTTAAACAGGGAGGAGTAGGGTAGAGTACAGCTATCTGAAAGTGTAAAATGCCATTTTTGCCACTATTTTTCTTAGTGGCTTAGATTAGCTAAGTTTTTCTCTAACTTGGATTCCATAGGTTACCATACTTGGCCTTCACATATCACTTTCTTTGTACTTTCACTTTCTGTCTCTCTTGTTCTCTCTCTCTCTCTCTGGTAACATCCTACTGTACATACACTCTGGGTACAATTAACTGTGTTTTATACATCTACATCAAGACAGTTTATACAGTACATCTTGTAACCAAATAAGTGTAAACAACCAAATACTGTTATTAAACCTTCTCAAATATAACCTTCAGTATTAACATTTGCAGTACAATCGTCACACTATAGCTATGCTCTCACATATTCTGCTATGATAACTGTGCTTATTTCTGTCATTGGTATTAGTAGTAGTGGGTGGTAATAGACAAGAAATGTACAGTTTTGTACCATCTTGCTGATAATAACACTTAGTCATTCTGCAATCTTGCAGCCTGAACCACAGTAGGCAGACCACACTTGTATACTCTATATTTTGTAATTCTGTTTAGTTTTATTGTGTTTGTCATTTCAACGTTTTTTTTATTTTATTGTCTATAGTATTGTCACGGGTGGTAGCAGGAAGGCAGACGAAGATGATGAATAAAGTCCAATATGAAGTGTAATGAGGTAATATAAATAACACAGACAGGCTGGGCAACACACACTGAAGGTAACGTAGAGACAGAGAATGAATGTGAGGGATGAACTCATAAAGCAAACACAATTGAGGATAATTAATAGAACACAGCTGACACTGATGAACTAATAATGACTGTAACCAAGGAGACCGATGAGTGGCGGGAATCTGAACAAAGACGTGACAACTGAAGACAAACTGAAAGTCTATGAAAACAAATTTAAACTGAACTGAATGCTGACAAGTTTTAATATTTTAGTACATCAAGTTAAGCTAACTGCAATTGAGAAATGTTGCCTTGGCAACTAGCTGAAATACGGAGCCAGGCGGGAAAAAATAAATTGTGGCCACTAATTTGGAATTTGTTCCCACAACTTAATTAATTTGTTTCTTCGTTTTGGTAAACTTTGAACTAATTCATTCTCCATTTCCTCTGCCATGCATGATTTAGTAAAACAAGGGAACGAATTATTATATTGTGTGCACAATTTAGTTAAAACAAGGGAATATTTTTTACTGGCCATGTTTTTGCAAAAAACAGGCAGTAATGACCCCAAAATATGAGATACCAGTTAACATTCACGATTCTCTTCTCCAATTTTGATACCACAGCTAAAACTACTAGCCTAACTATATACATTTAAAACTTCCTTATTAAAGTTACAAAAGTTATTCAGTCAAGAGCAGTGAGTGATTTTTTTCTTTGTCCTTTGTTGTTTGATTAACTTTAAAAACAGATAGCAGCAGGAATATTAGGCTGCTGTCACTTTAAGAGTGAATGCACGGATCTAATATACTGTATGTACACATGCATTTACTTTCTCAACTGTTCTGAAGACATAAACGACTATGTTTACTAAAGCCTAGTTCACACTACATGATTTTAAGCCCGATTTAAGCCCGATTTGCAAATCGTTGTTATCAAAGGTTATCGCGTGCAAATCGTGGGAGATTAGCGGGCGATGAACGCTCGCCAATCTGTTAGTATGAAAGAGCCAACAACGCATCAAAGACGCTCGCAGAAAAATATCTAGCATGCTAGATATCCAGAGCTGTCGCACGACTCAAGCTCACGTGATGTCATGAGCTACAGCTAATCAGAGCAAGGCATGTTCGCGTGTTGTGTTCTTCTTCGCTGGGTATTGGCGCGCGTGCTGTTTCGCGTCATTTCCGGTTCGTTTTATCGCGTGATTTTTCGTGACAAAACGTGGTTTGTAGACAAGATAGAATCGTTGGGTGACAGAGTTGTTGTCAACTCGTGTAGTGCGTTACCTCCTGTTGCGGATCAATCACGTTGTGTCGTGTGGTGTGAACTAGCTCAACAACTTGAACACTCCTGATTTCACAGAGAGCAAGTCATGTAGTGTGAACCGCACAGTTCAGCCCGACGTTTTAAAATCATGTAGTGTGAACTAGGCTTAAGATACTCACAATTTTTTGATATAATTTTCTGTGAATTTGTCTGCTCAAGAGCAAGAAGATGTGAAAGAGAGCTCAGTTTAGTATTCACGCACTGTCTGACGGCTTTCTGGGCGGTCGCTTCGGATGTGTGTGCGCACGAAACTTTCCACACAGAAAGTTTTGGGAATTCTGGGAATATTTTTGAGTGATGACTCAAACAAAACAGGGAATCAGTTTAATGAACAAATTCATACAAAATCTCCTGTTAGATCAGGTTGGTGGTGCACGGTAGCCTGGGAAAACCCAGACAACTTCCGGCAAATTTAGATTTGCTCTGAAAGTTAGTCTGGCAAAGAGCTCATTCAAGCCCATTTCCAATCCGCCGAAATCGCGGCACCAATCATAAACGTTGGGGCGGGCTTTACACGATGACGACAGCGCTGGGATTTTGAAGCAGATTTTGTAGCCTACATTACAAAGATGGATGCCGCCGTCGAACATCACTCGTTCGAATCAGCTATCGCGTCTGTTTTAAGCGATTTAAACGTTTCCTTTTTGTTAAAAACCGAGCAAAGAACAACACTCGGAGATGTTTCTCCGCCACTCTGCATACGTCATCTCCTTCATCGCTCTGATTGGTTTTAGGTCTATCCGCGACGTCCGTTGGTGACGCCCCTCTGGAAAGGATTTGTCTATGACACTTTGCCAGACCATAACTCAGTTACAACTGAGAATGGTCTGGTTTTAACCAGGCTAGGTGCACGGTAAAATATTGCAATATTTTCTCCAATTCTCCAATCATATCAAGTTAATACAAACCCTGTAGCTCTCCCTGATATCATTTATAAGCCCTGAAACACAAATTATTGTAAAGTGATGTTTTATTGGAGACATTTTTTTTTCTCAAAAAAATAACACAAAAACCTTGAAGTCTTAAAATATTCAACTCCAGTGTTACAGCAGCCACAAACAGACACACACACACACACACACACACACACACACACACACAGACATATGAAAAATAAATGGCCCTAATGAGGGCACAGCCTTACACTTTCCTCGCCTGTGAATAATTAAAATAACCACTATGTTTCTACGTAAAAACCACACAGATAAGGGCTCATTATTCAGGGAGGAAAATATGAAAATGAAGAGTATTCCTGGTAAAGAGTCCAATATAATCGGCATATGTAGCCAACAAAACAATATCCAAATGTCTGAATGTCCCTGTGGGCAGTATTATTATCAGGAGTTATCAGGACGTGAACGCGACATCAAAACTGCCTGAGCACATTAGAGCTTTGAATAACAATGGCCCATAAGGGAGGGCGGCACCAAAAAAAAACACTTCTCCGACAGAACCAAGTGGATCAAACATTAATAGTGACCTATGCAATGTGGGAAAAGATAGTACAGACAGATGTGACTGAGATGGAGCTTGTTAATCCCCAATCCCGAAGTCGTGTGTGTGCAAACCTGACTCTTCCTACAGCTCAAAAAGCACATGGTTCATTGAGAAGTGGTGGTGGTGGTGGTGGTGGCAGCATGAGGCTGTGGGCTGTAGATCAAAGGGGACTGGGCATCTTGTTAAAATACAAGGGAAATGAATGGTGCAAAATACAGAGAAATGCTGGTAGAGAAACTCCTCTGAAAACCGAAGCTTATGAAGAAGTAGAAGTTATTTTGGCAAGCCACTGGTTCTGAACACAAAATGAGCACGAGATCAAATAGATGCTCTAGTCTACAGTGTCAGTTTTATTGATGAACTGGAGCACAATTTGAAAGTGAAGGTGCACAAACAATTCGAACTCTCAATGTTATTTTAGTTTTTATTAGAGTTTTATTCATATTTTGAATTAGCGTTTATTTTTTATATATTTTTTAGTTTGTTAGTTTGATTTTTGTGCTTTTGTCATTTTATTTTTATTTCAGTTTTAGTTGTGTTGGCTTGAGAAAACCAACTTATACTGAACTGCTATTTAAACATTTCTTTTGAGACTAAAATGCCTTTGATCTGTTTTAAGCTATACTCTATCTCTATCTATCTATCTATCTATCTATCTATCTATCTATCTATCTATCTATCTATCTATCTATCTATCTATCTATCTATCTATCTATCTGTCTGTCTGTCTGTCTGTCTGTCTATTGCTATAGCAATGTGCTAAATCATGCTAGAAACATGCTAGAACATGTAATCAATGTGTTAAATCATATTAGACACATGCTAGCAATGTGAAAGGAATATATATACACTCACCGGCCACTTTATTAGGTACCCCATGCTAGTAACGGGTTGGACCCCCTTTTGCCTTCAGAACTGCCTCAATTCTTCGTGGCATAGATTCAACAAGGTGCTGGAAGCATTCCTCAGGGAGTTTGGTCCATATTGACATGATGGCATCACACAGTTGCCGCAGATTTGTCGGCTGCACATCCATGATGCGAATCTCCCGTTCCACCACATCCCAAAGATGCTCTATTGGGTTGAGATCTGGTGACTGTGGAGGCCATTTTAGTACAGTGAACTCATTGTCATGTTCAAGAAACCAATTTGAAATGATTAGAGCTTTGTGACATGGTGGAAGTAGCCATCAGAGGATGGGTACATGGTGGCCATAAAGGGATGGACATGGTCAGAAACAATGCTCAGGTAGGCCGTGGCATTTAAACGATGCCCAATTGGCACTAAGGGGCCTAAAGTGTGCCAGGAAAACATCCCCCACACCATTACACCACCACCACCAGCCTGCACAGTGGTAACAAGGTTCCATGTTCTCATTCTGTTTACGCCAAATTCTGACTCTAACATCTGAATGTCTCAACAGAAATCGAGACTCATCAGACCAGGCAACATTTTTCCAGTCTTCAACTGTTCAATTTTGGTGAGCTCTTGCAAATTGTAGCCTCTTTTTCCTATTTGTAGTGGAGATGAGTGGTACCCGGTGGAGTCTTCTGCTGTTGTAGCCCATCCGCCTCAAGGTTGTGCGTGTTGTGGTTTCACAAATGCTTTGCTGCATACCTCGGTTGTAACGAGTGGTTATTTCAGTCACTGTTGCCCTTCTATCAGCTCGAACCAGTCTGGCCATTCTCCTCTGACCTCTGGCATCAACAAGGCATTTCCGCCCACAGAACTGCCGCTCACTGGATGTTTTTTCTTTTTCGGACCATTCTCTGTAAACCCTAGAGATGGTTGTGCGTGAAAATCCCAGTAGATTAGCAGTTTCTGAAATACTCAGACCAGCCCTTCTGGCACCAACAATCATGCCACGTTCAAAGTCACTCAAATCAACTTTCTTCCCCATACTGATGCTCGGTTTGAACTGCAGGAGATTGTCTTGACCATGTCTACATGCCTAAATGCACTGAGTTGCCGCCATGTGATTGGCTGCTTAGAAATTAAGTGTTAACGAGCAGTTGGACAGGTGTACCTAATAAAGTGGCCGGTGAGTGTATGTTAAATCATGCTAGCATTGTCTCCCGCAAGAGATATGCCTGCAACGTACTACAGTCAATCATGCTAAAACGTTAACAATGTGTTAAAATGCTATAGCAACTTAAAACATGTTACCAATGAATATGCTAGCAACTTCATAAAACATGTTACCAGTGTGCTAGAACATCTTAACATTTTATTGACTTCTTTGAGTAAAATCTTCAAAACTCAAAACTTTTTAAGTTATTTCAAACTTACATCAACATGTACATCAACATCAACATGCCAACATCAAAGTTTGTCATCAATCTATCATTTTTATTTATTTCCATTTAATAATTTTAGTGGTTAAACTTAAACTTATTTCAGTTTTTTACCAAAGCAGCATTTTTTCGTTTTCGTTTAGTGTAAGTTTATAATATTTAGGCCACATTTTATTTTATTTCAGCTTCAGTTTCTTTTATTTCAGCTTTAATCAGCGTTTTCAATAGCTAGTTTTAGTTAACGATTATAGCCCTGCTCTGTATTCATTAATACCCTTTTTGATAAAGTAGCTAGATGCACTTTTTTTAACTTCATTATCATTAGATAACATTAATACACCAACACAACTGAGATGTGTTTAACAGGCACAAACACAATTAGGATTTAAATAAGGGTGTCAAATGTGATTTTTGGACTTGTGGGAATACTTTTGAGTGATGACTCAAACATAACAGTGAATCAGTTTAATGAACCTGCCGGTTGAAATGAACTGTCTAAACAAAGCGATTCTCTAAAACGATTCTGGCTCTTTGCAGTGAATTGGTGTCATTTAGTGTGACATAAAAACAGCAATTTAGAGTCTGAATATGATCTGAATATAAGCCACTGTGTATGCGTACATTGCATTGTATTATTGTTTATTACATTATGAGATGAAATGACTTTTAAAAATTACATTTCATGAAGTTACAGAGTTAAAAAGGGACGACAGGATGTTGTGGCATCAGTTTTAATTGAATACAAGAAAAATATGAGTATAAAAACATGTATAAAAATCATTGAACTTTTCATGCTACAGCATTTTTATCGGAAATCTGGTTAAACTTCCTGTCATTTGTTTAAAGTTTTGAGTCAACCATTTTCAGATTCATATTCAGATACATTTTTAAGGTGACAGTCTCAAGCTACACATACTTACTATACTAATAACAGTAAATGATGCGTAATTACAAGTAACTAACCCTAGTAAGTACATGTAGTTAATTAATATTACTCAGTACTAACTGTGTAATTACACTGTAACAACGTCACCCTAAAATAGTGTAACCGGTTACAATTTGTGCTTTTTTATAATTATAAATTGTTATGATTCAGGATCTGGTGTGTCACATTATATAATAATCAGTACAATCAATATATGTTGTATATTGTGCAAAACATTTATTAACATGAACAACAGATATGTACACTATAAGTATCAGTACAAATATTTAGTACTTCATGGGCCCTTAATAGATCATCAGATTCTATATCAGATTCATTATCTATGAATTACTTTAGTGAAACTAAGTTCTCTGTTCACATCTTTGGTCTCACTATAACTTCAGTAAACACACAAGTCTTATCAGATAAAACATACAGTAACATTCTTAACAAAGAAATAAACAAATGCACAACATATTTGCCTAACAAATTTACCTCAGATGCCCAAATGCATAAAGTATCTAATAATAAACCAGTCCATTGTTTGTGTAATGTACAGTACCAGTGAAAAGTCTGGGCACAAGTCATCAAAATAATACTGTAAAAAAAGAAGAAGAAAAAAAAAAGTTGCTGCCTTAAATTTTTAAGCACATTTTTTAAGTATTTCAACTTAAATTACATTACAGACTTTAAAAAATAGTTGAATCTTGTATAACTTATTTATATAAAGATGAGTTAAAAAGCAATGTAAAAACATGTTGTCATGACTTATTGATCAGTAAAAATTTTACATTGTGGGTTTTTCTAAGATCATGAGAAACATAAAATCAGTCGAATGTGTCCAAACGTTTTACTGGTATTATAATTCTAATTGTATGCCTGTGCTATATTCCATCTACATATACATGTCATATTTATTATCTAAACTTTGTCTGTGCCACATTTCACAAATTCATGGCTCAATATTTATGCTGATGTGCTGTAAACGGATTTTGGTATCACTTTACAAAAGGGTCCATTTGTTAACAATAGTTGTTAATTACTATTGTTAATGTTAATTTCAACATTTACCAATGCATCAAATTAAAATCAAAAGTTATGCTAATTTAATAGACTTGAGATAGCATGAACTATAGAAGGAATAGTTGTATTTTTATTAGCTAACGTTAACTATGGGACCTCATTGTAAATTGTTACCCTGAATTTATTCATCGTATGAAAAATAACATGATTTTCGCACACCAACTTTAAGGTTTGTTTGAAATCTACAATGTTAAAACCCACAAAAATATAGTTCAGGTCTAACTAGTCTAGTTGCATATATAGATTTCTAGGTTGCACTCTATTGTACAGTATGTGTGTACTTACAGTTTACTTACCTATAAAGTGTACTGGGTAATGTAAGGTAACTACATGGGTTAAGGTTAGTACCTAGTTATTACCCAGTTATAATAAGTATAATATGTACATGTGGAACAAGACTGTAAAATAAAGTGCTACCGATTATAAGACATTCATGAAAATGTATGAAAAGTGAAAAGTCATTCATATGCCTCACAGAATTATTGATTATTTGTAATTATTTTGTATTACACTCGAAAAATGATTTTTAAAAAACCTTTGTTCAATTTTAGTCAATTAAAATGAGTTAATTTAAACGCAATTCTTCAATACTTTTATTATTATTGTTTAATTTCAACTGTCTTTTTATTCAGTCAATTTAAATTTGCTAAATAGAATCCACTTGAATTGGAATTAACTCTTAATCTCAGTTCATGTAGTTCAGTACTCTAATAAATGAATATAGGAATATTTGTTGTTGTATGCCAGGTAAAAAAAAAGAAAAACTACATAAAATCAATAGAACTCAAGATAAACTGATATTGATCAATAGCCAATGTTCAGTAAGATGAAAATGTAAAAAAAAATTAAATTGTATAATCCATTCATATAAAACAGTAATATTGAGTTCAAATAAATTAAAGTAGAGTAAATTCTTCAGACAATGAATGTGTTCGGATTTGTTGCATGGTAAGCGACCCAAATTTGAATCCCACTCGGGAGTGCGTTTCCCCTACAGTGATGTACAGTAAATCTCTGCTTAAGATGTATAGTTGGAGAATCTAACCAACTAGTCACGACTGTTTCCCAAAAGCATAGTAACATGCGCTGCGTCCGAAATCGCATATTGTCTGAGTTGGTACTACATTTGAGTTTGAACTTACTTTGTGACCATTAAAAAAGTATGTTCTATATAGTATGGTGTCTGTTGGGGCAGCGTAAACATGACATTCACACAATTCTAAATCCAACGGCCAACTTGCTTGTTGGCGCTTGTCTGTGCGGTGTGAATTGGCCTTTAGAGACAAAATCGAATAGTCTCAATAACAACAACAACAACAACAACAACAAACAAAATAGATTTAAGTTAAAAGAAAATTTAATAGTGCAGAAAAATTCCTCAGTTTAATTAAGTTCTTCCAACTTTGTTGACGTAATTCCTCCATTGGCGTTAGAAATATGTCTTGCACTTGATCAACTTCTGAAAAGCCCTTTTGAAATCCTCATTAAAGATGGTGTAAATCAGAGGGTTGATGAGAGAGTTCAGATATCCCAGCCACGTCAGAAAGTTGGCCATGTCCGGAGAGAGAGTGCAGGACGAACAGACGTTAACAATCACCTCGTGGATGAAGAACGGCAGCCAGCAGATGACAAAAGCCCCTAGTATGAGTCCGAGAGTGGTGGCGGCCTTCTTTTCGCGCGTGCTCGAGATGCGATGCCTCCTGACGGACCGCTCCCTGCGAGACTGAGACTTCGGGCTCTTCACAGCGATGCGCACTCTGTCGCCTTCGGTGGAGGGTTCAGACACGGATTTCTCCGGAGGGCTCAGTGTGTCGGGGCTCGTCGGCTCCCTGTCGCTGCACTTGGGGAGCATGTGTCCGTTCGTCTCCGAGTTGTTGAGGCAACTTGCCCCTCTCCTTTGGTAAAGAGTCTTCGCCGCTCGGTAGATCTTGTAGTAAAGAATGAGAATGAGTATTAGTGGGATGTAAAAAGCCCCAAATGTGGAGTAAATGGTAAAGACGATGCTGTCGTGCTTAATGATGCAGTCGTTCTCCTCTTGCTGTCTCCACAGCATTGGCGGGAGAGTGACGACTATAGCGAGGAGCCACACCATGCTGATCATGACGGCGGCCCGTAGGGATGTCCTCTTCCTCGAGTACTCCACGGCGTTCGTGATGGAGCGGTAACGGTCCACAGCGATGGCCGCCAGGTGCAGAATGGAGCACGTGCAGCAGGTGATGTCCACGCTTAACCAGATGTTGCACATGACTTGACCCATGACCCACGTCTCCTTCACTATGTAGACGATGCTGAAAGGCATGACTAAGACGGCCACCAGAAGGTCGGTCACGGCTAGAGAGCAGATGAGATAGTTTGCGGGATGGTGCAGCTTGCGCGTGACGATGATGGCTGTGATGACCAAGCAGTTCATCGCCGTGGTCAGTACGGCCAGAAGCGAAAGCGTGAGGGAGAGAAGAATCACGCCGGATGTGTTTTTGCTGGGACCGTCTGCGGGGTTGGGTCCATACGTGCTGTTTGAATCCATGCCTAGGACAGAATACAGGCAGAATCACTCAGACATGACATAAAGCATCTGCTGATGTGTTCACTTGGGGCAGGTTGCACCAGCTGTGTGTATGCTAGCCTAACTGTAGCATAAATGAGTGTTTGAGCGTTGCAGTATTATGCTAATTTCAGATAGTGTCGACAATAGTGTAATCATTCAACTCGATTTAGTTTAATGTTGATTTAAATACAGTATTAGTTTTGCGAATGTTATATGTAAATGTCTTTACTGACACTTCTGATCAATTTCACGTGTCCTTGGCCTTGCTTAGTAAAAATTAATCATTTCTTTACAACAATATTGATGACCCCAAACTTTTGAAAGATAGTGTATAAGATTAAGTAAAGGTTTAAGCCACGTTTCCACCGAAATTACCCGGAGCAATTTGTCCCAGGAACCTTTTCCCAAGAACTTTTTTTCCCCCAGACAGACCTATTGCTGTCTGCGTTCCCATCTCGATATAAAGTACCGTGAAGATTAGGCAAATTAGTCTGGTGATGTAGGACGGTGCGCTACTTTCCAGTTCATCCTCTGAATTTAAGCTCAATAAAGCCTGAACCTCGTCTTCGGTCCATCTGTCTTTTCTTTTTAAACTCCATTGTTGATTGCATTCGAATAGCAAACAACTCTTACTGCACGCACCGCAACAGACTTTTGAAAATGGTGGTTGAAATAAAATGCTTCGTAGAGTCAACCAATCAAAATGCGGCATGAACTCAACCAATCAGCATGTTCAACGCCCATGTCCCACCCCTGAAGAGATGGTCCTCACTGCAGAACACGAAATCCAGGGGGAGATTTCGTGTTTTCGTCCCACCTTACATATACCTAAACTTACCCATCTCCGCCCCCTGATCCCTAACCCCAGCCCTAATCCTACCCATCTCCACCCCCTGATCCCTAACCCCACCCCTAATCCTACCCATCTCCACCCCCTGATCCCTAAACCCACCCCTAATCCTACCCATCTCCGCCCCCTGATCCCTAACCCCACCCCTAATCCTACCCATCTCCACCCCCTGATCCCTAACCCCACCCCTAATCCTACCCATCTCCACCCCCTGATCCCTAACCCCACCCCTAAACCTACCCATCTCCACCCCCTGATCCCTAACCCCACCCCTAATCCTACCCATCTCCACCCCCTGATCCCTAACCCCACCCCTAATCCTACCCATCTCCACCCCGATCCCTAACCCCACCCCTAAACCTACCCATCTCCGCCCCCTGATCCCTAACCCCACCCCTAATCCTACCCATCTCCACCCCCTGATCCCTAACCCCACCCCTAATCCTACCCATCTCCACCCCCTGATCCCTAACCCCACCCCTAATCCTACCAATCTTCACCCCTTAGATCTGGATCCAACTCCGCCCCCTGGATCTCGTGAGGTGCTACTGCCCCTGAAAGTTCCTGACCTTTGAAAAAGTACTACCTCGCCAGCAGGGACTTGCTGAGGGGGACATTTTTACCCCAGAACTTCATTTAGACCCTGGTTCCATTGAAGTGCACACACACATAGCACACACTCGCACACAGAGAGCAAAGATCGCGTTGCGCACACACATTGACATTCAGCAGCACAGAAACTTATCAAAGCTGCCCTGCGACTTATAGTCATAAAATAACGTTTGGTACTGAATCGCTACAATATATTTCTCAGCAGAGGGGGTAACATGCTATTTTGAAGTAATCAAACTCATGCAGCTTCATTGTTAATAGAGAGAGACGCTGATCAGTCGCACGCATTTCTCATTTCTCTCTCTCTCTCTCTCTCTCTCTCTCTCTCTCTCTCTCTCTCTCTCTCTCTCTCTCTCTCTCTCTCTCTCTCGATAATTAATTCAAATAAATGCTATAATTCATTCATTCAAATAAATGTAATCTTACTGCACTACTTAATCTCTATATCTGAAATACACTGATGTAGCAAGACTAAGGTCTGCTTCACACACCTTATTTTACAATATTAAATTAAATAAGTTGTGAGCATGCAACTAAATGTATCGAAGGCAACATAGTGTGAAATAAAACGAAAACACATCTTTCTTTTGCATTGTGTTGACTCTCAATCACAAACACCAGCTTTTAAGTTTTCACTTTGAATCATTCTAACAAATGTCTGACTCACTTATTGAACCACCAAGTCATCAGAAATGAATTGAGTTATAGTGTACAGTTACAGTGCTATGTGAGTCATATATCAAGAAACATTTGATAGTGGCCTTTATAGGCATTAAATAATGTGAACATGTGGCCTCTGGTGTTCAGTTTTTTCACTGAGTAACATTGCCGAGTTCACCTGGTTTGCCCTATTGAAATATAATGCATGGCTGTTCACTGTTCATACCTGTAGAAGTGCTGCTTATTCATCTGACTGCTTCTGTCTATGTGCATTAAAGGAGCTGCACGTCATCACAGCATTGTGTTCGGAGATCTTGAGCATGGTGCTACATGCCAGCATTTGCCACAAAGAATCTGAAAGAGATGAAGATCAAAAAGAGTGTTAATGTCAAAGAGAAGTTTGTCAGATTGTCCTTGCAGAGCAGGCGAGTGTGCTGCGACTGACTGCCGCTGAGACCATTGATAAAAGACGAATATAATTTTCTCTAAAGCGGATCTGAAATTGGAAAAGGAAATTGGGCTTGAGAAAAAGCCTCACAGCCTGGACAAAAGGTCTCACATGATCCTTTTTTTTTTCTTTCAGAATTTGAACTGCGAGCTCATTTTCATTATAGGTATCAGGTATTTACGTCTGTCCCTTGAACCTGTGTTGGGTTTGAGGTATTTTTCACAGTCTGCTACTGTCAGCACCACAGATCATAACATATATCCACTGAATATATACACTATGAGGATTAAAGAGTGAGAGTGAGTAATACAAATCAGTACTAAAGCACACCATTACATGCTCACAGTGTGGCTGAAGTGTATTAGCACTGGATGTGAGGATATGGTTGTCATAGAGACTCATGGGGACAGGCTTTCTTGAGGTAAAGGCCAGAGCTATAGAACAAAAATTTATTTTTAACACTCCACAAGCTCTTTCTCTGTCAGCAGCGCGATGATATTAGTCTAGTACTTTTGATGTAAATTCAGTTTGTCTGTATAAAGCTAATATCTATCTATCTATCTATCTATCTATCTATCTATCTATCTATCTATCTATCTATCTATCTATCTATCTATCTATCTATCTATCTATCTATCTATCTATCTATCTATCTATCTATCTATCTATCTATCTATCTATCTATCTAGTTACATTGTCACAGAATGAGATTTGATAACTGTTTCAGGTTATACAGTTAAAGGAATAATTCACACATAATATATGCATGTATGTGTATGTATATAATTCACTCTTTTATATGAAAAGTATCCACCATTTCCTACACATCATGACGGCTTGTGCGAATCACGGGAGTAACTTCCGTTGAACTGTAAACAATCAGCTAAAGCTTTGCTCTACGAACGCAATAACTAAGCACTTTAAAAAACTGGGTACAATGAGATGACATTTATTTTACTCACCCTTCAACCATCAAATATTAAAAGGAACATTGTGTAGGAAAAAGTGTAAAAGCATTAATAAATTACTACAGCAGACCATGAATAACCCCAATACACTGCCCGGCCAAAAAGAAAAGTCACTGTTTGGGTTTAAATAGGCAAATGCTTCAGAGTCTATGATTGGATTATTATTGTGGTGATTATTATGTTTCTAGCATGTTATATGTTTGGCAACAGGTCTTCTAACCCTAATTTATGGAGTGTGTAGCTTTTCATTTCTTAAACAACCATGTAGGAAGACAGATCATGGCCATATTCCAGGATGACAACATCAAGATTCATCACGCTCAAATTGTGAAAGAAAGGTTGGGAGGGAGCATGGAGAATAATTTTCACACATGAATTGGCACCTCTGATTCCAGACCTTAAAGGGGTCCTATTATACCCTTTTACAAAGTCTTGATTTTGTTTTTGGGGTGCACTAGAATATGTTTTCACTTTCATGCGTGATTGTTCAAAAAGCGCACTATTTTTCCACATATTTTACATTATTACAGCTCCTCTCTCCCCAGTCTGGTTGAACGCGCCATTTTCGATGAAGCCCCTCCTTCCGAAATACGAAATGTGGTGTGATTGGTTAGCTGGCCCAGTGGGTTGTGATTGGCAGCGCTTAGTGTGTTTTCGGGAAATGTCACGCCCCTCCATAACCGCAAACTCTACTCAGATGTAAATATTAACAATGGCGTCAATTTCAAATAATTTAGAGCCCGATTCAGACCCTGACACTGTTAACGAACAAGAGGATTGTGCTGAACGGATTTCAAGCATGGACTTTGCAAGCACGGATTTCACAGGACGTTTCAAAATGGTACGTTGTTGTTTTTTAGTAATTTTCTTATAGATACGTTATCCACCATTTAATCATATCTGTCGGAAAACTATAGTAATACAAACAGTAATCGATCACAAAATCATGGATAATTCTCTAGGGGTGGTGAATAGTCTTACAAAAGAAAGAGCTTACAAAAGCTAAAGTAAACACTACATCAATACTGTAATGTTAGTTAGCAGGCTAGCGGAGGCCAAGCTTTGCCCTTCGTTTACATCATAGCTATCATAGCAACTACATAAAGCTTATAATTGGAACTGTTAATAGAAAACACAACTACAAATAATAAGACATACTTACAAGTTGTGATCTATAAACAACAGACTGTCCCTACAAAATGGGAATTGCTACGTCTTTCAGGAGAAGCTTTTGTGCGTATAGCCTGCATTGTACTGTCTTCTGGAAGCTGTTCTCCGTAAAATGTGCAGCACACAGATAAACATTGGGGTTATAATGATCAGGAACAGTGTTAAAAATAAATTTGAACCTCTCTTAGTTCGTCAGCTTTAGGACAAACTTTTTACGGGGTGTAAAAAACAGCGACAACAACTCTTCCTCTTCTCTAAAGCAGCCCAACATGCATGTGCCTTTTCTTGCATGTTCCTGAGGGCAGGGTTTATGTAAATTTTAGGGTTTGTGATGTCACCAACCCGGGAAGAAGCTCGTTGTAGTCCCTACCAGCCGTTTGTTGTAGTCCTTAAAAAGCGATTTCTGTAAAAGTAAATATCTCCCTTTGCATTGAACTTTGAGGGTTGTAACTTTGCAGATGTTGTTTACGCTCAAACAGCACCATTACACACTAACTTAAGTAAAAAAAAGAAAATAAATCATAATCAAGATCTTGGCCAAAAATTGAATAAATGTTGTGATGTTAGGTGCATACATTTTGGTCAAGATCTTGTATTGACAATGCAAGAGTCAAGGACTCTGTAAAGTCTACTTCTTACTTAAGTCTGGGTGTGGCGCGTGGTTCACAGCCACCATCTCTGGCTGAACCTTGCAGAGATGCGGGATGCCAACAAAGTGTGCTTTCTCGACGCCCCCGTCTCGCAAGGTGGCCTCTGTGGCGACACTGTTGTGGACTTTACCCAGTAGTTCTCGACAGTCCAAAAGCAGACAGAGGCCATCAAGCACATCATGCCCTGGCATGATGCCACATCAGGCTGGCCCCTGCGGCTTCGACGCCACCCCGGCTGCCCCGTTGAGCCCCCGCAGGAAGGAGACGCAGCCTGTCCCTTAGGCCGGCACTAAGCCCTCCAAGCGTCCATTTAAGTGCCCCTGATACGGGCGGCCCAGAAATGGAGGGAGATTCTCTTAACCAGGAGATGGTGATCGCATCACTCTGGTCCATGGTTAACCGATTAACCGTTAAAAATTGCGTAACCGAGTGAAACATTTTGCTCGGTTAAGTGGCGTCAATGGCGTGCATTGAATTTAGTTGTAATAGATTTTGCCAGAGCGCTCCCAGACATTTGTAATGTCCACAAGAAGTAGTCATGACCAGTTTTCTAATATGAAGCGGGCAAAGAAAAGCACACCGTGGGAGCACTTTAAAATCGAGAATGACGGGGCAAAATGCAAGTATTGCAATGCAGTGTTTAGATATACTTCAAGTACAACGTCGTTGTTGTACCATCTCAACAGCCAACACCCAGGCATCATTATGGTGTGTTCACACCGAACGCGAATAGAGCGTCAAATACGCGTCTATTGCGTCTAGTTAGACGCTTGAACATTCGCTCAAGTTCAAATTTTTCAACTTGCGCGGAAGACATTTGCGGCAAACGTGTCGCCCAATTCGCGTAATTCGCACCGCCAGGTGCGAATGATGTGTCTATTCGCGTCTTTGCATTGACTTTGTATGTAATCACTCGAGCAAATTATTAAATTCACATTCGGTGTGAACACACCATAACTGCTCTGTCCTGCTCTGCGTTTTATTTCTATAAATTAATTTCGTTTCAAATGTGGTCCAACCAGTTATTAAAGGTGTTAAAAATGAACTACCCCTTTCTCGTGTGTCTGTATCTCGGGGTTGCGGCGCGACACTATGGTTAACCGAGTATTAACCGCTAAGGGCCTTGATTAACGGTTAATGAAAAACTTGAAAACGTGCAGCCCTACATCACTCCTTACCTGGTGGGCCAGGCAGAGAATCTTAATTTTCAGAGAATCTTCAACGTTTCATTTCAAAGAGTTTATTTCTGTTCTATGAGCCAGCTATACCCACATTTTCATTAAAGGAGTAGTTTCCTTATTCTCTTGGCCATACTGGGTGTGGTGTGGCAGTGCTCCCAGCGCTCCCCCTCTGCGGGTACAGTACGTCAGTTGTCCCTTTGATGCTGCTCGTGCAGAGCCTGGCTAACGCTTCCCAGCCCGTCCCCCTGGCTCATTCGGACCATCAGACTCAGCTACGCAATTCAGTTCTCTAGGCACCCCCCCAAGTTCAGCACCATCTTGTTTACCTCAATGGCAGGCAAATATGCCCCTGTCCTGCGTGCAGAGATTGCGGTCCTGTTGCCAAAAGACGCAATAGAGCCTGTCCCTCCAGCCGAGATGAAGTCAGGGTTTTACAGCCCGTACTTCCTCGTACCCATGAAAGGTGGTGGGTTACGGCAGATCTTGGATCTGTGAGTTTTGAACTAGGTCCTATTCAGAAACGAATTCTCATGTCAATTCAAGTCACCTTTATTTATATAGCACTTTATACAATGCAGATTATTTCAAGGCAGCTTTACGGTGATGCATTTCGGCTGTTGTTCAGCTGAAGTCAGTTCAGTGTTGATTCAGTTCCATTGCAAAGATCCTCAATTATTAATTTTGTTCATTTCACCTATAAAGCAGTTCTGAAAAATAAAATAAAAAAAATAATGTCATTGTCCAGCTCAGTTCAGTTCTCATTCAACAGTGTCAGTGCAGTCAGATCAATAATATTGTTGAATTGTCCCCAACTAAGCAAGCCAGAGGTGACAGTGGCAAGGAACCCAAACTCTATCAGGTGACAGAATGGAGAAATAATCCTTGGGTGGTCAAGGGGCCAGTTCTCCTCTAGCCAATGAACGAACAGTGTGCCATTATGATTCAGGCTGCATTACAAGTCAGAATGTAGCTTAAGAGAAACTAATTTGTCAGTGATTAAATTGGGCGTTTATAAAAGATAGATGCCTTTTGAATTTTAGGATGGGGGTCCATCACACAAGGATGATAAAGGGTCAATGGCATCTAAAAGATTGGAACCCCTGTTATTAAGCACCAGACATCAGGTTCTCAACAAAAGGATTTTGTTGATTCTACCAGCTAATGGAATATTTAACTCAATGGCATACTGCCACATTGTTAAATTGCTTATATTGATCAGTCTTCACTGATGAGAAAATTTGACTTAGTCTTTAAAGACCTCATGACATCACCAGGCGAGCACAGTTTTCCATTTCACAGTTCACAGCTCACGGACAGTATTTCCTTTTGAAACATTTGGACATATCATAGGTAATGATTCACATGATATTTACGCAGATGAATTCAATTCATATACTCCTGTGGTGCTTGTGCATGTGCCAGCCAAGCAACTGCCATTGAGATGAATAGGATTGCGAATGGATGGCTCTCTCCAGCTATTTTCCCCAAAGCTAGAGACATGCTCATACTAAACAGCATGTTATTTGACAAAATGCCTCTGAATACAAGATGTGTTATTCATATTTTTCACTTTCTCAAAAGAAAAAGACTGCAAAATCTAAATGTGCATATGAACACTAGCATAGATGACCTCAAAACCAATAGATAAAGACTAAAAGCTGCAGAACTCGAATTTTGATAGTGATACGGTCAATACAAATACAAAGCTGATATTTTTCTGTATATACTGTAGGCCTATATATTTTGGGTAACATTTTGAGAATTTAATCCGTTCCAACTGAATCTTCAAGCATTTTTACCTCATCTGTATGAATGCAAATCGTTTGTTCTTCCTAACTTCAGTAGAACAGACTTCCTTTTACTTTCAACTGCTCACTGTCTCACCCCACATGCTCTCTGCTCGCTCTTGTGTAGGGATTCTCTTGAATGCGCTGACGTTGTCAGAAAAATACAAAAAGGCATACGAACTTCATTGAAGAATGCTGCAATATTTATGTAGAAGAGCTTCCTGAAAATAACTTTTAAATTTTGAATTTTATTCCTGAAATCAACCGATGCACTATAAAAACTCCTGTTAAATATATGCTGGCAACTGTAGTTGCCAAATATTCACTTTAAAAATACAGTGACAGTGTTTTATGTATTATGGCATGGCATTTCAGTGTTTGCATATTTTGCAAGTCATTGCAGCCTTTATAATGAACTAATATAATGTTAATTCAAACTAAAATCTGTTTTGTACTTTAAAATGCATCAGTAAAAATCTTCATAATACAGGTGGTAATACAAAAATTCATCATAATATGTCTTTCCATGATCGATGACTAATAAAATGCAACAGCAACAGTTTTACCCACACAAACACGAAACACTATCAGAGTGTATTTTATGGGGTGCCGAGTGTAACCTGACTATGTCATTTCATGGACTAAATGAACTGCGTGACCCAAAATGACAGAAGGCAGATGCATGTCGTTCAACTCATTGGAAAAAATGCGTATCTCATTCGCAGAATGAGCATTTTTGACATGCTAAATCATTTATTGTCCTGGTAAATGATCTAATACATTTTTACTGCCGCAGTTTTTTCAACTTCTGATTCAATTATCAGACTTGATGCACCAGGCAACATTTAACACTTTTAATATTGAGAGCAAAGTTCTTAGAAGCATCACAATCTACTGTAAATGAGGCATTTTTTCAACAAACACTGTTCAGTGGCCTTGTCATAATTATTCAGAAGATGTTGAGATAATTCATTGAGGAGCACTTGTTAATCGCAATTAAAAAGCATTTGATTAGTTAGAATCACACATGAGTATGAATAATAAAAACACATCTGGCACAAAAAAAAAGATAAACAGACTTTATGTCTCAAATAATGTAATAATAGGAATATGTGTAAACAAGGATGTAATGAATTTAAATGTAACTGACATTGAAACATCGGACATGAAACCTTCTGTACTTTGAAGGTAAGTTGTTCCGAACACATATTTAGCCTAATATTCATTGTACCATTTGCAGTCTGTGAATATTTGGATAGCCTTTTTTTTTATTTGTTTTTTATGAACTATTACCAATGCAATTTTTTCTTTCATGTTTATCAGCTCAAAAAGTTCTCACTTTGGTTGAATGTATAGTTCTCTTATAGAGTCGCTCCTCAAATATTTTCAAACTCAAACCATATTCTAGTATGTCATTCAGTGTTTTTATTGTTAGCTAAAACTATTAATACTTGTTTTCGTTGTTATAATAAAGCAGAAATAAAAATGTCTTATTTAGATAATACCTATCAAAATAAATGTAATTTACAGTATTTCAAAAAAAGACACCACAAGCTAAATATTTCACTAAAAGTTAGTTGAGGTTAGATACACTGTTCAAAATGAAGATTAAAGTATTGTGAAAGCTTCTCTGGTAGTCAAATATTAGTGGATCATGTCTATGGTTAATGTGATGAGGAGAAATGGCTTCATACATCCTTTAAAAATTACAGAAAAAAATATGCGCACTGTATTGTTAAATGTTTGCCAATAATAATAAAAAACAACAACTTTCAGCTGGCATTGTATCAAACACTGTAACTGTCACACAAACTGATAAATAGCAACAGAAGACTTAAACTGAAAAACATGCTTGTCATTTGCTTGAATGACAAATATCTCATTAAACAGCTGGCGATACCCGCTGGCAAATCAGTCTATTATTCTGAGCGATTCAGCAAAGCAGTACTTATATGCAACACGCATCAATATTTGATATGAACGGCATAAACTCTAAAATGTTACATTTCTAAGATGTTAAACTATGAATGAAACTTACTATGACTCGATGCACCTGTTGACGTCTAAGCAATCCAGAAAGAGCTCTAATTGCATTTTGAGTGAGGAGCCTCTCAGCACTGGGTTTAAAAATGGCATGCTTGATGAGAGTGCTCAATACATACTTCCTCTTCACAACAGGTACTAATGAAAAAAGATAATGGTGCCACTTGGCGGGATATAACGAGTGATGTCATCAGAGCCAGGGCAATATCAAATCCGACAGAATTGAGAATAATCCTACTCACCTAAAGTGAATGAACGATGAGTGAAAAAACAGGGAGAATTGTTTGTGAGAATGATGAACTAAGAAACAGATCAAGAAGATTTGAAAGCTGGGAAGCCATGCTTCATTTCCGCTTTCAATCACAAGCTGCGTTCTGCACATCTTGCTATGCAGGGCAAAAATCAGCAGTCAGAAAGATAACTGAATGTGTCATCTATTCGAATGAAATGGAAACTGTTCAACGGAAACTGTGTTCTACAAGCACAAAGATCCAGGCGTTTCAAGGACAAATACTGTATGAAGCAGCACAAATATGAAGTACCCTGAGCATTCTACTGTTGCTTTATTATAATTTCCTCCACCACTTGAGGGGAACAAAATGCTGCTTCAAAACACGTGCGTTCTTTCTTGAATAACTTTGTTGTGGGAGATAAAGTAGCATGACCTTCATTAAAAAAACATAATTCTGTCATTATTTTTTCACTCTCATGTCATTTCAAACCTGTATGACTTTTTATTTCCCCGTGGAACAGAAATGCTGAATAATGATCGCCACTTATTTCCTTATAACGAGAGTGAGGATCTAATAAAGTATCATGAACAGTCTGTACGACACATGACACTATTTAATACTTCTGAAGTCATAAAGATTTCTGTGAGGAGGATCAGACCAAAATGAAGCTCTCATTCACACCTCTACTTGTTCAAAATTGCTGCATCGTGAAAATACAATCGCCATTGATGATTATTATTACTTTTAACATTACTCCAGATTTACTCACGATTTCTCTCAACATGGGGACAGGAGAGTTGTCAGTCAATAAATGAGAAAATAAAGTAACCTGCGCTACATGTTCGAAAATTTTTAAAGTAATGTGTTACTTTACAAGTTACTTGAAAAGAGTAATCTGATTACATACCTCGAGTTACTTGTAATGCGTTACCCCCCAACACTGGTCATAACACCGCAGATGTCAAATCTCATTTGTTGCACATCAAGGCGGAAAGCCAACAGAGTATTCATTTGTATTTTACGTAAAAAGTGGTTCTACACATACATTTGCTTACATTTATATAGACACTTAAAACGTGCAATATTGGCATATTGACAGCATCTAAAATGTAAATCATTTATGTAAGAACAACTTTACAGACGTACAAATGTTTACGAATAATTATTTAATCTCATTCTCATCTCATCAGTGCACTCAATAACGTCCACTATGGTTTCGGAAACCACTACAAATGGCTGTTCCCTCAAATAGTGCCCTATTTAAGGGTATAGGGGGCAATTTCAAACACAGCCATGGTTTTCTTTTGTCATTGTTTTTCCTGTGTTCGAGTTCTTCATTAGTTGCGGTTTCTGATTAGTTGCACACCTGTTTCTTGTTCTGTTGATCATTCCCTCTGTATTTAAGCCTTCAGTTTTCTAAGTTAATGTTATGTGAAGTGTAGTGTGTTTGGCAAATCTTTATGTTCTTTAAAAGTATTCTACATTCTGCATCAAGCATCCTCTTTGTTTGGATCATCTACAGATCACCGTGACAACTACACTTTAAAATGATGTAACCTTTTAAACCACTTATCATGTAACATTCATTCTGACTATAAAATACACCATAAAATGATTTCACCATTTTATATTTGCATGTAATCTAATAATTCCCAAATGAATTTTAAGTCTTTATTCAACAATATTTGGTGACTGTATCAAATCTTACTCATTAAATATTCAAAATTTGCCTCCTCAAGCACTTCGCTTGAATGAGGTATGCGTACCTTCATATAGTTTTGCCATTTTTGGAATAAATTATTTAGAATACTTTCTGTCTGTCTTTTTTTCTTTATGCTGTATGTATTTTTAAGAAATGGTTTTAATTAGGTTTACTAGGGCTGTCAAACGATTAATCACGATTAATCGCATCCAAAATAAAAGTTTGTGTTTACATAATATATGTGTGTGTACTGTGTATAATTATTTTGTATATAAATGCACACATGTATATATTTAAGAAAAATATGTTATTTATATATAAAATGTTTATATTTATATAAAATATACATTATATATAGGCTACATTCAGTCTATATACAGTATATACATGCAAATATTTCTTAAATACACATGCATGTGTGGGTATTTATGTATTAAAAATAATTATACACAGTACACACACATATATTATGTAAACACAAACTTTTATTTTGGATGCGATTAATCGCGATTAATCGTTTGACAGCCCTAATTGTAACAAAAAATTATTGTCATTATACATTTCTCTGTTTTGTTCTTTATATTGTTGAAAAGTGGTTGTGTTTGGGTTGGGGTTAAGGGATCTAAAACATAATGGTGAAAATTAGGTGTAACGGTACATGTATTCATCCTGAACCGTCACAGTACGTACGTCACGATTCGGTGAATACAGTCAGTCACAGGCGATCCACACTCTTATCCAGAAGTGGTGCGCGCGGTAATGAGCAATGAGTAATGCTAACTGCCACAACAGGAAAAAGAATAGAAGAAGAAGAGACAATCTATGCACTAACCCAAAACAAGAGTTCAGATGACACGCAAGAGCTTAGTTGCATATACGCCAGTTTCGATTAATATTTGTGACGCGCCCCACAAACTTCACGGAAAGACAACTGGACGTCAGAAAGCGGCGTCCTGTTTGTTTTCTTTATTTTACAAAAACACAATGTTTAAAAATAACCATTAAATGGTCTCCTCTTGAGTGAAGTGCCTGTTTCTTTGTTAGTGTGATGTCCTAACTTGAGCTGGGGCACTTAAAAAGACAATTAACATTACTCAAAGAGATGCCTGGAGATCGTATGCTATTTCTGTTACATCCGCTGTGTTTCTCAGAAGACTCTTCATGGGAAAATATGCGTCCTGTTGTCATTTATGATGCCAGCCATGGGGAAGGTGCTCAGACAATAAGATATTAAACAGGCCCATTTATTTGGATCAAAGTGATGCAAAGCAGTTGGAGGGCATTATGTCTTCTATGCAAACATGAACTGCACTAAGAGGACATGGCTGTTACCCTGTCTTGTCACAACAACAGTTTATGGAAAACCTTTGGTACTGTATCTAAGGACACAGCCTACAATTTGTCCTGTTGCACACATAAAAGCAGTTTCCAAGATGTCTGTGGGGAGTCACTTCATTGATTTTTATCTTCGCCAATTCCTACACCTAGAGATGTGAAACCAACCCAGATACATCTCCGAGCAGCGTGCTAAAAGTGGCATTAATCCCTGCTGATGTTCAATCTTTATCTTCTCAAAGATCAGATAACATTGGATACGATTACATGAGATCAGATAACAGCTTTATTTGCAGATGGGAAGGCTTTAGGAAATGTAGGCGGTTAGAGACAGTGATTTCTGGGCTCGTCTTATTGCTGTTAGAGTACAATAGTGGCCGCCCACATTTTCACTGCCTTGAAAGTATTTTTCCCATTTATTGGCATTGGCATTTCAATAAAGAATGTATGAACTACTAAACCATTATAAACTTTGATTTATAATGTTAAAACAGTGAATATTTATGTTTAAAAAGAATAGTTCACGCAAAAATAACTCTTTTCTTGGCATTTACTCACCCCAGGCCATCCAAAATGTATAAGACTTTCTTTCTTCGGCCAAATGACTGATCGTTTCGCCAAAGAAGACCCTTATTCATCGGCTGGGGTCATGTGGAGCCCTTTGAAGCTGCCTAAATATGGATTTTGGGCCGTCAAAAATTTGGTACCCATTGACTTGCGTTAGATGGAATGTTTTCCTCAAAAACCTTCATTTCTCTTTGACTGAAGACAGAAAGTCATACATCTTGGATGGCCTGGGGGTTGGTAAATAATCATGAAATTTTCATTTTTGGGTGAACTATTCCTAATAACAAAAAAAGCTTTGAAACATTTCCACCTGTCACGGTGTGGGTTTTGTGTCTTGTTCCTTGTTCTTGTCTGTCATGTGATTCCCTGTTTGTCATGTGAGCCTGCCATGTGTCTTGTCAATTGTTAATTGTCTGATGATTGTGCACAGGCGTTCCTTGTCTTGTAATTAGTCAGTGTATTTAAGCCCTCATGTTTGCCCTGTGTCTTTGTCGAGGATTGTATGTTTCTTGTGTTGAATGTTCCTGACGTTGTTCTTGTTTTGTTTCATGTCTTGCCATGCCTTTGTTTTGTGTTGATAATTAAAGTTTGCCTCCAGTGGATCATTCATAACACACCATTATTGCTCAGTTCAGTTCAGTCATTTATCAACAATAACGAACCCCACTGTATGGGGTAAGTTGTCATGCGAAACCTGCCTTATAAATGGTTTAGCAATATTAAAACAGAAAAAAATCTAAAAGATAAAGTACTAAAAATGTCAAATCATTATTTGATATTTTTTGTAGTTAAAGGGATAGTTCACTTTGAAATTAATTTTTGAAATGTTTTAGCTTACCTCAAGGGCATCCAAGATGTAGGTCTCTTTGTGTCCACAGTAGTTTCAATTTTGATATTTTTAGGTCAAACCGTTCTTGTCTGTCAGTCATATAATGCAGGTCTATGGTCACTTCCTCAAAGAGCATGCACAGAGAAGTCCAAATTAAACATGATTTAATGACTCGTAAATGTAAGTACACGTTGATGGCCTAAGACACGAAACGAGCGGTTTGTGTGAGAAAACGAACAGTATTTATATCGTTTTTACCTCTTGTAAACACAGCCACGTCCAAGTGATCTGAGGTCGCGAGCGCTTCGGTCTTTTCCGGAAAGCGCTGGAAGTGAAACCTCGCGCGTGTACGTCACTCATTGTTTACACAGAGCAGAGATTGTAGGTAAGACGGCTAATTAAAAGGGTACTAATCTGCGCTTATCCGGGATGTTTAAACCGTCGTAAAAGAAAACAATTCCAAAAAAATAAAAAATAAAACAATTGTATGAGTGACGTACCCGCGCGAGAGATCACTTCCGGTGCTTTCTGGAAAAGACCGAACCGCCGGCGACCTCAGATCACTTGGACCTGGCTGTGTTTACAAGAGGTAAAAACTATATAAATACTGTTCGTTTTCTCACACAAACCGCTCGTTTCGTGTCTTAGGCCATCAATGTGTACTTACATTTACGAGTCATTAAATCATGTTTAATTTGGACTTCTCTGTGCATGCTCTTTGAGGTGGTGACCATAGACCTGCATTATATCACTGACAGACAAGAACGGTTTGAACTAAAAATATCAAAATTGAAAATACTGTGGACACAAAGACACCTACATCTTGGATGCCCTTGAGGTAAGCTAAAACATATCAAAAATTAATTTCAAAGTGAACTATCCCTTTAATATATTGTAAACATATTTCAACATACAGTATGTGGAAACTTTCCCTCACCTGACATGTATGAAAAATACCCTTATCCTGAGAACACAGTCCAACCTTTAAGTTAAATACAGTTTTATACTACGGGGCTGTTGAATGCTTGAATCTGATTGGTTGACGAACGTTCTAGGTGTACAATTATTTTCAGGGAAACGCACATGCAGCTAAAGTAGTTCCAGGCAGGTCTTGACCACATTACAGGTCTATATCACCTCGCCAAATGATTTCAGTTATTTCAAAGGTCAGACTACAACCGCAAAAGCCACAATGACACTGACCAAGCAAATAAACATAGCAAACATGCTATAATAAACGTACAGTAAAATGTTTTGTTTTACCACAAAATTACTTTTTTATTATGTACAGAAAGCACATACTCTCTTTCTCCCGCTCTCTCTCCCACTCAAACGCACACACATACAGTAGCCATGAACACACACTCGCATGGGAACATGTCGTCAGTGCAGCTTTGACGATTTTGTCAGTAAAATAGTTTAATAACTTATAAGCTACAAGACATTTCTCACTAGCAAGGTAATAACGGCGTTGTAACGTAATTCACATACGCTTAATCTCTCTCTCTCACTGCATTAATAACTGCATTTTTAGTCTGCTAACAACGGCTCAAACTTCCTTTACTAGCTCTAAAATTACGTTTTGGAATTAGCAACAGAGGCTTGGGATTTGATGCGTAAGAAATTAGTCCAATACACACAAGTACGTTTTAAGGACACTGAGAGGTTCTTTGGGGAAATCAAAATGGTTCTTCTATGGGATCACTGCAAAACCCCTTTATTTATGGAAACTTTATACAAATGTATGGAAATAAATGTTGTTATGCTATTTCCACCAAGGGGTGCACCATTTTTTGGTCAAGATCTTGTATTGACATGCAAGAGTCCAGCACTCTGTAAAGTCTCCTCCAGCACATCCCAAAGACTTACAATAAATTTAAGGTCTGGACTCACGGGTGCCAATTCATGTGTGAAAATGATTCTTCATGCTCCCTCCCAACCATTCTTTCACAAATTGAGCCTGCATGATGAATCTTGACATTGTCATCCTGGAATATGGCCATGATAAGTCTTCCTACATGGTTGTTTAAGAAATGAAAAGCTACACACTCCATCTATTTTAGAAGAACTGTTGCCAAATATATAACATGAAACATAATAATCACTGCAATAATAATCCAATCTGCCTTTTTAAACCCAAAAGACTTTTTTTTGGCCGGGCAGTGTATACATGTGTGTGTGTGTGTAAACCCCTTGAATGTATATAACCCGTATAACCTGAATATAACCTATATATAACCTGATATATAACCCGATCTTCAATTCAGAACAATATTCATATGGATAATTTAAAATTTGTTCACTGTGAGAAAAATAAAATGCCAAGATGATTCCACAGTCCACCACACACTTCTGTAGTCTAAACACATGACTGCATCCGAGTCTTCTCAATACAGAAACTCAGACTGGTGTGAAATGACAAGACAAAGTCCATAAGCTCCTCATACTCTAAACCTCTGCTGACAAATGTCCCTGAGTGGAGAGTTGCCAGTGCATAACGCAGTATCTGTTATTGTTGACAAATGACTCTTGCGCAACGTATGTTATTGTGCCTCACTGTCACTGGATGAAGCCACGGGATTTTTTCTTTTCTCTAAAACAATGGTGAGATGATTCCGATGTAGCTTTTCATCAATCATTTGCATGTCATGTAAGGGAGAACAAAGAACAAATGGTAAAGTATCAAGTGAGCAGTTAATATGCTAATGAAAGAAAACAATATTTGCCAATATAGCATAAACTATCACAATGTTAGACCAAGGAATATATAATAATTAAATAATGACGCACACTGTGATATATCTGTTGAAAGGAAGGCTTTCTTCTGGATTCCGAGGAAGGCCTTCATCAATCATTTGCATGTCATGGAAGGGAAAAAATTACAGAGACCAAAGTATCAAGGGATCATCCAATATGGTAATTAAAGCAAACAATCTTTGCCCATAATTGGCCAAAATGCTAATGAAACATATTGTGTGAAATTTAGACATGATTATAAATAACATGCTCACATGATCAGAATCAGAAAAACACACAATATGGATCTCAATGTTCATTATTCACTACACTGTATTGTTATTGTCTCTCGTCAGTCAGAATCATTTTAGTTATATAGCCTGTCCTACAGTTTGCAGCAAAGGGGTGGAAAAATATATTAGTGCCATACAACTGACATACTGTAGTGTTATCTGTTGAGTATGGTGAGTCTTGGTTATTTTTACAGCTTAAATTTTAAATTATCTTAAAAAAATATCTCTTTTTCTGTGCACCACTAGACTGCTATGACACTTTTTCTGTCATCAGTGATTGATATTGCCATCCACATGAAGGTTTGTATCAGTTTGAATAAGACTGAAACAATTATTGGGTCCAATAATGCATCAATGAATTAATTCATATAGGACATTTCTGTAATTCATTCATAATGACCATCACACTCCTCTTCATTACAGATTCACCTTCACACATAATGTGCGTAATGCATCATATTGATACCAGATTTAATCTGATAAAATCATGTCTCATAAAACTCTTCCGTTCACACGAGACAAGAGTCGAGACTAAAAACAAAAATGACATACCGCGAGATAAATGATCATCACCGTTAACCACATCGTTTTTGATTGAAAAGCAGATATGCCCATTTTGAGTTCGAAACTCCCATGCCTCAACAATCTAGTTTATTTTAGCAGTATTCACTCGGAAACAAGCCAATACCAGGCAACAGTGCAAACTTGATGCAACTTTAAAGGCACAAATAAACCATGTAATATCAGAGCAACTTACAGAAACCTTTTGTTCAAACACCAAAATAGTATAAAAAATGAAATAATGACTTACTCAGTGATGTGATGTGTTGAGATTAAGGCATTCCACCAGAAGGCTCGCGCTGGAATGTTATGTTTCTCTTCATGAGACAGATGAATGTCTTTCACAGGTGCGCACGAGAGCGCTCGTGCTCATACTGACATTAAACCAGGATCGACAGGGCGCCGTGCGCGCGCAATCTCCGACGCACGTGGACAGTTGTGTCAATGAGCTGTAAGACTGAGTGACTGCTTGATACATGTCATTTTCTGGTAATCGCTATCTATTATGCATCAATTACACCGTATGTAAGCTCTCTCTCTCTCTCTCTCTCTCTCTCTCTCTCTCTCTCTCTCTCTCTCTCTCTCTCTCTCTCTCTCTCTCTCTCTCTCTCTCTCTCAATATTCAAGATTCATGTGGCTTTATTGGTAAGCTATATCTGCTTTCCAAAAAATATATATTAAACATACACACACATTTATACAAACACCAATTATTATTATTATTATTAGGCCTATATAAATAAATAAAAATATGCCGTTTGCAATATGAAGTAGCCTAGGCTTCAAGCCAAAACCATCTCGACAGCTCTAAAATAAAAATCATTATTTATGTTTTATGGGAACTTTTCATAGACATAACGATTTGTATACTGTACAAACCATATAGGCTATATTCTATCCCCTAACCCTACCAAAAGCTACCCATTACAGAAAAATGTCTGTTACATTACATTACATTAAAAAAGTCATTTTATTTTTTATTTATAAGCTGGTTTCCTCATGGGGACTTTACCCCCTTAAGGTTTTTTTTTTTTTTTTTTTTTTTTTTTTTTTTTTGCATAGACTTTCACTGGAAATATTCTGGGGTAAATGTCAGCATCAGCAAACCACATGTTCTTTTGTAATCACCCTTTAAATCTCTTTTTACATCTTTACATTATGTTTCAATAATGCCTAACTAATGAGACATTTTGTGTTTGTATATTGTGTAACAAATTAGCTCTATTAAATATTAATAATCAATCATAACTTGTTATAATTGATTATGAATATTTGGATCAGTTAATCGGGTTAACTTGATGTAGCTACATTAACATTACAACCAATTACTGGGTTCACCCCGTGAACACTCAATATTGGTTATTAATTGATTAATAGAAATGTACATTTCCGGGGCATGGGAATAGTACTGTACAGTACTATTCAGAGCTGTAGCCAGAAATCTATGATTAGGGACTCCAGATATGAGCTTGAGACACAGACAACTTTACGTGTGACATGAACAAGACTTTACTAAACATTTAAACTACTCTAACATACACATACATACATGCATACAGTTTACCAAGGGAAAGAGAGCTGAAGCAGAATACAGGAAAGCAAGAAGTTATAGCATTGTTTAAAGTTCAGCAGATCAACAGCCTGAGCAAACCATCAGTTTAGTTCTAACACACCCTTCTTAAAAATGGGTAAGGATATGTCAAATAATGAGACTAAGTTTGATACTTGCATGTCTCGCCCATTTGAATTAAACTGTCCTGATGTAATTTGTTGAGGCTCCAGTTGATCTTTGCTGATGTGGTCTTGATGAGAGAGAACCAGTGGGAGTCAGAGGATCTTTGGTGAATGGAAAGACAAGGCCGCAGTCTGGCGCAAGCTTTGGAGTCCTTGGGGGACTTCTAGTTCAGCATCATCTTCACATTAGGACTTCTCAGGAAGGACCAAGAGAGTAAGAGAGGGGCTGATCTTGTGATCAGTGATTTTTTAAAGCGTGAAGATGTCACATCCTCTGGAGGTGTGTGAGCCAATACGAAGTTTTATTTTTTACGACCCATTGTGTTCTAGCAGGGCATTTGAATGTGTAATTTCATTGGGTATTTAAGAAAAGAATCTTCAAGATTCTTATAATACTAATGCGTCATAAAGTTAGCAAAATGTAATGTAAATTAACAAATGGGGGACGAAGATTGGAGTTTATAGGGACCAAACATGCCACACATGTGATTTTGGTTACCCATAGTATGCAAAGTCTGAAACATTAACCCGATAGAGTTTACAAGAAAACATAGGCCAAACCACATAAAAGGAAAATCATGAGATGGGAAATTCAGATACATGTTTATACATTTCTCAAGTGGTTATATATATAGAATAGGATTAACAGGGTTTATTTCTCCTTCTCAGTAAGAATTAAGTGAGAGTCACAACTCTCTGGAAATTCCTTTTGGGGTGTAAAATTTGTTATCAGTCTTAATGTGTCCTGTAACAGGACACCAGGTTCTGGTAAACTTCATTTGTGATGTTAGTTTTGGGGGGAGTTTCATAGGCCTTTGTTGGGAGAGTGAGTTTGCTGGATTATTCATTCAATATAATGAATAGTTAGTGCATGTCTGATTGGTCCAGACGCTACAATTGAAACAGAGCAAAATAGTGCAATGGATCTCTAAGGGCCCTATTTTAACGATCTGAAACGCAAGTATCAAGCGCGAAGCGCAAGTAACTTTGTGGGCGGGTCTTGGGCGCTGTTGCTATTTTACCGGCGGGATAAATGACTCTTGCGCCGAGGCAAGTTTAAAAGGGTTTGGTCTGAAATAGCTTCATTATTCATAGGTTTGGCGTAACGTGAAAATAAACCAATCAGAGCGTCATCCAACATACCCTTTAAGAGCAGGTGCGCATGTTGCATGGCGGATTGTTATTATTATGGCGGATTCCAGGCGCGCGCCAGGAGCGGTTCACAGCCGAGGAGACCGACGTTCTTGTCAGGGCAGTGAAAGACAGAGAAGTGACGTTGTATGGGGATGGGAGTTTTTTTTTTTTTTTTCTGGTTCTTGACGGACAAACTAATTTGTCAGATGTCCTTATATACATATGTGTCTTGCCACTATTGGGCAAACAGGTCTGATCCGTCATTACTACAATTAGCCTGAAAAATTTGGGTAAATATGTAAGCTAGATTTAGGCCTACATTTTTACATCTTCATGGACACCACAATGATTTCCCTCATGTGTTAATATTTTTCCTTGTTATAATGTATGATTTGCAAAAATAAAAACTGCTGCATCTGTGTTGATGAGAGAATCAAAGTGTATGCGCGCTGTGCACATTATGGCCAAGCATGCGCCGCTTAAAATAGCATTATGAACAACGCGCAACGCGCCACTGACTTTAGACTAGGTTTTTTCTGGTCAGTGGTGTAATTGTTTTCTGGAACTGCAAAATAGCACTAGGGAATGTTTGCGCCGAAACACGCCTCCTTTTTGCGCCGACCCGCCCAGGGAACGCAAGTGCATTTCCTAGTTTACCGACGTGCGTCTGTGGACGGAAAAGCCCGCTTTGCGCGGGTGCAAAATAGGAATGATACATGCTTCAGTGTACAAATACAATACAATAATGCAAAGCATCTTGAGGATATATGAATTATATGATTTTGTTATTACATTTTTTTAAACGTTTTAAGAGCAAAAACAGTCATTTAGTTAACAATACCATCGATTCAATTATTTTCACCCCCCTAGAGGTTTCTGGATTTAAAGAGTTCAGAAAGTTACAGTATGTTTCCAAAGTACAATTATGTTTTTTATGTCAAAAGATCATGGAAAATTGTATTCCTCATTTCAGTTCCGATAAGTTTGCCTCTTGAATGCCTTGAAATTAAATGAATGATTTAATTTTTTCTTTTATTTTTAAAGCATGTGTGTGGCTTCTGGATAAAGTACATTAGTTTTCCCATAATTAAGTGACCTTTTTTTTAATACAACAGTTAAAAGAAAGAGTATCAATAAGAAGGAGCTGTAATTTAACTGTAAGATTTGCATGATCCATACTAGTAATACAGTTCCTTTTCATATATGCACATATATTGCATATGTTTCCATCCACCAGTATATAGAATATGTGAGTAAACTAGAAGCAGCATCAACAGCCAATGTGCCTTTCAGAAAATGGAGAAAAAGCGAAAAATGAAGGTTTGGGAATTTAATTAGTGGAGCAGTAGATGCTGAAAAGGTCAGTCTGTCACTGTCAGTGGCCTTTGACTTTCATTTTGCATGCAACAGTAAGGCCTTTTTCATGAGTAAATTGGTCTCATCCTCCCCATTTAGCTTGTGGTAAACTGTAAAATGTCTCCAATTAAATGGGCAGCTTCCAAAAACATCCAAAGAACAACTCTCGCTGACTCACAAAGCGTTCCCAGTCCTCTCCATGACCATTTGGCCTTCTACTCACCTCTAATGCAAGCTCAGCCTACAACATTTTTATTTTACAAAGCATGTAAACTAGGTTTTTACTATTGAAGCTTGTTTCCGCCACTGAATCAAAAATAAGAAAGGCAACTGTTGTCACCATTATGTTCAGTTGTATTCAGTTCAAGGACTTTTAGTTTGTTGTCATTTTTGTCTCGTGTTCCTATTTGCCGCCACTCATCTGTCACCATGGAGACTGACACAATCATCACATCTGTTCGTCGTTTAGTCAATAATCTATGTGTTTTTAAGTTCCTGCCTGTGTTCTGTTCATTGTCCGGTATCGTCTATGTTAAGTGTGCATGTTGCTTCCCGTTCGCCCTTCTGTTGTATTATTATTAATAAAACTTTGTGTTGGATTATGTGTTGAATTATATGTGGATTATATTATATAATATTTGTGTTGTCACCCGTGTGACAACTGTGACTTTTCCTCTCACATTTCTGACTTTTTGTTTCGCAATTGCGAGTTTACATCTCACAATTCGGACTCTTTTTTTCTCAAATTTCATGATATAAAGTCCAAATTGGGAGATATAAACTCGCAGTTATAAAGTCAGAATTGTGTTGCAAATGCATGTTATAAAGTCAGAATTGTGAGTTACCACGCAGAATTGGACTTTATAGCTCGCAATTGTTTATATCTCACAGTTCTGAGAAAAGAAGTCAGAATTGCGAGATATAAACTTGCAATTGTGAGGAAAAAATTTTCAGAATTGCAAGATATAAACAAAGTTTATATCTCACAACTCCATTATAACAATTCAGACTTTTTTTTCTCTCGCAATTCAGACTTTATATCGCGCAATTCTGACTTTATATCTCACAATAGCTACTTTACATCTCAAGTCGCAATTGCGAGAAAAAAAAGTCTGAATTGTGAGATGAAAAAATTGTCTTTTAAATTGTTTTTATTCCGTGCCAGAAACAAGCTTCCATACGTAACCACCATTGGGTGGACATTCCCAATAATTCCCAAATAGCCCCATATTTTATTTTCTTGATGCTGCTCTGCTGCACTTCATTGCGTACCACTCTAGTTACTTACTTACAAAAAGCTTTCAAAAGTAAATTTTTTTGGTGGTCTTCCTTAGTGGTTTAACCACGCTCATCAATGTCAAAATGACTAAGACCAATCAAATCAAAGAAGGCGGGATTTGCTGTTCCCCAAAGCATCTATGAATTCCAGTGCAACACTTCAGCTTTAATGCTGAAAGAGTGCAAAGAAAGATGTAAGTACAGTAGCTAAACATTTAATATTTGACAATTGTTTTACGATATGCCTAAAAGACCAGCCATAAAATCCAGTGATGCAAACTAAAAATACTCTATAATTTACGTGCTCATGTGATTCAAAACTAAATTTGATGAGACAAGAATCATTTAGAGAGCCCTTTTCAACATATTAGTTAGGCCTATAGGATTAAGAATGAATATCTACATATTATGCCCCCCCCCCCCACCCCACATACATTATTTTTATTATAGCATCCTACATTAATAGAACATCTGACCTCTTTTGTTCATCAAAACATTCACATTTTAAAAGAACAGTTGGTAGTAAAACCAACACATTAAATAATCATGGCATCCTTCCCCAAGAAATCTCAAAGGGAAACGTCACTGTACAAGGTTTATTCTTGCTCATCCAAAACGTCACATCTTTTTACATGAGGATGAATGATATCAGAATGACAGAATTCAAATTTTAACCCTAAAGGTTTAGCCTTGAATAAAGAAATGGATGGCACAAGAGTGACATTTTGATGATGTCGGATAAAAGTTGCTATAGAATAATGTTTCATCATTAAAGTGAGTTTTTGAAACAAATAAAAATTCACAGTTACTTACTGTAGTTGTGTATCTGTTAGTGTTTTAACGAAAGCCACATCATACTAATAACAGAATGACAGCAACAGCAACAAAAGTTATTTTTGATCAAGGAGGTTTCTTCAGTTTCGATAAAGTGCCAATACAGAAACATGTGTTATCTTACGAGAGGTTCTCTCGTATTGCGTAAGTTTAGCTTACGCTACGGGTAAAGTTCATCTTTGCTCGAGATATTGAAGCCAAAATTATCCTTAACTTTGTATATATTGTCAACGCAGTGCAGCAGCTGCAGACCTTGAGCAGGCTATCTAGCGTGCTCATTGGCTGCCTTGCGGCAACTGCAGCAGCCTACCAGTGAGCCTGGTGGCGCTTCGCGCCCACTACGCATCACAGCCCGCGCAAGGGGGTGTGGCTTAGCGTATAAAAGCGGGGCTCAGAGGCTGCTTCCCTGGTTTTCATCTCTCTTTTCAGCCAGCAGAGGAAAGCGCCTGAGGAAGCCGGTCGACTTCTCGCCGCCTTCCGTGCCAGCAACGCTATCCGGCGACAATATCCTTTACTGCTCTTTTCACTGTATTTACTGTGTGTGTGTGTGCTCGCCGCTGCGACACACACTTTACTAAAAGAGCGCGAGCGTTCTTGTAAGAATGCCTCGCACGTCCTGTGGCTCGTGCCGAGCCCCGCTCAGCATCGGAGACCGCCATGTGTTTTGTGCTCTCTGCCTGGGCCCGGACCACGCAGCCCTCGCACGTCGGGAGGCTGCGTCCACTGTGAGGAACTATCTATGTCGACCCTGCGGGCTCCTCTAGACCTCTTAACGGCAAAGCTGTCACTCCGCCATCTGCTGGACCGCGCAAGAAGAAGCGCCGTGCACAGAGACTGCCGGAGCCTGATGTGGCACTCAAACGCTCGCCGGAACGACTCCCTCGAGCATTTCTCTCTCCTTTCCCGGGAGAGAAGCGCTCCCGCCCGCGCTGCCGCCGCCTCAGGGGACGAGGCGCTTGATATGGATGAGGACGTGCCGCTAACAGCTGTTCTAATCGCGGCTAGCTTCTCTACGTACGAGAAAGCTATCCCGCCCCCGCGCCCCAGGCGCATGCGTATCTCACCGGCGGAAAAGGGAAGAGTGTTCTAGTCCCGCCAAGGCCGGACTAACCCCTATTTCTCAATATTGCAGCTATGAGCCTGTTATATAACATGCACTCCTGCAAACTAACGCCGACACAAAGCTGTGATGACGCTTTCTTATCTGCTCGCGCTAACTTAAGCTTACATCGTTTCCCCTGTGGCTCACTGGCGAAACCCTAAGCTTTCGCGCCAGAGACACGTGTTCGAATCCCGGCTCTGGGCTCTCCTCTCTGAGCTCGCGGACAGTTTTTCTTACGTACAGAAAGCACTGTTTAAAGCCGCAGCCGGACCGCCATCAAACTATCTCGCCATGTCAGTCCCCCTGGAAAGGGCTACTGCAGTGGAGTATTTAGCAGCCAACGAGTCGGTAATGTTACCCGCTTGCCTGCACACAACCTCAGAAGAGTGTAATGTCTGGTTATCCCGCTCATGCCGTTGGTGTTTCAAGTGTAGAAAAAGTGCCCACGTCTCAGTGTTCACCCCTACACACAAGCACTGTACCCCCCGTGTCTCTCACGCTCGCAGAGCCCACTCTCATAAAGCTGGCAAATGCCGCTTGAGTGTTAGATGCAGGTATCGTGCCCACAACCTTGTGTTCATGCTCATCCTCTGCTCGCTCTGTCACATAGCTAAAACACTCTCATATGGGTCAGTCTATGAGCGTAAGTCGCGTGCCCGCTCACGCTTACAAACAGACACACCGCCTTCGGCGCCGCTCGCACATCACAATATTTTCACAAACCGTTCCCCATTCGTCTATAGCATCCAGCTGCAGACCCGCAGCACCACCAGTTTCAGAACCCCAGCGCCAAAACCGGAAGTAAGAGGCGGAGCTTACGTTCTAACACCAGCGCCAGGACCGGAAGTGAGGGGCGGAGCTTACGTTCTAAACCGAGTAACGCCACCTAACGTTTTGGAGCGTATTTGCTTAGACACGAAACGGCATTATTACACACGAAACGTCATACTAAATACGTAGCCTATTATAATGATACATTACAATAAGCATTTTAAAACATTGATTTTGTGTAATATAATTGTATATAGTTATCCGTTTCATTGTATTATGAGAATTACTTCCTGATCATGATGGTGAAAAATAATGCTTGAAACTTATGGGCATTTTATATAAAATATACTTTATTTCACAAGAACATGTGCAGCATACATTTTTCTTTCACGAGTTTACATGTTAATGAAATCTGATGTAATATTATAATGCGTATTTGGCTTGCTGTCCGGGGGGAGGGCTCCGAGCTCAGAATTCGGCCCGACCCCAGAGTACTCCCCCCATAACCTTAGAGATCATAGGTAACTATGAGCGGACCCAGCCGAATGTGGGGTGAAGGGGTGGTGGTGGGATGCTTAGAAATTAGTCATGAGACAGGAGGTAAGGGAAGGCTTTATTTATACTGGCTTCTTCTTGTGCTGATTGGATGATTACCTGAACATGCTCCTCCCGAACTTTGTTTACATAAAACTTCATTTATGTAAAATAATGTCAAAAATCAAAAAAAGAGAGAACATTCGGCATTGTTTAAAAAAAAAACAATAAAAATGTAGCCTACCGTAAAACTTAAAATAATAGCCGCCTGGTGTGGGTGCAGGTTTGGGTAAATAAAGGCCGGTCTCAAATAGAGGTCGGGTCTGTTTTTTAGTTTCAGGTTGTATTTAATCTTCTAAAACCCGTCAGATCGTCCGCTTTTTGGCGGCCGCCAAAGCAAATTTGTGTCCCGCCAAAGCCTATTTTGATCGGTGAGTGATGTAGAATAGAATGACTGCTGCGCATGACAGGGCGCTTAACGAGCAGAGAGAGAGAGAGAGCCCCGGTCGCGTGCGCTCACTCTCACGTCTTCAAACAACACCAGCGCTGTCTTGCTTTATTTGTCACATACCAGTTATAGTTCATACAAGTTAACGAGCAGTGAAATGTAAGTCTGGTATTCTTATAGACTCACTGTGTAATAAAAACACAGGCTACCCTAAATATTATTTAAAAGATGCAACAATTTAAAATATTTTTAAATACTTGCAAAAATAACCATGCTTGTGTCATTGTCAATACCGGTAATTCCGCCCCTCCCTCACATCCGGTTCTGGCGCTGGGGTTCTGGCGCTGGGGTTCTGAAACTGGTGGTGCTGCGGGTCTGCAGCTGGATATATCTCCCATTCGTAGCAATCGGGACGTCTCACGTGACAAAGCCAGCTGCTGCTGTCAGCGAGCCGCCGTGTCCAGGCTCTCATATCTGTCAAGCTATGATTGTAAGTCACGTGCCCGCTCACGAGCGCTCACGCTTACTAACAGACACACCGCCTCCGGCGCCGCTCGCACAGTACAAGTGCTCACTCGACGTTCCCCATTCAAAGCAATCGGGTCGTCATATATGAAACAGCTAGTCACTGCTGGTTATCCGGCTCACGCCGCCGGTGTTTTAAGTGTAGAGAGATTGTGCCCACGCCCCAGTGTTCACCCCTACACACAAGCACTATAACTCGTATGTCCTTCATGCCCACAGAGCCCACTCTCATAAAGCTGGCAAATGCCGCTCGAGTGTTAGCGGTGAACTCGCGCTCGCGTCCATCTCATGCCCGCTCTGTCACACGGCCATTTCAACCTCGTATGAATCAGGTTGTAAGTGTAAGTCATGTGCCCGCTCACGAGCGCTCACTCTTACTAACAGACACACTGTCTCCGGCGCTGCTCGCGCGTCACAGAATGTTCACGAAACGCTCCCCGTTCACAGTAACCGGGTCGTCTCATTTAAAACAGCCAGCTGTTGCTGTCAGCGAGCCGCCGCATATAGACACCCATATGAGTCAGGCTGCGAATGTAAGTTACGTGCCCGCCCCAGCGCGGTCACGCTTACTAATAAATGCCTCGCCTCCGGCGCCGCTCACTCGCTACAAAGCTCTCAGAAAACATTCCCCGCTCTATGTAACCGGGACGTCACATATGAAACAGCGTACCTTCGCTGTCAGCGAGCCGCCGTATTCGAGCACTCATACCGGTCAGACTGCGAATGTATGCTACAAGCTCGCTCACGAGCGCTCGCGCTTACTATCAGTCGCTCCGCTTCAAGCCCTGCTCACGCTTCAGAAAGCCATTGTAAAACGCTCCCCATTCAATGTAATCGGGTCGTTATGTGCGAACCAGCTAGTCTAAGCACAATAAGACAGGGCTATGCACTACAGTTCGCTCGCCGTCCCCCGCGTTTTCACGCTCGGACCGAGTCGACAGTGAACGCGAAAGTAGCACATCTACTCTGCGCAGAAATAGCCAAACTGCTGTGCAAAGGAGCTATAGAACCGGTGCCGCCTTCTCTGAGCGAGTCAGGCTTTTACAGCCGTTATTTTCTCGTACCGAAGAAGGACGGAGGCCTGAGGCCTATATTAGATCTGAGATTTTTGAACAAAGCTCTCATGAGGAGACCGTTCAAAATGATTACAACCAGGCAGATTCTCGCGCAAATTCGCCCGAGGGACTGGTTTATATCTCTCAATCTGAAAGACGCATATTTTCAGATACAGATTATACCCCGTCACAGGCCATTCTTGAGATTCGCCTTCGATGGCCAGGTATATCAGTACACCGTCCCCCCGTTCAGCCTGTCCCTGGCACCCCGTACATTTACGAAGTGCATGGACGCGGCGCTCGCCCCCCTCAGATGTCAGGGTGTGCGAATTCTGAACTACTTGGACGATTGGCTGATTCTAGCACAGTCAGAGATAGAGCTCGTATCTCACAGAACTATGCTACTCAGTCACTTGGAAAGATTGGGTCTCACTGTCAACTGGACCAAGAGCTCATTACGGCCCAGCCAGTCAATCTCCTTTTTAGGGATGGAACTGGACTCCATGGCTATGAAGGCTCAGCTGTCGACAGCTGAGCCTTCATAGCCACGACTGGTGTTCATAGCCGTCGACTGGTGTTCAGGGACAGGCATTAAGCTGGTTCAGATCGTATTTATCAGACCGTTACCATTTTGTTTGTTTAAATGGGGAAAAATCGAAGATAACGTCAGTAGACTATGGAGTGCCGCAAGGATCAGTGTTAGGCCCTCTGCTATTCTCAATATATATGCTGCCACTTGGTAATATTATAAGAAAACATGGAATTAATTTCCACTGTTATGCCGATGACACTCAATTATATATTTCATCACGGCCAGATGAAAACACTAACTCATCAAAATTGACAGAGTGTCTTAAAGATATAAAATGCTGGATGACGCATAATTTCCTGCTACTAAATCCAGATAAAACGGAGGTATTACTTGTTGGTCCAAAAAACTATCCCCAAAACCACTTACAATACAACTTTAATATAGAAGGATGTCCTGTTACTTTATCCTCTACGGCAGTGTTTCTCAACCTCTCCTGCAGGGACCCCCTGACAGGCCATGTTTCTGTTTTAACCCTGAAATGGCACACCTGATTCAAGTCATTAAAGGCTTAATGAGTAGTTGACTAATTGATTAATTGAACTATTCCTACTCTAATTACTCATTAAGCCTTTAATTACTTGAATCAGGTGTGCCATTTCAGAGTTAAAACAAAAACATGGCCTGTCAGGGGGTCCCTGCAGGAGAGGTTGAGAAACACTGCTCTACGGTAAAAGACCTGGGAGTTATCTAGACCACAACTTGTCTTTCGAAAATCATATTTCATATGTTACAAGAACGGCCTTTTTCCATCTTAGAAACATTGCTAAATTACGTAACATGCTATCTGTTTCCGATGCAGAAAAGTTAGTTCATGCATTCATGACCTCGAGACTAGATTACTGTAATGCTTTATTAGCCGGTTGTCCTGCATCCTCAATAAACAAGCTACAGTTAGTGCAAAATGCAGCCGCTAGAGTTCTTACTAGGTCAAGAAAATATGATCATATAACACCAATTTTATCATCTCTACACTGGTTACCTATCAAGTTCCGTATCAATTACAAAGTACTATTACTGACCTATAAAGCCCTAAATGGTTTAGCTCCTGTGTATTTAATGGACCTTCTATCGCCCTACAATCCATCGCGTTCTTTAAGATCACTAAATTCGAGGCTTCTAGTCATTCCTAGGATATCTAAGTCCACTAAAGGAGGGAGGGCGTTCTCACATTTAGCTCCTAAACTCTGGAATAGCCTTCCTGATATTGTTCGAGGCTCTGACTCGCTGTCCCAGTTTAAAACTAGATTAAAGACGCATCTTTTTAGCCAAGCATTTACATAATGCTTACCTTTTATTATACTGCTGAATCAGATCAAATGCATTTAATACTATAAAACTTGAAGAGACTGTAGGTTATCTGTATAGGTTGCATAGTATTTGCAGTCATTACGTTCCTGTGTATATTGCGTGAATGACGGGTGGTTGGGCAGATATTGTGTTGCGGTAGGTAGTATGCCATACGGAACCGTTGTCCACTGAAACTGCCTATTCACGCACCAGTGGGGCTCGACAGCCTTAGTCAACGGGTTGGCGCGTATGGTTGGGTTGCGGAGAGATTGTGAGATTGTGGTTAGGTCTCAGCAGCAGGAGGGACGTAGAGGTCAGTAAGCTGGGCTGAGTTGAGTGGGGGACGGAGGGGGGTGATTTTGGGACGCAAGAGTCACTGTCTTCATGTTTTGTCTTTTACGCCTGTGTTATGGAAATCATCATTATGAACAGCAGCTACGCTAATTATTTTCCCTTTGCTTTTCTGCTGTTATCTCGGGACGCGAGTCCCGAGAAAATGGCGTTCGTCAGCTCCAGTTTGTATCCAGCCTCTCACGGAGACTTCAGATGCTCCAATCACAAAGCCTATGAAGTGACGACTCAACACGGGCGATATGGACTCTCTATGGTGGACGCCACTGATCCTCAACAACTCGTCTTAAGACCGGCGTGCATACTTGGACTTCCAAAAAATACTCTAAATGTTCCGATCCAATCTGACTTGTAATGCTGCCCGAATCATGCACTGTTCCTTCGTTGGCCAGAGGAGAACTGGCCCCCCGACTGAGTCTGGTTTCTCCCAAGGTTTTTTTCTCCATTCTGTCACCTGATGGAGTTTTGGTTCCTTGCCACTGTTGCCTTGGCTTTTGGCTTGCTTAGTTGGGGACATTTAACATTTAATATTCAATAATATTATTGATCTGCCCTACTTAAGGTGGACGTTGACGCAATTTCTTTTAGAAACAAACTTTGTTATATTGTTATATTGTTTTTGTTATATTGTTTTCATGTTATCACTGTGAAGCGCTTTGATACAATCTGTATTGTAAAAGCGCTATATAAATAAAGGTGACTTGACTTGACTTGACAGAGCGCGCGCGCCGTGTTCGACACCTAGCTGCATCTTTCCAGAGGGAAAGGGGTGGACGCGCGGCTACAAGCGGATCAGGATATCTCAGAGCTGCATTTCAGCTCTGTAGCCCTGGTTAGCGGACAATTGGTACCAGCAGGGGGTGACAATGGGAGCCAGGGCCGGACTGGGACCAAAATTCGGCCCTGGCATTTGTGGTTTTCACCGGCCCAACTAATTGATGACGTTAAAAAAATGATGACGTCCCCAGAATCTGAACATTTTTCCCACTGAGACACACCATACAAGGCAGCAATGACTTTCACACTGTAGGCATACACGTCATGATATAAGACTGAGGCGCATAGACTTTAGTCCATACATATTCACAGCACACACGAGCATGGCACAGCGGCCAAAAACACACGCACACACGAGCATGGCACGGCGGCCCGACGCACACAACACAACTGCTTAATAAAGAAAAAGCACCATGACCAAACCACAATAGAATATATATGATAAAAAGAAGCATGACCTACCTTATTAAAGTGGGAAAAACATTTTTATCTTGGGACATTTTTCAGCATGGGCCTCAAGACATTTGGGTTTTTTGTCCCTTATTTTTTCTGCACCCTTTACTTTCACAAAGTTCGTCTTTTTATCCATTTTGTAGATCGGCAACTGACATGCTAGCAAGATTTGTTTTACTCTTTCCCCGCTTTTGGTTGCGTACTCTTGACGTGGAGCATATTACTTTGGGCAGAGGGGAGGGCCTCTGCCTCTCACGTCCTCATGCACCTCCTGCCATATCACTTGCCAGTAGCTAGGGGGAGAAACCCCCCTATAAATATGGGCCGGCCCATCTCGTTTTTTCCAGGTTTCTCACGTATTTTAGCTCTTTTCCCGCTGTCTTCCCGTTTTAGTATTTTCCCGTAAAATATCCCGTATTTTTTTACGCTCTGATTGTGTTAACTCAGAACACGCAACTATCTGTGTCTGTGAAGTGGCGGCTTGCACTTGGGTCGCTAGACCTCCAGTAAAGCAGGTGGCAGTATACAGACAGTAGCTTAGGCTACTATCGAAGAAGAAGAAGAAGACAGTCGCAGCGGCGCGGGCACGAGCGCGAGGAACATAGCGAGGAAGAGGGAAAAAGCATGGGAAAAAGTAGTGGGAAGTGAATTTGAAATGATCAAGGAGAGTAGAGTAGATGAGTGTGATGTGCGATGATGGATCAGGAGGACGCCGACGGCCAAAATCACTGAATTAACCACCAATTCTTTGAGTTCTTTCTCACTCTGTCTCCCAACATTAAGCTAAAACACGTTGTAGCAAATGAAAATGTGTAAGTAATGTTTACTTTGTTCATTCATAAAGCACTTTAAACATATTCATTGGTCTGTAATTCTGTAATATATATTGTGTAGTTATAAACTCTTTAGACTGTTAATGATTAGTGCTTTTTAAAAAAAAGTTTTTGGGTAAGAATCGTGTAAAAAAAAATCCCTTATTTTGGGATGGATTCCGGGAAATCTCCCTTATTTTCAATGTTCAATGTTGACAGCTATGCAATGGGTAGGTGCAGCAATGTGGTCAGCTCGGCCCACAACAATAGAAAATCACACCGGCCCTTCTGGCATGTGCCAGAATTGCCAGATGGCCTATCCGGGCCTGCTGGGAGCGATTTCCCATCGGAAAATCATCTCGACAGACGCCTCCAACTCAGGTTGGGGCGGCCTTTTCGAGGGCAGACCGGTCTTTGGCCTGTGGCCAGACCGAGAGAAACGCCTTCACATAAACTGTCTGGAGATGCTGGCGGTCAAGAACGCGCTGAAGCGCTTCCTCCCGTTCATACAGGACCAACACGTTCTAGTCCGCTCGGACAACATGTCGGTTGTGTCCTACATGAACCGCCAGGGCGGTGTCAGATCCAGGAGCCTCTGCGATCTGGCAGAACACCTCCTCGTTTGGGCCCAGTGCTTCCTGCGCTCGCTGAGAGCGACGCACGTGCCAGGGATCCTGAACGACGGCCCGGACAGACTGTCCAGGGACAATATTCCCCCCGGGGAGTGGTCTTTACACCCCCAAACAGTCCAGCTGTTATGGCGCCTCTTTGGCAGAGCGGAAGTCGACCTATTCGCGTCAAAGGACAACGCTCATTGCCCAGTGTTCTTTTCAAAGAACGAGGATGCGCTGGCCCAACTCTGGCCCAGCCGCCCGCTATATGCCTTCCCTCCGATCTCTATGTTACCACAGGTAATCAAGAGAATCAGGGAATCGCACAGCCCGGTGCTCCTCATAGCCCCGCGATGGGAGAACCAAACCTGGTTCCCGGAACTAACACGGCTGTCACACACAGCCCCGTGGCCGATTCCGGTGAGGAGGGACCTCCTCTCTCAAGCCTGCGGCTCGATCTGGCATACCCACCCAGAGCGCTGGTCTCTGCACGTGTGGTTGCTTAACGGATACCCGTTATCCTGTCAGAAGGAGTTATAAACACGATCACGCAATCTAGAGCCCCCGAGACGGCTATATGCGTCTAAATGGTCTGTGTTCTCCAAATGGTGCACCGACAGAAATCTGGACCCCAGAATGGCTGAGGTTTCGCAGGTGCTCGGTTTCCTTCAAGAGCTGCTGGATAAGGGCAGGTCCCCATCCACGCTCAAAGTATACGTGGCGGCAGTTGCAGCCTTCGCTGAGTCGAAGCAAGGCCGGTCGCTAGGAAGTAGGGATGGGACGAAATATCGTTTGACAAAATATCGCGATACAAAACGTGACGAAATGTATCGAGGTCGAAAAAAATGGATCGCGAAATAAAGATAGATGGCACTGCTGCATGATTTGCGTAGTATATAAATAATTTAGTGTATTATATGTGTGTGTGTATGTATATGGGGCAGACATACAGTCTATGGTGGCAGGCTGGCAGCACCATCTGCTGATCATCAAGCAGGGTAAAACTAAATGAAAAAAAAAATTATATCCGGGGAACGGTGCGGTACGTCATCACGTCAAGACAGCGCATGTTGCAACAACAACACTGCAGTCTACAGCGAGCTAACAAATATTAGCATTAGCACCAACGGCCTTGCCCCCAAACAGCCGACCATGGAGTCAAATGTATATATATACCGTAAAACTTCAAATAATAGCCCGGGCTTTTATTTTCCCAAATCGTCGAACTGCACCGGCTTGTATTTGAGACAGGCGTCTATATGAGACCGGCCTTTATAATTTAGTGTTGAGATGTTGTTCATTGAGTGTAGGCCTAGAGTCTCTAATCTCTAAAAATCTCCAAATGCTCCACGTGAAACTGCGGTCTTCCGACCTTTTACTATCGTGTCAATTGATTTTGATTAATATGCGCGAGGGAGAGAGAGCAAGACAGCGCTCGTTTTGTTTGAAGACGTGAGAGTGCGCGCGCGCGGCTGGGGCGCTCTCTCTCTCTCTCTCTCTCTCTCTCTCTCTGCTCGTTATGCGCCCTGTCAAGCGCAGTAGTCAATCCTACATCACTCGCCGATCAAAAAAGGCTTTGGCGGGACACACATTTGCTTTGGCGGCCGCCAAAAAGCGGACGATCTGACGGGTTTTAGAAGGTTAAATACAACCCGAAACTAAAAAACAGACCCGGCCTCTATTTGAGACTGGCCTTTATTTACCCAAACCTGCAGCCACACCAGGCGTGTAAAAGAGACGGGCGTCTATTTGGGACTCGGGCTATTATTTGAAGTTTTACGGTATGCTACATCAGTGCCCAGTGAGCGTGTCTTTTCCACAGCAGGAGACATTGTGTCTGCTCAAAGATCACTGATTACACCAGAACATGTTGATATGTTAGTTTTTTTGAAGAAGAACCAGTCCTGAGATAACTTAACCTAGGATTAGAGCAGCACTAAGGGAGTGTTCTTGTTTGTGTTTGGCCAGTTAGGCCTTGTGTTTCCCTGTGTGCAGCTGAAACAAAAATAAATATGTTGTTGTTATACAGTAATATTTTTTTCTTTTTTTTTTCCTTTTTTGATATCGTATCGTGACGTATCGTATCGTGACCCTGGCATATCGAGGTGCATCGTATCGTGAGTTTAAGTGTATCGTCCCATCCCTACTAGGAAGGAACGTGCTGGTCATCCGCTTCTTAAGAGGAGCCAGAAGGATGAACCCTCCGCGCCCACCTTCGGTTCCTATTTGGGATCTCTCCGTGGTCCTAGAGGCCCTAAAGATGCATCCTTTCGAACCATTAGATTAAATGAATCTAAAATACCTCTCGCTCAAAACCGTTTTTCTTTTGGCTCTGTCATCAGTTAAACGTATGGGGGACTTACACGCGCTATCTGTTAGCGCAGCGTGCCTTGAGTTTGGTTCGAATGACTCTAAAGTCATCCTCAAACCGAGACATGGCTATGTCCCGAAGGTGATTGGCACTCCCTTCAGAGCGCAGGTCATTTCTCTGTCGGCTCTGCCAGCATCCGACAGCGTGAGCAGCGACAGCCTCCTCTGCCCTGTCAGGGCACTGAGAGCTTATGTTACGCGCTCCACCCCCTTCAGACGCTCCGAGCAGCTCTTCGCTTCGTTTGGCGGGCGCACCAAAGGTCTCGCCGCCTTGAAACAGACCCTATCCAGATGGATAGTGGACGCGATTTCTGCTGCCTACGCGTCAAAAGGTCTGCAATGCCCTCTGGGCATAAGGGCTCATTCCACAAGAGGCATGGCCTCGTCATGGGCATGGTCCAGTGGAATTTCCATTCACAACATCTGTATGGCGGCGGGCTGGGCCTCCCTGTCTACATTTGTGAGATTCTATAATCTGGAAGTTCCCGCCTTACAGGCTAGACTTCTATCAGTCTAATGTGTGTATGACCTGCCCACATGACTGGTGCGCAGGCTAACTCCAACGTTAGCTCTCCTGGTTGAGCTGCACTAATATGGGTTGATTTACATGTAACATGCAGCCCGGTGCCGCCGCTCTGCATTCCCCATGGGTGCTTATGTTATACATGTGTCTGCCCGCTTGCTGGCCGCCTGAATCTCCCACTTTCAAATTTCCCCGGGTTGGGACTCATAGAGTGGATGCTGGGCGCGCACGGCGTTGACAATGTGTTCCCGTAGCGTAAGCTAAAGTTACGCAATACGAGAGAACCTCTCATAAGAGAACGTACTCGGTTACCTAACGTAACCTCGGTTCTCTCTAGAGAGGGAACGAGTATTGCATAACCGGCCGTGCTGGCGCCACGAGCGATTTTCGCTTCAGATCATGAAAACCAGGGAAGCAGCCTCTGAGCCCCGCTTTTATACGCTAAGCCACACCCCCTTGTGCGGGCTGTGACGCGTAGTGGGTGCGAAGCGCCACCATTGGGCGTGACGTCACGCCAGGGTCACTGGTAGGCTGCTGCAGTTGCCGCAAGTCAGCCAATGAGCACGCTAGATAGCCTGCTCTAGGTCTGCAGCTGCTGCACTGCATTGACAATATATACAAAATTAAGGATAATTTTGGCTTCAATATCTCGAGCAAAGATGAACTTTACCCGTAGCGTAAGCTAAACTTACGCAATACTCGTTCCCTCTCTAGAGAGAACCGAGGTTACGTTAGGTAACCGAGTACGTTATGCAGCCAGCCACAGATACGTTTTGATCATTTCTCTTTCTCTTACTGTTTTTGTCAGGTATTGAGGCATTTTTCAGACCCAGAATTCGGGAAATACTCTCTCCCTCTGAAGTCAATCCTTTCATCTTTGCCAGGCCCTTAGTTTTGTGACAACTATTCAGGAACTGTTGCATAGTGCAGTAGACGGATGCAAATCATGCTAACTCTGAAGAATGGACATATTTTCTCTGTTAGCATATTCTGATAAACTGTTCTCCTGTCGGCACACAGTGTCTGCAAAAAGGTTTGCGATAGGGGCAAAAATACTGTTCTTGATTTAAGAAAGAATTCTTTGGTAGGTCATGTGACAGTTAGAACATGCGGATGTAGTAAGTCCCAATTTCCAATTTCATTCAACCCTAACCCTACACACAGTCATACTATATATAACATACTGTATATATTTGATCACCAAAATGACATATTTAAAAGTTTTCCTTGAAAAAAAATTCTTCATGTCTTAAATTAGCTTGAATGTAACTCTACACCCTTGCCTCATTTAGTATGCGCGGTTCTATGAATATGCAAATTAGCCCCGCCTCCACTCACTCACAGCAACTCAGAGATCAACTCGTTGACGATCACATGTTGTCGTGATTGGTAACAAGGTAGTTTGTGACGTCAGAAACACCAGCAATTTCAAACCGCGTTTTGGTTCACTGGAGTTTTAAGGAGAAAATACTCAGCAATGGTGTTGACTTATAAATTTGTACATGTGGCGAGCAGGACGAGGCCGAGGGACGTGTGCGTCCTGCTCGCCACAGTACACAAATAAAAACACCACATAGACATATAAACAACAGTAAAAGCTTGATTTTCACCACAGGGGGACTTTAACAGTCAACTTTAAATAAGTCTGTTTACGTCATGTTACCATGTTCAAGTCTGTTTAGTTCATGTTGAGGATTCATTTGTTCCCTTTCAGTCGAGAACGTCAGACGTAGTCGATGTCCACTGAATGGGGATCACGCCAGGGAGCCAATCGTCTTAGAGTACTATTGAACGAGCCAATGGGAATTGGCGTGCGTGATGACATCCTGCCCCGACGACCTGCTGCTGCCTCCACCCGTCCGTCGGTGGCAGATCCTCCGCCTGCTCGTCGCTGAGGGCGCCCGCCTGCAGCCGCCTCTGCTCCCGCTGGACCGTCGCAGCTGCCTCCACCCAGGTCTCAGTGTGAAGCCGGCCGCAGAAGGGGCGCCCCGCCCGCTTCAGGCGCTGCCAAGACAGGTGACAAGCGACAGCGAAAGCGTTAAACCTGAGGCGGGCCACCCAGGGATGGAGGAAATGCTCTTGGAGATGGTCACCGGCCACTCCCTTCACTCGTAAGAGGACCGAGTGAAGTTTTTGTTTTTGTGTGTGTGTTGTTCCGCCGTTGGTTCCCATAAAAGCGGAGCCAGCGGCACCCACATTTTCAAAGAAAGAACAATTTCTCCCTTCCTGTGCCCCAAGAGGGCTAGTTGGCAGTGTGTGACCCTGCAAAGCCTTGCTCCCTTCAGCTCCCTCTTGTTCGCCAGCCGGCACCTGGGCGCAGTTCGAGGACCCGGTCATCCGCCTTCTCACGCATCCCCTGCCGCTCAGTGGAGTCGGGTAAGTGCTGCACTGCACACTCAGACCATGCTTCGGGCCCCCTCTGGGCCTCACGAGTTGGGTCCCTGTTCTCCACCTCGCTGCCCCACCTCGGGTACGTCTGTGGTCTCTCTGGCCCCTGGTATGGTGTGTGTAAGCCTGAAAGAGCTTCCTACTGCTCCACTTGGCCTTGAGTTTGACCGGCAGACCCGGCTTGCGATTCATTTCACTTGGCTTCCGCCCTGGCTCAGTGATATTCTTCACACCTAAGTGTTGAGCTAGAGGCTCCTAAAATTAGTGATATTTATCACACCTACGTGTTGAGCGCTGCTCCTGTCCTGTGTGCGCACGTCGCAGTCCTACTGGCGAAGGACGCGATGTAGCCTCTTCCTCCAGCCGATATTAAGACCGGTTTCTTTAAACCCGTACTTCATTGTACCCTAGATATGTGGTGGGTTATGGCCGTCTTGGACCTGTGTCAATTAAAACGGGCCCTTTTTCGAAAGCCTTTGTTCAATTACTAACACAGAGATGCATTTTCAAATGCTCCGTTCCCAAGGTTGGCCTGCAGCGTACGACCTGAAGGACAGTACTTCAGATCTCTATCCTTCCGCTGCACATACCATTCTGTGTTCTTGCGTTTAAAGGTGCGAAGGTGCGAAGTATCAGTACAAGTCCTACTCTTCGAGGGCTCCATAGCCAGTTGGGTCTTCAGGTCAACTGGGAGAGAGTATCTCGCCCACGGGCTGAGTATCTCTTTTTCAGTTCAGGAGAAGGACTCGGTCCAACACGTCTCTTCAAGAAGAGTGTGTTCGGCTGGTGCTTGAAGTGAGAAAGGGTCCCACTGAAAGAACTTTCAGAGGCTCCTGGGGCATATGGCAGACGCAGCCACTATGGCTTCCTCCATGTGAAGACCGCTTCAGCCCTAGCTTTAGGATCAAGTCCCGAGGTGACCGTGGCAGAGCGGCATGCCTTGTGTGATCACCCCGGCATGCCGCCAAACCCTCAGCCCGCATTTAGTCCCTTCGTTTCTCCGGGCCAAACTGCTTCTAGAACTAACACCGACTGAGGGGCCATGTACAAAGGGCATGCTTTAACGGAGGTATCCGTTATGCATTGGTATTCGTTACCTTGAGTTGGCAGTTCACCTTGCTTTGAGCTACCGCAGCTCAGCGAGCTGGTACTGGTCTGAAAAGACAACCTCGCGACAGTTGCGCTAAGCTTCCCTCGCATGTCACAACTTGCCCGTCACCTCCTCCTTGGAGTCAGAAGCTTCTGAGGTCGCTTCATTCCACTATTCTTCTGGCCTGCTCAATCGTGCCACCGACGAGCCTCACGACAGCTATGGCCAGGTAGAGTGGAGGCTCTATCCCCTGGTGGTCCAGCTGGGCAGGGACCACTTCGGGACCGTACAGTTACACTGTTTGCCTCTCTGGACTCGTCCCTCTGCCAGATGTGTTTCTTTCTGAGCGGACATCCCTTGGACAGACACTGGCTCTCAGCTGATCCCGGGGCTCCGCAGAAATGCATTCCCCAGTGAGCCTTCTATGAAAGCGGCTATGCGATTCATTGTCACTTGGCGCCTGCTCAAGTTCAGTGATTCATCACACTCAGGTGTTGAACAGAAATGCTCCTGAACCTCAGTGAATTTTATCACACTCAGGTGTTGAGCAGAGATGCTCCTGAAGCTCAGTAATCTTCACATCTAGTGTTGAGCAGTGTCCTGTCTTGTGCGCGCATGTCGCTTGCACCTACTCCCTGGCGTGATCCCCATTCAGTCGACGTCGACTACGTCCTCCATTACCTCTTTCAGGGAGCATATGCAACCAGGACGTTTTTGTATAGGAATCACGTTCGTTAAATAAACTGCACATGGGTGTTTATTGGATAAAAATAGCATGAGGTTTGAACATGATGCAGTGGAAATAAGCACACTGATAAGCCCAGTAGAATTACACCGAAGAAGATGAATTGAAATGTCAAAGAATTCAATCCCAACAAGCAAAGGAATGAGGCTTATTATCTGAACCACCAGGTGTGTTTTCACAAGCAACGTCAAAGCAATGCCTCCTGTTTACTAATGAGAGTTTATTTTAGCTTTTAATTAGATATGCACAACCTGCTGTGACACTGGCAGTCATTGATTAATGTTGACTGGCCCAGTCAAGAAGTCCATATTAGTGTATATACTATGACTCCATTTTATTCAGTTTTCAAAGCTTAATTAAACTGACCCTGGGATTATATATGACTAACATACACCGAAATTAAATTTAAAGAGTTCACCCAAAAAATGAATTATTTACTCACCCTCATGCCGTTCCAAACCCTTTTTTTCCGGATAACACAAAATATATTGTTTGGCTGAATGTCTAAGATGCTCTTTTCAGAAATGAAGGCTGATTAATATGTCGAAACAACATTAAAGGCAAGATATTTGGTGAATTACAGCATAAATGATCTTGCATATGACTTCAGAAGACTTGAAATACTGTGCAAGAGTAATATTGACTGTGCATGTCTGTTTAAAATCTCATTTTGTGTTTTATGAAAGAAAAGCAGGCAGGTTTAGAATGACATGATGGTGAATAAATGATGACAGCATTGTCATTTTGGGTGAACTGTTGCTTTAATAATGGATAGCAGGAATGAAGGTATCTTTGGCCTCGCATATGCTCAGTAATAACAAAACATGGAGCAGTTCTGTACACATAAAATTATGAATTATTTATTTAAACTGACTGATATGACCTCATACTTCTTACTTCATATTTATTTTTGCAATTACATGTCATAATAGATCACATATATTACAGGCAGCTCATTTTATCTCACACATTATTCCGAGTTTATTACTGAGTTTTCTGGCAAAACATATCCTTTCTGAAAAAATAGATGGACCCGTTGATGTCTGAAATGTTGAACTCAAATGGTCAGCAGCACCACCGTAATTTCTAATAGGTCATACAAGTGAAAGTAGCCTGAAAAAATGACCACGGCATAATCACTTGGATAATTGCACTGTATTACCTTATGTGTGATTTCCACTCGCACAATTACTGTCCATTCTGGCTCCCCTTCTGACAATAATACAATAAAATTCCCAGCTGGTCATTTGCGCTTTGAATGGTCTTCATGTTCTGCTTCAGTGGGAAATTAACAGAACTTGCAGAGGAACCTCAATTCACAATTTAAGCTTTAACCTTTTTTCTGGCTTTGATTTGAAATCGTTACTGCTTACTAATCGTTATGCCAGTTTGGTATCTATACATTGCAGTTTCGTTAAAACATTTGAATGAAAAACAGTGTCTGAAATATCAAACTTTTTCGGATGGTCTTTGGGAGGAAAACTGATTTTTTTTTAAATATTAAAATCATAAATCATTCAGCTCAGTGAATCAAAGATGTGGCACTCTTTGAGACACTGCTCTATTGCACAATTCCTCTGAGGACAGACTGACAGCAGCTGGAGGGCTTGTTGAGACAAGAATTTAAAATTTCTTATTAGCTTTGGCTTTATACAAAGAAATTAGAAATAATATTAATAGGGGAGATTTCAAAAATTTAAACTGATGTCCATGTTTTCTATAGTGTTACAACCCACCTGGGACAGGTTGTAAAAACGGCACTCTTTGTACTTGAAATTAATTCAATTAATAACAGTTGAGGGATACATTTTTTTCAAACAACATTAATTTATTGCTAAATAAAATAAAAGGGAAATAATATTAAAGTTTGAGATACATAGCCCCTGTGTCATAATGTGCATAGCCTAAAAGAAAATGTAATCCAATTTGAAAAATTAAGAAATTATGAAAAGATTATAGACTAAAGTATTTATAAAAAGGTGTTTAAAAAATGAGTTTGTTGTAAAAAAAAAAAAGAAGAAGATAAAAAACATGAATATTTGGCACTCTTAGTTCGTTTTTTTATTTTTTTATTATGTTATTATGTTTTAAATGCTAATATTACATTTGAAAAAAATATAAATAATGAAAAACATGAGAATTTACATATGTCTATTTTTATAATATTTAATATGACTGTTGTTTAATTAAAACTTGTATTAAACCTTTATATTTAAAACAGGAAACAATTAGAAAAAGTGAAAAACATGGAAATATGGAATTCATAAAAAGTCATGAAAAAACTGTTTCACTGACTGAAAAAACTAGTTATGAATGAAGATTGGCATCTTAAAAATAAATTAGGCATATACATTCCAGCATTTTAATGGTGATGCATAATGAATTCAACATCGCGTAATTTAATCATAAATAATGGTTAGATAAACAATAATTATGTATTTCAGTATTTACCTGCCTCTCGGCTGCTATCAGAATGATGTTTACTTAATATATTTTAATGAGATGCTTCAGTTCCCAGATTATCTTTAAAAAGCCAGCCGAAAGATTCAGTGGCCTTTGTTTGTCTCCTGCAAGAAAGTGACAGCACTTCTTAATTAGACTTAAAACACACAGCGGTGCCACCATACGGCGAAGCTTTTCTCAGGCGTTTTCTGAGCGGAGTGTGATTACAACAGAATTCCGTAGAGCTTTGCTAATGAGGATGTTATACATGCAATACACAACATTGCAATTTCCTGATTTCAAGATTTCTCAGCCATCATTTAATAATGTTTATCTTTAGCCACTCATTACTTTCACTGTGCAACTACTCCCAAGCCTCAAACATGTCAGAATTACTATAATTAAAAGCTTGCAGCAAATGTAGCCTACAGCAGTTTCAGGGTTGTTAGGGTTATTATTTTACATTGTGTGTGTGTGTGTGTGTGTGTGTGTGTGTGTGTGTGTGTGTGTGTGTGTGTGTGTGTGTGTGTGTGTGTGTGTGTGTGTGTGTGTGTGTGTGTGTGTGTGTGTGTGTGTGTGTGTGTGTGTGTGTAAAGTGCTGGCAGTGCATACAGTATCAGTGAAGGAGCTTCAGTTATTGTCTTTCTATACATTCTCATGTTTCAGTTCCTGAGACATTAATTAATGATACAGAATATTGCAGTTTTACTCAATTGACTTCATCTCTCCAAACTAAGGTCAGTACTCTCTCCAAACATTGAACATGACCATTGAAACAGATTCTTAATTTAGCAAAACAGTACCTCTGACATTTATTCAAAGCAAATATCTGACATCAAAGTGTTGTGTATTGATTACATAACACATTCAGCTACAGACACACAATATTCTATTGGAAAAAAAGCTTGTTCATATTATAAAGTTATACCAAGTGAGAGAAACTTTGGGGTCAGTAACAGTGTGTAGGAAATGGCATACTATGGGTACTACTATGAGTTTTGAATTTACTTCATGCCCAATAAAAAGTATGTTCTATATAATATGAATGTGTCACGTTGGTTTGGGTTTTGTTTTCACTTTCACGTTTCATGTCTTTTATTTTGTAATTTAGTCACAGTCATGGTTTCCTGGTTTGTCATGTGATTCCCTATACCGTCATGTGATCCTGTCATGTGCTTCCCTAGTCTCATGTGTCACGTTCTCATTGGTTGATTGTTCATTGCTTAATGAACAATGCGTGTGTCTTGTTCAGTCATTAGTCTTTGTGTATAAATAGCCCTCATGTTTCCATTTGTCTCTTGTTGAGTAATTGCCCCTGTAACCATTCTTGGTGAGTTTCAAGTCAAGTCAAGTCAAGTCTCAGACTTATCCGCCATGTTGTCATTATCATGTGACCTACCGTTGCGTCGCTTCACGTCATTCATAAATTCTCTCCCATGGCCTCGTTGGATAGTAAAGTGTCCATCGGATGCACACTTCAGGATCTCATCGGAAGTAGATCAAATTCTGACATGTTACTGTTGTAAGTGGCTTACTGTTTTTCACACACTATATAGTAGGGAAATATTCGATTTTGGATTTTTTTTTGTTAAAAGAAATTAATACTTGTATTCAGCAAAGAAGACACATTAGATTGATTTAAAGTGACAAAGGCATTTATATTAATGTTACAAAAGATTTTAGTTGGTATCATTACCAGCATGTGAAAACAAACTGTGTAACCCAAAACATTTACAAAACTGTTTATGAAAATGATGTGTTCAGATGGCTATAGATCAGAGGAAATATGTAAAATAATTTGAGGAAAAACTCTTTGAGTGATGTGTAAAAGATGTGTAACACTTTGAATACGGCGTGTGGGCTCCGTGAAACAGCATAACGCACAAGTTTTAAACAGAGACGAGCAGACAAGAAACAGATGGACCGAAAACAAGTATGACCACGGGTTTCCAGGCAGCTGCTGATTTTTGTTCATTACAGCCAGAAAACTCTCCTCATCTCTCTGTTCTCCAATCAATCTGTTCCTCGTACCCTGCCTGTCCCTTTCCCATTCTCCCTGCATCATTTGACTTTTACAGTCCGTCCTTCATTTCAGAGCCTTATATGAAGTCATCTGATGTTTGTCCTGGTGGTTAAGGAGCCATGAAATGATCTAGCTGACTGTGTCTGTGTCTGTATCAGTCTTTTGTCTTCCACTAACAGCTTGTCACCAAAAGACTTTCCTCTTTAGCTTCTGCCATTAGTCTTGTGAGACATCGCAGGGAGTAACAGGAGTATCAATACTGAAAGAGCTGAAGTCAAGGCAGACCATTGTAGCGACAGTCTTTTATTCTCAGACGTCTTCATTAGGAGTACAGTATCAGGACCGGACCCAATTCTCTTTTGAATTTGCTGGATCATTCCTATAGTTTGGTGGATTGTATGTCCCTATGAAACAATACTAACACTTTAGTTCCATCATTAATGAATAACTACAAAGAAACAAATGAGTAACGCAATATTAACATAGTAACTACGGTAACACTTTACAATAAAGTTCATTAGTTAACATGAACTAAGGCTCAATCCCAATTCACCCCTTGCCCCTACCCCTTGGCCCTACCCCTCCATTTTGCGCGTTCACGTCAAGGGATAGGGTGTCCCGATTCTTGTTTAGATCGAGGGGTAGGGCTACATAGCCCTCGAAACGGAGATTTTTCAGAGGCACACTCCAAACGGAGGGCTACGAGAAAGTTCGCAGAATACATCGCGAATCACCGGCGAGATGGCTTCACAAACGGTTAAACATTTAAATTTAGGGCCAGATGACCCCACCGTGCACTTTATTTACTCTTATAATAATGACATAGTCATTTAAATTAATAAATTGGATAATAAATTACCTTTCCAAAACAGAAAAGACATACATTTCGAGGAAGGAACGTTATAAGCATCATGTTTGCTCAAAGTTAAAGTCCCACTCCGATCATATTTTGAGCTATTTTTAAACATTCCCAGTGGTCTTTAAATTATGATTATGCCATTTTTAGCCAAAATCACAAAACCTGTGCCGTTTTCTGGGACTTCGCTTCAGCAGAGCGGCAGTAGCTCATTAGCAATTCGCCTCTGCATTGTGGGCGGAGCCGTTGGCACGGAGACGACCCTCCCCCTGCCCGTTGCTGAGAGCTCTGTCTCTCCCGCTAGCTTACACCCCCAATACCGGTGGGGCAACAGTATTATATACACGTTAATTATTATTATCCGAAGTTAATCAAAGTTATCACCGATCACCGATCATTATTTCACTCCAAGACGTCGCGTGTGGAGACGCCCAGTGGAGTTACTACGTCACAACTCCAGTCTATTTTAGCCGGCATTTTAGCGTCTGCTACTGATTCACAGCCATTTGAATGTAGAAATACTCAGAAACACAACTTTGAGCTTATTTTTCTCAAGATATGTCCTCTAACATCAGAAAAATGCCACAAGAACATGTTAACACCTAGAAAAACATTATTTTCCTCGGAGTGGGTCTTTAAGAGCAGCTGCGCTGATTGTCAGTCGTTGTCATGGAGAAATCCTGTAAAAACTCCGTAACGGCAGAGCCATCGCCGACGACTGATGATGTATCGGGTTCATGAAGGGTTGTTCCATTTCGTAGGGCAGGGGTGTCAAATTCAAACTCAGTAAGGGCCATGCTGAGGGTTGTGAATAAAATCAGGGGCCGGATATATATTTAGAGGATTTTTCATTTATTGAAATATAAGTGTATTAGTAGGCTATAACTGTATAAAAAAATCTCAATTCTTTAAACTACATTATCATAACAAGGTTTTATTTTTAAATTTTGAGTAATAACACATTTTTACATATTTCACAAGACATGTGTCAGGAGCAAAGTCTCTGACCAGCATAACTACATAACAGTAATTTAAAACAGTAGCATAAAACAGTACTTTAAAGGGGTCATATAATGCCATTTTTGCACAAGCTAATATGATTCTTTAGGGTCTAAATTAAAAGTTTGTAATATACTTTAATTAAAAATAAAATTTTCTATAAACAGCTCTGTTTTCAGCACGCCGTTTCAGTGTATATGACTTTAAATGATCATGAGCTGCGCTCACTCCGCCCCTCTGTTCTGTGCATACACCGTTTGTAACACAATAACACAATAGCCATAACGCGTTGTTCAGTATAAACGTGGAATTATGAATTATATTGAGAACGTCATACATAGAAAACATGCCGTAATGTACCCTGAGTGAGTGTAAACCTTAGACGCATTCATTGTGAAGCGTGCAGCTAGCGATTTGCAAAGATTAATATATTAATATAAAGTTTAATAAAACGTTTCACTCACTTCCGTTCTTCTGGAGGTTCAGCAGGAACACGAATATCTGGTACCGATCCTTTTTAGCAAAGCTTCTTAGCAAATCCAGCTTTATACTGACCCTCGTTTATAAAGCAGTCTGGTGTGTGAAATGATTCGCGCAAACATGAGAGCATTGACGTTGCTCGTGTGGAATATTCCTTTCGAAAACAGAACTCAGCCACTGCGTCTTCAGCGGTTCAGATTCAGGAACATTAAAATGACTGTGTTCGTTATTACACCCAAGAACAGAACACCACAATCGCTTAGACGCCATTCTGCTCATAGACAGTGCTCCAGCATATCAACAATGACCGCGCCGGTCCGCGCCGCACAGACTATGATTGACAGCTACCTCATGTGCGAGGGCGGGTCTGTGTTGAAACGCTCCCGTCAATCAACAATCGTGGGAGGGGCGTCCGTTTTATTGACGTCACAAAAACGAACGGCTCGATTTGAGGCAGGGGAAAACATATAAGGAGATTAAAACAAAACCACTGGATGGATTTTTATCATTATATGATGTTTGTGTACAGGCACTGCCAACACACATTTCAGTACAATCAACTTGTAAAAGTGCATGTACCATTATATGACCCCTTTAAAACAAACAGTACTTTAAAAAAAAATTCAGAAAACTGTTTGATAAAGCAAAATATTCAATATAATGTATTGATAACAAATGACATCTGAAAATGTTATTATTTGGCTTATTTTGAGTGGGGGTTCAATCTTCAGCTGGCTGGCAGGAGCCGCCACTGGCAGGTCACGTGACCTGTCAGTGGCTGGCTGGCAGCTGCCAGTCTGAGCCTGGTATGTCATGTGACCTGCCAGTGGCTGGCTAGTTGTCTGGCAGTCTGCCTTTGGCAAGTTTCAGAAACCATTGATTTTTGACAGTTTTTGTGTTTTGTGTTCCTCCCTTTCTAGCTCATTTATTATGCATCTGTTGATATGATTATGTTCTTTAGTATGATTGCTGTTTTGAGGACTGTTATCCCAATATAACCAATCAAATGGCCGTGATCCGACTGGCAGCTTACAGACGCTTGCTCGACGCTCATCCAGTCAGTCGCGGCTGATAGTGCGAGTATAACGCGTTGCCTGACACTCTCGCTACAAGGAAATAAATTGTTTTCTTATTATGAATATAATGTCATGCCTTTATTCTTGTGTATGTTTGATTTTTTGGGGACTGTTATCCCAATATAACCAGTCAAATGGCCGTGATCCGACTGGCAGCTTAAAGACGCTTGCTCGACGCTCATCCAGTCAGTCGCGGCTCATAGTGCGAGTATAACGCGTTGCCTGACACTCTCGCTGCATGGAAATAAATTGTTTTTTTATTATTATTATTACTTTATAATATTTTAACAAAAATTAAATTAAATGCGCTTATTTAATGGCTACAACACACATATAGTGGGCCTGACTCTCTAAATATTGAAACAATTAACATTAACAATGCTGAAGTGCAGTTAATTAATAGTAAATGTTAACTAATCTAATTAAGTGTTACCGATTTTTTATACACCGATTCAGAGGTCTCGTGAGTTCAGTGTTGGACATGTCAGTTGTTTTAACTATTCATTAGTGAATGGTTAAAATGAGTCATTCGTTTGCGTATCGGACGTGTCATTATGGGGACGTCTACGGCACGCTTGTGTGATTATCTCGGCAGTTTAGGACATCGCACAAGATTTGCGTCAATGCAGAAAACATATCACTGGATAGGTTTTTTCGTTTATTGAAATGTGGTTTAGGTCAGCTGAATGGGCGGAACGCTTTTTAGAGACGATAAGCTAGGCAACGTGTTTTTTTAGCACAATTCACACACCGCGGTAATTCAGGAGAGCAAATCTCCAAATGCTCCACGTGAAACTGCGGTCTTCCGACCTTTTACTATCGTGTCAATTGATTTTGATTAATATGCGCGAGAAGTTTTTGAAGACGTGAGATTGCGCGCGGCCGGGGCTCTCTCTCTCTCTGCTCGTGATGCGCCCTGTCAAGCGCAGCAGTCATTCTATTCTACATCACTCACCGATCAAAAAAGTTTTTGTCGGGACAAAAATGTGCCGTTATTATGTCGAAATACCGAGATAATATATTGAAATAACGACTTAATATCACGAAATAACATTTGAATATAATTGATTCCAGACATTATTTTGGGGGGTGCTATTGGGGTGCTTTGGTCTTTCTTGGGGGTGCTGAAGCACCTGCTAGCCCCTCCCTAGCGCCGCCCATGCTCTCGCGATAAGTCATTCCAAAAATCATGGTAACGGATGTTGGTAGGTTTATAGCCTATATCACAGCCACCGCACTAGCATTATTATTATTAATGGAAGGAGACGTGGTGTGTTATCATTAATGGCAGACCCATACTGCGAACGGCACATATAGCCTAAGAGTTCCTGGCTGTTTCTCCCTCATTTCTGCTCCGAGGTCTTGATTGTGGCATTTCTTTGAGGTTTAGAATCCAGTATTCCTGTAATTATTGTTTCTTTTATGAATTTAATAAAGAACTCTGTCTTGTCTTATGTCCAAACGGTCAGTGTACTTTTGTGTCCATTCGTTTTTCCTTATTTAACCCGTAATTACAAAACGAAAAATGAATAGTTGTATTTTTATTTGAACTGTACCTACAAACCAAATGCTGCGCAAAAAAAAAAAATATCGACGAATTTTCAGATTTTTGTTTATGACTTTTTGCCCCTTTATTAAACATTTAAAATATTGACAAATTAATATGAAAAAATTTAGATTTTACTGGTTTTCTAAGGCCAAATTAGAACCTGGAAATTATATTTTTCCTGCAGTGCTGAATGAGAAGAGCCATATAACCACAGGTCCACAGCCCACAGAAAGGTGATTTATAGGTGAGTTATAGGCTATAATAAATGTGTCTGAAAAAATAACAAGATATTTTAATTGTTTATTAATAAAAAATCAGTGTCGGCTAAAACATCTCCATCTCCGCTGTATACGGCGGATGCACCTTTGGAGAGAAATGCACCTTTCATACGGATTACAAAATCAGAAGGTATTAGCTTTCGATTCGAGTTTGTTCGTTTTAAAGTGGACATTTCAAGCTTTTAGCTTAGGCTATATTTTGTTTCAGTTCTAGCACTTCAGTTCACGGAGACCATGAAGCGCGCCTGATTGTTTTATTTTATTTTACAAAAGCACAACGTTTTCTTGTTATTGTGAGTTTACACAAAGTAGTTGTGAATAATGTATTATTATTTTCTGTATGACCAGAAATGATAGAGTATTTTAAGTTGTTTCCACTGTTGATAGGAAAATGCAAGTGTTCGCGCCCGCGCCATCCATTGCGCGCTCCACACTCGCACACACACTTGGATATGGGTCAAAATCTTGTTTAGCCTATTTGTGATAATCTTAGCCCTGTATTATGAATGAGATGTGACGAATTGCTTTGTTCCTTTTTTGGATAAAAGCGTCTTCTACATATGTAGCCTAATAAATGTGATAATAATGATGATAATTATTATTATTATCCCCGCGTCTTCTAAGTCAGCTGACTGTAAATGCGCAAAACCTGTTTCCATTGCAGTTTTGCAAAATATTCCTTTTTCGAATTGCCTGAAAAACCTCCTCATGCGAGCGTAAAAACTTTTTTGCGATAGGCCTCAACGGGAGTTTTTGCGAAATGGACGTGTTTCCATTGAGCGTATTTTCAATTCATTGCGCAATTTGAAGGGTAATGGAAACGCGGAGTTGTAATATTCACAGACGTATATTTAAACAGCGCACGGGCCACATTAAATTGATCACCAGAATTTGTTGGCGGGCCTGATTAAAAGTCGTGGCGGGCCGTGTTTGGCCCGCGGGCCTTGTAATTGACACATGTGTCGTAGGGGAATATTTCAACCCCTTGGCCCTTGTAACTCTGTTTTAAGGGCCAAGGGGTACACTCGAAAACAAGGGGTAGGGCTAAGGGGTGAATTGGGATTGAGCCTAAGAATGAACAATACTTCTTCAGCATTTATTAATCTTAGTTAATATTATTTTCAACGTTTACTAATACGTTATTGAAATCAAAGGTTGTATTTTGTTAACATTAGTTAACAGGGGTGTAGTACCAAATTTTGGGCCCTGGGTACAAACCATCTTGCTGGGCCCCCCGCAACGGACTTTTAACTTGAGCTCGGCGACTTCTCCAACGGGGGGGGGGGGGTGGGGTGAGACGGAGACAGACTTTTGACTTGAGCGTGGCGACTTCTCCAACGGGGGGGGGGGGTTGGGTGAGACGGAGACAGACTTTTGACTTGAGCTCGGCGACTTCTCCAACGGGGGGTGGTGGTTGAGACGGAGACAGACTTTTGACTTGAGGGCGGCGACTTCTCCAACAGGGGGGGGGGTGGTTGAGACGGAGACAGACTTTTGACTTGAGCTCGGCGACTTCTCCAACGGGGGGGGAGGTGGGTTGAGACGGAGACAGACTTTTGACTTGAGCGCGGCGACTTCTCCAACGGGGGGGGGGGGGGGGTGGTGGGTGAGACGGAGACAGACTTTTTTTTTAACTTGAGCTCGGCGACTTCTCCAACGGGGGGGGGGTGGGGTGAGACGGAGACAGACTTTTGACTTGAGCGCGGCGACTTCTCCAACGTGGGGGGGGGGGGGGGGGGGGGTGGGGTGAGACGGAGACAGACTTTTGACTTGAGCTCGGCGACTTCTCCAACGGGGGGGGGTGGGGTGAGACGAAGACAGACTTTTGCCTTGAGCGCGGCGACTTCTCCAACGTCGGGGGGGGGGGGTGGGGTGAGACGGAGACAGACTTTTGACTTGAGCGCGGCGACTTCGCCAATGGGGGGGGGGGGGTGGGGTGAGACGGAGACAGACTTTTGACTTGAGCTCGGCGACTTCTCCAAGGGGGGGGGGGGTTGGATGAGACGGTGACAGACTTTTGACTTGAGCTCGGCGACTTCTCCAAAAGGGGGGGGTGGTTGAGACGGAGACAGACTTTTGACTTGAGGGCGGCGACTTCTCCAACGGGGGGGGGGTGGTTGAGACGGAGACAGACTTTTGACTTGAGCGCGGCGACTTCTCCAACGGGGGGGGGGGGGGGGTGGGTGAGACGGAGACAGACTTTTGACTTGAGCGCGGCGACTTCTCCAACGGGGGGGGGGGGGTGGTGGGTGAGACGGAGACAGACTTTTGACTTGAGCTCGGCGACTTCTCCAACGGGGGGGGGTGGGGTGAGACGGAGACAGACTTTTGACTTGAGCGCGGCGACTTCTCCAACGTCGGGGGTGGGGGTGGTGTGAGACGGAGACAGACTTTTGACTTGAGCTCGGCGACTTCTCCAACGGGGGGGGGGGGTTGGGTGAGACGGAGACAGACTTTTGACTTGAGCGATCTGCGACTTCTCCAAAAGGGGGGGTGGTTGAGACGGAGACAGACTTTTGACTTGAGGGCGGCGACTTCTCCAACGGGGGGGGGGGGTGGTTGAGACGGAGACAGACTTTTGACTTGAGCTCGGCGACTTCTCCAACGGGGGGGGGGGGGGGGGTGAGACGGAGACAGACTTTTGACTTGAGCGCGGCGACTTCTCCAACGGGGGGGGGGGGGTGGTGGGTGAGACGGAGACAGACTTTTGACTTGAGCTCGGCGACTTCTCCAACGGGGGGGGGGTGGTTGAGACGGAGACAGACTTTTGACTTGAGGGCGGCGACTTCTCCAACAGGGGGGGGGTGGTTGAGACGGAGACAGACTTTTGACTTGAGCTCGGCGACTTCTCCAACGGGGGGGGGTGGTTGAGACGGAGACAGACTTTTGACTTGAGGGCGGCGACTTCTCCAACAGGGGGGGGGTGGTTGAGACGGAGACAGACTTTTGACTTGAGCTCGGCGACTTCTCCAACGGGGGGGGAGGTGGGTTGAGACGGAGACAGACTTTTGACTTGAGCGCGGCGACTTCTCCAACGGGGGGGGGGGGGGGGTGGTGGGTGAGACGGAGACAGACTTTTTTTTTAACTTGAGCTCGGCGACTTCTCCAACGGGGGGGGGTGGGGTGAGACGGAGACAGACTTTTGACTTGAGCGCGGCGACTTCTCCAACGTCGGGGGGGGGGGGGTGGGGTGAGACGGAGACAGACTTTTGACTTGAGCTCGGCGACTTCTCCAACGGGGGGGGGTGGGGTGAGACGGAGACAGACTTTTGCCTTGAGCGCGGCGACTTCTCCAACGTCGGGGGGGGGGTTGGGTGAGACGGAGACAGACTTTTGACTTGAGCGCGGCGACTTCGCCAACGGGGGGGGGGGGGGTGGGGTGAGACGGAGACAGACTTTTGACTTGAGCTCGGCGACTTCTCCAACGGGGGGGGGGTGGGGTGAGACTGAGACAGACTTTTTACTTGAGCGCGGCGACTTCTCCAACGGGGGGGGGGGGGGGGGTAGGGTGAGACGGAGACAGACTTTTGACTTGAGCTCGGCGACTTCTCCAACGGGGGGGTGGGGTGAGACGGAGACAGACTTTTGACTTGAGCGCGGCGACTTCTCCAACGGCGGGGGGGGGGGGTGGGGTAGTGGGGTAGTGGGGTTGGGGTCGGGGTTGGGGGAGGGGGGGTGAGACGGAGACGGACTTTTGACTTGAGCGCGGCGACTTCTCCAACCGGGGGGGGGGGGGTGGGTGAGACGGAGACAGACTTTTGACTTGAGCGCGGCGACTTCTCCAACGGGGGGGGGGGGGGGGTGGATGAGACGGAGACAGACTTTTGACTTGAGCTCGGCGACTTCTCCAACGGGGGGGGGGGGGGTGGGTGAGACGGAGACAGACTTTTGACTTGAGCTCGGCGACTTCTCCAACGGGGGGGGGTGGGGTGAGACGGAGACAGACTTTTGACTTGAGCGCGGCGACTTCTCGAACGGCGGGGGGGTGGGGTAGTGGGGTAGTGGGGTTGGGGTTGGGGGAGGGGGGGTGAGACGGAGACGGACTTTTGACTTGAGCGCGGCGACTTCTCCAACCGGGGGGGGGGGGGCCCGACTTCTAAGGCCCCCCCCCCCTGCCTCGGGCCCTTTTTTGAGCGCGGCGACTTCTCCAACGTCGGGGGGGGGGGCATGGGTGGGTTGAGACGGAGACAGACTTTTGACTTGAGCTCGGCGACTTCTCCAACGGGGGGGGGTGGGGTGAGACGGAGACAGACTTTTGCCTTGAGCGCGGCGACTTCTCCAACGTCGGGGGGGGGGTTGGGTGAGACGGAGACAGACTTTTGACTTGAGCGCGGCGACTTCGCCAACGGGGGGGGGGGGGTGGGGTGAGACGGAGACAGACTTTTGACTTGAGCTCGGCGACTTCTCCAACGGGGGGGTGGGGTGAGACGGAGACAGACTTTTGACTTGAGCGCGGCGACTTCTCCAACGGCGGGGGGGGGGGGGGGGTGGGGTAGTGGGGTAGTGGGGTTGGGGTCGGGGTTGGGGGAGGGGGGGTGAGACGGAGACGGACTTTTGACTTGAGCGCGGCGACTTCTCCAACCGGGGGGGGGGTGGGTGAGACGGAGACAGACTTTTGACTTGAGCTCGGCGACTTCTCCAACGGGGGGGGGGGGGTTGGATGAGACGGTGACAGACTTTTGACTTGAGCTCGGCGACTTCTCCAAAAGGGGGGGGTGGTTGAGACGGAGACAGACTTTTGACTTGAGGGCGGCGACATCTCCAACGGGGGGGGTGGGGTGAGACGGAGACAGATTTTTGACTTGAGCGCGGCGACTTCTCCAACGTCGGGGGGGGGGGGGGGGCTGGGGTGAGACTGAGACAGACTTTTTACTTGAGCGCGGCGACTTCTCCAACGGGGGGGGGGGGTGGGGTGAGACGGAGACAGACTTTTGACTTGAGCTCGGCGACTTCTCCAACAGGGGGGTGGGGTGAGACGGAGACAGACTTTTGACTTGAGCGCGGCGACTTCTCCAACGGCGGGGGGGAGGGGGTGGGGTAGTGGGGTAGTGGGGTTGGGGTCGGGGTTGGGGGAGGGGGGGTGAGACGGAGACGGACTTTTGACTTGAGCGCGGCGACTTCTCCAACCGGGGGGGGGGGGGGTGGTTGAGACGGAGACAGACTTTTGACTTGAGCTCGGCGACTTCTCCAACCGGGGGGGGGGGGGGTGGTTGAGACGGAGACAGACTTTTGACTTGAGCGCGGCGACTTCTCCAACGGGGGGGGGGGGGGGTGGATGAGACGGAGACAGACTTTTGACTTGAGCTCGGCGACTTCTCCAACGGGGGGGGGGGGGGTGGGTGAGACGGAGACAGACTTTTGACTTGAGCTCGGCGACTTCTCCAACGGGGGGGGGGTGGGGTGAGACGGAGACAGACTTATGACTTGAGCGCGGCGACTTCTCGAACGGCGGGGGGGTGGGGTAGTGGGGTAGTGGGGTTGGGGTTGGGGGAGGGGGGGTGAGACGGAGACGGACTTTTGACTTGAGCGCGGCGACTTCTCCAACCGGGGGGGGGGGGGGCCCGACTTCTAAGGCCCCCCCCCCTGCCTCGGGCCCTTTTTCCCCCGCTACCACGCCCCTGTTAGTTAATGCACTGTGAACTAACATGAACAAACAGCTGTAGGCATATTTGTATTAACTAACATTAACAAAGATTAATAAAATGTAACAAATGTATTGCCCATTGCTCATCATGTTCGATAATACATTAACTAATGTTTACTAATGAACCTTATTGTAAAGTGTTACTGTAACTACTATTAATTAACAACAAACTATGATTAATGAATTCACTATTAGCTAATCATTAAAGTCCGCCTGTGGTGAAAATCAAGTTTTTAATGTTGTTTATATGTCTATGTGGTGTTTTTAATATGCTTTAAGACAAACCATGTGCAAATTCATAAGTCAACACCATTGCTGAGTATTTTCTCCTTAAAACTGCAGTGAACCAAAGACAGTCTCAAAAACACGGTTTGAAAACGCTGGTGTTTCTGACGTCACAAACTTGTAACCAATCACGTCAACGTGTGATCATCAACGAGTGGATCTCTGAGCTGGTGTGAGTGAGTGGAGGCGGGGCTAATTAGCATATTCTTAGAACCGCGTATACCATTTTGGTGATCAAAGATGAGTTTTAAGGGATAAAATGATTGCATAGGTTACTTTAACTACTATTTTTTCCCATACCTCACAGAGGACTAATAAGAACTACTATGTACAGGTTCATAATAAATGTGAATAATGCATAATTAATTCTAACCCGGTTAGTAATGACTGAAGTATTACCAAATCCTTCAGAATAAATTACTCATTATTTGGAACAGTATATTCTAATGTGAAAATCACGATTACTTTCTAATACAGACTGAAGTCATTGTAAGCATTTGAGTTTTTTGTGATGTCTGTTTATTAGCGACAGACATTTTCTACCTCCAATAAGACTAAAAATAACAAAAAAAATTCCAACAAAAATCCACCAACTCTAGTCTCTACTACTGAATTAGTGAATGATACAAAGGTCTTTGAGGCAGCAGAGAAGTCCTAAGTTTTTCCCCACTTTATTTATTCTGTTCACACCAAGTTTTGTTCTTCAAAGGCTGTTCAATATAGCACAATACACCAGTTGCACATGTTGCTTGATCTTTTTTATAGGTCTTTTGAAACCACGTCGTGGAAACTGACGTCCCAGCCTCTCGCACATGCTGACTTTCAAATGGATCTGCCGCTTGGGCTCTTGTGGATCTATTACCATAATGTGTCTGCCATTTCCTTTGCTTACGCCCTACACCGAAACTCTAATTTAAAGTGACTTTCCAGACACTCGTATTAAGTAAACCCCAGTGTATCTGCTTTGAATGGAGATGAGGTGCGAGTCCCAACAAAGCTTAAACAGTCAGAATTTCATCAGCTCTTATGTGGACAATTACGGCCCTTTTACAAGGACACTTCACATTATCCTTTGATAACACTCTGTATGGTGCTATATCAATAAACTGGCCCAGAATCCAAAAGCTTACGGGGAACTGCCATGAGCCTGCTATAGTTAATCTTGAATCTCTGTCCGGTAAGATAGCGGCAAGCCACTTTGATCAGAAACTGTTTGATCTCAGCCTCCAGACTCATATTAAAGGACCAGCAGAAGCCTATCATTAGCTGTGGCACTTTTATCTGCAAAGGCTGCATCAAAGCCACTGATCAGACAATACTATTCATAAATGGTGATGGAAATGCCATCTGGTTACCATTTTTACTGTGCAAAAACATTGAAAGTCTGAATGATTATTAGCAGTTTTTTTTTTTGAGACAAACTTTATTTGTGCATTATTTTTATTTTATTTTATTTTAAGTCCCTTGCTTTCTAATCTTTAACCTATTGCCTTTGCTGATTAGCGCTTGTCAACTAAAAGGAAAAGTGAAGCTAATTATTATCTGGGCTGGAAACACAGATGCTGGGTAAATGAGAGTGTTGCACTCTGAATATGAGATGAGGATATGCCAGACCCATAACATTATGACAGCTTCTGACTGAGCCCTAAGGGGAACTGTCAATATTTACTGAGTGTCAAGCCCATTCAGATAACCTCATGATGACTCATGCCCACCACATATTTGAGTCAAGTGGATTTTGAATGCAACTTCCGGAAAAAAAGTATAAATGATATTGTATAATTGATAATAAAGTTGCATGATTATTGTAGGTATTGTATCTTTTTTCAACCCTCCTCCTCCTCCTCCTTCATCAACGATTTTGCCACATTCTTCATAAAAAAAACAACAACCACCATCAGCGGCCAATTTACCAAACCACAAACTGACACACACATCTTACCAGCTAACACACACATTCTACCCTCCTTCTCTCTGCTTTCAGAGGCAGAAGTCTCCAAACTCCTCCTTTCCAATCGCTCTACTACCTGTCCGCTTGATCCTATTCACACTAATCTACTCCAAGCCGTTTCTTCCTCATCTGTGCCCGCACTCACGCACATCATAACCACCTCTCTTCACACGGGTACTTTTCCCACAGTATTTAAGCAGGCTCGGGCAACCAGCACAATCCAGCACATCTGGAACATTACAGACCGGTATCCCTTCTTCCATTCGTCGCGAAGACACTTGAACGAGTTGTTTTCAACCAGATCTCTTCCTTTCTTACACAGAACAACCTCCTGGACAACAACCAGTCTGGTTTCAAAAGCGGACACTCAACTGAGACTGCCCTGCTCTCAGTAATTGAAGCTTTGAGACTGGCAAGAGCAGCTTACAAATCCTCAGTTCTCATCCTGCTGGATCTGTCTGCTGCGTTTGACAGTTAACCACCAGATCCTCCTGTCAATCATAAAGACGAAGGGGATCTTGGGGACTGCACTCCAATGGTTCAAGTCTTACCTCTCAGGTAGGTCCTTTAGGGTGTCGTGGAGGGGTGTGGTGTCTAAGACCCAACATCTAGCTACTGGGGTGCCTCAGGGCTCAGTGCTTGGACCACTTCTCTTCTCCATCTACACGACATCACTAGGATCTGTGATTTAGAAACATGGCTTTTCCTATCACTGCTACGCTGATGACACACAACTCTACCTTTCATTCCAGCCTGATGATCCGACGGTAGCTGCTCGTATCTCAGCCTGCCTGACAGACATTTCTGGCTGGATGAAGGACCACCACCTTCAACTAAACCTTGCGAAAACAGAGTTGCTTGTGGTCCCGGCCAACCCAACACTTCATCACAACTTCTCCATTCAGCGAGGCTCGTCATCCATAACTCCATCAAGGTCAGCCAGGAACCTTGGAGTTGTGATTGATGATCAATTGAAGTTCATTGACCACATTGCTAGAACTGCCCAGTTCTGCAGATTTGCCTTATGCAACATTAGGAGGATCAGGCCCTTCCTGTCAGCGCATGCTACACAACTCCTTGTCCAAGCACTTGTTATATCCAGTCTGAACTATAGTAATGCTCTCCTGGCAGGTCTTCCAGCTTGCACTATCAAACTTCTGCAACTGATCCAGAATGCTGCAGCCAGAGTGGTCTTTAACGAGCCTGTCGGTCACTGCTGTCAGTATCATCATAATGTACAATATCTAATACATTTCTATTAAATAAATGTAATAATATGTAATTAATATATTTATTTATTTCATTTACATATATTTTGTATGTTTTTTTTTATGTCTTGAAAATTGTCTTTATACTTGTGTGGTTTGAAATTTAAACCCTACAAGCTACACAAAGTCTGTACCCCTAGACGAACACGTTTCACACTGGTATGAAGAACTGCTAAGTTATTAAAACGTGTTCTTTTCTTTGGTCGTGTCTTATCTTGCCTACAGCTCCCATGGTGAGTCAGGTGGATGAAGCCCCCTATATTCACAACTCTTGAAATAAGTGTAAGAATTCATATAGGTAAGCTACTTTTGAGTAAAATGATTAATGTGACAATAAATTGTGGTGTTGTAGATAATGTTGTGTACGAATATGCAAATATTGTAAATATAAAATATTTATATGTATATTCATTTAAATAACTTGAGATTACCAAAATAAGTCAGTCTAGATCAGGGGTGTCCAAACTCTGTCCTGGAGGGACACTGTCCTGCAGAGTTTAGCTCTAACTTTTAGCTCAACACACCTGACTGGAAGTTTCTAGTATGCCAAGTAAGAACTTGATTGGTTCAGGTGTTTAATTGGGGTTAGAGCTGAACTCTGCAGGACAGTGGTCCTCCAGAAGCAGGATTGGACACTCCAGGTCCAGGTACAGGAAGAAATCACAGCATCTAGGTATCAACACAGATGTACACGTCAGTGATTTGAGGTCATGTGCACCCCTTTTTGTGGCTGTTGTTGAGTGCTCTGAATCTTCAGGCGGACATGAAAGGGCATTGTTCTGTGCCGAAGTATCACTTTAAGGTTCACAAGTAGACATTGTCTGGAAAAGCATTTATTACTGTGACTGAACCACTTTACCTACTGTCGGTTTCTGAAGGTCATACCCAAACTAGACATTTTCCCTGGTTAGATGACGGATTTTATCTTTTAAAAGCACATTATAAATACCTGTAATATATTGTACAGTCATTATTTTCCACAAAAGAGAAACTAAAGATATTCCAACGATCATAAAAATATGTTTTGGTACAGGTTACTATCTAGTGTTCATTGGTAGACAGCAGTATTATATGCAGAACGTATGTCCATCCTCAGCAGCAAGTGTTCCTCACTCAGCCTGTTGCTTAGTTACCAACAATTTCTAAATGTTTCCATCTTACGTCGGTGGACGATGTGGATGTAATCGATTTTGCTGTGGATTTCATCCTTGTCACCATTCATTGCATTACATATACACTGATTTCGCTAATTATCATAAAAATATCAAATGAGTATTTCTTCAGCACACATTATGAAAATGCACTAGCTAGTGAAATATTTACAGGAAATTGTCATGAAAACACAAATTATTTTAAGGTGGAGATTTGGACTTACTATTGAATCACAAATATCAATATTTACAGCCAATCGCTGTAAACTGCACAGACTGGACACATGATGAAAATCGAGAAGGTATGAATGAAGCATTTGGAAGCTGCATAAGTAAAACATTTAAATCTTCACAACCTGATGTTCACTGATGAAAGATGTGAGACTGAGAGAGAGCGAGAGAGTTTCATACAGGTGGAGCAACGCTAAACCTTTTAAAAATCAAGCATTTATTTCAGTAATTTGTTTTTAGGGAAATGATAAATGCAATAGGGCTAGTTGAGCACAGTTCAATTTGTTGAGAAGAGCAGACTGTCGTACCGATGGGTGATTTTGGAGGCTTTTTAGTCCACGGGAAAAATATACAGAGAGGGAAAAAAAATCATGTTCTGCTTGAACGGTAGGTACTTTTTTTCCATTTTGTTATATAAAAAACCAACAACAAATGAGTCACTTAATTCAGTAAGTCTGGAATGTCTATATTTTGTGCTTATTTATTTCTTGAGTGTTTTCTCTGTAGTAAAAGGCCCAACTTGTGAAAACACAGATATTGTTTATACATTTGTATTATATATGCCAAATCATCTTATGCAAAACACATAGCTGAAAATTGCTGCAAAAATGTAAGATCAAAAAAAAAAATTTCCGTAAACCTGCCCCTATTTACAGTATTAAAACAACTGTTTAATGTAGAGCAATATGTAATATGAAAATGCACTTATAATCCATGCACAATCTTCAAATATGCAGTACAGGAGCTAATTGAGGTTGTAGAGCAAACAAGTGGAAATGACATTGGCTAAAAAACTGATAAAATCATGTGGACTGATGTGGTCACAAGCAAACCCTCCCTGCTTTAACCTTTCAGAATCGGGGCTGATGTTGAATATACTGATGAAATTACCTTTATTGCCTCCGTTTTGCATGTTTATGCATTGAAGTCTGAATGACTGATCCCTCTCGGCAGATGTTTCAGGACTTAAACATAAGGTTCTCTTGATATATTCATCAGTACACTGGGTTCAGCAATAGATCATGTTTGCATAATGAATTAAGGTATTAAGGATGGGAGCTGCCATTTGCTTTGCTCCGGAGCGGTGGCCTGTTTACTTGCAGATGACATTCATCACAGGCAAAGTCAGATGCTTAATGTGCATGAAACCAACGCAAAAGCAACAAGCTCCTGTCTAGAGTGTGAAACAGAAACAGAACGACGTTCTTTCAGCTCTTCAGAATTATGAATTTAGCATTTCTCATCACACACTGTGAGAGTGAAAAGCAAGGGTAATGACTGTGTTCACCAATGTAATTTGCAATGGCCCATTCCTTCTTTAATTTCCTATTGACCGGAGGATCCGTGCCTGATCTGTCTGACTTTGGATTTGAATTTATAGATGTTTCCTAATGCATAAAAATGGTTCTAGCTGTGAATAGTTTGCATTTGAACATTTGAAACTTGCTTACTATACATTTTAAATGGAAAATACAAGCAATTAGATGCTTCATGAACCAGACTTTACCAAAAATGTTCAAGGTAAACATATATATATCAAGTATATATATATATATATATATATATATATATATGAAGCATCTAATTGCTAGCATTTTCCATTTAAAATGTAGCCTATAGTAAGCAAGTTTAAAATGTTCAAATGCAAACTATTCACAGCTAGAACCATTGATTTATATATATATATATATATATATATATATATGCATTTATAATGCATCATTGCTGAATAACATAATTCATTTGTGTGTTTGATTTTATGTGTGTGTGTATAAAATCAAACACATAAATTAATTATTTTATTCAGCAATGATGCATTATAAATGCAAAATAAATGAATAACAAACAATCAAACACAAATAAATAAATAAACAAATAAATAAATAAATAAATAAATACTGTGCTTTTGAACTTTTTATTCATCAAAGAATCCTGAAAAAAATCTATCACGGTTTCCACAAAAATATTAGGCAGCACAACTGTTTTCAATATTGATAATAATAATAAATGTTTCTTGAGCATCAAATCATCATATTAGAATGATTTCTGAAGGATCATATGACACTGAAGACTGGAGTAATGATGCTGAAAATTCAGGTTTGATCACAGGAATGAATTATATTTTAAAATCAAATAGAAAACAGCTATTTTAATTTGTAATAATATTTCACAATATTACTGTTTTTACTGTGTTTAGTCTAATCAGTGTGGGTTAGAAAAGGCTGTTTGCAAAAAAACACTTAAAAATCTTACTGACTGATAATAATATAATATAATATCATATAATAGTTTGAAATGCAAATTGTTTGTATCCCTTTTTAAAGTTTATGTTCCTATTTTTGCTATCCTATACTGTTATAGTTAAAGCATTTACCATTGTTTTTCTTGCTGTCCGCGACCTTATCAGAACAGACCTGTGACCCATTTTGGGGTCGTGACCCAACAGCCAGTCTAATCAATAAGGTGTTCCATACACACACACACACACACACACACACACACACACACACACACACACACACACACACACACACACACACACACACACACACACACACACACACACACACACACACACACACACACACACACACACACACACACACACACACACACACACACACACACACACACACACACACACACACACATACACACACACACACATTTCCAGAATTAGGAAGGTGTACAGTCCATGTGTGCCTTGTGTTAGAAGGATGTGATACCTGTGAGAAGGTGTGTGATGGTGGTGTTCCCACTGCAGTGCTGGATCAATGCGTGAGGTGTATGTATGTCAGGCTGGGGCGAGGACCCGGTCAGGACAGGTGCAGGTCCTCAGCTCATGCTCCCTGCACTAATCAAGTTTAGGGGCTTTGTGTGTCCGTGCTTGGTTACTCTGGCAGCCTACGAGGACTCAACGTGCAGGGATTTACCCGAGAGACGTAATAAACACGCTCTTACTTCTTCAAATCACATGTCCTTTGTTCATTCTCATGGGAAAGGGTTTTCTTCATGGTCCCCTTAATCCTGTGCTTGAAGCCTGTTTTTATCACTCTTCCCTTTCCTCTCTCTCTCTCTCTCTCTCTCTCTCTCTCCATCTCTCTGTCTTATATACCCTCCATCACAGAAGCTTGTTGCTACAATAGGGGTTATTTTAAGAGCAGACACTAACTCACTTGGGACATGTATTGCACAGCTCCATCGGCCTCTTCCTTTGACCGCCTGGAGGATTGGAAGGTCCCGTCACATTACATATTATAGGACTTAACGGCAATTAAAATTCAGACTGTTTTATTGTTATAAATACTTCATTCATTTTTAATAATAATATGTAATCTGCATTCATGTAAAATTCTTGCCATTAATTCTTTAATAAAATTGTTAATGTGAGATTATTTTGTTGTTAAAATCTATATGCATAATGTGCAAAATGTAAGTAATTCTGGTAATTCCCCAGAAAGTGTGATTAATTTGTCATCTTTACTCATGGGACAACAGACGTTTTCAAACAGTTGAGTGTTGGCGCTTGCAACGGGTTCAAATCCCAAGGAAAGCAAGAACTGATAAGAATGTAAATGCGTATACCTTGAAATGCAATGTAAGTTGCTTTGGATAAAAGCATCTGCCAAATGCATAAATGTAAAAAATGAAGAAAAATAACAATTACAATAGGGGCTTGGCCCCTAAAAACAAGACATTAATAAAATTGACAAAATTACTAAAAAAAATAATTATACAAAGTTATGTCATGAAACTCTAGATGGCGCAGGTTGATGGTCCTTAAAGGTACTCTAAGCGATGTCACGCGTTTTTTAGGCCAAAACATCTTTTGTCACACACAGCAAACATCTCCTCACTGTCCGCTGGCTGCCTGTCCCCTGAACACACTGTAAAGAAACGTGATCTCTGTAGACAGCCCAGGCTCCACAAACAGCAACAAAAACAAACTGCGGCGACCCGCTCCACGAAACATGACAAACACTTCCAGCCAATGACCGACAAGAATGGTATGGGGGTGTGGTTTGGGGGGTTAGTGTGCGGATGAGGAGGAGGGAGGGTCTAGCTAGCCTCCGTTTTGTTTGACAATAGTTCGAACGTCAACAAGAAGTGAAGTCACCCAGGATCGCTTAGAGAACCTTTAACTCAACCTGCTTGTAATCATCATCATTATCTATAGGGCGCAGCTGATGAAGGTGAAACCCTCCCCCTTCCCCAGCTCCACCTGTATAGATCTGCTCCTGGTAATTCATGTACACTATATTGTTATATTGTACAGCTGCAGCATGTCTTACTTCCTCACAGCAAAAGATAGATGTGTCGTGTTTATTTTGGCAGTAGCAAGTCTTGAACTTGCTCTGTAGATGCAGCAGCAACAGTGCAGCAGATCTATTCCACCAGACCAAACATACTATCCATTACCATGCCAAACACTCAGACTCTCAGAGAGCTGTCATGACACAGTTTTCAACGTTTATTTTATTTCTTGCATCAAAAAAGTCTTTATAGTACAGACTCTATATTCTGATTGGATGAGCTGTTTGTGCTCACTCCTTATAACAAACTATATTTCTTGGTGTTTATAACTGTTAATTTTGGTTATTAATGTCCTTATTTTTTGTACATTTGTTTAGTTTGTTTTGTATTGATGCCATGTTATAAAATTACAGTGATTAGAACATACATCTCCAATGATAAAACCACTAACACATGGCGTCTCATGGCTAATGGTGCAGATTTACCTTTGTATAGTGAAATACTGTGGGATAAATGCAGAAATCTTAATAAGAATCCTCATTATCAGGGGTTTTGCGTGAGGGAATAGTGCGGCGAAAAATTGTAAATCCGTGACTGAGACCCAAATTATTAGCATTTCTGCAGTATCACAGACTGCCATACAATTTACAACTCTATTAGAAATATTCACTGCGTCTTCCTCAGTATGCAAAGGGAGAAGTCTTCAGGCGATTACTTTGTCATTCAGACATAAACCACGAAGGCTCGCCATGTTGTGTTGATCTGAAGTATTGTGCTGTACCTGAGCCTCAGAGACCCTTCAGGCCGGCACCTGCTCACAGTGATTTAGATGATCACAAATAAAGCAAGTTCTAACATCTCCGTCTCAAGACTGGGGCTTTTCAGGCTTATGTTAACAAACACATGAACGTGCCAGCACAAATGCAACAAAAACTAATTGACCAGTGACCAGATGGCCGGGCTCCACACCGGTCAAGTAAACATCCATCATGTGGAATCAAGCCAAAGCAAGTTTCACTAAAGTAAAATGAGAACTTCTCCTGCAGATATCAGTCATTAGAATGAATATATCACACTGACAGTTGATAAGCTTAAGATAAACATCTTTTTTTTTAAATAAGAAATAAAAGAATTTGTGTTTGAATGTTGACATGAGCAGTTGTGATTCGTCGGCATTTTGACACGCTTTAATTCATCTTAAATGACTTTGAAAATGTTTTAGCTATAATTATTCCACATACATTTTTTATGACCTCACATTAATTGAGAAACTACATGAAATATTTGTGCTCAAAAACAACCTTCAAAGCACAGTTTCTTAAAAAAAAAAAAACAGTCAAAGCTTTTTGGTCATTAAAAATGTTGTATGTGTCTTTAAAAAATAAATAATTATAATTATAATTCCACCAATGGCTCTGTACAACAATAATGAAACACAAAACAATTAAATTCAATCATTTATAATAATAAAGAAAATAAATATAAAATCAGTGTTTTGGCTAACATAGAGTATGCATATACTATTCATGTAAAATCTTAATTTTGAATTAAAAAACGTGATTATATGTTACATGTTTATATAACCAGTGTTAATGCGAGTTACATAATCAGATTACTTTTTCAGTTACTTTTTCAAATAAGTAATGCAAGTTACTTTGCTCTCCCATCTATTGAACGACACCTCTCCTGTCCCCATGTTAAGAGAAATCACACTGTACAGACGTGAATTTGCATTTCCTTCATCCTGAGGCTTATTAATTTTACTTTTGGTGTGAAAGGGCCTTAACTTTTGCCCAAAATATAAATAGAACAAAAAAACAGCCCAGCCCAGATGCGAAAAAGTAACACAAAAGTACTGTAACACATTACTTTCCATAAAACTTAACACAATATTGCAATGCATTACTTTGTAAAAGTAACTTTCCCAACACTGTATATAAATATAAAATGATTTATAAATATTGATGTGCTCCTTAAAAAAACTTAATTCTATAAAGCATGGATTTTTAATAAAGAATCCTAAAAATGTCTTAAATATATTCGATGATAACTCCATATTTATGCAATCAGACCTCGTTGCATCTGAAATGTAAATGTAAACACATTCTGGAATGGCTAATTACCCTTAAGTCTCATAAGCCGTGGTTTGTCAAAGCAGTCACTGGTGTTTGTCGGAAGCCACACACAGTGGAAATGGACAGTATCAGATTGCACCTCTTTGCCCTGATTGCCAGAGCCGTGCCGACAGCGAGAGCTCATTAACATGGATGAGGGGGTCTGAGGGGGCTCAGCATAAATACCTGCACACGCCCCGCTCGTGTCACACAGGTGAGTCATGACCTGCCAGGCCTTCAGCACCAGCGATTCCTTCACGACTCTGAGCGGAGACTCGCTGCTCATGCACCACAGCGGAGCCGCAGACTGTCTGCCCGCCAACATGGGGCCTCCAGGTAAGCCTCACGCTTCTCCACAATCATAGAGGCTCTCAACCGCTGGGTTGCAATGCGTAATGCTAATAATACTATGCAACTGACTGTTTAATGGAGCGTAGTTAGGATAGGTAAATAAATAATCGTATATCTTTTGTTGTTGGTGTCTAACTGTGCAGTATTTGTGTGCAAATCCACCTGGCGTTTGGTGATAATACTATTGCAATACTGGGTGTTTGTTCCATGTGTTTGGCTGGTAAAAGACATTTTTGTATTTATTATTTCTACACAGCAATATATTTCCTTTTTTAGGCTCTGTCATGTTAATCATTTTTGCATATTGTTATGAATTTGAGACAAGACAAGTTTGAATTTGAGACCAAACCACGGTATAACGTTTGAAAGTTTGGGGTTTGTACAGTTTCTTTAATGTTGTTGAAAGAAGTCTTTTATATGTTTGCCAAGCCTGCATTTATTTGACAAAAAAATAAAATAAATAAAATGTCAGTAATATTATGAAAACTGATTACAATTTAAAGTAAATTCGGTTTACACTTTATTTGGTAACACTTTATTTTACAGTGTCATTGTTACACATGTTACATGTAGTTACTGTATAGTAATAACTATAAATTATGCATAATTACATGCAACTAACCTTAAACCAAACCCTAATCCTAGAGTAAGTATGTACTTAATTTTATTTAAATGTGCTTAAATGTATAATTACAGTGTAACAAAGACACCTTAAAATAAAGTGTAACCCTTTGTTTTAAGGTGTCCGTGTTACACTGTAATTATACATTTAAATACTGAGTAATAATAAGTAACTACATGTATTACTATAGGGTTAGGATTAAAATTGGGGTTTGGTTTAGTTGCATGTTATTATGCATAATTTATAGCTATTATTACTACAGTAACTAGATGTAACATGTGTAACAAGGACACTGTAAAATAAAGTGTTACCTAAAATTGTAATATATTTTCAAATGTATTTATTCCTGTGATCAAAGCTGAATTTTCAGCATCATTACTCCAGAAATCATTCACGCTGATTGGAAACATCTCTTATTATTATCAGTGTTGTGCTGCTTAATATTTCTGTAAAAACCGACACTTTTGTTGATTCTTTGATTAATAGAAAGTTCAAAAGAACAGCATTTACAGTTTTTTCTGAATTGCAAAAAAACGCATTTCTTGAAACCATCACTCACTTTCTCAAAACCTTAAACACAAAACCACATTTTCAAACCACATTCAGAGAACCTCTGACTCTTCTGGCAAAATCAAACAATATCCACAAAACAATTGGATCTGTGCTCAAAATCAAACAGTGCTTTCAGCTCATACACACAGCGAGTCAATTTTATAAACACTACAGATCATTCGATAGACACTACACTGTAAAAAAAATCCCGTTGTTTTTACGGAAAAAAACTGGCAGCTGTGGTTACCAGAACTTTACCGTCAAAAATACGGTATCAATGTTTTTGGTTTTACAGACTTAACTTAAAATTTACATTATACAATGAGTTGTTCTTTTCACTTTCAAAAACTGTAAATTTAACGGTATTTTACAGTAAAATTACATTAAATGTACCGTTAGATCTATCACAGTTATTTACCGTATATAGTAAGGAAACTTTCTGTTAACCAATTAACAGTTTTGCACTGTAGCATTTTTACAGTCTTTTACCGTTAAAATCACGATCATTTTTTACAGTGTACATCAAAAAAATGGAGAACACAGAAAGCATGAAAAAAGTCTATTGTAACAAAGTGAACAAATTTTGCAATTACTGTATGCAAAAAAGTATAGTAATGATGACAACTTACAGTACAATATACAATAAATTGTATGCACTGCAAGTATAGTATTGTACTGAATATTGTATAGTAGGCCTATCAAATGTCTGTATATTCAACACTTGCATACTGTGAAAATACAGAGACCCAATGGCATAAGCAAAAAAGGTTACAGTAAAAAACTCTAAATGAAAAGCATGTTACAGTACACTCAGAAGAGTTGTGCTTCAGGATCATGTCTTCATGTTGATCTGGCCTGAGGACTTTGTCCACATCACAGACACTGTCAGCTCAGGCAAAGGGAAAAACCCTGAAGCCAGATCCAGCCTTGACAGCATTCTCCACTCCTGCTCTTTCTCGTCCTCTTCCTCCTTGTTTATCACCTCTTTCTTCCTCCTCTCCCTCTTATATTGTTTCCATCCATTGTTGGTACCAACATTCAGTGCAACATTTTGAGTCAATTTTGGCTCTGAACTGACTTGTATTATGTACAGTTTGCTCACATCATTAGAAATAAGTGTGAACAATTTTGAGCCGTTGTGTGTAAACGATGACAACTGTGTTGTAGTTGTGTTTAACTTTTGTGTTTCGTGTTTAGAAACATAAGTGCATCACAGTGCGAAATGTGTTTTAGCGAGTGAGAATGTGTTTCGAGTTTTGCAGAAAGAGTGCATGAGATTTGCAAACAGTGTTTTAACAACCTGAAATTGTTTAATGTTTTACAGAAAGAGTGATTTATTCAACAAATTGGTTTAGGCTATTGAGAATTTGGTTCAATTCAGAAAAACTGTAATGGAAATAGAGTTTCTTTGACATTATACACATCTTTACTGTCCCATTTTGAAACATTTCTAAGTTGAGAAAAGTTGCAAATATTATGGAATAAGTTATAAAGTTGGACAGTCTCAAATCTGAGATGACAGAATTTGTCCAGTGGGAATGCTTCCCATATAGAGGATTTTTATTTATTTATGAAAAACAGAGAACAAGAGCAAGGGGATAAAAGAGAGAGAGACTGGACTGTGAGCGAATGTCCTTTCGACCTAGTCATGACCCTAAAGTTGTCCTATTATTTGGTATTATCTCCAGTCCTGACTGCTGTCATCACTCATCTAGTCTGACTCTCACCGAGGAACTGACCTTTCCTGAGATCACATCTCCTTTTCCCAGGGGAAATACTTTGGGAAAAATATCACCAAATCAAAAGTATAATGCATCGACCAATGTCTTTTTATATCAGAAACACTCATTTCTCTTTTGTCTCTTTTGTTCACCAAGGCGGCATTTATTTGATCAAAATACATAAAAGCAGTAATAATGGGAAATATTATTACAATTTAAAATGTCATTTATTTCTGTGATGGCAAAGCTGAATTTTCATCATTATTCCAGTCTTCAGTGTCACATGATCCTTCGGAAATCATTCTGATATGATGATTCGCTGCTCAAGAAACATTTATTATTATTATCAATGTTGAAAACAGTTGTGCTGTTTTTTTGTAGAAACCATACATTTATGTCAGGATTCTTTGATGAATAGAAAGTTCAGTTGTGCTGTATTTTTGTAGAAACCATACATTTATGTCAGGATTCTTTGATGAATAGAAAGTTCAAAAGAACAGCATTCATTTGAAATTCGAATTTTTTTGTAACATTATAAATCTTTACTGTCACTTTTGATCACTTTAAAATGTCCTTGCTGAATAAAAGTCAACACATTCTCATCCCAAGGCGTCATTTAACTGACACTTTTGACCATGCGTCAACATGCCGACGCACATGGTACCCCTTAAGTCATCTAACTGACGCTTTTGACCATGCGTCTAAATCCGACGCACATGGTACCCTTTAGCGTCAGTTAGATGACGCTTCCGTTATGGGTAGGTTTAGGTTTGGGGTAGGGTTAGTGTTAGACCACTAGGAGGCGCGTAGGCTATGTGCGTCGGCATGTTGACGCATGGTCAAAAGCGTCAGTTAGATGACGCCTTGGGATGAGAACGGGCTGAATAAAAGTATGAATTTCTTTCAAAAACAAATGACTGACCCCAAAGTTTTGAAAGTGTACATTAAGTCTGATGTTTTTTGGCGACACCGCTCACAGCCACTGTAGGGAGCAGAGAAGCGGCTGCCAAGACAAACAGTAATTTGTTGAAATAATTCAAAATGATGTAGACGTGGTTAATCAGCTCAATTTGCGCAGCTGTTACTTCTCGGTAGATAATTATCAAAGCAGACATATTATTACTTTGACATGTTGATTGCTAAATTATCGGGTACTTATTTTCGTCCCAGTTTTGTCTCACAAGCGAGAGAGCATTAGGTCTTGTCAGAAACTCATACATTGCGTCAAGTTGTTGGCCATAGTCAATCATAGTTCTTATGCATAATAATGCCATTTAGCTCGGGCTCTGAGCCAGAAGATGCAAAACTCTCAAATTGAAATGTTTTGGCATTTCTATTCATACACACGCGACCTCTGTTATCTCAGCCGCGGTTCCACCTGCGGAAAGTGAAGCCTGAATGTCAGAGTATGCAGAGATCTGATCGTTTGAAGGGCTATTTATCATAATGCAACTGAGCGTTTAACTTCTGACACTCAGTATAAGGATGGAATAAATCAGTGTGTGTTTTTAATAAGGGATCAGAAAGCTGATCGTTCACTACTGTACACGGCTATGAGGAGATCATCTTGAGTGTTGGTGGAGGTTGTTCTCAGAGAGAGTTTGATTACCACCCACAGCTTTACTCTGATCTGAATGAAACTCAATTGAATGTTCTGTGCAGCTCTGACAGCCGGAGGTCACTGCGCATATTAACAACTATTATCTGCATTTACATACCTGCTTTCCTTCATTAAATGAGTTTAATTTTATTTTCTGAGACATTTGATGAAGGAAGAAATGATACAATCTGGTATTCATTATTACTGCAATAATGAATTATTTGTGTAAATGTCACCCTAGGCAGTGACGCGACTGGGAGGTTCAGGAAATGTGGAGGCGCTTCTTTTACCAGTTTAGAGAAAAGTAATCAGTTGCTCTTTGCACAGCGCTGTTTCAGTCAGAGAAAAGTTTGTTTTTTGTATTATTTTCAATAAATTGTACTATGCACAGCACACACAGTTTGAATAGGAATATCTGCCTGTCTGTCTGTCTATCTATCTGTCTGTCTATCTATCTATCTATCTATCTATCTATCTATCTATCTATCTATCTATCTATCTATCTATCTATCTATCTATCTATCTATCTATCTATCTATCTATCTATCTATCTATCTATCATTCTGTCTGTCTGTCTGTCTGTCTGTCTATCTATCTATCTATCTATCTATCTATCTATCTATCTATCTATCTATCTATCTGTCTATCTGTCTATCTGTCTGTCTATCTATCTGTCTATCTGTCTATCATTCTGTCTGTCTAACTATATCTATCTATCTGTCAATCATTCTGTCTGTCTGTCTATCTATCTATCTATCTATCTATCTATCTATCTATCTATCTATCTATCTATCTATCTATCTATCTATCTATCTATCTGTCTATCATTATGTCTATCTATCTGTCTGCCTGTCTCCCTGTCTATCTATCTATCTATCTATCTATCTATCTATCTATCTATCTATCTATCTATCTATCTATCTATCTATCTATCTATCTATCTATCTATCTATCTATCTGTCTATCTGTCTATCATTATGTCTATCTATCTGTCTGCCTGTCTCCCTGTCTATCTATCTATCTATCTATCTGTCTGTCTGTCTGTCTGTCTATCTATCTATCATTCTGTCTGTCTGTCTATCTATCTATCTATCTATCTATCTATCTATCATTATGTCTGTCTATCTATCTATCTATCTATCTATCTATCTATCTATCTATCTATCTATCTATCTTATCTATCTATCTATCTATCTATCTGTCTGTCTGTCTGTCTGTCTGTCTATCATTATGTCTATCTATCTGTCTGCCTGTCTCCATGTCTATCTATCTATCTATCTATCTATCTATCTATCTATCTATCTATCTATCTATCTATCTATCTATCTATCTATCTATCTGTCTGTCTGTCTGTCTGTCTGTCTATCTGTCTGTCTGTCTGTCTGTCTGTCTGTCTGTCTGTCTGTCTATCTATCTATCTATCTATCTGTCTGTCTGTCTGTCTGTCTGTCTGTCTGTCTGTCTGTCTGTCTGTCTGTCTATCTATCTATCTATCTATCTGTCTATCTGTCTATCATTCTGTCTGTCTAACTATATCTATCTATCTGTCAATCATTCTGTCTGTCTGTCTATCTATCTATCTATCTATCTATCTATCTATCTATCTATCTATCTATCTATCTATCTATCTATCTATCTGTCTATCATTATGTCTATCTATCTGTCTGCCTGTCTCCCTGTCTATCTATCTATCTATCTATCTATCTATCTATCTATCTATCTATCTATCTATCTGTCTGTCTATCATTATGTCTATCTCTGTCTGCCTGTCTATCTATCTATCTATCTATCTATCTATCTATCTATCTATCTATCTATCTATCTATCTATCTATCTATCTATCTATCTATCTATCTATCTATCATTATGTCTGTCTATCTATCTATCTATCTATCTATCTTATCTATCTATCTATCTGTCTGTCTGTCTGTCTGTCTATCATTATGTCTATCTATCTGTCTGCCTGTCTCCATGTCTACCTATCTATCTATCTATCTATCTGTCTGTCTGTCTGTCTGTCTGTCTGTCTGTCTATCTATCTATCTATCTATCTATCTATCTATCTATCTGTCTATCTATCTGTCTATCATTCTGTCTGTCTAACTATATCTATCTATCTGTCAATCATTCTGTCTGTCTGTCTATCTATCTATCTATCTATCTATCTATCTATCTGTCTATCATTATGTCTATCTATCTGTCTGCCTGTCTCCCTGTCTATCTATCTATCTATCTATCTATCTATCTATCTATCTATCTATCTATCTATCTATCTATCTATCTATCTATCTATCTATCTGTCTGTCTATCATTATGTCTATCTCTGTCTGCCTGTCTATCTATCTATCTATCTATCTATCTATCTATCTATCTATCTATCTATCTATCTATCTATCTATCTATCTATCTATCTATCTATCAATCATTATGTCTGTCTATCTATCTATCTATCTATCTATCTATCTATCTATCTATCTTATCTATCTATCTGTCTGTCTGTCTGTCTGTCTGTCTGTCTGTCTGTCTGTCTATCTATCTATCTATCTGTCTGTCTGTCTGTCTGTCTGTCTGTCTGTCATTATGTCTATCTCTGTCTATCTATCTATCTATCTATCTATCTATCTATCTATCTATCTATCTATCTATCTATCTATCTATCTATCTATCTATCTGTCTATCTATCTGTCTGTCTGTCTGTCTGTGATGTCTCACTGATATTAGTCTCTGGTTTAGTGCACTCAGGTCTCCCACTGGTCCAGTCATCCAAACGCTCTCACATGCATCTGTCCACTTCCGCTCTGAGTAACGCGTCAGCCAGCCTGCACTACCCGATGCCCCCGTGTCACTATAGCAACCAGCAGACCACCTACGGCATGATGACGGGTACGTCAACTTACGCACAACTTACGCAACTGAGAAGTACTGCTCTTCTGTGCTTATGTATTATCGCGCATCATAAACACACACAGAAATACTTGTGTGTGTGTGTGTGTGTGTGTGTGTGTGTGTGTGTGTGTGTGTGTGTGTGTGTGTGTCTCCAGCGCAGGAAATGCTCTCTGCCAGCATCTCTCAGACCCGCATCCTGCAGACCTGCAGTGTTCCTCATGCCAACATGGTCAACAGTTCACTGCAAGGTACAACCTCAACCTGAGCGTTTCTCACTTCTGTCGAGAAACAGAACAGCCACACGCACAGGTCTTAAAAGTTCAAAGTCAGTCAGAATAAATCATTTAGGCTAAAAACAGAATAAAAATAGTTACCAGTGACAATAACTCCAGCGCGTGTGGTGCCGTTCTGCCTCCAGGAGAGCATTTACATTAGGTGATTCCTTTTGTTTGTGCTTCCATCTAGTGTTTGTAGCAAGAAATAACAGTTATTTTCAGTACTGAATATAGAAGAGATCCTTAGTGCTAAAAAAAGCTCATGACAGTGTATTTGATTACCTATAAAATGTCTTCATGTGCTGTGTAATTAGAAATATCCACCACTGAATTTAACCGAGGCCCAAATCTGAATACAGTGGCACGTGATGCACTGAAAAGTTCCCGCCACTAGAGGGAGATGCAGATCCATTTATTGTTATTGTAAAGATAGAAAGTGTAAAGCCTCCGACATATTAAGAGTTTTTCCTATATTCCCATTAGCCTCTAACTAATAGGCTACAGTAATTTGGAAACATTACTAATTTGAATGTTTTTGAAAAAAGTCTCTTATGCTCATCAAGCCTACGTTTGTAAGATCAAAAATACAGAAAAACAACAACATTGTGAAATATTATTACAATTTAAAATAATTTAATATACTTTAAAATATGTTTTTTTTTGTTTTTTTCTGTGATGCAAAGCTGAATTCAGTGTCAGAATTCAGTCATTTCAATATATTGATTTATTATAAATGTTGGAAACAGTTTGTGCTGCTTAATAATTTTTTGGGAACCTGTGATACTTTTTTTAGGATTCATTGATGAATAAAAGTAAATAAAAAAAAAAAACAACAACAACAAAACCCCCCAGTATATTAAAACGTTAAAAATCACATAAATAAATTATATTTTAAAGTATATTAAAATAGAAAACCATTATTTTAGATTGTAATAATATTTCACAATATTACAGTTTTTCTGTATTTATGATCAAATAAATGCAGGATTGATGAGCATAAGAGACTTCTTCTTTCAAAAACATTAAAAAAAGTAATGTTTCCAAACTTTTGACCGGTACTATATATATAAATATGAAAATCATCACAATATCACAATTAATTGAGGGTGAATCAGAGGTAATCACTTGCAGTTTATTAAGAAATATTACAGGAGTTTATTACTTTATTATCAAATCACTGTCCCTAATATCACGTTCCAATTAGATATTCCAATAACATTCCTAAAGCCAGCACTTTATTATATCATTTTCATAACACATTCATTTTTAAAATGCACTGCATAACAGCAATTACCTCAACACCAGACAGATCTCACTAACATAAATATGGCAAAAAAAGAAAAGAAAAAAAGTGTCTAAGGAGTACCCCATGCACATTATAAAGCTTTATAAAAAATAGGATTTGGCTGAATGAATCTGTTGGTGTTTAGAAAATAAATTAATTCACAATACAGTTTTCCTTTGTAGTCGTTGGAAAAAACTGATGTCCTGTTTGAGATATGAAGAGTCATTATTGCTTCACGTCTGTCCTGCTGTCCCGCAGGAGCTCTGGCTCCACGCCTCTATAAGTTCCCCGAGCACGGTTTGGGCGGGGGCTCGTGTGCTCTGACCCACAGCTTCCAGCCGCTGCCCCAGGCCCTGCTCACGGATGAGCCCTCTCTAGGGGACATCAAGCAGGAGCTGCGCAGGAAAAGCCGGCCCCTGGAAGAGCCCCCCGATATGGACTCGCCTCAGATCCGGGAACTGGAGAAGTTTGCTAATGACTTCAAACTGAGGAGGATCAAACTAGGTTTGTCTTTTAAACTGGACCGTGTTGAAACTCGTTTCCCATATAAACTTTGTAAGCAACGTATTTTGATTAGTTTATATCAAAACAGTTTAGTTGATATTAGATAAAGTTATTTCTGTGATGGTCGTGTAGGCCTACTTATGCACTATTCTGTCATTTTGTAGTGTAAATGAGTGGTGTGTTCACACTGAAAATTGCACTTCAAATACCTGAATGATGCATTCATTAACTCAACTGTTGCTAATATATATAAAAATAATTCTTAATGAATAACATAAGTGTGAACTAAACACAGTTGTAATGGTGAAGTTGCAATTTAGTACAATTAAAATTGTAAATGTAAGCATAACACATTAGAGTTTTAAAATCAGTTGTAAAAGTAATTTCCTCTGAAATAGGAAGACAGGGCAGGGCATATCATTGCTCCTCCCCCTTTAAAAAAAAGTGCCAATACGCTGATTTCACGCAGCCGCCATTTTGAAATCGAAAGCGAGGCTCCGGTGGGAAGAACCCTGGAAGTACAGATAGACAACAGTGCCTTGGACTACCAACCTGAAGCTGCTGCCGCGATTTACACTATTGGATGTTAATATCCAATATAGGATATGTATATAGTTCGTTCCTGCTTCTTTTTTTACGTTCTGGATTATATATATATAAAAAAACATTTTATTTATAAATGAATTTCACTGTATATAGTCTAAATGTACTGTACATTTTTAGAACAACTAATTTCTACATTAAACACAACAATACGCCATCGCATTCGCGACTCTCCTATGATTAAAGGCGACACTTCCGGTTTTCTTCCCACCGAAGCCATTTCAAAATGGCGGCTGCGTGAAATCAGCGTATAGCCAGAGCCGTTGAGCTCGGCAAAGGCTTATTTTCCTTCTAATCTCTAACCGTTTCTTTAAAATAATGTCGCTTTAAAATACAGCATTCAAATGGGTCTGAGACATTTTTGGACTCGCGCATATGATCCGCTCCGTGCTCTCGTATTCTCGTGACAATAACATGAAACCAGACTTAATTCGCCCCAACGGAAAGCATCTTTATACTCCCTATAGTGCATTATGTGCTATTTATCATGTAGAAAATAGTAAATGAGTGAACCAATGACCAATTTTAGCCACAGCTTCAGCGTCTATTTATAATGTATCAGGATGCTTCAAATTCTAGAGAGCATTTGATTGGCCAGAAAATCTGATGAGAAGCTGAAGTGCAGAGTGATGTCATCACGATCATTGATCCATATTGATCCACATCCAAGTTTTGAACGCTTAAAGTGTATCTTCTAAATGCGAATTTTTTGTCATTGTTTTGAAACACACTAGCTTATAGATAACAGTAAGGGTAACATATTCATACGAAATACCAAAAAAATTCCATTTTGATTTCACTTTAAAGATTTTTAAACTTTACTTTTAAATCTCACCCTCGTGTCGTTCCAAACCCGTAAGACTTTCGTTCATCTTCAAAACACAAATTAAGATATTTTTAATAAAATCTGAGAGATTTCTGTCCCTCCATTATAAGCCTACGCAATTACCACTTTCAAGCCCCAGAAAGGTAGTAAACGCATCATTACAGTAATCCATGTGACTCCAGTGGTTTAACCTCGATTTTATGAAGCGACGTGAGTGCTTTGTTTGTGCAAAAAACAAACAAACATAATTTAGGCCTACCACTTATTTTAAAAAATATGAATCTCCGACCACTGATCTCTCGTTCATGCAGCGTCTGCTCTCGCATCAACACAACACATGACTCATTTTAATGTTAGTTTGGGTGAACTAACCCTTTAGTGACCTTCTTTTCCATTAATATTATATTATCTGCAAGTACCGTTAAAAATACAGGCTGCTTTTAAGATCTGAAGTACTCTACAAGTGCACATTCAGTACAACCAACCGCACATTCTTTCCCACAAGGCTTTGCTAGCAAGACTTTTCCTAACTTTCAGCTTCGATTGGCAGGTTACACACAGACCAATGTGGGTGAAGCACTGGCGGCTGTGCACGGCTCTGAATTCAGCCAAACCACCATCTGCCGCTTCGAGAACTTGCAGCTCAGCTTCAAAAACGCCTGCAAGCTCAAATCCATCCTGGCAAAGTGGCTGGAGGAGGCCGAGCAAGCCGGCGGTGAGTCAGCAACGCTCCTCAGTGGGATTATTTATATATGTATTTACCACCACCATGCCATTATCCCTGAGTTTTGAAAGAAAACTTAAGATTGCTTAGCTCTAATTTGCGACTCCCATCAGCTCTTTTTAATGAGAAGATGGGCATGCATGAGCGTAAACGGAAACGGAGAACAACCATCAGGTAAATGGGGAATTCGAACTAAACAAAACCCATTATATCAGCATCTCCCCTCTCATTAATGCCTAATTAATTCTTAATTTGCTCTCTCAGTCTCGGGGCTAAGGAAGCCTTAGAACGAAATTTCGTGGAGAAGAGTAAGCCATCATCTCAGGAGATCGTGCGAATGGCGGAGGGTCTCCATCTGGAGAAGGAGGTGGTCCGCGTGTGGTTCTGTAACCGCCGGCAGAGGGAGAAGAGGGTGAAAACCAGCCTACACCACAGCTCGTTCATGGCCAAAGAGACGGCAGCCTGTAGACCCTGAAGAACCAGAGTCTCCAGATGCTCTGCTGGGATGGGATTATTATCCACAGGCAAGAATACACACACCAGACTTTGGCAGTGAGTGGGTTTGATTTGATAGTGATTTAATACAGGGACCCCAAAAAAGAGTTTGAACATTTTTAAAAATGTCTGAATGTTATCTCATAGATATCCAAATATCCAACCAAATGACATCTGCTAACACACCATGACCTTCCGAAACATTTGGTCTCATTTGAAACAGTTCAGAATGTAATTCATCACATTAACTACTGTATGATTATGATCCTTTAATGTTTTATAAATGTCACAATAGCCTACTTTCTCTTAATATTATATATCCAGTTTTATTATCATTTAAATTGTGACATTTTTTTCTAGTTTGAAAATAAATGCCAGTTGGTTTGATATTGTGTTATATAACGCAATGCCATTTATAGATTTTTTAGGTATGCCAACTTTCTATTTTATTTCATTTGAATTTATTTATATTATTGTTTATATTTATTTATTGCCTTTATGAATTATAAGATCATTTAAGCAGCACCCTTCAGCTGGTCAAATACATTTTAACACCTTTCTTGTTAATGGTTTCTACATTAAAAGTACTAAAATAGCATCTTGTTACTTTTTAATGTTGTTGAAATAATTTATTCACCATTCATATATTTAAATACATTCCAATCAAAGTTGATTGTATTAGCAAAATATGCAAATATTCTACAAACGTAACTGAAAACACATCCTGGAAATGTGTCATTGCACTGTAGAGGACGTTATTTTTTTTGGACGTTATTTGTATAGAAATGATGAATTTGTCCTAAATAAATGACTAATATTGTGGTCATGCTTGGTTTGTCATATTATTATAAGATCCTGCAAGTCATTAGCTGCTCTGCGAAAATCTGGGCATTGTTATGGGAATTACATGCTTCGCATGAATCGTAACAACATGGTAAGTGTTGTGATTCAGATTATTAAACATAATCAAACATCATTCCGATGGGAGGGAATTGAGCATCTATCATGTGCGTATATGTGGCGCGTGTTAGTTTAATGTGGTATGATCAGAGCCCTACTGGGTTTTACTGAGGGATTATTTACAGTATTGCATTGTTCCTGACAGTGTTATGATGAGGTAGCACACAACCGCTCTCAGCAGAGAGATATGTGTGATGATCTATATGATCATCATCTCCTGCCATTGACTGTGTCAGCAACACATCCCTAACCACCCCATATGACCTAATAATGCAATAAATACAGTATACTCTGGGATAATGTTGACAGGGTTTGACATTTTCAGTGTATATCATACATAAATATGATCACTGAGAAAACAATAAAACGTTGGATTTGTCTGTGTGTATTCCAGTCCAGCAGGAACGCTTGCAGCGGTTACACATCCATACCTCATTAAATTACTTTGAAATTAATGGACTGCACCCTGGTTGATTTAAGAAAGGTCACTCGATAAACTCATTAAGACCTTATTTAAAAATCATGATCCATTATGATTATGAATAATGACGTCTAATTTAATGAAATATGAAATGCTCTAAAAGGCCATTAGAACAATTGTAAGGTTCATAACACTCAGCTTAAAGGTTTCCCACCGTTTAACAGTTCAGTACGGGCCACCCCTCTTGTTTTTAGTTGGCATTTTAATGATTGTACAAAAGATCTGATTGTTAACTGCTGAAATACATGGTAAACACCAGTTATTCACAAATATGAAGGTACTTTATTAATTAGAAAATCAAATCAAAGCATAAACTGTACATTCATATACACACACGGTGTTGGTTAGAATGAAAGAACCTTTTTAAACCGTGCCGAGAAGTACATACAGATGAAGTTGAAAAGAAAAACTGATACAATAGTTCTCCTAAAGGCTGGAATACACTATACGACTTTTAAAATATGAACAGACTTCAAAACACTAGGCATTATTGCAGACTTTTTATATGGTTACAGAGAAAACTGGGCATCATACACTAAACGACTGAGGATCACACACTACCAGACGTTCAATTCGCTATGAAACATTTGCCTGGAAACAAATTTGTGTTGTAAAATCAGCTCAGAATATCAAACATGGATGGAAATAGATGGAATTAGAGTGTCAAGCAGAGTTTGCACACGATTTTCTGCAAAATCCAACACAGTCAACGTGTTTCAATGGGAGAGGATTAAGTGCCTACAGACTGGCTTTGACTTTCAGCAACTAGCGTCGACTCCTGGCACAAATCTGCACAAAAGTCATGCGGTGTGTTCCAGACGTAAATCAACTACAATTTCACCATGGTTAGCTCTTTCTACTATCCCACTCTTACAAATAAAGGTTCCAAAAGGGGAATTTTGCAATGATGCCATAGAATAACCATTTTTTGGTTCCCCATAGAAACTTTTAGTGATCAGTTCATAAAGGAACTTTGAAGTGTACACAGAATATGCTTAGATTTTTCAAGAGTGGCTCTCCTGGACCAAAGTTGCCCATTCCTGTCACAGGACATTAGTGGGCACCTCCAATCATGGGGTCCAAGGTAAAGTTATTGGTTGTTACTTCCAGACGACAGCCTTGCATATGTAGACCCTAATTATATTAAAGTATGAATTTAAACTCTATGAAAACTGAACTCACAGCATTGATTTATTTCTCCGCAACACCTGAAAAATGTAACATTTCCATTACACGATATGTTTCCATGACGATATGTTTCACGATACATTTCCATGACACGATATATTGCGCATCGTTCAAGTTTAAATGTGACCATTATGGAACTACAATTTGTTTTACCTTCCCAAATCATCACTCAACAGTTAAATGCTCTTAAAGGTTGAATTGTTTCAAGGTTGATAAGATTAAATCACATTATCATTATCATATCAACAAATATTCTCATGCATGATATGTTTGTATGTAAGTGTAAGAAATACGGATTTTATACCAAACCTCACTGCGAAGGAAACTGTATTCCTTCACTTACTTCCTTAAGTCATAAACAACCTAAAAAGACATAAAAATACACGTAATGAGCATCTTTTAATAACATGACACGTATTTGAGATGATTAGCCCTAGAACACATAGGAATCCCATGCAGTTCCAAAATCGTCCAATGTTGGTGTGCATTTAAAGGACAATTTGTTACCACAGTAATAGCACTCTTTAAGTTAAAAGTGAGGTGTGTAATATTTGTGGCATCAAACAGATTAACAAAAATAATGGCTGTCCCCGAAATCGCATACTCTCTGAGTGAGGTACTTCTTTTGAACAAGTAAACTCTTCGCGACTATTAAAAAAGTGCATTCTATGTAGTATGAATGTGTAGTAAGAACACATTCACCATGTACTTATTTCGCAATGTTGTCATTCGCTGCGTCTGAAATTGAATACAGTATACAGAAGTACTGGCTAATATAATATAAGTACATGGGTTAGGGGTAGGTTCAGGGTTAGTACCTAGTTATTACCCAGTAATTATAATTACTATAATAAGTACATAGTAAGTACATGGGTAACAGGACTGTAAAAGGAAGCGTTACCCACATTTCATTCATTTCGAATTTCATTCATACTAACAGTGTTGGGGAAAGTTACTTTGAAAAGTAATGCGTTACAATATTGCGTTACTCCCTTAAAAAGTAACTTATTGCGTTACTTAGTTACTTTTTTAGAAAAGTAATGTGTTACGTTACTTTTGCGTTACTTTTTTTCCACCTGGGCTGGGCTTGTTTTTTTATACCAAAAAATATATATTTTTGGGCAAATGTAAAGACCCTTTTCACACCAAAAGTGAAATAATAAGCCTCAGACTGAAGGAAATGCAGATTTACTCCTGTACAGTAGAGTACAGTAGTGTTAAGTAGAGGGCGCCGCTCAAACAAACCTTTCAGCTGCTGCTGTTCTGGGTAACAGAAGAAGAGGATGCAGGAGAAACAAATTTAACACTTACTTTACCAATAAAAACATATTAAAAAATCTATAGTCATTGTTGCTTATGGTTTAACTGAAAAATCGGAGGTCAGAAGCAAGTACTTTGGTCAATAAAGATTAAATGCATAAAAAATGTTTTGTTTTATTTAACATATTTAGGTATTGGAGGTTTGCATAGTGTTCTGATTCTGCATTTCACTGATTTTATTCATTTTGAGGAATATTGAATCTTTTTTGTGCAAGTGAGATGAGTAAATCCACGCTTACATTTATTCTAGAACTATAATAACCATCATGTTTACACACAACGCCTCTGCACTTCGATTTGTCTCAACAATAGGACAGAAGAGCTGTCAGTCAATAAAGGGGAAAACAAAGTAACTTGCGTTACTTATTAGAAAAAGTAACTCAGATATATTGTTGTAAATTTTAAAAGTAATGCGTTACTTTACTAGTTACTTGAAAAAGTAATCTGATTACGTAACTCAAGTTACTTGTAATGAGTTACCCCCAACACTGCATACTAAACATATTCATACTATATAAAACATACTTTTTTAACGGTCGCAAAGTAAGTTTCAAACCAAATGTAGTACCTACTGTACAGTATGAGATTTCAGACACTGAAATTGTGATGTGATTGTCGAAGGAAGTAGTAGGTCATCAGAGTACTTTTTGGCTACTGTTTCATGAAAACTTCAGACATACTACTCCTTTCACATACTACTACTTGGTGAAGTATACGATTTCGAAAGCAGCCATTAGGAATGTTCGACTTGGTCCGCTTCGATTTGAACACACCCATTGACTTTTTAACCCCTCCCCTCTCAATCTGCCATTGGTTGCCCAAACAGATAGCCCTGCCCCAAGCTCACACTATTGGTTGAGATGATGTTGTGCCAGTCATGCTGTTTAAAACAAAACACTTCAATTCCATTTGGAGCCACTAGTGACACAAAATTAGATACTTGGCCTTTAAACCCTACACTATGCGCAGCAGATTTGGAGAGTATGTCAGTTTGAGTGCGCATTTTGTCAAAACATCTAGACCGTGATCTGCTGTATATATCTGACCAATGAATCCAATCCAGTGACTCATTGCGATGCTCCAACAAGAGTATGTTTCTTGACATCTTCCCTTCATTTATTACTTGGACACTCCCCGTTCCCACTATGAACTCAGTCTTTCTTTGTTGGCAGTGGGTGCACAGGTGTGGAGGGTGAAGAGATTTAGTCCATTCCCAGAGCCTTCAGCTGTCTCTCGATCTCAGCGTCTGAAATGGTGGCCGCTTTAGACTTTGCTGGGGAGGCGCCAGGGAGGATCTTTCCTGTTGACGGGGCTCTTACCATCTGCGGAAACAATAGTTTATTAGAGCAGTAAAACTTCAGATTTCACAGATCACCTGGTGCTAAAACTCTCCCAGCATAAGCCTCCGTGTAATTGTTGTTTTGGGGAATAGATGTAGCACCAATCAAATATGATCATTGTTTCTGCCAAATGTTCTACTACAACAGCCCGATCACTTTATTTGGGAAAAACAGGACAAAGAATCTGTGGAATATGCTAATATGAGAATTACGTTTTGGCCCAAGGGAATACACATCTGCTGCAATCAGATACGATGATTCTGCATCTCATGAATCTAAAGAAAGGCCTACAGTAATCACAGGCACAGCCAGAGTCCAGCCATCTGCCGGAAGCAGCCGCTGGGGCTGTCCCGAAAACAGGGTGGACAAAAAGAAAGTCAAATCTTACCTTTCCTGAGATCTCTATGCCGATCTCATCCAGCATCTGGTTCACGATGTCCTGGCATTCTTCCTCGTCGCCCGATTCATCAAAAATCTCATCCAGTGTATCGTTGACTGAGGACAGAAATTTGTACAAGTTGGTGAAAGTCGACAGAATAATCTAGACTGGTGATTCTCAACTGGTTTTCCTCTAGGATCATGGAAACAAAGACGGTTTACAAGGTATCGGGTTGAAAGAGAGCTTCTGAGGACAGAGTTTGCCAGGTTTGGGGCATCAAATCATTGATAAAGTTTTTAAGAGTTTTGTTTGAAGATACATTTTTAACTAATAAATTCAATATCCTGAGGAACTATTTATTTTCCCAATAAGTTATTGTTTATCTATACACACTTTCCTCAGTTTTTCCAGTGATTTCTGTACAATTCGCCTTAAACGGCACATAAAAATAAAATAAACTGTGGTTGGTCTCTTTACAGAGTGGTCATATCATCTCTTCCTGTCTAGATTTGCAGTGTTTGCCAACAATGTTGACTTTCATTTTTGCATTGTCTAGTTCCTCAAAACTAGTCGTGAGTCAACAGTGCCAAAATTGTTAATTGGACAATAATGAATTTCAATGATTTCATTGCCAACAATTCAAAGCACAGAACTCATTGTGTGCACAAACCATGTCCTTGTTGTAAAATGAGCCAGTTTTAACGTTGTCCTATTCATATGTTCTTTTACTTAATGCAGTTTTATAATGGTTTTTGAGGACGAGGGCATGTCACACAGCCTGTCCAAGTTGGCGCTTGTGTAATTTGGCTGCTTCTACCAAGTGAACGAAATAATTAGTCTCAAACTTGACTGGACACCTGGCATTTGATGTAAAATGAAATATGGGAAGTGCTGACAAGCCTATTTGTTTTGCTCTCCTGATGATTCTGAAAGTCAAAGTACACCGAAACTCACCATGTACAATAATCATACATAGTCCGGATATCATTTAGCATAGTTTTTGCACTGCTAAAAACCAACCAGAACAGTTCCATCATTTCAGAACCACTTGAAACTTACGCATGTCCTCCGTCATTCCCATTTTGAAGTTCTCCTTTTGGAAGTCCTGCATCGTCTGTAGCGTCTTCTTGGGGTCCAATCTTTTATTGACAGTCTGCATAGTCTAAGAGACAGAAAGAGTTCAAGCAATCCATCACGTTCCCGGAGAATAAATAGAGCATCCTTACGATGCACAAAACGGTAATAAAAATAACACAAGCTCTGACAAAAATCCAACACGGACGAATACATTTTGAATGCAGCTCAACATAAATTTCGACATCACACCATTTGGTGAGGAGGGGGAGTACAGTAAGTAGATGACACAGAACATAAAAATAGGTCGCGTGGAGAGAAGTCTGTTTTACTGTCCCTCTGGGTCTCTGGCACTGTGGCAGGGCAGACACACAGGAAGAGTCCTATCTGATTACAGAGAATTATTTACACACAGCCTCATTATCACCCATCTCATATCTATTACACCAGCTACCTCCTTATGATTGACTACAAATACCACCATATGCAGCCGGGTGAGGAAATATTAATAGCTTCCTTCCTCATACAATATAGATTGGACGGATACACACACAATGAATATTTCGTGCGAGGACAGGAGCGGCTTGCAAATGTGTGAGAAGAACAACACCCCATCAATGAGTAGTCAGAGACTGAACTTAATTGGCTGAAATTGCATTTTATGTGATGATGCGACATGCCTGTAGTGATTGGTAAAGATAAGACATGCTTTGTGAAGTGTGTGCATTAGAAGTGCAGACTGTGAAATTGTTTTCTTATTCAACGAAATAAGTGTCTCCAGAGGTAAAATAAATGAACCTACCCCCATCTCATGCTACATTTGAAATGTACCAATTAGGCTAGGTAGGTAGATGATTAAATATATTAACGATTAACTACATTACGTGAAATAAAATAGAATATTTAAATTAAAAAAACGCAAACATAATTATTTCATCTAGTTGCCCCAACTCAATGAACTAAAATAACAAAAACTGAAATATAACTAAATAAAATGATATATACATATTAGAAAATAATAATAATAATAGAAAAAAGACAACAAAATTACTAAAAGTTTAACCAAAAATAAAAAAAAATAAAAAAAAAATATATAAAAACAATATAGTAGTATCTCAATGATACTAAAATAACACTGGTATCAAGATGCTATTCTGCTCTTATAAGCGCATTTTAAAATGATCTCTTCTAATTAAAACCATCCCAATCAACCCATTTTAGAGCAAAACACTCTTATGTAAAAAAAATTATAATGTATTTAAAACAAGCTTTAGTTTACTTTTCAATCAGGAGTTGCTTAAATTATCTTATAATTAATAAAAGCAAAAAAATTTATTCACAAGGTGCTTTTTCTGGTCTACGAGTCCTTAAAAAACAAACTTAAGCTTGCTTAAGACCATATACACTGCAATGTGTATATTTATAAATATATATATGTGTGTGTGTGTGTGTGTGTGCTACTTTATTAATTTTCTCCAAAAGAAAGCTCCATAGGCTCCATACGACAACAACATGGCTCCTATTATTTTGTACAAGCATCATGGGAAAAACTCTAAATGAACGATAATGAGGACAGTGTGAATTAATACACAGAGAATGTGAGATTTGAGATCTCTATAAAAGTAGAGCAGAAACTATAAAACTGGGTCACAATGAGACCAGTGAAGTAAGGAGCTCCTCAACAACATGGTAATTAAACCCTGTTTAAGGATTCTTTTGAAGTTCTTTGCTACATAAGGGATTCTGTTTTTCCAGCACTTCCCGGGAACACATCGGGCTTCATGTGAATAACACAGAGCCGTCATCAGTGGGTGGGGGAGAACTGGGAATCTTGAAGGGGATATCGTGATGACAATAAGGTCCTCCATGGACAGCAATGGAAAAACTGAATCAGTAGTCATGCAGATCCATTGGGAGGTGTGCTTACCTTCGCTGTGGTAGACATGGCTCCAGCCATCTTCATCTGAGAGTTCATGACCTTGGTCTGCGTGGACATGGACGTGACCTTAGAGCTTACGGCGTAGGTTCGGTTCTTCTGTTTTCTAAGCTGTACGAGCTGTTTGGCTAGTATCTTGCAGGCTTCTCGGTTTCCAGTTTTGGCCATTTTTTTTATTTCCATTTCCTGGTAAGAATAAAGACATCAACGATGGGGCGTTTAATAGGAACAAAATTGGTTTTTCACTTCTAGGACAGAACAACAAGGTACCCAGACAAGGCAAGAGATGTTCATGATGTTGTGAAGCACCACACACACCATAACAACTTGTTTGGACCCAGAGGTCTGCGTTTCTTTACATTAGTAAAAGTCTGAAAACAGCTCTGTGCCCCGAGGAGCTTCAAGCAATTAGATGCAGTGTGGGAGACTGTGAGTGTGTGTTTGTGTATGCAGAGATACTGTGTGATAGTGAGGGCGACCCATCAGAATTCAAGGCCGAGACTCGCTGCACTTACAAAAACCTTCCAACAAACTTCATGTGCAGTGCTGATGATTTTACAGCTCTCTTTCTACACCATGTGTACAAAACATTTTTTCAAACAAAAATCCCTTTCTAACAAGCACCTGTTATAATCATTTGATGGAGGCCATTAAAGGTGAAATAATAATAATAATAAAAGATTAAATAATTTCAGCTTTGCCATCACAGGGATAAATTACATTTTCAAATATATTGAAACTTTTTAAAATACATTTAAAACAAGCCCATGTTATCAGTTTTTGCAGGTTGTTATTGGGGAATAACATGACGCTGGATGGCGCGACTGACCAATCAGAATCAAGTATCCCACAGGGCTGTGTAATAAAATATAATTTTGCTATTCTGTTTGGTGCCACAAGTTGAAATGATACACTTCACCTTTAAGATAGCCATTATTAAACCCATAATCTGACTCCCAGGCAATTCTTTCGAACATTCAACTCAGCAGATCCTGTTTTCTCTTGTGTGCTAATGTTAGTCTCTCAGGTAAACACATGCTGATCAGCTAAACAGGCATATTAGACAGAATAACTCTAATGAGACACACATTAGTCCAGGTGCTGCACTCTCCTCACATGATGCCTGATAAGCAAAACGCAAGCCGCCACACACACACACACACACACACACACACAAACACGCGCGCGCAGCACTGTCCTAATTTAGCACGCAATGGCATTTTGTGACAGCTTCTAAGAATATTGCCCATGTTTGCCTGTCTGTCACTTTCAAAATATGACTGGAATGGGGCATTTTTTTACTGTTACACCATGATAACAATGATATGCCATCATTATAAATATTCATGTACAGAGAGCTGAGTGAGACAGAGCTGAAGCATCTATTCGAGATGTTTTATTGTCACGTCAGCCACTAGGCAGCAATATGGATTGAAAAACTAGAATAAAAGTGACAGACTGATGTGCTAAACAAAACCCTTACCTTCAGAGAACAGATAATGCTAAGCATGACCCAGTTCAGTTATTCATCCAGCAGTTGACGGATATGATGCCAGGGTTAGGGGTGTGCGATATAGATGAAATTAGATTGTGAAATATTAAAATGCCGCCACAATCTGCCTTTACAGAGTATCGTGCTGAAGTGCACATTTTATTATTTGCATGTGCTTTAAAGCCCTGCCAGTTAAAACTTTCAAATGATTTTACAAGCACATGCATTTTTCTCAGGACACACAGCGCGCAAGTTATGAACTAAGTTGTCTTTTGCGTCTTATTGCGCTTAAACTGTTAAATACAAAGGTTTACAAAGACACACTTGGTTATGTTTTAACTAAGTGAACAAACAACTGGGAGAAAATCAGATGTGTAAATATATTAAATCTGTGCATTAGGTCTTAAAGTGACAGCAGCCTAATATACCTACTGCTGTCTGTCATTAATGTTTATCAAACACTGAAAATCACTCACTGCTCTTGACTAGAAAACTTTTGTAGCATTAATAAGAATCAATGGATATTAAATTTATACAGTGAAGACTATGCAGTATTTTATTTTTTACATTATTATAAAATTTCTTACATAAATGCTACTGTTAAGTTTATTTTGTTCAAATAAATGTTTCTTTTATTGTATTTTTCCTGTTGTTTAATAAGATTTGTTCCATATCACCCACCCCCACTTTGGCCTAAATAATCTGTCATTCTTGTTTATTTTGTAGGGCTAAACATAATTATAATAATTTTTTTAATTTATCCATATATGTCATTATTTTTTGTGTCTTCGTAATCTTCAATCAAAATACGGTAATTCCCCTCCCTCTTGCAGCGACGTCTTTTCTCTTCTCTAATGACGTGTTTACTGGCTAGAGGGCGGGACAACCTGTCACTCACATAAGATCGTCCAATAGCAAACCACAACCATCCAATCAGTTTCCGATGGACAAAATCAAGCCCCGCCCTACATGTTTTCTTGTTCGAGAAGCTGTTTCACTCATATATACATCACAATAGGAAAGAAAAGATCATCACAACTTCCATTTCATGCCAAGCATGATAAGATCATGGATGGTGATCCTGGCTGGAAAAAAATTGTGATATGATTATTTATTTTTATTACCAATTTTTATCATATACCCACCATATAAAAATTGTCTTTAAATTTCCAGTTAAGTGAGATTTTGCATTCGAGATGTTCAATGTGTTCTCAGACTTTGGGACGCCACTGTAAGTGTAAATGGGGAATTTAAGCAGCGGCTCATGACCGCCCTGCAGCTATCTTTCAATATAGGTCATTTAAAATAATGAAATAGATAACAAAGCAAAACCATGTCTAATTACAATAAAGATGAAGAAAAAAGAACCCCTTTTGGGAGGCAATTATGCACATTTCTATGTTTACATAGAAACAATTAGCGTAAATGGAGAGAGTGAGTGGAAATGTTGGATTCTTCAGAGCTTTAAAAGGGACGACATGAACACTGAAGTCATCCTCATGAGTATTGAGCGATGAACAATTCGCTTTAACTTAAAGCTATAAAGGCCACCTATTCTATTCTTTTTCTAAATGCAACTAACAGAAAGATCAAAAACTGTATTAATTAGCTTACTTTATTCTTTGAAGCAATAAAAATAAAATCAAAGAGGGACTACCTTGCACAAGCAGCGACACATGATGCTGGAAGGGACGCGGTGGACGTTGGGAGTTGAAGTTAACAGATATGAAACTGCTTTGTTCCACTTACCATTTGCCTCTCCTGTCTCTCCAGGGCAGATCTGTCTCTGGTGATTTGTCTCTGGGTGCCTCTCAGCTCTTTGGACTGCTCTTTAATGATATCTGTGACAGGGCGGGGCAGAGAAGAACATGCAATAAAACCGTCTGGAAAATCCTCATACAGTTCAATGATCTGAAACGGAGTTTTTTTCTCCTCCTTTTTTGCCTTCTCCCTCAGTCTCCCTCTTATTCACACACACACACACACACACACATGCTTCAAAACGGAAAACTTATGACAGAACTTTTATTTACACAATATGCAAAACTAATAAATAAATAAATATAAATGCCATCTACCACTGCAGAGTAATACCAATACCAATTTAACAATTACTACATTAATTATATTTATAGGCCTATATATATATATATATACACACATACATACACAGTTGTGGTCAGAATTATTGGCATCCCTGGTCAATATGATCAAAGATGGCTATAAAAATAAATCTGCATTGTTTTTCATTTTGATCTTTCATTCAAAAAATTCTCAAAAATCTAACCTTTCATTGCAGTAAAAGAATTTAAAGTTATTTTAAATCACAATATAAAATAAATGTTTTTCTCCAAAACACGTTGGCCATAACTATTGGCACCCTTTAATTAAATACTTTTTTGATAATAGTCGAGAAAAACGGACAAGATATCAGAGACCATTCCTTCATACAGAATCTCTCCAGATCCTTCAGATTCCCAGATCCATGTTGGTGCATCTCATATTCAGTTCTCCCCTCTCATTTTCTAAAGGGTTCTGGGGCCTCATTTATAACCGTTGCATTCGCACAAAACAGGCCCTGAAAGAGGCGTACGCCACTTCCGACGCATAAGTTGCGATTTATAAAAACAAACTTGACGGGAAATTTGAGCACCTGCACGCAAACTCTGACTCTGACCAACATCCCCTGATCTCATTTTCTCTTGGCTTTTTTGCTACAACTAATGTGCTTTATAAACACATAATTACAGCAACCAGAGAAAATCTAATATTAAAGAGTCAAGGGTCAAGAGCCCAACTAAAGCAAACACTGACCACCATCATGGTGACTTAAAATACAACTGTTGACTTCATTAAAACGGAAATTAAATTAAGTAAATCTGGTTAGTAATAAGTGAAGCTGGTAATGCTGTTTGAGTTGTTTAATCCTCCTCTGCTGAGATCTTCAGATATTTAATGTCCTCTTTAGGGATGCACCGATCCACATTTTTTCACTTCCGATCCGATCCCGATACCTGAATTTGGATATCGGCCGATACCGATACTTTTCCGATACCAGAGCTGTGTTTGCTTTAATATTATTATTATCATTATTGTTGATTTTATATGATGCTGAAATAAACTCCTCTCTACATGCAAGTATGATATGTACGTATGTATGCATGTATGTCAATATATATATATATATATATATATATATATATATTAAACAATATATAAACAAAAGATAGACAATTAAACAAAGATACACATTATACAGGACTACACAGTGCTTTAATTTCAGGAAGGTCTACTAACATTATTCAGGTATGGTCTAAAAATAATTATAATAAAGTAATCAAAAGTAAAATAGCACTGCAAAGTTTATCATAGATAGATTTATGCTTATTAAAGCTAAAGTTATTCATTCAAGAGCTGTGAGTGATTTTCTCTTTGCCTTTTGTTGTTTGATTCTCAGTAATGGAGCAATCGTCAGCATGTTTATTAGACTGCTCCCCCTTTAAGAACGAGTGCACCATATTTTCTCCCAACTATTTCCATAACTACGTCCATTTTAGACAAACTGTTTAAGTGAATCTCCAAGCCGGTCATTTTGACATTTTTGTGTAGGCTACATTTGATCGTTTAGACGTGCATATGAAGCCCAAAGTATAATGTGCTTGTCTCGTTGCGGTCTGTTTCGGAGCGCGCGACGCGGGAACAGCTTCTCTTGCGCAGATTTTTGTGCTTTTAATAGCTTTTTTTATTATTAAAAGCGTCCCGCAATTTAGCAACAGTAGAGACTGCATTTTACAACAATCACCGATCATGCTGATGGGCTGTCATGTTGTGCGCGCTGTGGCACCGCGTGAGAGATCTCTCTCTTTCTCTTCTGGACTGCGAATAGCAAACATGCATCACAGACAAATGGTTTAATTAATACGGCTTTGCAAACATTGCATTTTGCTGTCTTGCTCTGCTGTGGTGTTTCCAGTGTGAAGTATTTCCACCATAGGATTTCCACACAGCGAACATGTTGGCAGCTCAATGCTATCCTGCTAGCTGGCTGCAAACTGCGGAATGGATTTCCTGAGGGGGGGTCTCTAGCTGCGTCCCAATGTGCATACTATCCATCCTAAATAGTATGTGACATTAGTAATTTTCAATACTATTTAGGGCGTAGTATGCACATTGGGACGCAGCTACCGTGTCTCATTGAGCCGCACCTCCGTTCAGGATATCCATTCCACAGTTTGCAGCCAGCTAGCAGACTAGCCGGCGGGCCGCGGGAATCACTTTTGGAGTCGTTTCAGCAGACTACGTTAAAGCGCAGACATGGCTCATGGATATCGGATATCTCCGCAGGTTGGATCGGGAAAATACGTGACCGATACGTGAATTACGCTGGTATCGGTCCCGATACCGATACTGGATCGGATCGGCCCCATCCCTAGTCCTCTTTTATCTTCAGTTGATTTCATCTAAGGCTGTGGCTGAAGTCAGTTGTAGTTCTTGCGTTTCTCTTTCCTTCAGTGATTCTGCTTGTTAACAGTAGGTGTTCATAATTAATGCTAAATCACCACTTAATTTTCTCATTAATTTCAACACTGCTTCAATGGTACTTTAACTATGTAGTGTGCACACATATGAACACTGAGCAGTGGTAATTTAACATGGGTGTTTTTCTGAGTACTATTACAAAAATCGTACTGGTTTCCTTTACGTATGACTGACAAATATGAATCACATTCAGTTTATTAATACAATTATATAAATCTTATCTGTTTCATTTATATATGACTGAAAAATATTAATCACATTCAGATTATTAATTGGTTTATGTTAAAACTATGTAATCCAAATGGATGGAAATTTGATATGCAATTCAAATAGATAAATCTTTTTTTTTTTTTTATTGAGTGTAAAGACATGGTAGACGTTGTAAACAGACACAATTATGAATAAGGGACTACTGATATAAACTTCTTAAATTTTATGTACAATAAGCAGTACAATTGCAACAAAAAGAAAAGTGGACTTAGAAACCATGAAGCTCGCAGCAATGAAACGAAAAGCAACACATAGAAACGCATTATGGCAACGACATCTCAGGTAAAAGATTGACTTTCTAATTATTCGTTACAAAAATCAAAAATCCTGAACACGGAAGCCCTAATAGTCCTTTCACAATATGCGCACAATAAATATCATTGGTTATTAGCAATATTAACCAATAGCAATATTAATTAGCAATATTTCTACTCATATTTAAGCTTTGTTGTTGTTGTTGAATGGCCAGTATTTGTGGTTAAGAAAAACTAGTATGCTCTGGTTGAAGCAAAAAAAAAAAAATCAGATCAGGCACCTTAAATAATTGCTAGATAATACATACACACAAGAGCACTTAAATAGACAAGGACAAAAAGCTGAAAAATCATTTCTTGACTCTAAATTCATCAGAGATTGAATAAAAACAGCCTCTTTTGGATCTGAATATTGCAGCAAATGAAATATGCTCTAATGAGGCTGGGGGAAAAATAAAATAAAAATAATTAGTTTGAATACAAGGCCAGCAGAATCATGCCCTTCATGTGTTCATGCATTTAAGGGACAAGCTAAACATATGCACTGAACATCAGGTTCCTCCTCTAGATGCCAGAGTGTGCAGCCACAACGCCTATAGGGAAGATACGCTCTCCTACACACACACACACACTCACAGCAATCAGCTCACCATGTGCCCTCATGAAAGCCAATCATACAATAACATCCCATGAGGTTAAATGGCCAATATTAGAAGCCACAGATGGTGGTTTAGCAGGAAAATGGTTACATAATGTTTTTTTGTTGTTACAAAAAAGGCAGTAAAGAGTGGAGTCTTGTGAGCCTCCATTCCCTAGCGTTAACTATATTTAAAAAATGTGAAATTTAAATTCAGAAGCGAAAAGATATGGTATAGTAGTCAACAAGTAAATGAATTATGGGAAAAGTAAAAAAAAATAATAAAAAATAAAGTAGGATGCAGAAAAAAGGAACAATATGCAAAAAGGTCGAAAAAGTAATTAGAAAGCAATACATATAAAAAAAATATTAAGAATGAGAATATGACTAAAAAGAAAAAACATGTTAGTTAAAAGTTCCATAAACATAAAATATTAAAAATGAGAGTATAACTAAAAAGAAAAAATCAAGTTAAATTAGCTAAATATAACATTAAAAAAAAAAATCAATTTCTAATATACAAAAAATATAATTTTTTTGAATATGACTAAAAAGAAAAAAAAAAGTTAGTTAAATATTTACAATTATTTCAAAATTGTAAATGAACATAAAAATATTTAAAAAGAGAGTATAACTAAAAAGAAAAAAACAAATTAAGTTAGTTATATATTTTACATTTTAAAATTATAAATCTGGAGAGAACTAATAAATGAATAAAGTGAAATAAAACTTTATTAATATTGTGCAAAAGTAGGAAAAGTACAAGAAAAGTTACAAAGAGGTTGTGAATATAATTTTTTGACTTAATTATCATTATAATTTTGTTACTTGCCCATCCCTAACCTTGATGAGAGAGTTTGTGTACACGTAGAAGTCTACGCGAAAGATGACGTATCGAAAACGTACTATTGAGGGAGGGTTATCGTCCACAAAACTCGGCGAGCTAAAGCAGCTCTGCCATCTGACAGGATACTTTGGCACGGTGACTCTCGACTCACCTTGGCACCAAGGTCACAAGGACAGCGCTTCGGAAATGATGGGAATTCAACTTGACCATGGAAAAAGCATCACAATGTGAGTAAAGACTGTGATTGATTCTCAGTTTACCACCTACTCTTGTGCTTTACTGATAAATATCAGTCATGTTTTATATAGACTGTATATCACATGTATGAGTTTGAATAAAGTTATCCTGTAATAGCTGATTAAGGCAAAAAAAAAAAATCTCAAATTAGGATGTTGAGATGAATGCAGGATTTAAAAAAACCTGTTTAAAATGAAAAGGTCAGTACAGACAAACTCAACTTCATGACTTGTTTGAATGAAGAAAGCTTCTATTGTTATTTTTTTAGACACATGCACAGGTTCAGATGGATGTGTTTCAATGATACAGTGCTCAGTTGAGGCAACACACCAGTTAATGTAACCAGTGCCAAATTCAGATTTCAGATCTGCACTGTCCATTGAGTGCATGTCTGTTTTAGTGGGGATGCAATAAACATCAATAATGCAGATTGTCTTCATAAACAAATTGCTTGCAACAACTGTTTCAATGTAAAAGACCCTAAAGAGGACCCGTAAATAAAGGACACTGACAAGACACATCTTAATGGCTGGCTGTGTTCTTTTGTAATTTTTACAAAGAAATAAAGTAGTTTTCACTTTTAGTACAGTGGCAAAACATTACTTTTATGATTAGCCTACTTTTATGTAAATAAACGACATAACAGAGCACGGACAGAAAAACATGATACCAATTGTGTCATTAATTTAAATGAAACACTAAATAATATAGCCTTTGTCCATTCACACACAGTGGTTAACAACCAAAACATCGTTATGTAGCAAATTCTTACTTTTAATTGTGACTTCGCTACGTAAACAACATAAAAACTGGTTATATGTTGATAACAACAAGCTGATAAAAGTTTCAAAAGATGCAGCAGGGAAACAGGTGTAAATTATAAGAGGGATATGACCCTGAAAATCTATAATAAAACAGTTAACAAAGTGACTTACCGTCGACTGTCTTCTTTTTAAACAGAGATGCCATGATGACTTAACTTAGACTGTGTTTTATCTCTTTAATTCAATGTAAAACTAGTTTCTCTGCCTAACTGCCTCAACAGAGTATCGATCTACTCAAAGGTCCCGAATTCCTTGTTTGTCAGTACAACTGACTTTCCAGCACATGATCCCATTGAGCCATGCGGGGCGTGACGTCACGGGCGGCGGGTTAGAGGTGCAGTTCTTCACGCGTCCTGTAGGGGTCAGTGTCTCACTCCTCAAAATACTCAGACCTGCTGAACGCATCCGTCTTCACTTGATGGAAATGAGATTCTGTCACTTTTAGCAATAGGCAAACTCAAACTGCACATGGGTGATTGACAAGAAATTTCAAGCAGTTTCTGCTTCCTGTGTCCTGAGGTGTAACATATTCATTTAATACCACTTTTTTCTTCTTCAATTCTTCTATAATTATGTTACATACAGTTTTTATGAACTAGTAATTGAGTTTTTGTACTCTAAAAAATGAATTCGTCACACCGACCGCAAGACAATTTAAAATGGCAAAATGTGATTAAATTCTGGGTTGTTTAAATTATTTGAAATTGTGGCCACCTATAGCCTATGTAAATAAGTAAAGAATCATTATGGTGTTTTTTTAAATAAATAAAAAATAAACAAAAGATCAACATGTCAGCTAGCTGCTTGACTATATACTTGACAATATATCCCCCAATTCATTCCAATACATGTATAGGTTAACAAAGCACTAAAATTGTTGTCATTGCAATATAAACAAACCAGTAATACTTTACAATAATGTTTCATTAGTTAACATGAAAAATAATGAGCAGTACTACAGCATTCATTAATCTTAGTTAGCCTAATGCTAATCTCAACATTTACCAATACATTATTAAAATCAAAAGTTGTATTTGTTAACAATAGTTAATGCACTGTAAACTAACATGAACAATGAACAACTGTACTTTTATTAACTATAGCATTAACAAAGATGAATAATATACTGTAATGTATTGTTCAGTGTTAGTTCATGTTCATTAATACATTAAGCTAAACATTAACAAATGAGACCCTATTGTAACGTGTTACCAAACCCTTATTCTTCTGGAGTATCCATCACTCCAGTGGACTTAGTGCAAGTTATAGACACCATTGTCAATGGCAAATTTAATATTCTTATCAATTTTACGCTCCATCCGTCTGGACAATTTGTGGCTCAGTTCCTTGTGGGTGTAATTCTCCTGGTATGGTAAAGTGGAGCAGACAGGAGATTACTGCCCCACAGCAAAGAAACCAGAGCCAGCGAGACAGGAGTGACTTTGGGAGGGATAGCGGATGTGTGTCCCGCAGCACATTATACCCTCTCTCTGAGGAGGACATGGCGCATCCCGGGGCGTTATTCTCGTTAAGGTTATTAGGGAGATGTTTTCCTACAATCAGCAAGGTTGGCAACAGGGACTAGCACTAAATGTGCTAATAATGGTAATAAGCCCACTGGTGATCCATCTTGCCCCGAGCACACAGACCAATTCTACCCTGCAATAATGAGACAAAACTACACTTTTATTTGCTATACAGGGTGTCTTTAAAGTATATTAAAATCTCCATTTCATATTAGATAGAATCTTTCTCTGTGCATTTGGAGAAGTCCCACAGAGATCCCTCTGAAACATTTATCTATTCGCTCTGTTCGTGGAATTGCCCGAGGCTGGCAGGCGTTTAATGCTAATGTGCTAACTATGTTTCCAGACAGTATAATATAAAGTAAGATATCTCATCTGTGAAATTAGATACTTACACTATTATAGTGTTGATGTTTAGAGGAAGTGTAGGCTACTGATCTTGAATTCACTGCTAATAATTTTGTATTGTGCGAGGATTGTGTTCCAGCTTTAACTAAAGGGACAGTTCACTCAAAACATGATAATTCTGTCATTACTTTCCTTCATCAGTGGAACACATAGAGAGATGTTTAGCCAAAGAAGTCTTTGTGTGAGGAACAGAATGAAATTTAAGACATAAAATGTGGGGAATAAAAGTTGCACAGAATAATAAAAACTTGTCATAAAGACTGGGCATTCATAACTCCATATATGTGGCATTTAAAAATCATAAGATTTTGCATACAAAAACAAAACAGAAAAAAAGAACAAGAAAAAAAGATTAAGCAAAATTTAAAGAGAAATTATTAACTATTATTCATATTAAGTTAACATTTGCCTTTTTATTTATATTTCTGCTTTTCTCTTTGAAACCATGTCTGGCATTTAAAGTCGGCATGAAAAATGGATGTTTTTATAGTCTTGTCTTTCCTGTTGTGACCTATATCTGAGTGAAACGGCTTCTCGAAGAAGAATAAATGTAGGGCGGGACTTGATTTTGTCTATCGGGAATTGATTGGATTGTTGGATGGTTGTGGTTGGCTATTGGTGGATCTCATGTGAGTGACAGGTTGTCCCGCCCTCGAGCCAGTAAACGCATCATCAGAGAACAGATGAGATGGCACTGTAAGAGGGATGGGAAGTTATTTTGATTAAAGATTACGAGGACACAATAAAAATGACATACATGGATAAACTATTTAGGCCGCCAAAGTGTCCACCAAAGCTGCTTTTCCCGAAGGCTAGCGTATCTGCGTTTTTAAAGGGGTCATATAATGCCATTTTTGTACAACTTAATATGAATGTTTAGGGTCTAAATGAAAACTTTGTAATAAACTTTTATTAAAAATTCTCATTAGTATTTAAAAAAAACACTCATTTTACCTGGTCAAAAACAGCTGTTTTCAGCACGCCGTTTCAGTGCATATGCCTTTAAATGATAATGAGCTTCGCTCACTCCGCCCCTCTGTTCTGGGGCGTTTTTACACAACGCACGTGGAGTGTTGCCTTGACAACAGTTGAGGGTATAGAGGGAATGCATTAACGTCACTTTCCCGCCGGAACACGCCCCCCTCAGCCGGACTGAGTGGCAAAAGAGCTTCTTCGTGACTGGAGCTAATAGGGGAAACTGCGAAAAAGCGAGTAAAAATCAGTTTAAACTAAAAGTTGGACTCGATATAGTGTTCCTTACATCTTATCAAAGATCCAGTGATCCATGGATATTGACATGCAGCCAGGAATCGTGTTTCCTGACATTTATATGTGCCTGATTTCGACGCTGGGGAAATAAATTAAGAAAATTTGCCTGTAAACGTTTTATATAAATACAATATAGATAGGTCTAAATCCGAGTGATCACTTACATTAATGTTATACTGTATATCATCATATCGTCCAGCCCTAAAACTTGTATAGTTTTTTGTCAGTGTTTATTTAAAAACATCCAATTATGCAGAATATAGTCTGTTCTGTAGCTTTTTGCAGTCTGTAAAAATATACAGTACCTCAGATTTCTGGTCAAATCTAGTTGTACAGTCAATCGCAAAGCTCTTTCCCGTTTTAGATGTGTTTTGTGTGTTTTTCACGGCATTCACGCTGAAAACAAATGCTGCCGCTCAGTCTTTTTGCCACTTGTGGGCGTGACCGCATTCACTCCGGCCGACGGTGACGTCATGCGCATACCCTCTTGTTCGACTTCATGCAGCTCTGCGCAGACCGATCGGCGGCTGACTTGAAGCAGTGCATGCCGGTTAGAAATGTTGTCCGACTTGATACAGCGCCGACGCCACGTGACTGTGACGTATGCCATCAAAATACCGCGAGAGCGATTCGAGAGTAGCCGGAGAACTCAGCCAGCGCAGCTTCTGAAGAGCGGCTGCTCTGGGCTGCACGAGCTCTGATGACGACACAGCTGTTCCACGATTGGCCGGATTCACCGCATGACAACGATCACGTGCGTTTCGTGTTTATTCTCACACCTTTAGTTCCACCAAAGCTCACAAATCAGTTTTTTATAACAGTAAACACTCTTTTCATGTAGTCGTGATGTTAGGCTATATTGTGTTATGTTTATCAAAATAAAAGTGATTAAAAAACGTCGACTGCACTTCATTGATAGTGGCTATTTTGAACTTTATTCTTGTTCAAACAGATGCAGTATGAAGCAGTACATAAAGTATTGAATGAAAGTGTGTCTGAAACATCTGTGCATTTGGCAAATATTGAATTTATTTCACTTCAGCTGTGGTAAAGTATACAAACACCACGTGAGCTGTCACTACGGGAACCAGAAAGTGTCCGACTTCACGTCTCCATTTGCAGCTCCTCCCCGCCTGCACGCGGCTACTCTCGCCGATCGCTTACATCCAGCCACAGCCGATGTCGAACACACCTTATATTTTTGAGAGAGAATGGCAGCGGGAGTCTCTGAGGACACATCTGTGCAACCCATAGACGGTAAAAGAAATGGACACAGCGACCCCATTGATTTCAACTGAGAAAATTGAAGCCCGTTAAAAGCTGATCGCCAGGCGTACTGCGCAGGCTCAAACTGAGCCTGTCACGTGAGCAACCTAGCCTGGCTGCGATTTTTTTTTTTGCAGGTGACGCATCTCTAATGAGATGTGATAGAGAAAACAGACATCGTCTCCTTCGTGACAACAGACACTTTCACGAAGGTAAGTCATACCTGTCAACATTTGGTTATCCAAATCCGGGAGATTTGTGCGGAGACCGCTCACGAACTTCGCGAACTTCTGTATCTTTGCGGGGACACCGTCTTGACCTGCCATGTCAATCTGAGTGACGTGTGACAGCGAACCAATTGCGGATGAGTTCCCCAATGAATATTAATGATTCTTCCCCTACAACCCTGCAAAAAAAAAATTCGCAGCCTGGCTAACGCCAGACCCAATCATAGACAGTAAAAGAAATGGACAGAGCCATCTCATTGGAACTCAGTTGAGACAGTTGAAGCCCATTTTTAGCGATTTTTGAGCACTTCTGTTCCTGACGCGCAGACTCAAACCGACTCAAACTAAGCTTGATGACGTGAGCAACCTGTCTGACAGACGTTAATCTTCTAGTAGCTGTGCCAAGAGGAATCTGAATCATTCCCTTCCGAAACTTGCAGAGCCGGAGATCGTGAGTATTAGCTGTCCATGAGCTCGCAGCAGGAGCAGCTTTACAACTCTCTATGGGCTTCTCCCTTGACTTTATGCCTCGACGTCCCCCCGATTGCGCGCGAGTTTCTACTTCTGTCTATACGGTAATTTCTGTACAGCGCGACAGAGAGTCGAGTGGTTATGACGCAATCGTTAGCCTATTTTTACTAAATCTGTTTCTACGGGGCCATAACGTAACATAGAAGGTAATGGAGCCTTTTATACATTGTCGTGTTTCTTTAGAAATAAATAATGGACAAATGGAGTCTTTAAACGCCTCAGATGTAAAGTTATTCGCTGTCAAAGTGACGCCAAAATGAATGGGAGTCAATGGAAATGCTAACGCAAGTGAAGTTCTGCTACAAGATGGCGGCACCCGGCCGACTTCAACTTCCGGTCGATGGATTACCCCCTTGGACCCAATGGGCTCTATGCACGGCGGTATTTCCGGTGAAGGTCAAGGATGCTCGATAACTTCCGCCGATCATAGAGTCCAATGCAATACCGAGAATTTATATTGAATTGTATACTCCATGGTTATACTAAAGAAGCGTTAGTCACAAAAACTGACAAAACAGATACACCTCGTTGTGTTTATGCTTCTTTTTAAAATTATATTAAATAAACACAACTATATATAAAATTACATCTAAACGTATGAAAGTTTCGTTTCAAAGACGGGAGGACAGTAAATTTTGAAGACTCTGCCATAATCCCGTTTTCCTCGGTTTTCCTCCGCTTTAATCTCCCCAACCAGAAACTGACGAGCATCCTTGCGTCAAATGCGGAACTTATGCGTGCATATAGCCTACCGGTATTCTCGTTGAGACTTGGGTCTGGGAACCACATGTTCATTTTCTCGTATTTGAGGCGTGGTTTACGAATGCCCAGAGCCGTTTATTGGGTGCTAAGAATGTCTATCAAATGCGCCTGTACGTAGCTCATAGCCAATCGTTTCGATTATACCAGATGACGTATGTAGAGCGACAGAAATTAGACGAGGGAGACGACGATGGCCGATGGGTCAGAGATTTATGTGTAGCCTACTCGATGGCGTGTATCTAACGGCCGTTTCACACCGCATGCGTGAGCGGCGCGTCTTTTTTTCGGCGTGCATGTAAAGCAATGAGTGCATTCACACCGGGAGCAGCGCGTGAGCGTCGAGCAGGAGCGGCGCGTGAGCAGCAGTGAAGCGGGGGTTTCGAACCTGTTTTTTGCTGCATTGCTCACGCTAAATTAAAGTGAAAGCACACTTTTGATGGACAAAAATAAATGTGATTTCACACAAAAATTGCCACAAAAAGTTTTAACAAGAACTTGAGTAGGCAAATAAAAGAAAATAAAGACTCTAAAATATTTATAGAAGATTTACCCGGTAAAAACTTGTTTTTAATTATTCAGTTTGGGTGAAAGTTGTGTATTATATATAAAACAAAACTAAAGTAAACTAGCCAGAAAATATATATAAACGTTCTTTTAGTTCATGTAACGTTAACACACAGACAGCTACAGGCTAGCACAACCCAAATCAAACCCGAGTGTGTGGTTTATTTGTGTGTTTTGTTTTTTATCCGCGGAGTTGCGGTCTTGTAAACATCGAAAGTATGACTGAAACTAATAGATTGGAGCCATTTTCTGGGTTGTTTTGTTGTATTACATTTAACTTATATGCGAATGTTGTACACCTCCCCATTACAAACTTTCAAGACTATCAATGTTATAAAATGACCGACTTCTAAAAACAAATGTATAGTTGTCTTTGTAAAGAATTGCTCGCTTATATATAATGCCGAAGTCATATTTCAATGTCTTTGGAAAACAAGAAAAAACACAAAATGACTTAAGCAATTATGCTATGAGGCTAACGATATGTAGCTTTGGAGCCGCTGCTGTGACACTGTCTACAAACGCTTCCAGTGTGAATACTCTCGCACGTCTGCAGCTGCAGTGACGATGTAGTTACGCTGACGCGCTGCTCAAATGCCGCTCACGCTTGCGGTGTGAAACCTATATGTGAAACGCATGGTGAAACGGCCGTAAGGCTGCATCGAAAGGTAACTTCGCGTCTACTGCCATGTTTGATCCATAGGTATAAACAAACTGCTTCGGTGTGTCGCATAGACGCGTCATCGTCTTGCTGCTCCCTCCCCGTTCTGTCATTGGTTCCCTAAATGAGGCGAAAATTTGGTCCATGGTATCCATACTGCCTTTCAGCGTGAATAAAATCGCGCTGCGGGAAGGCAGTATGGGGAAACCCAGACTATGAGCAACCTGTATGTCTTCTAGTAGCTGTGCCGCGGAGTGAAATCTGAATAATTCCCTTCCGAATCTCACAAAGACGGAGAGAGTGAGTTTTAGCTGTCCATGAGCAGCAGCAGGATCAACTTTATGACTCTCTATGGGCTTCTTCCTTGACTTTATCGGACTTTATGCCTCCACGTCCCCCCGATTGCCTGCGAGCTTCTCCTCCTGTCTATACGGTAATTTCTCTACTGTGTGACGGAGTAATCGTTAGCCTATTTTTACAAAAACTGCTTCTACGGGGCCATAACGTAAGATACAAAGTAATGGAGCCTTTTATGCATTGTCGTGTTTCTTTAGAAATAAATAATGGACAAATGGAGTCTTTGGACGCCTCAGATGTAAAGTTATTCGCTGTCAAAGTGACGCCAAAATGAATGGGAGTCAATGGAATGCTAACAGCAGGTGAAGTTCTGCTACAATGGCGGCTCCCGCGAGGCTTCAACTTTCCGGCTGATGGATTACCCCCTTGGTGCAACCGTATCAATTTGAACCGGAGTCGGACCCGGAACAAGATGACAGCCGCAAAGAAGTTCGACAATTAAGGCTCGAACAGGGCGTTTCTGAATGGTTGGTTAACGTAATGTCACTTTGATCTATTTTTGTATGTACTGGCAGGGTAGAGTAGTGAGATACGAACGCTATGTGTTTACTGATGTATACGTTAGTTCGTTGACAGATTGACGTTACAACTAATGGTCATGAAAAACTTTTTTCCGCGATTTGCAAAGATTCATATAAAGGTTAATAAAACTTTACACTTACTTCTTCTGGAGGTGTAGAGGGAACATAAATAGTTGGTAGCCTACCGATTCTTTTTTCAGGAGCAGCTTCTTAGCAAAACCAGCTTTATACTGACCCTCGTTTATAAAGCAGTCTGTTGAGAAATGATTCGCGCAAAGATGAACGCATTGACGTTGCTCGTGGGGAATATTCCCTTCGAAAACAAAACTCAGCCACTGCGTCTTCAGCGGTTCGGATTTAGGAACATCAAAATGACTGTGTTCGTTATTACACCCAAGAACAGAACACCACAATCGCTTAGACGCCATTCTGCTCCAGCGTAACAACGGACGGACTATGATGACAGCTCGCTCAGGGCGGGTCTGTGTGGAAACGCTGCTGTCAATCAACAATCGTGGGAGGGGCTTCCGAGCGTGTGACGTCACACGGTCGAACGGCTCGATTTGAGGCAGGGGAAAACATACAAGGAGATTAAAACAAAAACACTGGATGGATTTTTATCACTATATGATGGTTCTGTACAGGCACTGCCAACACACATTTCACTACAATCAACTTGTAAAAGTGCATGCACCATTATATGACCCCTTTAAAACACCAGCAGCATTGACAACGCGCTGAGAGTTTCAGCGTTTGCTGTTTTTTACCGGTCGCAGAGAGTTGAAGAATGGTCAACTTTGGGTAAAACGGAGCGCACATCACTGTCACTCAGCCATCCAATCACAGTGGAGTGGGCGGGAGGAGGAGGGGGCGGGACAAATACAACACCATCGACCAACCGCCATATTCTGCTTGTCAACAGACAACAACAAGCATCATTTAAAACAAAAGCCAGACCAAAAACTTTACATTTTATCGACATTTTTATATTGAAACAATACAGAAACAAACCGGAATAAACTCACAACTGGCTCAACGTCATAGAATGTCCATGAACAGATTCACGCCTGCACTTTTAGGGGAAAATAAACTAGACTTCCCATAGACTTCAATACAAAATAGCGACAGGCGTGAATAACTTAAGAAATCACTAAGATTAAACATGTCAAGTAATATTATATGTCCACCCTGCCTGCCATAGAGCATGAAAGATACATCAACAAACTTAATTTGGTCAATATAAAAACATGTCCGTCTTACCCGGACATTTACTCGTAGTCGTACCTCATCGAGTAGCATAGTAAGCCAGTGAATGGTTTTACTTTAAATGTATATATTATAAAATACATTATAATATATCTTATAATATATATAACCCCACTTTGTGGGGTTGTTACACCAAATTGACGCTGGGAGAATGAAGGGACACGTTTTTAAATTGACCAAATTAAGTTTGTTGATGTATCTTTCACGCTCTATGGCAGGCAGGGTGGACATATAATTACTTGACATGTTTAATCTTAGTGATTTCTTAAGTTATATTCACGACTTCCGGCTGTGTACGGACGTCGTTTTGTGACGGTATTTTGTATTGAAGTCTAGTTTATTTTCCCCTAAAAAGGGGTGGTGACGAAATCGACTGTTAAGTTCCCGGATGTGCCGGTATCTGGGAAATGAGATACTTGTGTAGTAATTCCATATAATAGCAAGCAAAGCCTCTCAACTGAAAAAAACACACACAAAAAACACAAAAAAACCTGCCCAAGCCCTCTCAAGTGCTCACAGCTAGACATTTTCAGCAGAGCGCCTATAGCGTTTTCAGCTGGCTAAAAAGGATTTGGTGGATTTATAATAAATTCTGCAATATTCTATAAAATTTTAAAAAACAAGAATTGTCAATTTTGATTTCGTGCTGACTTAAAAAAATGCAGAAAAGGCTATATAGATATCAACATATAATACATTATGCATTGTAAAATGAATCACCTTAGATCCACACTGCCAAATCATCTTTATGCCACTATATAGGCTAACGTAAGTGTTCAAGACATGACTTTTAACAAGACAGACGTATAGCTGTATGCAAACAAGGAGAGGGGAATCTGGGTCTCATCACACTGATTTAGTGGCCACATCTTCATGGTGATGAATGCGTTTTGCTTGAGTGTTCTGGACTAGGTGGCAGGGAGCTAATATATCAAGTGACTGACTCCTCTCCATCTGCCCATGAAGAAGAATACAGCATCAGAGTGTCCCTTGCCATACTGCACTGGGCCAACCAGGGATTATGGGTAATGAGAGATTATCACCCCTGTTGAGTTTGCCTTACACACACACACACACACACACACACACACACAGAGAGAGAGAGAGAGAGAGGAGTACAGCGACATATTCTGCATGAGTGCTTGTCACACACACTGTTAAAGACCACATAATTAATCAGTTCAATGCATGGATAGTGGCACACAATGACACTCTCACCCCTTGAAATGATCAAGTGAGGTGCTGCGCACTTAAAAAAATGGGGTCCCAGTGGCAGGTCTTCTTCTGCACTGTAGTAACTACAGCCCCAGGGTTAAACCGAGGCCAGAATTATTCAACTGAGGCAAATGAAATTGGGGAATTAGAATCATTAAAGGCAGAAGGGCATCGAGAGGACGAGTCCTTCATAGAGGAAAACGCAGTCCTTCATAAACAGAGAAAGTCTAGACTGACTTTGTGTGCCAGCACAGTTTTAACGGAGGTCTCAGTACAAGCCATGTAATTATAGCAATTCCAGCAAAGATGCATGGGAATTAACCGCATTCTCTGTTAATTATGAAAAGCGCTGGCACAGCAGAGTAAAGAACCTGTGATTGGGTCTGTTTTATCCACACAAAAAAATAGGTTGCTTGATAAGCCATTGTGTTCCAAGTGTCCTAAAATGGGACATTCAACGTGTCTAATAAGCTCTTTTTTAATGAAATCCCATTATCATAATGGAATGACTTGATCAGTGTGTGCTCAAGACAAAAACGAACATCTAAAAGTGTTTTTTTTAAACAATTCACCAAAACCAAAAGTATATTATCTGATATCTTCAGTGACATTCAAAGAGCAAAGATAAGTGTGATTGTCTCTATCTTTGAGGTCTTTAAATTTCTTAACATGACATTAATTGCTTTTTTTCCACCACAGTGTGAGCAAATTTGTCAAAAGGGAGATATTTTAAACATCCAATTATCTGCTGCTCGTAGGCCAATCTCAATCAGTGTTGAAGATGCTCCTGATAGAGTGGTACATTTATTTAAATAAACAATAATGAAGGTGACCAATTAACATGAAAAGCCTAAATCTGAACCTGCCCCGTGCTGGTCACACCAGCTGGAATGAGCTGCCTTTTAACAGTCGCATATGCAATTAACATTCACATTTGTAATGCAGGACGAGTGTGACCGTGTGATTTCTGAACCAGCTGGATTGTTTCTGAACAATTAAAAAAAAAAATTCTTGCTGATGTTCCCATTAAGACCTCTGTGACATATTTCACCATTTGTCTTGGGGAAGGATTTTAAATTTTCCCAAGAAATGATGTTCTTTGATTTTGCCCGTGACACAAATTGAACCCCATTAAACCTTACGCCTCACTGATGTCATAGAGATAACTGCTAACACTGCCTAAGGGCATGATGGGACAGTTATGCACATGATTACCTCGTTCTGCTGAAGATATTTCTGTGTGAACCTTATAAATGATAGCACTCTAGAGAATACAAGATTTTACATGAATCTCTAATTCAACACAATTTGTGGCTCATTATGTGGACAGAAGACAGTCAAATAATGAAAAGGTGGATAGACACTACAAATTGGGGACATTTAAACAGATGCTTTACACAAATTAGGTTTCATTCAATCTTCATTTAAAAAAAGAGATCATAAAAATAATCCATATGAATTGTGAGGCTTAGTCCAAATTTTCTGAAGAGAATCGGTCGCTTTATATGATGAACAGATTGAATTTAGGCTTTTATTCACGAATAAACATTGATCAGCGAACATAAACAGAAGCGCAACTGAACCTGCTTGAACAAACCTCATTGGTTCTTGCTGAAGCTCAAATATGTTGCGTAACACGAGAATGAACCTCGTTGGTTCTCGCATGTCAAGCGAACGTCCTTTAGCTTCCGTTTACCACAACTGTACATGTGAATAAAAGCCTAAATTAAATCTCTTCATCATATAAAGTGGTAGTCGCATAGCTGTCAATAGAGGGACAGACATATCTCAGATTTCATCAAAAAGATCGTAATTTGTGTTCCGAAGATGAAAGAAAGTGAGGGTGAGTAATTGATGACAGATTTTTTTATTTTTGGGTGAACTATCCCTTTAAGCTCTTTAAAGTCGAGTGGATTCTGATTGGCTGTCGATGTTTTTCACCAGCTGGAAAAATCACTCTGAAAGTGATTCCAGTGATATAATTCATCGGTGTCCTTATTGTTATAGTTATGGTGTGGATATTCCATGAATTAGAAAGAATATTAAAACTTTAAAGTTATCGTTATACAGTAGCCTACTTATTTTCTCTAGTTATAGTTATTGTCCTTGGTGTGAACAGGCCTCAAATGATGGCAAATAATTGGTTACATTTTATTTTGATGACCCCTTTTGAACATTCTGTTAACTAGTAACTTTGCAACTAACTAACTCTCATTAGAGTATTAGTAGACTGTCTGCTTAATATCTGCTATATCTTTATGTGATGGTCCTCCTACAGACATTCTACTGTAACTATAAGTAACTTTGCAACTATGTCAACTTATTCTAACCCTAACCCAGTCTACTAATACTCAAGGACGCTTTACATTGTACATTACAATACATTTACACACCTGCACACACATTACAATCACATAAGGACACATATAGTCACATTAGCCACAGGTGCAACGTTACTTATAGTCAACAGAATGTGTTAAAGGGACCATCAAAAGAAAGAAACACACATTTTCCTTGTGGACTGATATGATATACCCCCACACTAAAACAATTGTTTTTCTCAGACAGATCGCTGAAGATACAAGGAAGTTCTCCCCCATGGAGTGCTTCAGTAAGTATGAACAAAAAGCAGAGAAGCAACGAATAAACATTTAAGAGCTCATTTCTTTTTGATGGGATTTATCACTACCTGAGGGCTACGCTTCTACACAACCATCTGGAGGAGAGGCACACACTGAAAATGGACCATATACACATCCTCCCATGAATACACACTTTATTTGAAGAAACATTCTTTATTATTATTTTAGATTTTACCACAGGATTTTCATGGAGCACTGATTTCTAAAAATGAATTTGAACAGGACGTCTTACAAATTCAGAATTTTGCAGTTAAAGACCTTAATGAAGGTATTTCTCGATATCCAAATCAGCATCGTTATTGCTAAAACTAAAGCTATTAAAAATAGTTTTCATTAATTGAAATAAAGCTGTATAAAATGAACTAGATTATTAATTTAACTATGAATGAAATTATCTGTTGTGCCAAACTAAATTGGTAGGGAGAACTGTGTGAAGTGTTTTGAAAAAGTAACATATATTGAGAAATTTGTCCTATATAGCAATTGTGAAAAAACACAACTAAACATTATCCTGACAGTTATATTAGTGGTGAACATTTTGCTATAGCATTCTGTATATAAGAATATGTTGTACCTTTACATTGTTGTGTCTACACAAATGTTACTCAGTTGTAATGTTAGAGTTGTTGCTTTCTTGGGTTACACTTTATTTCGACGGTCCGCTTTAGACATAACTATAAGCAACACTGCAACTATGTCAACTAACTTTCATTAGAGTATTAGACTGTTGGTAGCACTTTATTTTACAGTCCTGTTCCGCATGTACATGCTATGTTCTTATAATAGCATTTACAATAACTGGGTTATAACTAAGTAACCCTGAACCTACCCCTAAACCTAACCTTAACCCATGCTTTACCAGTACTTTCTACAGGGTAAAATCTTGTTATTTGTCTACAAAGCCCTCAATGACCTGGCACCTCGATATTAAACTGATCTATTGCTTCCGTATACCCCTTCTAGAAACTTGAGATCTTGCGACCTACTGACAGTTAAACTTAAAAAACGTTATTTCTTCAGTGGAACACAGAGAAACTAAATTGGTCCAAACTAAATTAGAACCCATGTATTTCATTATATGGACAAAACACTGTGACTGTGTTTGTTACCTGCCATTGGTGGTTAAACATATACAGTGAGACATTATATTTTTGAGGAGGCTCTCAGTCTCCCTTTTTTCGTCTGATGGATCATAACTGGGCATATACAGAAAGAAAGAAAGAAAGAAAGAAAGAAAGAAAGAAAGAAAGAAAGAAAGAAAGAAAGAAAGAAAGAAAGAAAGAAAGAAAGAAAGAAAGAAAGAAAGAAAGAAAGTGTATGGTCCTGAAAGTGAGCATGCTTGGATATCAGGCCCATATTATATTATATTATATTACATTACATTACATTACGTTATATTATATTATATTATATTATATTATATTACATTACATATTACATTACATAATAACAAATGTCTAGACAAACAGACTGTGAGATTGTCAGATGGGTTTCAGAGTGTAGCTCTTATCTTCAGTGTCTAACAGGTTTTGATAATGCCAGGTAATCCCACCAGCAATTGTCAGCACACTAACAAAGTTGCTGTGTTACTCTAATTTGCATTTAATTGAGGGTTAATGCGGCTGTTCCTCTGAACAGAAGTCTTGTCTGCAGGCAAATTCTCAAATGCAAAGGTCTTTGCTGGAGTGATTGCATTTAGATTGCACAATACATCAACCTGTATGCCTTCTGTGCCACACCTGTGACAGTTTCCACCAGTGTGGATTGTAAAGTCTACTTGGCATCATGGCAGTGAGGAGACGATTAATATAGCAGAATTCTCAATTCAACTGAACTAATTGTTTTTAAAAAAGAAATATTCACCAGTCTTCCTGTTATTTATGTAGGTCACTGTTTTTTTTCTGAAAGTACATTTATATGATGAAGTGGGCAAAACAAATTGCCCCCTTTTCTATTGCTGGTACTGGCATTAGCTTGAAAACCCTCTTTCTGTCTACATTTGTTTCCCTTAAAGGTTCTTTAGTGGCATCTTGTAACGTGTATGCTCTGTTTTGGTTTAGTTTTCCCGGTTCCTGTTTGCCTGTGTACCCTGTAATTTGATGATAGCTGTGTCCGAAATCACCCCCATACCCTTAAATAGGGGACTATTTGAGGGAACAGTGTCTGAAACCATTGTGGACGTTATAGTGCACTCATTTAATCCCACAATGCACCGCAATAACGAGTGCACAACTGATGTATACGCTCAACCATAGATATCCATAATAAAGGCTAGATGTCTCGTCCGCGCTGCTGGCCAATGGAGGTCGACGTCAGCACCTGGCGGCCATCTTGTCACAGGCAGCTCGCTCACTCGTAACATTGTGTTTGATGGTGCATGTACTTTTTAAATAACCATAACTTGCTAAATTTTCTACCGATTTTCAAACGGTTTGATTCGTTATAAACGTCAGAGATGTAGTTATGACACTGCACTCTTATGAATAATTATGTATTAATTATGTAAACATCCAGTATTATAGCCACATTAATAACATTTAAGAAACCAAACTGTTTGTAAAGCGAGATAAGAGTTTCTTACATCAGGTACCACAGAGCCTGCCAGAAAGTGTGCCTGTGACAAGATGGCCGCCGGTGGTGACGATAGAGACTCCGCCGTAAGACATCTAGCCTTTATAATGGATATCTATGCGCTCAACGGCTAGAGAATACCCATAATGCACTGTGAGAGTCGTGCCGTATGAACACGTTCCCGTGTCTGACCAGAAGAGGGCGTCCGCAGCAGAATCATCCATACATCCATTCATTTTACAAACCCCTGGTCAGCGTAATATCATAGAGGTATAATTTCCTTTTTAATTGATTATTAATTTTTTTAATTAAGGTTTACACATACACTCAAAAAAATGCTGGGTTGTTTCTGTAAACAAATTGTTGGGTTGATTGTGCTGCTGGGTCAAAATGCTGGGTTGTTTGGGGCACTGTAAACACATTATTGGGTTGCTCATGCTGGGTCAAATGAGTTGTAAGGGGGTAATTCACAAATAAACAGCTGGTTGGGTTATTTTGACCCAGCAACCGGTTTATTCTTTGCGGAACTTTCTGGATTCTTCACTTCTGACTCGAGGAGGACTTCACTCGGAGGTCGGAGCAGGCAGTGTTTTATGGTAAGTTAATATGTTTACCAATATTTTTAACAATAATAATTTCACTGTTCAGCATACAGTCTTTGATATGGAAGTGTGAGGGGTATAACGTATTTATTCTGTAAAACATTAGTAACAGCTAGCCGGTTAGATTTTTTGACAAAATGCCACGTTGTAAACCAGCTATATCAGCAGCCTTAATGAAATATGCAGTTTAAATTGTAATTTCATTACGTAAATATCGTATTTATTGTGGACGTTTAGTAATTAAAAGCGAGGAAAGCGTTTTGAATGAACCCGTGCACGCGCATTATGTTTATGTCCGTTTATGTCCCTAGGGCTCGTACGTAAAAACTGCGGGAAAAAAGTCTAGTCTGTGTGGAAAGTCTGCTGGCACATTTAAGAAATTCTCGTCAGAGGAAGCGACGGGGGTAAGTTCCAGCACAGTCTGCGTGTTTCTTCTGTAATGTCTATGTCGGAACCAGGATCGTTTTTACCAAAAAAATAAAATAATAATTGTATGACGTCTGACGTGCAATCTTTACAAACGGCGACTGAGGTAATGAGAAATAAATCGATTTCATAAGCATGTTCTCGCCCTGAACCCATTACAAGTTGTTAGGACCTAGGCCTACTAAGAATAGTTTAGTAACGTTACTGAGTCATTCCACGAAACGGGTACGATTTGGACTTACACATTTTTGAATTTTTTACCAACATGTATTACTTTTCTGAACACCCCACAACATTAATGACATATTTAACTTCCAGAAAAACATATTTTCCCACCTCAGGCATTAAATACTTATTATTATTGGTAATTATTTTAAGATATGGGCACTATTAGTCTTCAACCCCGTTATGGACACTATGGGAGCTCTCTGAATATAATTATAAAATATATTTTTAATGAAATCAACATTTTCCTATTAGTCAGATGTCCCTCACACTAATTCAGTAATTGCAAATGTAAAATGTACATATCATTTCACACTTATGCTATACTAAAGCCTGAAATGGGCACTTTGTGTGACAGCAACCTCATAATATTTGATCAAAGATGTGGCTTAACTTCAGAATTTGAACTAAAATCAGTATTCTTATGATTGCTCTGAACATTTCAGACTGAGTTCAACAAACAATAATTTACTTTTTAATAAACGTAAAAATAAAAATTCATAAAAACGTAGGTGTGACGGGGTTGAGACTAGGGTAACAGGGTTGAAGATGGTAACGGGGTTGAAGAGACAAATACAGCTTAACATATGAGTAGTTGTTTTTTTGCTCAAATTCACTGTAAGATTTTCTATAAGCAATGTATTTTATTATGTTACCAAGAAAAACAACAGATATAAATTGCAATTGCAACTCAGTTTTATTAACCCGACTGCAGGAAAAACAACAATAACGTAGTATACATTAGAACATTATAAAATGACTGAATAGGTCATCAAAATAAAACGTATAACTTGTGTGCTTTTTTGATGTATGTGTGGGTGTGTGTGTGTGTGTGTGTGTGATTGAGCGTGTGTTTGTGTGTTTTTTTTTTACATGTGCGCATGCTTCGTGGCAAAAAAGTAACGGGGTTGAGTGTGACGGGGTTGTGATTTTTTGGCTAAAAATGGCCACTGCTCTATATGTGGTGAATAACAGGAGAGCACATGGAATGCATGACATTAAGAAATCATGTATGCTTTTGAAATAACAAAGATAATTTTCACAAGTAATAGAATTCTATCTTTATTTGATGTAACGGGGTTGAGTCGTTGAGCTTGACAACCACAATATCACAATTCTAAATAAGTTATAGTTATAAAAGTAGTTGGTAACTTGCCTGTGTCTGCACACAATGTTGTTCAGAAGACTTCTATGATGTTACTTCCTGTTGTTGATCTCACATAAGGATCTGTTCATTATTTTTATGGGGGGAGAATGATGTGTGTAACGGGGTTGAGGGATTACTGAGGGACGGAACTAAATAATGTGATTTTAATGAATAATCATGAATTTTTTTTTTTTAAAACCATTACCAGCAAAAAAGCACAGATAGATATTCATGGGAATGGCAAAATGTATGGACTTTTTTATAATTTTATTATTCATATTCCAAGTACACTTTCATAGAAGGCCATGAGGGACATGACAAAATAGGTGGTGTCAACTGAAAAATCAAGATAATTTCTAATATAAAGATAAAATGTTTGTCATTATTTTTAAACTCTATTAAAGGAGACATTTCAATTGATACAAAAAGCTTTTAATAATAGATTTTGGTGACCCAATAGGTAAAATACACTTAAAAAGGTCAGAGGGACTCAAATCGTACCGGTTTCGTGGAATGACTCTACTACTAAGACAGTGGTCATGGATCAAGTGTGCGCGATGTTTGAGGCCAATAAATAGTTTTTGCTATTGTCACAACAGCGCCATTTTAAACACCAGGGCAGAAAAGTCAGAAATGCTACTTTAGAAATATGAATTGTTATATACAGCATACTATTTAAATGTTAATGCAACTTTATGTATTATGCTCATATTGTTTAGGTGCTGGCTTTAAAGGTCCTGCAAACTCTGCTTCCTCCATCCATCTAACGTTACAGGAGAGGAGGAGAGGGCTTCAGACCCACCACAGAGGCTCAGAGGTCCTTGACATGCAACCTGTAAGTTGCTTTAGTGTTTCTACTTCAATAAGGGTAGACGTTTGATATGCTTGATAACTATGAAATTAATTTAGGTTTAGAATATGTAAAGGTGCAATATCTGTTTGCAACATAAAATAGCATTTTTTTTAAAATAGATTTTTGTTAATTTTTAAAGCTGCAGTCCATAACTTTTTTTGTGTTCAAAATTTACAAAATGTTTATAATGAGCGAGTACATCATGAATCCATTTTCCAAATCGTGTTTTTGTCTTATCCTGAATCCCATTAGACTGCTAAATGTCTATTTAGATGTGTAAATATACATTTTGTTTGTTTTTCACATTTGGCCATATTTGGTAATGTTTGCAATAAAAAAATATAAATACTTTCACAAAAAACTTGCATGTCAGTTATATTGCAACACTCTAAGTGATTGTGTCTAATCAACAGTTGGGGACCAACATGGATGAATATTTACAAAATGACTGGAGCATCAGGGATGCGACGAGGGGGACACGTCAGACCGTTGCCATTGTTCCAGGCCACGTCATCGAGACCGAGTCTTTGCTGGAGGCTGGTGATCTTGGTTTCAAAGTTTTATTTTGTTTTTCATGTTAAATACACGAAGCAGTGTATCAAATTAATGGAAAAGAATCGTCCTCTGTCAAATTTGAGGAAAACTCTGTGATATTTAGTCGCATTGTAAATGTTTGTAGCTATTCTTAATAAATCAACACATCTTAATAAATAAAATCGTATAAGAGTTCAAATGAGTTGCTTATTGACTTTTAAAGGTGCATTGTGTAATACTGTATTTAGGAGGATCTGTTAACAGAAATACAATATATACATAACTATGTTTTCAGTGGTGTATAAAGACCTTACTTAATGAACTGTTATGTTATTTTTTTTATCGTAGAATGAGTATACATTGTATAATTGTAATAATTGTTTACAAAAAAATATTAAAGATGTATTAAAATTGTAAAAAAAAAAAAAAAAATGAAATCACATATACAGTGGCCTCTCTGGTTTATTGTATTACAGAGACAATCATTATTTTACATTAGTAATATAAAAAATATTTGTTACTAATTTTAATAAGGCAATGATACAGGAAATAACCCAGCACATGAGTAAGACTTAACCCAGCGAGATGGTCAATTTCACCCACTGGTTGGGTCAAATTAATGACCCAACCATATGGGTTAAATGGAAAAACCCAGCACTTGGGTCAAACCAACCCAGCGCGTGTTCTGTCCTATAGTGACCCAGCGGCGTGGTTAAGGTTGGGTTATTTTTTAACCCTGCATTTTTTAGAGTGTAGTTTCCATGACAGAGTTCAAGGTTAATCTTTTCATGACAACTGGAGCTGCCAGTTTGCGAAGTTTAAAATAATTATAAAAACAGCAAGCACAAACTATGCAAAAGTGGCAGCCCTTCCGGTGCAATCAATGCTGCTTTTACTGTTTAATAATCATTTTAAACTTCGCAAACTGGCAGCTCATGGAACCTAGCATGTATACACCTTATAATAATCAATTAAAAAGGAATTTTACCTGTATGTTATTATTTTGTACCCACATTGGACCAGCGGTTTGTAAAATGAATGGATGGTTCGACGGATGATTCTTCTGGGAAGTATGCGATTTCGGATGCAGCCCTAGTTACCTTGTGCATGCCAGTTTGTTCCCTTAGTTACTGATTATGTTCACCTGTTGTTCATTTAGTTATCTCATTACTCTCCCCGTGTGTTTAAGCCCTGAATTTCCTCAGGTCATTTGTCCGGTATTGTCTAAGTTAAACATGGTTGTGTTTCGTTATTCTCCAGCAAACTCCTGAGATTTAGTTTGTGGATTAAATACAGACTGTTTATTTTGGATTCTCCTTCAATCATGCACTTCTCTACAACCACAACCGTGATACATATATGGTTTCATGAAGAACTTTTAGGATCAATGGAACCTTTCCATTGCACAAAAGGTTCTTTATGTATAACGTGTTCACCGAATTATTCTTTTAGGAACCAAAAATTGTTCTTCTGGCATCACTAAGTGATCGTATAGAATTAACATTAAAGGGATAGTTCACTTTGAAATTAATTTTTGGTATGTTTTAGCTTACCTCAAGGGCATCCAAGATAGGTGCCTTTGTTTCCACAGTAGTTTCAATTTTGATATGTTTAGGTCAAACAGTTCTTGTCTGTCAGTCATATAATGCAGGTCTATGGTCACCACCTCAAAGAGCATGCACAGAGTCCAAATTAAACATGATTTAATGACTCGTAAATGTAAGTACAGATTGATGGCCTAAGACACGAAACGAGCAGTTTGTGTGAGAAAACGAACAGTATTTATATCGTTTTTACCTCTTGTAACCAAAGCCACGTCCAAGCGATCAGAGGGCGCCGGCGCTTCGGTCTGCGCAATCGCCGGAAGTGATCTCTCGTGCGGTTGCGAAATAAATTCAACGTTGTCTGTTGATATATCGAAATCGTCTTCCATTGCGATTTCCTGTATATCTAAATATGTTTAGATCTTCACAGTGAAAGGTAACACTTCCGAAATCTCTGTGTAAACAATGAGTGACGTACACGCGCGAGAGATCACTTCTGGCGCTTTCCGGCGCTTGCGCAGACCGAAGCGCCCGCGCCCTCAGATCACTTGGATCGGATGTGGCTGTGTTTACAAGAGGTAAAATCAATATAAATACTGTTCGTTTTCTCACACAAACCGCTCGTTTCGTGTCTTAGGCCATCAATGTGTACTTACATTTACGAGTCATTAAATCATGTTTAATTTGGACTTCTCTGTGCATGCTCTTTTAGGTGGTGACCATAGACCTGCATTATATGACTGACAGACAACAACGGTTTGACCTAAAAATATCAAAATTGAAACTACTGCGGAAACAAAGACACCTACATCTTGGATGCCCTTGAGGTAAGCTAAAACATACCAAAAATTAATTTCAAAGTGAACTATCCCTTTAACTTAGACCGCATGCTTTGAACTCTATTGATGCCCTTCTTGCACAGTCAAAGATATGAAAGCAACTGAACATGTATTGCTCAATGGCTTGGTAAGGAGAAAAAAAAATCCAATTATCACACTTTTTATTGTAGTTTAATTTTCCTTTGTTCTCGAGTAAAATGGCTCCACTGCATGGGGGATTTGATCAAATGTGTGCCAGTGGAATAATACAACATAGTAGTGTCTTATGAAGTACCGTCCCACAGGGTTAGACTTTGAAGCATTCTTTGTGAGCTGTGAGGCAATAGAGAGAGAACTAATTCACTATGTGTTTCCTGCTCAAACGCTTATTAAAAAATGATGATAAACATGATATGAATTATCATAGAGTTAAACTAGAATAAAGTGGAATGCAGGGAGAAGAAAATCACTGTGGTGAGATTCAGTTAAGCCTGTAGGATTAATCTGGATCGACGAGAGAGAAGACTTCACTGCACTGTGTGTCTCCTGTTATGGCTGTAAGTCTCTTCTCAGTGACTGTGCCCTGGCCTAGATAAACCATATCACAACACCACTGAAATATTCACATCTCCGTCTGCATTGTGTCTAACCATCAAAGTGAACAAACCATTTGCAATGACAAGTTCAGCCATGACAACTGCATGGGAGCAGGGCTGTGTAGAGCGAATTAATAATATAGTGAACTATCTTGTCTTTTCTAAACTCTTCATTAGGTTGGCTTTGTTGCAACTGATAAATACTCTGACACTGCTCTCCTGTTCTGAAGCTGGAACAACCTTTATGCAAAAATGTTCCATTTCAATGTCAGGAAAGTGCTTATTGTATTGATTTGATAATAAAGTTGATAAAATGTTCAAAATGTTGATCTATTACTTTATCATAGACCAGGAACACAACCACCCTTGCCATGTTTGTGAATGGAAAATGGGTCATGTGCCTTTTGTATCCCACACTGTTATGTGTTGTTATAGTGATTTTTCATTAAAAAAAGTACAACAGAAATTCAACAACTTTTTTTTAAGTAATATAACCTCATTCTTCTCGGGTCATTGGCCTGTCTCCTTAGTTTCCAACTTCTCTTTGCTGTATTAGGAAATATGCAACTTTTGATTAAAATAGTAAATAAAAGCCAGTATTTTGTATTTATTCTGTCGATTAAAAAGACTTGAAGTGGTGTCCACATTACATTAATCCTACCAACTCTATCTCACATTCCCTTTACCTTTAAATAAATGAACTCTGTCATAGTAACATCACTAGTGTCTTCTCTTTTTTATCACTTTATTTGTTTAGTCAACCCTGTTACCATGATTTTGTATTCTAAATGATTATTTAAAAGTGTATAGAAACATTAGCATTCTTTCTCAACATTCTTTCTAACAAACACATTGTAGTGTCATGACCCTCAGCACAAGGCTGGATAAATGAATACCAAAACTTTTACCTTGTTACCTTTTTTAGCTAGCTATTTCATTTCATAATTTTAATTTCACGTTTTGTTAATATTATTATTAATTTTAGCTTATAATGACAAAATGCAATTTAATAAAACAAAAACGCCATTAAAGCTAAAAGATACATTCTTTGTCTGATAGAATGTTTAAAAGGTTTAATGTAAAATCTTAAAGATAATCACCTTATCACTCAACGTCAGGCAGTGAATTCTGGTTAAGACAGTCAGTTGGTCTACAGCAGGTGGCAGCACATGCCTAATGCAAACCTGCCTGAAAAACTGCTAATTAAGATGACAGGACATTTCAAAAAAATCTCGGTTATTAAAATTTCTCCTCTAGCGAATAACATATTACTAGAGTAAAAATGAATAGCCTACACAACAGAAACATCAAATTAATGCAATTCAAGAATGCAATATAACCTAAAGCATATAATGCTTTTTACAACTTCAGCTAACCAGGTGTTTTTCTTAAAAAGTTAGTTTTGAGCTTGTCAAAAAGTTCGGCAGTTTGTCTATCTTTTACTAGCGGGTAACTGGTAAAGTATAAGTTAGTGCTTTACGAATATTTGTTTCGGTTTATTCAGCGGAGGCCTGATTCCACCAATCAGATCGTAGCGCTCCAAACTTCCCACCAATCAGCACAACTCCTGTAACTTTCACGCGCTGCTCGCGTCTGTCGCTCTGTTTTGATCCGCTGTCTGTCTGTAGGTGGTGAAGCCTCGATGGGGACACTTTTGTTTTTATGCTAATATTTTCTTTTACAAACCACGGGGCTTTTGTCAACGCTCAGGTTTATATAGGGGGGAATGATGACATCATTTATCTGCGGTTGAGGAAGCGGCCGTGTTTCTGAAGAGCCTCTTGAGACCGTCTAAGCCTCTGCAATGAGTTGTTTGGATGTTATGTATCATCAGAGTTATGGAGCTCATCACTACTTGCCTGCGACATCATCAGCAGCGGCGGCAGCGGCAGCTTACAAAGCGGCTTACTATCATCATCATCATCATCAACATCATCAGCAGCAGCAGGTAGGTGCTTTATTCTGACACAGACGACTCAAGGAAAGTTAGGAAAACGAAGTTCTGCTTCAGACATTTTTGCTGAGATGATTTAAAAAGCATTTAAAGCCTTAAGAAAAAAGCTTTACAACATGTTGCATTCTTTTCTTCATATATACACACACAATTATATACTAGGCTAACGTTACACTATTTTAATGAACAAGTCGGACGGGACAGTGAAGACAAAACAGTCATATATATATATATATAAAAAGAAAAAAACTTGCGTGGTCATTATATAGCCTATATATATATATATATATATATATATATATATATATATATATATATATATATATATATATATATATATATATATATATATATAATGACTACGAATGCAACATTTTAAAGCTTTTTTTCTTAAAGCTTTAAATACTTTTTAAATAATCTCAGCAAAAAAAAAAATATATATATATACACACAAACTGTTATATAGTACACTATTTTAATGGACAAGACAGGACAGTGAAGAAAAAACTTTTTTCTTTTAATTTTTTAGTCAATATGTAATTCCCATACTTCGTTTTGTAGTTTTTTGTAACATTATTGTTACTTTAAAATTTGGAAAATAATAATAATGAAATGCGAAGTTTGTGTCCAGACTGAGTTTTTCTCTAAATTCTGTACTAATATATTAAAAAAAAAACATATTTCATGACATTTGATATAGAATTCTTCAAATTCCAAGCTGTGAATTACAACTGAATGTGTTTACACAGTCTCTCGTATACGGAAATCTTCACGGGCGTAAATCAGCGTACCACTATGTGCCAAGCGTGTGGGCACTGGGCCATCAGTTCAGAGACAATCCTCAACAATCTATTTTGGTCGAAGACCAGGTGGTGAATGTGCGTGCTGCAGCTTTTAACCCTGCCCTGACCAGTTCAATTCTTCATAATGAACACAAATCTGTGTCTTTCAGCAGAAGAAGTTCGGTGCCTACAGCAGGATGCAGGATTCGGAGGAGTTTCCCTCTCACTGTGGCCAGAATAAGCAGCCTGGAGCGCTGAAGCCCCGTCCCGAGCCTGAGCTTCCTCGAGAGGAGGAGCAGAACGCTGGGGAAGAGGAGCGCTGCAAGGAGGCGCAGCCCGCCGAGGCCGAGTACTTGAGTGCCAGGTGTGTGGTGTTCACCTATTTCCGTGGAGACATCGGGGACGTGGTGGACGAACACTTCTCACGTGCTTTGAGCCAGCCCAGCTCCTTCAGCAATGATGCTAAAACCGGCAGACTTCACTCTGGAGGACCGTGGAAAGGTAGGAGACGGTGTTACCAAAAATCACATCATTAACATTAATAGTTCTCACACATTATAACATAAGATGGTTACACTTTATTTTACAGTGTCCTTGTTACAGTGTAATCACATGTAAGTACTAAGTCATGTTAATTAGCAACATGTACTTACTATAAGGTTAAGAATAAAGTTAGTTTCATGTAATTATGCATAATTTACTGTTATTACTACATTGCACTTTATTTTACAGTATGTGCACTAACGTGTACTTACACTGTACAACTACTGGGTAATATAAGGTAACTACATGGGTTAAGGTTAGGTTCAGGGTTAGTACATAGTTATTACACAGTTATTACAATAACTATAATAAGTACATACATTGGGAACAGGACTGTGAAATAAAGTGCTACCACTACAAGTATATGTAATGTGTAACAAAGACACTAAAATAATGTGTAAATTAAAAGAATTTAAACAGAAAAAGTGTGGAAAAGCCCTTATTCCGTGTGATTTCCTGAAGCTCAAAGTTGAGAAACTGACATAACAAAATACGTCGATTTTTTTTTTCTTTTGTTTTGGTTCTTCACAGCAGCCTTTAACAATAAAATGTACAGGTTGAATTGAATACATTTGAATCATAATAAAACTGAATAACAGATCAATCACAATAGAAATGTTGTATGCACATTGATTCCACAACACAGAGTGTCGAAACTTTGCATGCTGGTCCATGACTCTATATGTAAAAAAAACTCAAAATATCAAGAAAAAAAATCATAGAATAGCCGATATTTACGACTACTTTGTGGGTTAAATTGACCCGCAACATAAAATAAAGGTATATTTCTAGTCCTGGCTTCTGATTGGTCAGTACAGCATTACTGCTAAGCTAAAGGCATTCTGTGTTTGTGAACTGTTTTTCCAACATCAATATTGTATGTTAAAGGGATACTCTACTGGTATTTCATATTAAACTATGTTATTCCCTTAACTAAGACGAGTTGATACATACCTCTCTCGTCTCAGTGCGTGCACTCAATCGCTGTCTTGCGGCAAAACTTTGTTAGATCTTATCTCAGCCCTGTTCATTCAATACGTGCCAAGAAGAGAAGCGACCAAACACCTCCACGTTTTCCCTATTTAAATACAGTTACACGAGTAGTGTAACTCGACCTAAGACGGTGACACAAAATAAAACGTTGCGCTTTTCTAAGCGTGTAAAATGGATAACTATATTGTATGGCAGAATACCATAGCAAGTGCTTGGGAGCACTTCGACTCGGCGCAGGAATATCATCACTCGTGAAAAGTCCGCTCCCGTTGAAATGAGAGGGAGGAGGAGAGGGAGCGGGGGAGCGGACTTTTCACGAGAGATGATATTCCTGCGCCGAGTCGAAGTGCTCCCAAGCACTTGCTATGGTATTCTGCCATACAATATAGTTATCCATTTTACACGAATAACATAGTTTAATATGAAAAACCAGTAGAGTATCCCTTTAAAATGTATATGAATCTAAGGCAAAGTGTGCATTTCTCTTTTAGGTTTTCAATCCCTTTTTTGCCTTCACATGTTATTGTTAAGTGGTATGACAGAATACCACAAAACCATTTCAATTAGATATCCAGGTACTGAGGAACTAATCGTTTGTTGTGTTTCAGAAGGAAACTCCCACTCCGAGGGTCAGTGTGGCTCCGTATCGTCGTCCCTGTGGGGTAGCGGTTACCCATCTCAAACCAGCCCGTGTGTCCCCTCCTCTCACCCTGACTTCCCCCACAGCGCCGCCTTCCACCCCGCAGACACTGGCATCTGGAGCAGCCACAGCCTGGCCCCTCCTTCTGCTCTTACTGACTCTTGGCACTACGGCCTGGGAGCCCAGAGTGGAGCGGGATACCCCCACGTACACGAGATGTACCCTCACATGCACCCCCGCCACCCACACCCCCACCGCGTGCTCCATCACGCTCACAGCCCCGCGCTGGACCCCCGCTTCAGCCCCCTTCTGCTACCCGGTGTAAGAGCGTCATGCAGCCCGACGTCCTACACAGACGCCATCAAAACAGAGCTGGAACCGAGTAGCATCCCGGCACCTAACTGGCCCGTTTCTTTCCACGGGTCAGTGGACATCTATGATACAGGTGAGACAAGATGAGCGAATAGATCATAGATCTGTACACTTCCACAGCATTCATGTGTTTGCAGTGTTATATCATTTGTAAATCATCATTATGTAGTCATTTTCATTGGGAAGTCAACACAAAATGGTTCATATACATATTAAATAACCATGTGATAATGCCTATTTTTGGATAATTCAGTGAAATGGATTCTTTACAGTCAAAAGCTTCATTTCATACACTTCAGTTCAAAGCTTTTGAAAGAAGTCTCTTATTATATTTTTAATATATTTTAAAATGTGATCAAAGCTGAATTTTCAGCTTCATTACTCCAGTCTTCAGTGTCACATGATCCTTCAGAAATCATTCTGATATGCTGATTTGCTGCTCAATAAACATTTCTTATTATTATCAATGTTGAAAACAATTGTGCTGCTTATATTTTTGTGGAACCGTGATTTTAATCAGGATTCTTTGATAAAAAAAATTGAATGAATCGAAAGAACAGCATATATTTGAAATAGAAATCTTTTGTAACATTATAAATGTCTTTACTTTTGTCTCTTTTGGTCAATTTAATGCGTTTGCTGAATAAAATGATCAATTTCTTACTGACCTCAAACTTTTAAACAGTATAGCAAAAACAGCTTCACAACACATTATAATAAGACCCTTTAACTATTTCTTCCTTTACTTGATTAGTTTAAACATTTCCGACTTTTTATTTTCACGTTACCTTTATTTTGTTGTTGCTTTCACATATAAATAATGTAAAGCAGTCCTGACACATTTATATATAGGGATCAGCGCTTGACATTAACTTTTTTGCTCACTAGCCAATGTGGCTAGTGGTTTTCCAAAATGACTAGCCACGCAGCATTTTTACTAGCCACAGTTTTGTTGTTGTACGTTTTATATGATTAAAATTGACAATGGGGCTGAAAACGTGCTAAAATGAACTAATATTATCATTAGCTCTGATAAGGTTGTTAAGCTCCTTTTTTGATAACATGTTGTCTAAGATACACACATAAAATAGCTTCTTATTGTATATAATAAAAGTGCTGCATTGTTTGTTTGTTTTTTGTTTTACAGCAGTAAATACTGCAATACAGAGTAGAACAATTATCTGCATTAGAAACAACGAGCAAAGAATAAATAATAATTTTAAAGAAAAAATCCACAATTAAGGCACCAGGATTACAACTTTATATAGACAAGTTTCCCGGGCACTTCCGGTTTACTTCCTGTTTCTGCCAAGAACTTCCGGCGTAGCCGCACCGGCTGAGTAGTAGTGTAAACATGGCTTTGGAATGGCAACACTCGACCGAAAATCTTATTAAAAATGCTGTTTTGACCATTCTGCATCCAAGTAAGGTAACATCATGGGCGGACAACATGTCGATATGGCCCAGCATCACAACATCCAAGATATTTTCTTATTTTATTGATTCCATGGCGGTGGATGGGAATGCAATTAATAACCTGAAAAGCTCAGAGGCGTTTCAGTACCTCCATTCAGACAAAGTGGGCTGTGTACTTTTACACGATATGGGCAGTTTAATTTACCTAAAGGCCGATGTTCAACCAAGCCAGTCCGTTAACAATTCAGCGCATAACGCCTGGGTTTTGGTTACCAAGACGGGAGATGTGGAGACAGCAGGCTGTACCTGTATCGCCGGACCTGGACGTTCCTGTAGCCATGCAGCCATGTAGCCATGCAGCCGCCGTGCTTTGGAAGGTACGTTAGCCCATCTTATGCTTGTATTAAGATGTTTGTATGTATCCGTGTGTTAATCTGCGTAATAATGAGTAGACAGTGTTGACTTCCGCGAATGATAAGCCTTCCGTATTTGAGTGCAAATCTATAGCATTTTACCCCAAAACGGAGAAATGTTACTTCAGCCTATCTAATGATATATAATGCGGTTGGTGTGTGAACCAATCACAGACCAATATAAAACAAACACTAGGAACGATACTTTTAAACAGAACAAATCAAAACAAAAGAAAACGGTGTAATCCGTATGAAATGGGCAAATTTGCAACAAACCCTTTCTGGCTTTTGTTTATTTTATTTATTTTTATCAAACTGATTTATTTTATTTATCTATTTGCTTTTACTCATTTTTTTTATATTACTCACTTATCATTTATCACTTTATTAAATGTTATTTATTTATTTAATATTTAATTATATTTTCTTTTATTCTTTTATTATTCTTTTCATATTTTTCAAGATTTTTTTATATGTCTAAATAAATGCAGGCATTAAGGTGTTAAACATTGATGTTGATGGCTGCAGGCCCAGCTCATTAATTGTTTTGAAAAGTAACAAAAACGCTCTACCTTCATCATACCCTTGTTATTTTGATTTATAAAATGTTGTCTCTAAAAGAAGTCAATTGTGCTGTGATGCTCAAACCATTATTTAAAAAGTGTGTGATTTTGTTTCTATCTGTCTGCAGGTAGAAAATGCTGTGAGGCAAGGGAAGACAGGGCTTGCCTGCACTGATGTGCAGAATTGCTGGAATGCCGGGACAAAAAGCAATACTGGGCAGCAAAAAATTGAGATTTTTTCCTGTATTTACTTTGTTTTTATTTAATTATAAAAAAAAATGCAGCCATTAAGGAGTGAATGAAATTGTCCCTTTGTTATGGAATAGGATAAATAAAAATGAATTCATTTCTTCTCAAAAAAACAAATTGTTTATTGTCATGTGTCAATATTTACAATACAAGAAAAAGAATAGCACTCACACAAGTTTTTCTTAGGGTGTATTCACACCAGGAAAGTCCGATAGTTCACTTGCTTTGGTCCGGACCAAATAATTTTTTTTTTTTTTGGTACAGTTCGCTTTCACACTGCTCTTTTTGCAAGTGAACCTTATCAATAAATCACAACACCAGAAAGGGTACAATAACAATACATTTACGCAGGTTTTCTAGCTGAAATTTATATATATATATATATATATATGGTAACTTTGTTAAGGATCAGAAATTAGACACTAATTAATGACTAATAACTGCATTTGTAAGTAACTTGTTATGTACTTGTATGCCATTACAAATGCAGTAGTCATGAATTAGTGTCTAATTTCTGATCCTTAAAATAAAGTGTTACCATATATATATATATATATATATATATAAGGAATATGTACAATTTAAATAAATAAAAACCTGCAGGTAACCCAGGTTTTACTTTTCATAGGGACTTACACCTCATGTGGCAGTCGGATGAGTCTGGACCTCATGTTTGCTAAAGCAGCACATATGATAAGAATCTTGTCCAACCTCGGGGTCATGGAGATGGGGACAGTTTGGGACAGAATTTTGAAGACTTTAAGTCTTCGGATTGCCCTCTCCACATGTATACGGACATTGGCCACTCGTCTAGTGCGCGTTACCTCCTCATTGGTCAATTGACCACGCTTGTGGGTAAAGGCAGGAATATTCAATTTCACCTTCCTTTCATGTAGTACATCTCGAATCGTGAAACCCCTGTCAGCCATTACCTCATCACCAGGCCTTAGGGCCTCCAGAAACCCACTGTTTATAGTGATGAACTTATCACTGCTTTTACCAGCATAGGCCTCTGATATAAACATTATCAGCCCATGAGGTGACACAGCAACAAGATATTTGGCAGTATTCGTTCCCTTGTAATGACTGAAAGTGGCACTCCTACAGTTAAGGTTTGTAGCTCTCTGAATAGCCGTTTCAGCACAATCGATGATGCAAGTGGTCTGGGGGTGGTTCTTTTTAAAGGATGGTGGCATGTTAGCACGAATAACACTTCTTGGCAGCCAGGCAACCATGGGCTCAAGCTGCTCACCCAATGTATCAATCCAGTGAGCAATCACCTTACTTACTTCACCTTTAGACACTTTAAAGCGCTTTGCCACATCCCCTAACACAAGGTTCAGTTTCAGTTTCATGAGGGTCATCAGTATTTGGTCAACAACAGGAATACTACATGATGGTTTACTAAATGGCAACATTGTTTTCACCAAAGTAAAAAAATATAATAGACGCAGTCCTGTGTACAGCAGCGAGGTATCATCATCCAGGAGCATATCATCAGCCACAGTCTGAACCCCAGTCTGCGTCGATTTGTTCACGTGGTCCAACTTTGCCGCGTAGCTGTGGTCAGTTTTTGTTAGGTCCTCCCATTGTGTTGCAGCATCTTTAAACTTCGGCTCGATGCACACTTCTAAAAGACAAACAGCATCAACTATAAATGTATATACCCTACTAACACAGGACAGAGACACATATATCAACAGTCGAACTTATGCTGCAAACTTTAGCTAACCAGAAAAATATCAAGATACACTTACCATCCGATTGCGTGTCACTTGTGTTTCTGTCGAGTTTACGTCTCTTTTGCTGGGGAGGTCGCTCGTATCCCAAAAAAAGTTCCGGGAAAGGGTTTTCCTCTGTGGGCTTTTTATTAATGAAGTGATAAGAACAAACAAACAGTCTTTTGGGCGGATTCTTCAACTTCAAAGCCGCTAGCCACTTCCGAGATTCAACATCTGTTTTTGGTTTCTCATACAACGCATACGGGGGAGCACATCCACATTGGCGCCTTGTAGATGGTTGATGGTCGAAACATTCTCCCTCCGACCAAACATTCAGCAATCGCCACGAGTTGTTACAACCGCGAACAGCACAATATGTCCCGGAGCCGTGTCGGCGTGTAACACCATCCATAGTTTACCTTTTCTGCACGCTAACCAAAGAAGACAGTAAAAGACGCTAACTCGCTAACCGGAAGTGCTTGGCAGACACAACCGGAAGTCGTTGGCAGAGTGAACGGCTAATGGCGGCCCGCCTATTTCACTCAGGAAACTTGTCTATAGGCTATATAGAACTATATAGGACTTTGGATTGTTTGTTTTGCATCAGCTTTTCCTCAGAGCTCTGACTTAATAATTATCATCATGAAGCTCTGAGTAACTGGAGATATGTCCACCTGAAACAAGTATAGGCCTACAGGTCTTTATTTTTCAGATTATTCCCACAAACGCATCTCCTGCTTTCTTTCATGGCATGATTAATTTTATTAAAACATAGAATTAACTCTGGAAAGATAGTTGTGATATGACGTGACATAAGGGCAGCCCTGCTAGTAGTTAGGCCTACACCGTGGCCCTTAATCATGAAGATGATTTTTGCTTTAATACCAGCCATGCACACTCACGAACTGACTGAACGCTGTGTTGATGTGTGTGTGTATGCGACCAGTCGCGTGTGATGATCGTTCGTTTGGCGCGCGCACCCTCGCGCAGCGGCACTGCAGGAGAGCGTGAGACACGCCGGTGGTCTGGATTCTCCTGCTATTAAAAAAAGATCGCTATATCATCACATTAAGTTGATAATTAAGGGCAGACTAAAACAGCCCGGTTCGTCGCACAGTCCGCGAGTTTAATCTCCGCGTGTCTTCTTGTTTGCAGTGTTGTCGTTCAAGAGGATTCACGAATGGACCAATGAGCAAACACTAAACTATGTGCAGGTGGTACTCATGGGAGTGGTAGTGGCATAGTGTCAAATTGCAATTCGTTTGTTATGTCAGATGTCCTTTGACAAGACTACAAATCTTCAACACGCCAAAGTGGCTAGTGAGAGTGACTGTGTTACCCGCCACGGGTGAAATGCACCCGCATTTGGCGGGTTGGCGGGTGTTAATGTCAAGCCCTGATAGGGATGCATGATATCTGTCAGTTATTGGTCGATATAAGAGATGTTTTATTTATTAGTCGTTATTAGATATGTCAGTGGATGCTGTATACTTAATTGTGCATAATTTGCCATAATTTAGATTACTTTTTTTACAGGAAAAGTTTATTTCCTGTATAGACCGTATAGTATAAACTGTCATATGTTATGTTGCTGGATGAAGCAAACTTGTTTTAACAAGATTTTTTTGATCACCCACAGCACCAGAGCAAGACAAAGCAAAGGCCAGTGTCTGGTTCTGACAGAGAAGATTCACTGGACTACATGCCTTAGACTGGACCACACTCTTCTGCATGTGGAGTCTTTCCTCAGAGGACTGTCTTGGGAACTATTCAGGGGGCAGATCAGTCTCTATCAGTGAGACAAGCACAAAAACAGCTTTGGGGAAAACTAGTGTTTTCTTAAAGCATACTATCCTGTCTGAGTTTGTGCGCTCATGGACAGAGATCCAATTCAGGACGCTACTTCTCCTGTATGGATGCTAAACATCCCAAATGAGGTTTAAGAGGTATATCTCCCTCTTTCTTTACACAAAGGAGGTTTTCTCGACATGGTTGATGCTTTAGAACTGCATTTATGTACTTGCACAGGTTCTGTTGAAAGAACTGATTGTATTAGTACAGTACAAGGCAGAAATGTGTTGAATGTCTGAGAAAATCTTTATTTACTTTAATATATTTGTCTAAAATAGTCTCGTGACTTTACTGATTGGTGTTTTCTGTTTGTAATATGTGTTAATAGATTATTTTTTTTATGTCAAATTGTCTCGCCTTTGAGGAATTCGTTTACTGCCTTACATGAACTGCTAAGTTTTATTGGCAAACAACCTTGTTTTTGTTTGGATGGATTTATTAAATCATTACAGTGGTTACTGTCCCTTTAAATGTTGTCAGTGGTAGTGCTTTCATCTGTTTTACTTTTCCTCGTCAATAGGACGTAAGGCATTTGAGAGGTCAGTGGCACCAAAACACACTGCAGAATAACTCTTGACCAATTTTGGGAACGAAATATGCAGAGCACAAAGTCCCAGAAGGGATAGTATCATTCCATTCACATTTAGCTTCATCTCTCGCAAAGCCACAGAATCTGGGACGTGTCATAAATTGCTGTGTTATACTGCAAAAAAAAGTTTATGTGAATGCTCTTAAATGTCAGAAGTTGGAATGTGCTTCCTGTCGGGCTAGGAAGTTCGATCCAAGACAACTTGAACAATTGCAGTTAAAACAGACTCCTCTTATCCACTGCAGAAATGTCCTAATAGAGATTGTGATAAACCAAAAGAATGTGGCGATCGGCCTCCGTGTAACGTCGACCAAAATCCACTCAAAGAATGCGGAGAGTGTAGAAATCGAGCATTATTTTGGAGAGATGCAGCTTGAAATATTTTTATACAAGCACAGTGCCAGATATTGCATTATATTTGTCGTAAAAGACAGCTGTTGGGCTGGTTGTCCTGTGAGTTAGTGTGAATGTGGGGTTGGGAGTGAGATCCCTGACCAGGTGGCGGCACTGACCCTCTCACTTTCCCTCTGCAGCTCTCAGAACATCACCAGCTGCTTCATACTGGGGCAGAATCACAAACTACCACATGTTATATTTCTCAAACTCTAGACCAGAAAGACTATTTTATGTAAACTTGTGTAAAAGAAGTGTGCTCAATTGTAGTGTACTTTAAATCCTAAAAGTTTATTTAAAAGAAACTGTAGTTGCAAATGATATATAATATTAATAAAAGGCCACTTAAGTTTATTTAAAGAAAGTGTAAGTTCATGATGATGTTTCTTAAAGGGATAGTTCACCCAAAAATGTAAATTCCATCATTAATTACTCCCCCTCATGTCGTTCCAAACCCATGAGACTTTCATTCATCTTTGAAACACAAATGAAGATATTTTAATCAAATCTGAGAGATTTCTGTAACTCCATTGACAGCTATGCAACTACCACTTGCGCTTCAAAAAAGTCCATAGAGAGATAAAACTAACCCAAATGAATTGAGTGGTTTAGTCCAAATTTTCTGAAGAGACTCGACCGCTTTATATGGTGAACAGATTGGATTTATTCAAATATAAACATTCATCAACACACACAGCAGTTGTGGTAAACACAAGCTTAGGCATGTTCACTTGACACGAGCCAATGAGGTTCATTCTCGTGTTACGCAACATGTTTGAGCTACAGCAAGAACCAATGAGGTTTGTTCTCGCCTGTCAAGCAGGTTCAGTTGAGTTTCTGTTTATGTTTGCTGATCAATGTTTTTCTGTGAATAAAAGCCTAAATTCAATCTGTTCATCATATATAGCGATTGAGTCTCTTAAGAAAATTTGGACTAAACTGCTCAATTCATATGGATTAGTTTTACGATTTTGTACTCTACTCATATTGCATCAAAAAGATCTTCATTTGTGTTTTGTAAGATGAACGAAAGCCTTAGGGTTTGGAATGACATAAGGGTGAGTAATTGATGACAATTGTTTCATTTTTGGATGAACTAACCTTAGTTCACCCAATTACAGTTAATATAAATATATTTAAATACAAGTTTCAAAAAAATTACATTCAAGTTTTTTTTTTGTTTCCCATAAATGCTTGTCAGAACATTCAGCAGTACAATGTAACAATATATAAAAAAAAATGAAGAAATGAAATTATAAAATTGCATATTAAGATGTACACAAGTATGTCAAAAACCACTCATAAGTTCAACTAATTACATTTAAAATAAATTAAAACTATAAAACATTTTAATTTAACTGCAATTAAAGTGTCAGAAAACATTACTATTAATATTCCTTATTTCAGTAATCATTTTTTTAAAGTATGCTTAAAAAAGTGTTATTTTTCACAAGGGTATGTAAACAATAGGAATAAGAGTTTTGTAATGCCAAAAAATGTTTAATTAAAATGATGAATGAGGGTGATTTTATCCTTCACAGCGAGAGCCTACTTCTGCAGTTCTGTATCTAACAGCCATTGTGCTGTACCCTGTTTCATCCATGTCCCTCAATGTTTTTGTCAATGTTGACCATTAAAACAAAAGTATGGGATTTTAATAATTGCTGTTTTCTTGCTCTAGTCTAGTGGATGAATAAGCCTGTCCATATCAGACGGGTACACCATCCTTCTGCTTTGCTAATTGCTCTACTTGATTATATAAGTTTTGAGATGGCCCTGTGATCACAAGCAGTAGGAGAGCTCCTGAAGTGGTCATACCAGACCCAAAAGCAGCAGATAAATGAGGGGTAAAGAGACCTGCCAGCTGCATTCAGCCGCTCTCCACAAGAGTGACATAAACAGCAGAAAACACATGGCCGCTCGCTCTTATGAACCTGTGGCACTGCACGATATATGGGAGTGTTTACTGCATAACAAATACAGAAGGATCATTCATGTGATTGATGTTCAAAATATGGAAAGACAACAGGGCGACACTAACTAAGTGACCGTGGTGTTTATGATGTATAAAGTCTATTTACCTTTGCATGTTGATCTTTATTTTTTTTTTTTATACAATTTTACCAAGACCCAGGAATCATTTAACCCTCTGGTTATCTTTGGGGTCTTTTTAACCCGCAAATGACTTTTGGTCAAATTAAAAAAAATGTTCTCTTTGTCCAAATGGTATGAAACTTTCTACAGCTCTTAACACTTCATAGATCTACAAAAGAAAAAAAAAATTGGAATGATATCTGTTATTATGTTGCCGTGAAAAAAATAGTCACACTTGTTGTCTTCGGGGTCCCTGGAGACCCCGCATAGTAAATATATAATATTCATCATCAAAATCAGAAACAACGCAGATCACATGGACAGAAATGAAATGGCACACTTCCAACAATGTAAAAAACATCCACAATGCAAAATTATCATTCTCGCCACACACACACACACACACACACACACAACCACACATACACATACACACAGAAATACATTTGTAAGGCTATAAAAAAAGTCTTATAATTTGTCAAATAAAATGCAGAACCACCACAAATATAAATTGGTGACACTGACACAACGAAAATACACACACACACACACACAGAATGTGTGTCTGCAGAAGTCATGCAACGTACTACGCATACTGCCTGCAGTGCACTGACTCGTGAACACCTCCAGTGCACCACCAATTGTTGTTCTTACTTGTTCAAAAAACAAAAAATTTCCCAATCAGTTTTTTTAACAAAATAATTTTTATATTACAACCATTTTATTTTTTTACTGCTTTATTTGATCATTTGTTATTGCTGTTCAGTTCATTGCACTTTTGTTTTTTTTTCTCAATATGTAATATAACTGTTCATTTCTGTTATTTTTTGTTCTGTTACAGTTTGTAACTGAAACGTTGATTAAAAATGATAGAATTATATTAAAAACAGATAATTGAAATAAATGATAAAATCTAAAGACTCCAAGATTTTTTGTAACATCTTGTTCAGGTTTGATTCTAATCATAAAGTAACATTATTGAAGAACTTTTTTCAATACAAAATATGCTAAACTTAATACAAAATATGCTAAACTTTGACCAAAAGTATATAATTCTTTTTTATAATTTTGATTTTAAAATATTTATATATGAATCCAACTCAATCCAACTGAATCCAACTTGTGAAAAGATGTATTTTGGTTAATCAAACAGCAAATAGCATATAATGGAGCTCTATAGCAATATAGTGGTTGAAGTGAATTTTTTTATTTTAAAACTTCATTTTCCAAAAAAAGGGCAAAAATCTTACATTAAATCATGTACAATTATCCATGTTATCCCCATAAATGAAAGTTAGAAATCTGGGTCCTTTATAAAGTGAATTTTACATAAAATGCTGTTTTTTGTAAAAAAAACTATTTATTTAAATATTTATTTATTTATTTTTAGAAATTTTAAAAAATATCAAAAATCCTCCAAAAACTGCACAAATGTTGAGTAAAAACATTAATAAACAGAGTAAAATTACATTTGTAAAAAAAAATTTATTATACTGTTACAAAATGCAATGTTATTGTCTGGGGTCCCTGGAGACCCCAAAGATAACAAGTGTAGACCCTAAATGAAGATAATCAGAGGGTTAAAGGGATAGTTCACCCAAAAATGAAAATTAGCCCATGAGACAGCCTATGACATTCTTCTTTCAGACGAATACAATCGGAGTTATATAAGCTGCAAAGTCGACTTGCGTACGGCCGATAAAGTTTTAAAGATGGATATTTTTCCCACACGAACGCATCGCTTCACTTCAGAAGTCCTTTATTAACCCACGCAGAGCTGTGTCGAGCACTCTAATTTAAAAAATATATACCCATAGCCTGGTTAAAACCAGACCATTCTCAGTTGTAACTAAGTTATGGTCTGGAAAAGCGTCATAGACACATCATTTCCAGAGGGGCGTCACCAACGGACGTCGCGGATAGACCTAAAACCAATCAGAGCGATGAAGGAGATGACGTATGCAGAGCGGCGGAGAAACATCTCTGAGTGTTGTTCTTTGCTCGGTTTTTAACAAAATGGAAACGTTCAAATCGCTTAAAACAGACGCGATAGCTGATTCGAACGAGTGATGTTCGACGGCGGCATCCATCTTTGTAATGTAGGCTACAAAATCTGCTTCAAAATCCCAGCGCTGTCGTCATCGTGTAAAGCCCGCCCCAACGTTTCTGATTGGTGCCTCGATTTTGACGGATTGGAAATGGGCTTGAATGAGCTCTTTGCCAGACTAACTTTCAGAGCAAATCTAAATTTGCCGGAAGTTGTCTGGGTTTTCCCAGGCTAATATACATTGACTCTCACTATAAAACTTGGAGGAGACAGGACATGTTTTAATATAACTCTGATTGTATTAGTCTGAAAGAAGAATGTCATATACATCTAGGCTGGCTTCAGGGTGAGTAAATCATGGGCTAATTTTCATTTTTGGCTGAACTATCCCTTTAAATGATTCCTGGGTCTTGATTTTTATTTTATTTTCGGCTACTACCTTACTTTTGCCAACATTTTCACTGGGGCACCATAAAAACAAATGAATTGGTAAAATAAATACAGCAAAATATAAATTAATAAAATAAAGAATAGCTAAATATATTGTAAATGTCAAATGAAACATATTTCTATTTTAATATACTATTTCTTCGTTTATGATAAGGATATATATCCTCAGCAGTCCCTTTATTAAACAATAAAACAAACAAAAAAAGAGAATACTGGAACGCAGGAGAATCACAACCAAATAAACATGGACAAGAACCAAGAACAACTCAAATTGAAGACTATAACAGAGTTACTAAAGAGCTAAACAAGGAACAGGTGAATCAAATTAATCAAACAATGAGTAACCACGGCAACAAACAACAACATAAGACACTATGGAGACAGAAAGGAAACACATGCAGGAAACAATGAGTTACAAACTAAGAGTCCAGGAAAATGAAACAGAAACCAAACAATTTGGTTTACAATGCATAAAAACAGTGTGCACTGTCACAGTTCTCTCAATTTATCTCCTCATTCCCAGACCGCAACATAGTGTCGGCGTTGTACGCATCGAATCCACATGTACCAGATGTGGCCCGGATCTGGGCCGACACTATGTTGCTGTCTGGGTTCTTCAAGCCATTTTGACATATTTTGAGCTCTCTGTTCAGTTGTCTACTCTTCAAATATACTAATAATGTGTTTGTAATGGTTTGAAGACACATACAAACAAATAATTTACATTTATTCTGAAATTAAACACATTTGTAAAAGTATTTATTCATTCATTCATTCATTCATATATACATTCTGTTTGATTGTTTATTTATTATTTTATAAAAATCTGTGTTTCATAAGTGACCTACAACATAATAATCTATAAAAACAGGAAAGTCATCAGCACTTTCTCAGGAGCGGTTCTACGCTCGGTGCTAAGAGGTGAAGATGACTCTCAGCGGTGTACAAGGAAGCTGAGTCTTTTCATGGGCTGCTCCACAGGCTCTGCCCCTCCTTCAGGAAACCGGCCATTGGAGACACGGAGCCCCTGCCAACCCAAGACTGAGACCGCAGCCTTCACATTAGCATGGGATGCACTTCTATGCTAATTCCTGTCAGCTCTCCATGGCACCCCTTGGAGATCACGGGCTCTTCCAAACCAGGACAGGGTCCATTCTAACTTTTAGAAAGTCTACTTTAATCAAAACAAACACAAAAATACATATGCTTTTCACAACGGTGTGGTACAATACAAATATTGTAACACTTTGTGTTTGTCAAGTGGATGAACTTCAAGGACACCTGTGTGAACTTGAGGAGAACTGACTTCACACATCCAATAAAAATCACCAAAACATCAGCTGATTAAAATTAATGAGTTTATCTCTCGGGAAATGCTATTTGTTTACAGGTGACATATTTTTGGGGTCACTTTATGTAATTTAATAAATGATCCATAACATTTGTAGCTATTAAACAGTCAAATATTTAAAGACCTTTTTCCTTTCATACTTGTAAGTTCTGCATAAGTGCCTTGGAAAGTCTATGAATACGTTCTTTTCATTACAGTTCAGAATCTGCCAATCAGCTCAAATAGTTCCTTTAAAGTCAGTGAAATCAAATGAATGGCCCGACTGTGAGTCAAACAAAAGCCCTGTGCATAAAAGCTGGATCTCCACGCCAATTCACACCAGAAGTCAGAAAAGGGCCAGATAAAGCTCTTGAGTCACATTTTATTATGATTCTTTTAGAGTGTTAATTGATCAAACTGTCAGACAGACTTTCCTACAGCTACATTTCCAGTTGTGTTAATTACCAATTTACCCATTTAAAAAAAAAAAAAAGCGAGTTCATTGAAAGGCTCGATTAAACTTAAATATTTTTTTTTCCATATGATAAAACAAGATACAAAATGTTAACATGTTCAGGTATTCACCAATGTTACATTTAAATATTTATATAGAAATATATACACAAATCATTTACTTCTATTTCAGGTGGTGACTTATCATGGTTGTGACAGACAATATTTACTATAAAAACTATAATAAATCAAAACTTTTATTTTAATAATATGATTTAATTGTGTAATTTAATGGTGTCAAAGTGTAGGGACTGTTACATTTTTTTTTCCTTTTGTTATGAGTACTATTTATTTAAAAGGTATATTACATTTTATTTTTAATGTATGCATTAATCTATATAAAGGTTTGAGTAATGGTCTGAAGACAGGTGGTTTTACCGGTTGTGAGTGATAATGCAATAACTTGAAGAAAATTAAAAAGAGAATAAAATGGTACATTTGTGTTAAGAACATTCTAGAGATCCTCTGTGCTGCATTTCAAAGTATAAAATGTTGCTATTTTTAAATTTATTGGCAGATTGATGTTGCGGCTACATGATGTCTCTTACGCAGAAGTCCAAAATTATTTGAGGAATATTTCAAGGAAATACACAGATTAAATAGTCAAAGTGTCAAGTCCGGAAAAAAAATGAATCTTTTTTGTGCTTAATGCTAGATAAATACATGAAAAGCGTGGTGTCAAATTCTCAAGTCTTAGTAAAAGAGGGTCGGCCTGCAGAGAGGCTTGACTTCTCGCCCCTGGAGTGCTGAGCTGTCAAAACAGAGCTTTCTTCCTCGTCTCTCAGGCACATTCCTGCGTAATTGAGCTGATGATTAGTCTAACAATCACCAACACAATGCCAGCTGCCAGGATGTGAAATGGCCTAAATACAGGCATCCCTGTTTCACTGGACTCGTTCGGCACTGCTCTGTTTGTTCAGTGAGGTAGAGAAGCATATGGCAATCATAAAGACCGCTTTGACCAAATATGATCTGATCTCTCACATTCACATGCCAAAAACTCTTTCAGTTTGACGGATACATTTTGAATAATTTACTTTCCTCATGCAAGCCAGCGGAGATAAAATGCTCTGTTTGGATGTTAAGGGCAGGGTCCATTTTCTCCAGCCATTACATGTCAACACCCTCCTAAGTTGAATTAAATGGAGCGTGGTGCTTGAATTAAACTGCTTATGTCTTCAGATTGGAGCTTTTGTTTGTTTTAGTGTCACCTGACCATTCAGTAGTTAATTGAGAATACACGGGCCGCAGAAACAGTGTTGGGGGATAACGCATTACAAGTAATGTGAGTTATGTAATCAGATTACTTTTTTCAGGTAACTAGTAAAGTACATTACCGGTACTTTTAAATTTACAACAAAAAAGTTACTTTTTCAAATGAGTAACGCAAGTTGTTTTGTTTCCCCATTTATTGACTGACAGCTCTCCTGTCCCCATGTTTAGAGAAATAGGAAAAATAGGAAAAGAAAATTTTATTTTTATTTCCTTCAGCCTGAGGCTTATTAATTTCACTTTTGGTGTAAAAAGGCCTTTACATTAGCAAAAAAAAAAAATAAATAAACAGCCCAGCCCAGATGAGAAATAGTAACATAAAAGTAATGTAATGCATTACTTTCCATAAAAAGTACTGAAATTAGTTACTTTTTAGGGAGTAACGCAATATTGTAATGCATTACTTTTAAAAGTAACTTTTCCCAACACTGCGCAGAGCAAACTATATGATTGATACAGCTCTGGTTCTTTATAACATTTGCAATTTTACAAGAATTTGTAAAAGATATTCATAAAAATGTTGCGGTATGAAATTCATCACAGATTTCTAATTCTGAATTGCTCAAAACGTGTTTACATGTGACCAGGTACACTAGTTTGGAATAATTTATTTATTGAAAAAAAGTCCCTTATGATCAAAAATACAGTAAAACAGTTAAACTGTGAAATAATACAATCTAAAATATCTTTTTTTCATTTGACAATATTTGTAAATGTAATTTATGTGATGCAAAGCTGTATTTTGAGCATCATTACTCCAGTCTTCAGTGTCACATGATCTTTCAGAAATGATGATTGCTGCTCAAAAAACATTTATTGTTATTATCAAAAAATTACATTTTTAAATATTTTAAAATAGCAAACAGTTATTTTTAAATTGCAATAATATTTATTCATTAGAATCATTATCAATATTACTGTATTTTTTGGTCAAATAATTGCAGCCTTGGTTCTTTCAAGTGCACCAGTAGTGTATACATACTTCTGGACTTTCTTGTAGGTCACTTACAATAATACACAGAGGGGTCTGAAAGCTACCTGTTCAGGGTTGGGATCCACCTATTCAAATGCCTTAGGATTGTATACATGTGGCATGTGCAAGCAGAAAATGCGTATTTGAACAGCGCTGTTAAATTAGTGGTGTGAACATGTGGTGTGTGGAAACGTTGGCAGCTGTCGTGGCAGTAAATCAAAGTGAAACACAGATGTAATACATGGGCTTAAGTCGACACTGATGAGTGTTTAAAATCAGCCTTTAGGAATATCCCATCAACATTTCTATTCAGTCCACCTGCAGAGCACATGCCCACCCACAGTGTAATGAGAGTGCATACCTCGCACTTAATGACACTTTAGTTTCCTCCCTATTCTCACTGTGCAATAAAAACATAATTATGCTATCAAATATTTAACACCTGATAGTAGCTGTACTATATTTAATATGCAAAAACTAAATGAACATGGTACATCTATACTGCATTTAAAATGTCAACAATAGAATCTGTGTTGGAATGCATGTCTTATACTAAAATATAAAGAGGGGTCAAAGAGTCTTGGCTGCATATCTAATAATAGTGGTTTGGATATTCATGAGATAATAGCGCTTTAATTACTACTTTATTTTAGCCAAAGTGATTTTACAGAACTCTTATTACTGGGACAGTCCTCATGGAGCAACCTTAGTGTCTTACTCAAGGGTACAATGGTCAAGAATTACCCCTTTTGGGCTTTGAACCCACAACCTTCCAGTTACCTGCCATAATTTCTATGGTACATTAGGATTCCAATAATAAATACATAATATAAAACAATTCTTGCAAAAGGCGGTTACACAGACTCTTAGAGGTGGCATGAATGCAGTACAGTAATTAACCTATATCTCAACATTAAACGACAATACTAAACAAAAAAAAGAGTAGCAGTCAAAAAAGCCGACTCATTAGTCATTCGAGTCATTGGTTCGAAAATCAGATTAGCTGATTGCACTGTAAGTTTTTGATTAATTAAAAGATCTGACTTGTAAGAGTAATTTGTTTGGGAATTGGGCAACAATGCACTGTCTGTTTCACGCTGAAAATGGCTGACGTTTTCCCCTAAACTAGTTCAGCACAAATCCCACCCTGTAGCCAATTCCATCGGTTTAAGTAGGGTGTAGAGTAGTTAGGGGTTAGTATTTATTGCATCAATGTGTAGGCACTGTGATTGCCATGACCAATGGAATCTTTAGGGGGAAATATCATGCGCTGTAGATTTGCAGTGTGCGGCACCGTAAATGAAGAAATGCTATGAAACTCTATCAGAGTAGTTTAGTATGGTATTTTGCTTGCATCTGCCGATTAATACATGATGGTACGATATATGATCACCCAGACAGCTAGGACATTTTAATGAAATAGCCTGCATTTATAACTTTTATACTTAGCTACATTAAATATTAGCCTATGCCGCTTCATGTCTCAAAATTACCGTTATCAGGTAGCTTACTTGCATTGTACTAGTCTACTCTTCTATCCAGGTCGGTTATTTAAATGCAACCAATCAAATACAGAAACACGCTGCAAATACTCAAAAATCAATCAAATACAGAAATGCGCAGCAAATACTCAAAAATCAACCAAATACAGAAACGTGCTGCAAATACTCACAATGCAACCAAATACAGAAACAAGCTGCAAATAGCACAGAAAGATAAATGTTCCAAGGGGACCCCAAGAAGCATGAAACGGAAGTTGCGATCATCTTCTATTTTGTGACATACTGTATATCCAAGTGAACCTACGATGATGGCTGAGAGCTCAATGCGCTGCAACTGAAGAAAACACATGCAAATAGAAAAACACCAGCAAATTAAGAAAACATCATCAGATTGACAACAAATGTGCTGCAAATACTCACAACTCAACCAAATACAGACACACGCTTCAAATACTCACAACGCAACCAAACTCAGAAATGCACTGCAAATACTCACAATGCAACCAAATACAGAAACGCACTGCAAATCCTCACAATGCAACCAAATACAAAAACGCACTGCAAATACTCACAATGCAACCAAATACAGAAACGCACTGCAAATACTCACAATGCAACCAAATACAAAAACGCACTGCAAATACTCACAATGCAACCAAATACAGAAACGCACTGCAAATACTCACAATGCAACCAAACGCAGAAACGCACTGCAAATACTCAAAAATCAACCAAATACAGAAACGCGCTGCAAATACTCACAATGCAACCAAACGCAGAGACGCACTGCAAATACTCAAAAATCAACCAAATACAGAAATGCGCTGCAAATACTCACAACGTAACCAAATACAGAAACATGCTGCAAATACTCACAATGAAACCAAATACAGAAACATGCTGCAAATACTAACAATGCAACCAAACGCAGAAACGCACTGCAAATACTCAAAAATCTACCAAATACAGAAACGCGCTGCAAATACTCACAATGCAACCAAATACAGAAACATGCTGCAAATACTCACAGTGCAACCAAATACAGAAACGCACTGCAAATACTCACAATGCAACCAAACGCAGAAACGCACTGCAAATACTCACAATGCAACCAAATACAGAAACGCACTGCAAATACTCACAATGCAACCAAACGCAGAAACGCACTGCAAATACTCACAATGCAACCAAATACAGAAACGCACTGCAAATACTCACAACGTAACCAAATACAGAAACTCACTGCAAATACTCACAATGCAACCAAACGCAGAAACGCACTACAAATACTCACAATGCAACCAAATACAGAAACGCACTGCAAATACTCACAATGCAACCAAACGCAGAAACGCACTGCAAATACTCACAATGCAACCAAACGCAGAAACGCATTGCAAATACTCACAATGCAACCAAATACAGAAACGCACTGCAAATACTCACAACGCAACCAAACGCAGAAACGCACTGCAAATACTCACAATGCAACCAAACGCAGAAACGCACTGCAAATACTCAAAAATCAACCAAATACAGAAACGCGCTGCAAATACTCACAACGTAACCAAATACAGAAACGCGCTGCAAATACTCACAATGCAACCAAATACAGAAACGCACTGCAAATACTCACAATGCAACCAAACGCAGAAACGCACTGCAAATACTCACAATGCAACCAAATACAGAAATGCACTGCAAATACTCACAACGCAACCAAACGCAGAAACGCACTGCAAATACTCACAATGCAACCAAATGCAGAAACGCACTGCAAATACTCAAAAATCAACCAAATACAGAAACGCGCTGCAAATACTCACAACGTAACCAAATACAGAAACGCGCTGCAAATACTCACAATGCAACCAAATACAGAAACGCACTGCAATACTCACAATGCAACCAAACGCAGAGACGCACTGCAAATACTAAAAAATCAACCAAATACAGAAACGCGCTGCAAATACTCACAACGTAACCAAATACAGAAACATGCTGCAAATACTCACAATGAAACCAAATACAGAAACATGCTGCAAATACTAACAATGCAACCAAACGCAGAAATGCACTGCAAATACTCAAAAATCTACCAAATACAGAAACGCGCTGCAAATACTCACAACGTAACCAAATACAGAAACGCGCTGCAAATACTCACAATGCAACCAAATACAGAAACATGCTGCAAATACTCACAGTGCAACCAAATATAGAAACGTACTGCAAATATTCACAATGCAACCAAACGCAGAAACGCACTGCAAATACTCACAATGCAACCAAATACAGAAACGCACTGCAAATACTCACAATGCAACCAAACGCAGAAACGCACTGCAAATACTCACAATACAACCAAATACAGAAACGCACTGCAAATACTCACAACGTAACCAAATACAGAAACGCACTGCAAATACTCACAATGCAACCAAATACAGAAACGCACTGCAAATACTCACAATGCAACCAAATACAGAAACGCACTGCAAATACTCACAATGCAACCAAACGCAGAAACGCACTACAAATACTCACAATGCAACCAAATACAGAAACGCACTGCAAATACTCACAATGCAACCAAACGCAGAAACGCACTGCAGATACTCACAATGCAACCAAACGCAGAAACGCACTGGAAATACTCACAATGCAACCAAATACAGAAACGCACTGCAAATACTCACAATGCAACCAAACGCAGAAACGCACTGCAAATACTCACAATGCAACCAAATACAGAAACACGCTGCAAATACTCACAATGCAACCAAACGCAGAAACGCACTGCAAATACTCACAACGCAACCAAATACAGAAACTCACTGCAAATACTCACAACGCAACCAAATACAGAAACGCACTGCAAATACTCACAATGCAACCAAACGCAGAAACGCACTGCAAATACTCACAATGCAACCAAATACAGAAACTCACTGCAAATACTCACAACGCAACCAAACGCAGAAACGCACTGCAAATACTCACAACGCAACCAAATACAGAAACGCACTGCAAATACTCACAATGCAACCAAATACAGAAACGCACTGCAAATACTCACAACGCAACCAAATACAGAAATGCGCTGCAAATAGCACAGAAAGATAAATGTTTAAAGGGGACCCCAAGAAGTGACGAACCTAGCTGGGACCGCTTATTGTTCAATGTCTACTTGTCAGTGGTGTTGTCGATGACCTGTAAGGTGATTTATTTTGTTTATTTTAACATTCTGATCGTATGTGCGTTTTGAGTATTTGCACCGTGTTTCTGTATTTGGTTGCACTGTGAGTATTTGCAGCACATCTGTTGTCAAACTGATGAAGATGTTTACTTAATTTGCTTGTGTTTTTTCTATTTGCATGTGTTTTCTTCAGTTGCAGTGCGTTGAGCTCTCTTGACTACCATATGAACCGGCTTCTCAAGAACATATGTAGGGTGGGGCTTGATTTTCTCCATCAGAAATTGATTGGATCGTTGGATGGTTGTGGTTTGCTATTGCTGTGATGTCATCCCGACCTCACGCCAGTAACCATCCTGACCCCAGTCTAAATAAGATCTCATTTAAGACTACAAATCTTATAATCTCTTGAACGTTCAAAGACAGATGAGAAAATTGATATTTCTAATCTTGTACAATGGTTAGTTTTATCTCAAGTATTAAGACCAATAAGAGTTCATTTAGAAAACACACTGGCTACATTTAGTGAAATAATTAACTCACAGACCTGGCAGCTGTGACCCAACTTGAACACAAGAGGAACATAATAAAAAGAAGAGTATGAGGAGGGAGTCTGAGGCTGCAGACAGGTTCCCCACCCCTCACATTCGGCATTCTCACCAGGACACAGAAAACACTATTCTCATTCCCTTCCTTTGGGCCACTTCCTAACTTGCGTGTTATGGTGGCAATGCTATTGTTCAGAATGAACAGCACTTTAAATGGTCCGAATCAATTCAGTGTAAACACAAGAAGCGCCACATTTTATAGGTTCATATCATATTATTTCACCTTAAAGTACATTAATAATGTTAGTACAGTATCTTAGTGCTACAAAAAGTCATACTTTAGGTTTTTTTTTAACCACACGGCCCAGATGTGGGCCGGATCTGGGCCGACACTATGTTGCTGTCAGTTGTAAAAGCCCCATCATTCAATAACAGCATGAACTACATTGTGACATATTCACAAAACAACCTGTGCTGAAATGTGTTTCTGTTGCTTAAACAGTAGAGCGTGGTGCTAGCAATGCCAAGGTCATGGGTTCGATTTTGAGGGAATGCACTGATAAAATCCAATGTACGTTTTTCTGGATAAATGTCAAATGAGTAAATGTGCAGCTCAAACTGTTAAGATCAGCGGTTTAATTGCTTATTTCTAATGTCAGGATCCTTCCAAAGAGTATTCAGAGCAGTAGATGCTACACAGGGCCAGAAACGGCACAAATTTCTACATACATTTTCATCTGTTTTTCTGGTATTTATGAATAATAGCATCAATACTGCTCAATAGGCATTACTGAAGTTTACATTTGTCATAAGTTCAAATCTATTCATCTGACGTCAGAAAGTCACGTCAGATGAATTTAGTTCAATTAGTTCAAATAGATGCTCGTTTTTACTGTAGAGATTTGACTTCTGACTATTTTCATTGTATGTCAAGCTCTGTTACCTCAATAAATCAAGAAATATTTTAACTCCTCGTGATACACCTTTACCCCCCAAAAAAATGCATTTCAAATCATGCTTTGGAAATGCATAGTGAATCAGTCTTTCTCCAAAAACATTTCTTGCTCATTCTAAGTAAATTTAAAATGCCTGCCCAGTCCCAAACATGTTATTCCAAATCATATCCATCTTATCCTTGTCACAAGTGTGAATGCTATGTTGGAAATCTGAGTAGGGCTCTAGAGTCCAATACAAAGTCTCCTCCCGCAAAACTCACTTATAAACATTCCAGTTCCCTCCATGAAGAGCCAGTCTGCAAGGCTGTGGTGTCTAATTTGGATACAGACACACAGCCAGAGTTATTCAAATATCTGAGCTCTGGCCTCCAGCCAGATAGAGAATTTGGTCTGGGCATGGTCAGTGCTTATAAGCTTTAAGAGAGGGATTCCTCTTTCCTCCCAAGAGCTGCAGACCAAACATTTTCATTAGTGGTGCTAATCACTGAGACTCACGGTCATCTGACGAGAGGAAGACATTCATTAGGAGGCCTTCTCCCGTTCATAGACGGGCACCTCTGTTTCCTTTGCTCATGTCTAAACTTTCTGTGTTCTGCTGATGGATGAAGTGAGCAGGTGGAAGTCTGATTCTTCAACAGGTTTATCATCTCACTCACTCTATCTTCACTCCACTGCTGGGTCAGTTCAATCTCTCTTGCCTGTCTAAAATCTCTGTTTCTAAATGTGTGTCATTTCTGTGCAACTAGTGGCAACAATGCAAATTGCAATGTGTTTGTTTGAGCAGCCTGACTGGGCCGAATGCAGGACTTCTACTAACATGGAGAAAGCTATCTGTTAACATTCCCCTTATTACAGTTATTTACAGAATCTGAAATCGGCATCTTTGCTTCATGCGTGCTCCAAGGGCTCAAGGTTTGTGCCCTGTCAACCACAGACTTTCTTCAGTGGAACACATTTAAAGATTTTTAGGAGAACTACCCCTTTAAGACTAAAGGGATGCTTTAAGAGCTTTGGAAGTAAAAATCCCATTTGTTTTCTTCATAGAGGAATTTTAATGATAACTTATACACCTTTAAAGACTTTAAAGATTACTGTGGTTGTTAATCATTAATGGTCTATGCTTTTACTGAAGCCATCAGCCTGCCTTATTTTAACTTTTTTTTTTAAAATAATCACGTTTTTAAGGTGGAAGAAAAACTACATTAACCATGATTCTGCAGAGTAATCTCCAGAAATGTGACAAGCAAACATCACCAAAAGCTACACGCAAACTATTTAAATATTTGTAAATATATGCATATATTGCAATACACATCAAATACATTGTTTCTATATATATAATCAACACCTTTAAATCAATAGTTTTATATTTCTCCATCAATGTCGTTCGCAATGCCTCATGGGATTGTAGTTCTTTTCCTCATTAGAGTCGTTAAGACAGTCTTGTACACTTGTCAAGACAAATTTTCAAATGCTCTTTTGCTTCAAATCAAAGTGTGATTTACCTTGTTGCTGGTTAGTTTAGTTCATTCAGACCCTTTAAAAATCCCTATGGGAAAAAAACGACTGTGGGGGAAAATAATTCCAGAACCAAGGCCGTTGAAAACGTGGACGGACACTGTTGCGTTCTCGAGATAAATGCTCCTTTACACAACATGGCTAATCAGGTAGCATAGGTTTTGCTTTTCTCTGAATGACATGTCATCGATATGTGAGCTGTGTGGGGTAAAATTTACTTCATTTTTCAAATGGCCAATTTTCCATGGGAGCGTGATTTACCATGGGAGAAGCACTGCATGACTTTTCTCTGGTCTGTTTTCCCTCTTAGCCAGAGGCACTTAACTAAGCCTGTGAGCCCTGGCTGTTAGGTAATGAAAGGCAGTGCTCAGCCAAAGGCTAGAATAACAGAGCGGAGCATATGCATAGCTAAAATATTTCTCCTCTTTAATAAGAGATTAGTAGGCACCCTCCACCTGTTTCTAGGGTTCAGGCGCTTGGCAACGGGCAGAGTGGGCTCAGCAAGAGTGCAGCCCCTACATCTGTTTGGCATGTTGCGCTTTTCAATCACAGTGCCGGGCCACAGGCTTCTCATGCTCACAATGAGATCACTGTGTTCTCCGAGGCCTAAACCGGCCCTCAACAACCACCGCAGCAAAGTAAACAAACTCAGGGGAATGTAAATTCACAACACCACCATGTATTTAAAATCTACTTACAAGCGGCAATTACATTGTTGGCTAAAAAGGGAAAACAACTGTCATGCTGGTGAGATATAAATGATACTGTAGAGTAGACCGTGTTCAAAATTAACTGAGGGAGAATTGAGAACATTTAAATATCAAAAACATTTTTATTGTTTTATTTATGACAATGGTATTATTTTTCCTTGTATATTTGTGACAAACAGCACAGGTCACTCACAGCATCTTATACTACGGGGCTGTTGACTGCTTGAATCTGATTGGTTTACGAACGTTCTGAGGTGTGCAATTATTTTCAGGGAAACGCACGGCTAAAGTTTGGAATTAACAACAGAGGCTTGGGATGAGATGCGTAAGAAATTAGTCCTACACACAAGAGCGTTTTAATGACAAAAACTTGACAAATGTCTTAAAATACATCATCTGAACAATGTTTTGAGGTGTGGTAACCGTAGTATAAGCAGAATAATTTAGCAAAAAATTGCCCATCGTCAATGATTAAGGAACAATTGTAAAATTGTTAAATCCAACTGTAATTTTGTTACGTATATACAGTATATATATACATATATTGGCAGCTTAAAGGGTTAGTTCACCCAAAAATGAAAATTCTGTCATCAATTACTCATGGTCAGGTCAGGTCAGGTCAAGTCATCTTCATTTATATAGCGCTTTTAACAATGGAGATTGTTTCAAAGCAGCTTTACAGAGATAAACATACAATTTACGGTAACAGAGATTGTTTTGGCTTTATAGCGATATAATGTCGATATCATGTCGTTCCAAACCCGTAAGACTGTCGTTCATCTTCGGAATACAAATGAAGATGTTTTTGATGAAATATGAGAGCTTTCTGTCCCTCCATTGACAGCTATGCAACTACCACTTTTGATGCTTTAGAAAGTTCATAAAGAGATAAAACTAATCCATATTAATTGGTTTAGTCCAAATTTTCTGAAGAGACTCAATTGCTTTATATGATGAACAGATTGAATTTAGGCTTTTATTCACATTCACATTCTTTTATTCACATTCATCAACACACATCTGTTGCGTTAAACGACATGAGGGTGAGTAATTAATTAAAAGAATTTTCATTTTTGGGTGAACTAACCCTTAAATCTAAGCCGTTACTTGGCTCACTGAGGTGGTCCGCTCATTGGGGATGGAGGGCCCTCCAATAAAATGTTTGTTTAGGGGCCAATAATTTTAAGCAATGGCACAATGTAATGAGTATTTCCAACGCTATCTCACGACCAATTCGTATGAATTTGTACGAGTGATTAAAAGGTGGCTAATTCGCACGAATTCGTACGACCTCACTCGTACGAATTTGTACGATTTGTCTAAACCCACGTGATGGGTAGGTTTAGGGGCGGGGTCAGGGGTAGGTCATTTGTACGAATTCATACGAATTGGGCAACTCGTAAAATATGTACGATTTAGCAAAAATCTCACTGATTCGTACGAGTGAGGTCGTACGAATTGTTACGCATTAGTCACCTCGTAAAATTCGTACGAATTGCCTTGAGATCGGGTTGGTATTTCACATATATGTGTTACCTCATGGAGAAAGGTTTTCTGATGTTGACGGATGTTTTCGTTATTAGACAGTTTGTATGTCTATGATTTGAATCATGTACACCACTGACATCAGCAAGTGTTTGATTTTTGTTCTTACTTAAACCAGGGACCCTATTGATGCTGCTCCTATAAACTAACTGTCAACTACAGGCAAGTCAATCCATTTTATCTACTCACCAAAGCAATTTTACTCACATTTGGACTGATAATTGATGGTCTACATAGAAGGCGTTGTGCACAACAGGAAAATGCCATACAATAAAAGCCATGTAAAATTTAAGATGGTACTTGACATGGGAGTTTAGGACAGACATGAGTACCAGACAGGCATCTGAAATCACTTAGAGGTCGTGGCTGAGCAGCGCTGAGGTATGTAGCAGACAGAGGAATGCTGCATTGACTCTGACATTGCAGTCTCTCACATAAACCAAACAAACACATGCAATGACTCAACGCAGGTAATAAGGAAGAGTTCACCAGCCAGAGCTCCACTGTAATATGTAGCCCAGTCATTCATCATTGGCCTGTAGTATGTAGCCCAGTCATTCATCACTAGCTTCCTTAAGACCTCCTAGGGAAAGAGGCTGAGACCGTTGCCCAGGCCATACAGGATTAGAGCAGCTTTAAGGTACAAGCAGCATGACAAATAAATTAAGTCCGGCATTGCATATCTCATTCATATGGCAGTGACATGAACTATCATAAATTGCTTCACCTGTTGATGGACAGTTTTACTGGAATAAGTCGACACTGCTCACATTTCACTATGTTGAATACAAAACAAAAGCATAATAAACCCTTAAAATGGCCACTTGTTAAATGATATTGTGTCACATTCTTGATAAAAACACCATAAAAAGTAGAATACGATATTACTTGTGCTGGAAAAAGACAGTCATAGAGGTTTGGAATGACATTAAGGAAAGCAAATGAAGTCAGAATTTTCATTTTTGGGTGAACTATTCCTTTAATAATGATGGAAAGATACAATGTCTGTGTCACTGTTGTGTTGGGTGGGGGGTGCTCTTTTCCTCCCCTTGTCATTGACCTGCTGGTTTCTGACGGCCCCCTGTAGATCCGAATCAGCCTAAATCTACAAACTGCCAATGCACTCCCACAGTGGTCCCACACTCCACCCTATCCCTACAAATACGGCCATTGTCAACTAACTGAGTTAGAACAGACGCTAAGGTTCATGCAGGAAGCGATCCGTCAAAATCCTTTCTTGTCCCCAATTAGGCTCATCAACTGGACCGGCCATTAGCCATTCAACTTTGCAATTTAATAATGCACAGCATCTACTGCCTGTGCTGTTCATCCGCTCTGATATACTTCGGACCAAGACTCTGGTAGAAGCTCCAGGATCCCCGCGACCCTATAGAGTGTTGCAGGGATGACATATTGTTGTAGGCCAAACCCCGGAAACGAGTTTGCATTTTAGCACTGAAATCAATCTGATTTTTTTATGGGTTTTTGGCTAAATGCATGAAATAAGGTATGTGATTAACACAAGCTTAAGATAGTATTATGTTTTATTCAATGACATTAAATACATCTGTAATACCTCCTCATGATTTTTTTTAAAGCCTTAACTTGTTTTTATAATGGTGGTTGCTAAAGTGGCTAAATGGGACTACAGAGGCTTTTAGGGACATGAAACGGACAACAAACAGGAAAACTCATCTACTCACTGGTCTGCTTTTTACAAGCTCATTGTGTTTATGATTGTGCTCTTGCAAACTATTCTAACTCAAACTTTCAGGGAAAATGCAACCATGTTGTAGTTTGTTTACAGCCTACATTTAGCTTTTTACTTCTGCCAACAGTTGTATATTTGTGAAGATTATCATAATGAACTAAACATGTAAGAATCGATAACTTTTGTTGGTCACAGAGTTTATTTCCTGATCCTATTTGAGGGCACCAGGGTAATGCTAACCTCCAAATTGGCCTACAGAAATCACTGCAGAACTCTAAGTAGTTTTGAATAGATGGATGGATCTTGTTAAGTAATCCTTCCTCTATTCCTGATTCAGGCTTAAACGCCTACTTTTTTCAGAGTCTTCCAAAAGAGGAGTCGTTCATTCCTGTAGCTCAAACAGTAGAGCATTACGCTTGTAATGCCAAGATAATGGGTTTGACTCCCAGGGTCAGGGAATGCTTTAACTTACACCTTCAATGCAATGCAAATCACTTTAGATAACAGTGTCAGCCAAATGCATAAATGGAAATTACTACATTCCTGTTTCCCAAAAGCACTGAAAGCCATAAGAAGATCATAGAAACCATTGGCACCAGTGGTCTCTACGATCTACTTATACTTACAATGATTTTGGTAAATGCAGCCCTGATGAGGTCACCCTTGTTCATCACCTCGTTCATTCTGCACTGATATTTACTCACTTCATAACCCATGCCGCCACCTGCACCCATTAACACAGTCAGGAGAGCCAGGGGAGGGAAGACATGACAGGAAGGAGGCATCTCACATATGTCAAATGTCTTCGTGAAGCCAGGCCCCTTTAAACAAGTGTCAATCAGTTGCTCTAGGAGCCCAGAGGAAGTTGAGTTGAGGAGGTGGGTGTGTGTAGAGCTGGGCCGGGGCTCCTGTCGCTCACTCTAAGACAAGCCCGGCAGGGAATCTGATCCAGACCCTACCCCAACCCAGCAGGCTGGGCAAGCAAGGAACAAGCTCTCAGTGGGTAGGCCAAGCCCTAAACAAGCAAACCTGCCAGGACCCTGAGAGAGCAACCCTGTTGCTGTCGAGGACTGAAGCTGGATGGCAAGACAATGCCTGGGTGAATACAGGACAATGGAATTAGCTCCCAATTTGTATCACTTCCCCGAAGGATTGAGATGTCTTATCCTGTTAGGAGCTCCTCTCTGCTGAGCGACACATCCCTGCTTTGAAGCATGAGAGGGATAAGCAGGCTAAAGCCCTTGTTATCCCACTTTTTCCTCAAAGAGATTACAATCTTAGCTGCGGTGCGGCTTTTGGGTGGCGTGCGCACGTCGACTGGTGCTTCCCACGCTTGACTGACACCGTGCCCCGGGAGGCGTCATTCCTCCAGGACACATCAGCTGTCATGGGACTTTGAGAGAGCGCAACTCTGTTCAGGTGCTGAGCGCTCTTTGCGACACCCAGGAACCGCCGCTTTCCGGCAGCGTCCGCCCCGTTTCTTGCACGACAGCTGGAGACAGGTGTAATAAAGAAGGGCCGAGAGAGATCGGCCCCACTCGAGGAGAGGGTGAATGGAGGGGAATGCACTCTCTTGTGCATCAGGGGGCAGCATGAGTGGAATGTGTTGGTGATAAAGACTCTTGGCGGGTTGGTTCTGTTCGGCTCATGCCACAATGGCGTCTTTGACAGCTGAGAGAACAGCGCTTTTGTGGGGCCCTTCCAGTGACACTACACATTGTTGTGAATGCTCCGCATAGCCGGCATTCTCCATCATGCCTTCCTCTGTGCTCAAGGCTTATCAAGAATTCCTTCTTCTTTCTCTCTCGCACTTCTTTTTGTGAGTCTGTACATTGTGTTGCCAGCTACTGTGGAGGCTGAAGGACTAGCACAGAATGCCAGCTCCTGCTGATGACCTCATTCACACATGGACAGTACAGTAAAAGACTGGCTAATATGCTGCCATTACAGATCTCAGATACTATGTCCAACGAACTAAAGACAAGTTTAGCAAGTTAAATTTGATCTTAATCAGCTCTAAAACAGGGTGTCCTCAAGTACTTGATAACAGTGTTTCTTTTAACAGAAATTACTCTTGATGTCACTTAGCATTTTCACTGATGTTATTAAAATGGTCATTACAGTGGTTCATTTTTTTTATTAAACAGACTTGGACTCACTAGCGTCTTTTCAAACAAACAAATAAATAATTACTAAGTAAGTAAATAAATAAATAAATTCCCTGTGTGTGTATTCTGCTACAACTGTCAGCCATGGACAAAACACAAATTATTATTTTCATCATCTTCATCATCACCACCACCATCATCATTATTATGTCTTATTTATTTATATATTTAACCCATTGTGTTGTTTATTTTAAAAAACACATGATCAATTGGTTTTATGTATATTAATCTCTTGACCACCCAAATATTTTAATAGCATTTTCATATTTTAGGGGTAACAAAGCAAAAACAGCAATCTTTCAAATTTCCCTTTTACATGAAAACACATTAACTTGTATTAACTTGGTTAATAATCAATGCTTGGAAACATCTCTGGAAGAAATGTTTATATATTTCAGAGAAACTTATCTCAGCTACAGATGTGTTCATGCTGCATCCATCTGTGACCCACAGCTGCTGAACGGGAAAAACAGGATTATTAATAAAATAGAAGATTATATTGTTTATGCCAGTCTACCATGAAGCTGGGAAGTAGCCGAAAACACTTCAGTGTTCTTCTTTTATAACATCTCTGGATGTTTCTGATTAGAAGTAGTCAGATCCTCAGTGCAACCACAAGGGGCAAAGCTAATTGAGTTTCCATCTTATGTCTTTTGAGTGGATTTGATCACTCTCTCTCACACACACACACACACACACACACACACACACACACGCATGCAACTTTCTGCATTTTTACATTTTCAAAAAACATCAATTAGTATGTTTTTTTATTTTTCCTGTTTTCCTCATGGGGAGCAAAAAGTCTCCCCACAAGGTCAAGGATTTCAGATAATGCCACATTTTGTCACCATAACATGATGATTTAACATTGGTTCATAATAACGTTTTAAATAAATGGAGTCTAAAGTAATGCTCTGTACAGTAAGTACTGTCTCCACCTTAACTTTTAAAATCTTGATATTTGGAAAGAACATGTGTTAATAAGAGTATAAATAATAGCACTTGCAACAATTGCATACTGGGTAAGGGGGAATTAAATGAATAAACAAGTGTAAACTTGTTTTGTATTACATGTTTTCCAAAATGCCATGTTGAAATATGCAAATAATATACAAATGTACTCATTTGCATACATTTCCAGGTCAAAAATCTAAACAATGGCCAGGTTCAAAATTCTTGTTTTTTACGCAGGGGATTTTGGATATTTCATTGTATTACTCAATAAAATAAAAAAAATACCGTCAACAGCCAGACAAAAAATTTGCCATATTTTTTAGAAATAAAATGGTGAATGATACAAGAAAAAAACTATAAAAACCTTCTGAATAGATCAGAATAAAAATTTAAAGTTTGGTGCGTGTAAGTGATTTGGCACAGTGTATGAGAAAAAAAAATCCTCTTGACAAAATAAGAGATGTATTGTAACGGAAATCTACAGACGCAAATAGATAATCCTCCGGTTTCACAGAAAAGGCTAAAGCCTGGTCCAGACTAAAATGCATGTCTAAACTGTTTTAACAGTAAAGGAAAGTAACTTGCACAGACATATCTAAAATATGTCATTGCCATTGTTTTGTCTCAAGATTTTTTTTTCAAAGGCAGGTTTATAAAAGCTACTTAAATGTTGAACTAAGGCTTAATCCTGGCTTAATCTAAGCCCTTTTTGTGAGACCGCGCGAAAGTGTTATAAAATAATGTTTTTGATGCTTCTTTTTCCACTAGTCTGAAAGAAGACAAAAAGCAAAAAAGCTCAAAACCTCAACCAAAAACAAAACAAAACAAAAAACAGCGCTTTTGGCTGCCTGTAATGTTTTGCCTTAAAAGCACTTAATAAACAGATTCAAACAAATGTATTCATCTAAGGTCACAATGGTCACAGCTCCTCTGATTCTTCTTTAAATACTTTGACGAAAGCCTCTGAATACAGTCTCAATGCAAGTTGTTAGTGAACAGTTTGGCCCTGCTCTTGTGAGGAGTCACACTGTGCAAATTGAAGCTTTGCCAACAGAGCTGACATTATAGTATCTGAACCCTATCTAAAAGGGCATGGCTATGAGGCTAGAATTGGGTCGGCTTCGTGTCCTTTCACCATGCGACAGAAAACAAGGGATTTTATGAAGAGAAAACATCATTTTTTGCCATGTTCCAGGACTCCTCTATTTCTCATGTTGCATAGCTCAATGTGAGCCAGACTCCAGCCTGATGTGTATGACACCCACATGTGTGCTTTCTCTCTCTCGGGTGTACAGCTACGAGGATGCTGAAGTTTCTGATGTCATGTTCACAGCACTTCTGTTAATGTGCTTGGAGCAAACGCACCATATTCGCTAAATTAGAAACTAATGAGATTCTGCACATTAGGGAATAAAATACATAAAATGGTGACAATATCGATGGATAATTGACATGATACACGCATAAATCGCTAACAAGTGTTCCCAAACACATGCAATCACGCTCAAGCCTGGCAAACATACACCTCCAGCTGCTGGAGTTTGACCCCTTTGCCAGCTTGCTGATGGGCGCATTGTTTGATCTTTTCGATTGTGCAGCTGTAAACTGAATCTGCTCTTATTTAGAGTGTTTATGTCTCATTCACACGTGTTCCCCGATATATGGCACAGATGTGACAGATAAAGGACATCAAAGACTCTGTGCAATACCAGTAATAATACTGCACTGAAAGAGACACACAATGCAATGCTCTTCCTTTTAAACTTGGTTCTCCAAACCAGGTCACTTCTGGGGGAATCTAATTAAAACGTTCATATTTTTGTATACTTTCAAAAACATTATTAAGCATGTTGTTAACCTTTGTTCTACTGAAGTGATGTTTTAATTGTTAACGGAAATTCACTAATAAAGCCATAAACTATAGGCTATAGTAGTATTCATAGTATTCTCAATGTTAGAGGCTCAGCTGGCACAGGCTATTTGAAATTTCCATCTTTGCTCATGTGAACTCAGTTTTTTTGACAGCCAATCATGGAGCTGCAGTAAAATCACGACTATGCTGACTGGCTAATGGATTTCACATGACCTCACATCCTTATAGAAATGCCCACATGGATGGCAAAACAAGGCTTCCTCCGCTGCCCACCAGTTATTTTTACCAAGTGCAGTTCTGATGTACTAAAACAGTGATATTAAATGACCAAACTCAGTATACACCTAATGGACCATGCATATAATATACAGGCATTGCACCCAGAATATAGGAAGAACCGAGGGCGAATCCGATTTTTGGGTCAAATATGGACAAACCCTAATGTTGGGTTAAAAATGCAATTAAAAAATTTACAGTTGAAAGTGAAAGTTGAAGTTGGGTTAAAATTTGAAATTACATTTTTAACCCAACATTTGGGTTTGTCCATATTTTACCCAAATTTGGGTTAAAACAACCCAGCATTGTTTAGAGTGAGGGAGGAGCCAAGGTGGAGCCTTGGCGCATGGTCTGGGTGGAAACCTCGGGACCGACTGACTGAGGTGGAGCAGGACGAGGTGGACACCCAGGCGGAGCAGAAGGCCCAGGGTGATGCCGCTGGTTTGGAAGGCCTGTGGAGGACCAGGTCAACACCGGAGGGAGCAAGGTGGAGCAAGAGGGAAGAAGGAGCACAGTGGAGCCGAAAGGGTGGAGGGCTGGAGGCACTGCCGGAGGCACAGAAGTGCACGTCGGAACCAAGGCGATGATTGATCAAGGCAGAGCTGGGGGATCGAGGGAGCCCTGTGGAGCCCAAGGAAGGACGGACCACGGTAGAGCCGAGGGTGCGCAGAGCCAAGGCGAAGCCGACGAGCTGACAGGCCTAGGTAGAGTCATGGGCCTGGAGGCCGAGGTGAAGCCAGGGGATCCATCTCACAAGGCTGAGCTGCTGGTGGAGAAGCCCAAGGCGGAGCTGGAGAGCTGGAGGGGATCAGCAGCAAGGCTAGAGGAAGTGAGTCCTTCGGATGAGACGTTAAACCGAGGCCCTGACTCTCTGTGGTCATTAAAAATCCCAGGATGTCTTTCGAAAGAGTAGGGGTGTAACCCCGGCATCCTGGCCAAATTTGCCCAGTGGCCTCTGTCCATCATGGCTCCTAATCATCCTCATATACACTAATTGGCTTTATCACTCTGTCTCCTCTCCACCAGTAAGCTGGTGTGTGGTGGGCGTTCTGGCGCAATATGGCTGCCGTCGCATCATCCAAGTGGATGCTGCACATTGGTGGTGGTTGAGGAGATTCCCCCTTCTATGTGAAGCGCTTTGAGTGCCTAGAAAAGCGCTATATAAATGTAATGAATTATTATTAATTATTATTAATTATAGAGGAGCCAGCAGAGGGGATGGGGACAGTGGAGGAAGCCAGGTCATCCAAGTAGAGGGACCTCGGACAAGGAGAGAATTCGAGGGTGGGGACAAAGGCAGGACCTGGGTCCGCAGACCACAAATCAGTAAGGTCGTGGCCTGCTCCTGGCTTGGGGATGGACTGGGCCGCAAGCACCGCCTCCTGGACGGACCTGGCATAGGCTCTGGCCTCGGGCCGGTAATGGTGGCGGGCTCTGGGTCCGGGTCAACATAACCACAAAAAGCAAAGACGATAACCAACAAACTAAGACTGCAAACTGAGGGCTATAAATACACATAACAAACAAGGGAACTAAACTAGACACAGGAGACAGCAATACATAAGTATAGAAACAAACGAGGACATAATCAGTAACCAAGGAAACTGAAACTGAAAGGAACTAAAGGAAATGGAACAGAATGTAAAAATAAAAGCAAACAGAATGGAACATAACCATGATGACACTGCTGTTTTTATTGATTTAAATACTGCAGGTGATTTATATCAATTGGTGGCTTGAAACAGATGTCCTGTGTGGAAGATCTTGATGTTTTACCCTCCAGGACTCCACGGCAGTCATGTGACTGACAACTATGAATTACACACAGTCACAGGTCCTTCATTAGAGCTGTCCTGAGCTGTGACGTCAAAGAAAGTAGACAGGCAAAATAAGTATTTTTCATGATTTTAAGAGCCCTCTGAAAAATTGGGCACTGGTAAACATCTAATATATGATATAATTGCTTGAAAAGAGAAATTTGCTCCACTTTTGAATGACTGATGTAGAAGGCTGCTTTTAGCAGGGGATAGCTGGACCTTACGTAAGCCATGTTTTACAGGTTTCTCAAGCACAATGTGAAGGGCAAACAACAACAATATGACAAAAGACACCACTTTTCAATAAATAGCACTCTAAATGTGTTGTTACTAAATGTGGCTGAGTAACTTGCTGTATTAACTCAGAATGTACACTCAGGTGTGTGTTTATTTGCTATTTAACGACACCTTTAAATGTGACATCTGAATCAAAATAAACTATGCATTTCATAATGTTCATTTGACTGCTCCAATTTCCCACAACCCGCCCTGAGAAAAAGTGAGAAAAAGACGTGCTTAATTGTTTTGAATTGTTTTGAATGTGCACTTGTGTTGTATTGTACTTCACTTTTAAAAAGCACTTTTGTAATAATGTTAAATTACGTTAAGTTTTACTTTAAATAAAATTTTAAATCATTATGGTTTAATCATCTTTTGTTGTGCTTTAAAGAAGTACACACATTTTGATGTGTTGACTAACATACTAAAGCTCATGTAAAGCTCTTGATTATAAGTTTAACTGTACTGTGTTATTCAGTATTACATTTAAAGTTACTGTATTTTAAATGTATTAAATAGCAACTGCATTACAAATGTGTAATTAGAAATGACAAATTATGTGTATTTAAATACATGACACACAAGTTTCAACAGAAATGACATTAAAGTATATTTTAGTTTACAATAAATGCTTAGCACACACTTTAACCGCATTTCAAAGGCAAACGAAGTAATTATGAAATATCAAGTTGTACTTAAGTCCTTAAGTATATTCTTTAAAAGTATATTATTTTCATAATAAGTACTCTTTTAAAATAATGCTAAAGTGTACTTCTTTTTCACAAGGGACAGCTTTTATACTCTGTCACTCTGAAAACAAAGTGTCTGTTAGCCTACCATTAGACAAGTTTATTTCTCCTTTACATAAGATAGTGCTGGAATTTATTTCATTGATTGCAGTGCAGTTTTTTTTAATGCCCACCAAACACAGATTCACTGTGGTGATGATAATGGGCTAATGTTCCACTCCTTTCTCATCCTCCAATAACTGAATGGCCCTTCCCAAAGATAAGATCATGCACGTTCCATTAAACCTTAGGGCTGCCCTGGGAGATTCTGAAATAGTTTCTAGACGACTTTGTTCAATTTATAACCCCCTGCAATGGGAATAAAATAATGAAAGGAATTAACTGTTATTGTCCTTCTGGGATTTGGCTTGTAAGGCAGAGTGTCTGTTTCTGCCTGGGTGACTTTTTATTTGCTGTAAGACATGTTAGGCAGTTTACAGAGCAAGGGGAAATGGTCTTTAAAGACATGTTTTGAAGAAGGAGATGAAGGGAGGTGCTTTGCAGCTACAAGGGACAGTTCACTTTAGTATAGTTATAGCATTAATTTCCTCCTCTGTGGAACACAAAAGGAGATATCTAGAAAAATGTCCAAGCTACTGTTTTCCATAATAATGAATGGCGACCAAAAGAGATATTTATCCAAAATGTCCAGAAAAAGAAAAGAATATATATATATAATTTCTTATTTCTTCTTGTGTTTCCGAAAATGTTTTCATGTTTTGAGTAAATGATGACAGAAGTTTCATTTATGAGTGAATTATCCCTTTCAGATTCCAGTGGGAGATGCTGAAGACTCTTTCTCCATTAGTGTGGACACTTTGCCAAAGGGCATCAAAGCACTGGTCCTGCAACATGAACATCAGCAGCAAATGTCCTCCCTTCAGCAGAAAATAAGAGCTGTCATCAAATGATGGACCTAAGCGTTTCGATTCACAGTATTGCTCAACTGTGATAAAAGCTATTCTTAGAAGTGTTTTTCCGGATTGCATGCGGTGGGAGGAGAAGGATGATCAGCGGTACCTGTCTGGGTGTCCCTGAGAACCCTCTGCTATTCGGCCCGGCTGACTCCAAACACAGCGCTGGCCCTGAGCCGGCTACACATTCCACAACTTCCAGACAGCTCCAACTTTATTTTCAGGCAAAACGGCATCAGCGCTCTCACATGACATTCCCAAAAAAGGCACTGCGGCCCCAGACTACCCTGATTCTCTATATGACTTAACCATTGAGGAATTAAAACAACATGAGTTATGTCAAAACCAGTAGAGGAGAGTGGCCAAAGTCTCCAGTGTACCAATGATACGTTGATGACGCTAATAGATACAGTGGGGTCCAAAAGTCCGGGGCCACTATTTTGCATATATACAGTATATATGTATACAAACACACACAGGTTAATACATTACTAATGTTAACAAATAAAACCTTATTGTCAAATAAAACACAAGCATGATTTCCACACTGAATCTGTTAAACATTCAATCTAAAAGTTGTTTTTTGTTGATTGAAAATCTAAAAAAAAATCGATTGTCCACTCAGTTCCCATCAGATTTATGAATCTTCACAAGTTCATGTTTGTCTATGCAAAAATGAACCTCACAAAATCCTATTATTTTAAAGTCTAACACTTTCTAAGGGCACTTTATAATTCTGTGATTAAAATCACATTTTCTGACAGTCTCTTACAGCTTAAGGGTATAAACTACACATTAAAATATTCATATTCCAATTAAACACAGTAAAATTACTGCCATAAATATAACCTGACAGCATGCATGAACAGCCAATAAATGGTCAAAGTAAATCTTTGAAACCTTAAATATTTAAAAACTTTCATTTCCCCAAATCTGCATGAACGTGCCCATTGCTTTCCCCGAAGAGTCAAGATTTTAAGCCGTCTACAGATTACACATTTGAGTTTTTAAGCAGGATATTGACTGGTTTGCATCATGTATGAGTTTATGAAAGGTCTCACGCATTGACTTTTCTCTATGCCCAAGATAAAAACTGGAAAGAGGCTCATTTTGATAAATCACTCGGAGTCTCATCCCCAGTTTGAAGAATTTAATTGCACTGGGCATTTATGACCCAATGCATCTCTTTTTAGCAGCTCATCTGCATATGCAGCATATCTCTAAGGACACACAATCCAACACTGATTGAAGGACAGTCATTTTTTTAGCCCAGAGTGTAAGCATTTTATTGTAATTGCGTCACTGTTGTATCAAGGGCCGGCAGATAATCGGACAGTCAGCTGAACATGGGGAAGTTGTTGGTAATTTGAGAATTTGATTGCTTTTTCTTGTTATCTCTCAAGTGGATGTACAGTGAGGTGCCTTGAAACAACTGGCACATATTGTTAGCTGTTAGCATCACTGCTGCAGGACATTGCAAATCATAAGTGAAAGGAATAATCGGATAAAAAGCAGGTGCTGAAACATTATAATAGCCAATTTTAAATTATTATGCTAGCCTTCCTTTGTGAAGATCTAATTTAAATGACATTTCTATATATTTTAAGGAATTTTGTCGGTTTTAAATGCATTAGTTCCAGAAGAAAAATCTATCAAAACGTGTCAAATGTGTCTTAGACTCTGTAAGTTCAGACAGTAACGCACTACTGCCCTCATCTGGATATTAGTGTAGGCTATACTGTACAAGTGCTTTAGCCCATTATCTGTTACCAGGCAATGCATAACACAGTCACGTGGCAATCAATACCTAGCATAAAAACAGAAAAGCGGGGGGTTTTAATACAAAATAAGGTCCGTTTACTTTATCTATATCCCGAGGGGGAATGAAATCGGTTGCAATTTGGCTTAATTTTGCCCAGACACTAATTAGACAAAAAGAGGCAGCATTAATCATCTGTCTGTGCTCTAAAAGCCCCCTAAGCACAGTTTTTCAGCATTAGATTAGATTGTGTTTACTAGTTCATGAATTGTTTCAGTATTACGGGGGTTGATGATTAACATTAATTAGTTGGAGGCGGAGCGTCTTATCTTATCTTATCATTCACAGCAGCGTCGATCTTTGATTTTTTTTACGGGAATGAAAGCGAGGCTGTTTACATCTTCATTGTTGTAGCCTACTGATATTATTAAATGTATTTTTGGATTGTTCCGATGACGAAACACTTTTTTTTAATAAGTGAACTTGGCGCTTTATACAGCGGATGCATTTCAGGCTACCTCACAGCCTCGCTTTCATAATCAGACCTGTCATGGCGCTGCTCTGAATAAGGTCTATCCGATTGTATGGCTTGTTGAATAGCACCACCTGCTGAAACTGAGAGCACAGGCAGGACTACTAAACACAGGGAACCTGTCTAGCATCATGTGGCTACATTTATAAAAAGCAGGTTTATGCGATTAAAACATATAGGCTACATGTCATGTGTATTACCATTGAGAATTGTGTGAGATTTACTGCTTTGAGATTTACAAAGCGACGTGGCCATTTTTGCATGGTTTTTGAAAATAGAAAGATAAAATGTCTAGTCTAAAAAATATAATGTAAAACCTACAATGGCTTTCCACTAAATGTGTCTGAAATAGATCAACAGATATTAAATAAATTATTAGTTTAGGAATTTTCTGATTATTCCTCATCCCAAAGCTTTCAAGCTTCATCAAATAGCCTATTCACAGTTGTGTTACACCTAGACACTGCTGAACATTTGTGTAATACTTAGATCTAACTTAAATAAATAAATAATTCTACTTCAACTTTAATTTACTGTTAATTAACTGATGGAAATATAGGTCATTATTTTAGTTTTTTTTAATACATCAACTTAAACTAAATGAAAAATGTTGGAAAGTAACTGAGCTAATAATTTCAGATCAAATCTATCAGCGACAATGACAAATCAAATTTCAAGTCTCAAATATATTTTAATGATTTTGGTAGGCCTATATGAGTGTAATCTCCTGTAGAGGGCGCACATGTCCAGTCGATGGGCGGAGAGAGGCGAGTGATGATGTATTTCCTGCCGCTTTTAAACCCCGGTGTCTTAAGATTTCTCCCCCTTTTCGAAGAAATCCCAGAAGAAGCAGAGGTGGTTGAAGCAGTGGATCTTGAAGTCTTATAATATCAGCGACCGAAATTACTATCCGCTACAATGACTCACCAAGACGGCATAGCAGGTAATCTGAACTTTAACAACAATCTTAAATGCACACGGATCTGGACTGAAGGTTATTAGCTACACGACGGTTGTGGTTTTCCACACTGTTCAGGCTCTGGCCTGCGAAACACGTGTTCACCATCATGCCTGGCCATGCTCGGCCATCGTGAACTACTTGATAATGTGTATTGTTTATAACAAATTATATTCGAAGTAAAAAAAAACATTTTGTCCATTTTTACTTTTTAATGTATAAGCTGAAATGTCTTATTTCAGACAAATATTAGGCTAGTATTTATTCTTGATGCAGTTCAGCTTAATCTGGAGTTTACGTTAATTAAATACTCGGTGTTAAATATCTACATGCTTAATTCTTATAAATTTGGTCTAAAAACAGATTTTATCGAATTGGACCAAAGGTGCACGTGACAAGTTTTTAGATATGTAATCAAATTAGAATCATACACATCGTTGCAAAATGTATGCATCATTTTCTATACCGATAAAATGCAATCCTTTCCACTTTTATCTATTTTATTAACTTAGTAACGTAAACATTTTTTTTTGTTTAGTCTTGTCACCTGAAAAAGCTACCTTTTATAGAACAGATTTGTTGAAGTTATGTTAGCATGAATTGCATGCAGTATGTATAGCATGAATTGCATGCAGTATGTAATGTATTTAATTTTATTAATAATGACAAAAAAAAAATCACTTCCCTGACCCTTAAGAATTTCGTTGTTAGTGCTTATTCATTTGAGAGTAGATTATGGGGAATTAATGATTGAATGGCTGGAGTTATGAAATGACTAATTGACTTTCCTCTCCTTTTCTCACTAGATGTGTTGCAGGACATGGACCGATATGGACCGCTCTCTTACACTGGGGTCCGAGCATCAGTCGAGAACAGAGGGAAGGTGCCCATTAAATGAGAATGCGTTTAACATGGAGGCCGTCAGGTACTGCATTAGCATACAAGTGCTCACTAAGTCAAGAGCCCTTCTGCCTCATGAATATGCATTAAAACTGATATTATACCAGTGTGGCATATATGATGGTCAATGAGCTTAATATTGTTGTTTGTTTGTTTTCCTCTTAGGTTTGCAACATTAAAGCCAAGATGAAGTCAAACTGAATGGCACACAAAGAAAATAATGAATAATGCAAAGGACTGTAAGGTAAGACACTTCAAGCTAACTTGGATGCACCTTTATTGCAAATAGTTCAGCAACATGGACTAAAATGAATGGGATTAACGCGGTAAAGATGTGCAATGATGACTACAAAATTGCTGAGGTCACGACCAGTGAAACTACATAATAGCATGTATTAGCTGAGCACATGTTTTCTCTGCAGGTTTGTATGCCTGAAGGTCTGAGGACTTTATTTTTGACGACTCCTCCTCCTCTGTCAGTTTTTCCACAGGCAGAACTATAAATCCAGATGGCATGGTGGATCCACCCAAGCTGAAGAAAAATAACAGTGGAGGACCGAAAGGCTGAGAAAAACAAATGTATGAAGGTGGTGATGGAATAAGAATTTCACACCTACAGTACCTACCACACTTGGCTCTCACACATCAGATAGGGAGAAAGCACAGATGAACGCATGTAAATGTAGTATACAAGACATTAGGTAATGTTATTGTCTAAAGCTTTCCACTAGATTTCTTCCTGTTTCATGATAAACATCCAGCAAGGAATCCAAACAAAGCATGCTGCAGTTGTTTAATGCTCATTGTAATGACAATATAATTGACTTTGCCTTCATCTTAAAAATTGTAGCTCATTATTGCATGTTTGAAAGAAAACTAATTATATCAGTTTGTACACTACTGTTAAAGGCACAACTAAAACATCCAAAAACCACTAGAACAGCGTTACATATTGTTGACTTGTGTTCTTGAAATTTGTCTTAATGTTTCCAAAAATGTTTAAATCCAGAGAAATCAGCCATTTTAACCAGTGTAACATCTCCTGTCAATGATGTCATATCCGCCTTCCCATCGATTTCCGGTTTTACTTCTGTAGAAACCATGGAAACACCTAAGACACTTTAATGTGTTTTATTAGGTGAACAGTTTGGATACCTTTATCCAATCTAAATGAAATGTTTATTTTCATGACATATCCAAATCCCAAATAAAGTATATGTAGTAAACCTATTTTGTTGCCTTCATGCTAATTTAAATGGAAAAAGGTTTGAGTTAAAACTGTTGAGAATAATGGTGATTGCAGATGGTCTAAAAGATGTTACGATAATGAATTTTGGGGCAATGTGCTTAAGTATAAAGATTAGGGTAACAGTCTGAAGGTCTTTAATTCCTAAATGTTTCAACTTGCAATGCAAAACCCACTTTTTCTGTCAGTTGTGGTGAAGTGGGGCCTGATGTCTAAACCTTTTGTACGCACAAAATAAGGCATTGTCTACGCAATTTTCCACACACCTATCGAGATTAATAAAAAATGCGCACACTCTAGACCTTGTGTATGCACTTTTACTGGAATGAGTGAAGAAATTAAGTAAACGATGATTTTCAACCGTTCTCATTTTGATATACACATTTAGAAATATTTCACTCAATACAGTTAAGCACTCAGATTACATTAAAAAAAACCATTATCCAAAAGGTCAGCAAAAATTATGACTAGATAGAAATATTTGTAGTGGATGTGCTGCTTTTGAACATTTTCTGTGGCACACCACGTTTTAATGTTTGACAGTGAAGAGTGCTAGGTGTGTAATTTCTCTCTGAAAAGGTCAGATGACAAAACTAAACTGTTTATCTTAAAGGTAAAATTGCATAAATTTGATGTTTAAAACAATTAAAAATACTGGTCACACTTTAGTTCCAGTTCTCACTATTAACTACGACTTTTGCCTCAAACTCCTAATTACTGCTCATTTAATAGTAAGGTAGTTACGTTTAGGTATTGGATAGGATTAGGGGATGTAGAATATGGTCATGCAGAATAAGGCATTAATGTGTATATAAGTACTAATAATCAGCCAAAATCCTAGTAATATGCATGCTAATAAGTTAATAGTGAGAATTGGTCCCTAAACTAAAGTGTTAAATACTATTTGGCCAGTGAAAAAGAATAAATCTTCTCTGAAAAGTATTTTATACAATTTTGCTTTTAAAGATATTTTGATAGCCTATATTTATTCTAAAACAAGACAAGGATACTAAATGATTTTTAGAAATGCAATGTAACTGCACAAATAGCATGTATAGTGCTTATCTCAGATTTACCTAATGTCTTGTACCGTTAAACATGGTATTACTTGGAAATACATATGGGAATGATATGCAGATAAGGATATGCATAGCAAACTAGCTTGACAAGCTACTCACAAGTTAAGTATAGTTAAGATTATAGTCAAGCAACCCTTCTGAAAAAGTAGTGCCCTACACTACAAGTTACTATCATAAAGTAGCTAGCTACATTGAAACTACTTCTCTTTTTTTTGCAATGACATTGTACATTACATATAATTGGATAATCGTTAATGAAGAACGTTATAAGTAAAAGATTGGGGTTTAAAACAACAAAGAGTAGCCTATTGTTCTATTTTGTAAACTATCCAAAGATAGCCTACACACAATAATCAGTGTAAGCTCTATATATGGTTATTTCGGGGAAGAGTTGCATGTGCGCACCATCTTCCACTGACTGGGTTTTATAAAGGGAATTTTGTGCAGGTTCTGGTGTACGCATGGTTAATAAGTCTGAAAACATTTGTGCACTTTTTAGGATGAAATCTATGTAAAGTTTTATACACGAGTCCCCTGGGCTTGGTCTTGAGCAATTTACTTGCATGTGATTATTCCTGCCCATTAGAACACATCTGTTCATTTGCACAGCCACTTAAGTATTAACTGACGAGAGTTATGCAAATTATTAAACTAATGGGAAAAAGTCCAAAGGGTATCTGCGGTTTCATTAATACTGTAACCATAACACACAAGTGCTCTTAACTCAGAAGAATGCAAGAGTCATATGCAAATTGAAGTATTCATTTCATAATGCTCTTAGAGAAACACTTTATGTAACCCAAGAAAAAAAGTATATCTTCATTTCTTTTCTACTGACATCCATTCCACCTTAGAGTTAACAAGGTCTACGAATAAGAGACCAAAAAAATCTGGCACAGAAAGAAACAACAGTTGCATGAAACAAAACAGACCCCCAGGCTTATGTAAACTGGATTACTCCATTTTTTCCTCCTCCTCCTCCTGTCCTTCCTCATAGTGGCGATACTCTGATTTCAGCTCCCAGGTGCTCTTATGAGGCCCTCTAGGATTGTACACGCCGATCTCCCTGAGAATCTCCTTCAGGTAAATCTAGAGGAAGAGACAGGGTGAACACATGCTGCCAAAATCCAATCATACATGCAACCATGCTACAATTTTCTATATGTCATAATCACTTGTTAACAGACCAGTATTCATTACTTCAATGAGCTCATTGTTTCTACCTTACATTATTACATTGTTCAAATTTTTAGCTAACTGTGATTAATATATTTACATTTCTGAAATGCATAACTTAGACAGTTACCTCTGATAACAGATCACTCTAAATTGTAATGTGGACTCATGCTTTTTCTGTAAAGCTGCTTTAAAACGATGTAGGCTATATTGTGAAAAGTGCTATACAAATAAATGTGAATTGAATTGAATTGAACCAGGGCGGCAGGGCCTAAAATTAACACTTGCCGAGCGCCAAACCAGAGTAAAATCCGGTGTTAGCAAGTATATGAAACTGTGTGGATCAGCAGTTGGCTGGTAATATTTTTATAAATTCCAACAATGCAATCTTGTGAGATCGTGAACGACGCTCATGACAATTGCTGCATCGTCACGAAAGGTTAAAGCTGCCGTCGGCAACATTTTTTTGATCATATTCAGTGAAATCGACACTATAATCCGACAGAACAACATAAATAAAGTGGTTTTAGAAAAAAACCCGAGCTTCTAACTCCACCTGGAGCGTGTTATTTGTTTTGCAAAAATCCACAGCTCCCGGATCATCGGGTTCAATCAGCGCAGGGGGGGGTGAGATCTGACTGTCAATCACAGATCGAGCACACGCCACCCCTCGTGCACGTTACAATCACATGCACACGCCTGAAGTTCGCGCAGTAACGAAGAGTGATGGCGGATGTATCTCGCTTTCAAAACACTAACAAATCAAGTAAGCTCATTTAGAGTATAAATGACGTTAGCAATTGCAATCTATCGGTAGATTAGCCAGGGCAGCATACCTCCAAATACTCCATGGTGTTGATGGATGCTGATGAGACGGGCGCGTTCAATGATAACCTGGTGACACGCACTGACGAGCACGAACTCGGTGGGAGGGTATCCGTTGATAGTGGGGGAAAAATATCAATTTTTCAATCTTTGCATTTACATGAGAGTTGTAAACATTACAAATTTTGCCTAAGTCCACTCAATCTGCCAGACTTGCCGACTGCGACTTTAAGGCCCCATCCACACTACTGGGTTTTAGTTTAGAAACGGATAATTAAAACGAATACGATCTCCGTCCACACCAGCGTTTTAGCTGCGTATTAGAATTGATCTCCGTCCATATTAAAACGACTGAAAACGCGGATCACGTGACCATTCACCAACACTGGGCATGCGCGTGCCGGTGTAAACACAACTTCATTGATAAAATTATCCCACCATGCTTTGTGTTAACCCCAAACCCGACGCTCCATGTACGGTCAACGCCGCCGCTGCACACACCTCTACTACGTCATCGTTTCTAAAGTCCTCCGTTCTGACCCGTCTACACTAAAACGCCCTCCGGAGATTCAAAACGAAAAACGGGGTCGGCAGCGTTTCTAAACTTCTCCGTTTTGGGTCTCCATTTTTGCCGTTTTAGTGTGGACGGGAGGTGCAAACGTAGCAAAAGGTCTCCGTTTTTAAACGAAAACGCAGTAGTGTGGACGGGGCCTAAGTCTTGCCAATCTTGCCAACAAAAAAACACAGAAAAATCACTCACTGCCCTTGACTGAATAACTTTTGTAACTTTAAAAAGGATTAAACTGTTTAATTTAAACAGTGAAGACTATGCAGTGTTATTTTACATTTGATTACTTTATTAAATTTCTGTTAAAGGCACACTGTGGAACTTTTCAACCTTTATAATATATTACCAAAACCCATTGAGATGGTACATCGACTTACAATAGGTTGAATGACACGTCTGCCGAAGCCTGAAGGTGTCTGTATCGCTTTTACTAGGACTATGTAACTTCGGGTTTCGGGTAGGAACCCGAGCGCAAAAAGAACTACAAAATTCGACCGCTTTACGGCATACGTCACTTCCCCCACCACCCCAACTTCCTCAAATTCTAACGTGAGAGCTCAACTCGCGTTTGATTGCCGGCGTCTGTATGTTGTCGTCATGGCTGAATCAACAGCTACTCGGAAGAAAGCGAAGAAAGCAAAGATTTTGTCAGAGGAGACCAAAAAAAGAAAAAGGGAGAGTTTAAAATAAACATCGGCATAAAAGTGTATATATAATGTAATATTTACTGCGAATTCGTGTAACAAAACTGATATAAGTCACAACATACTGCCGTATACAAATGTAAATGTAAATGTTTTTTTTTTCCTTTCAGCTCATATATGTTTGTATTTGTGTAAAAGGAAAAACAAACTGAAGACTACAAATAACGGAAATATGTAGTGAGTTATATCAGTTTTGTTACACGATTTCCCGACTACTCGATTTCATCTCCAACCCATTGCAAAGAGATCCTGAAGACGTTAATTGTTTGCTTCAGGTGTGTTTGATTAGGGTTGGAGATGAACTGTGCAGGACAGACGATCGGCAGGAGCAGGATTGGGCAACCCTTGTCAATGCGACTTACCTGATCAGACATTGTTTTCTGCGTATGCTACTTTTATTCAATTTGTTTTCTTTATAGGATTTATATTATTAATCTTATATTTATATTATTATTTTGGTCAGTAGTGAATCGATTAACTTTCTCCAACATACAAATCAAATGCCGTCTGAACACACATAAAGACACCGGAGGTTGACCGGTTGACTGTTTGTTGACTTTTGCGACAATGCTGCGGCGCTTGTGGCCTCTAGGGGCACTAGACGTGAAAATTACAGGTCGAGCGCACCCTAGTGGCCAAAAATTCCACAGTGTGCCTTTAATGAAAATTGTGAATTTTCACTGGTATCTTAAATTTTTATGTCATAACTGCCTGTTTTTGCAAATAGTTTCGTGGCTGGTAAAAAATATTTATGGCCGGTGAATCTTCTTAAAGGGGTCCTATTATGCCCTTTTCTTGATTGTGTTTTTAGGGTGTACTAGAAGGATTTCATGCCTGATTGTAAAAAAAAAAAGATTTTTTTTTTAACATTATTACAGCTTCTCTCTCCCCAGTCTCGCTCGAACACGCTGATTTTGATGAAGCCCCTCCTTCCAATTAGCTGGCCTAGTGTGTTGTGATTGGCACCGCTTGGTGTGCGTCCGGGAAATGTCCCGCCCCTCCATAACAGCAAGTTTTTCTCTAGTGTAAATATTGTCAATTACAAACCAATTCGAGCCCGATTCAGACCCTGACAATGTTAATGAACAAGAGGATCGTGCAGAACAGATTTCATGTACAGACTTTGCAAGCACGGATTTCACAGGATGTTTCGGAGTGGTATGTTTTTTGTAATTTTGTCTTACAAAACCAGAAGCTTACAAAAGCAAAAGAACAAGCTGTTCTCCATAAAATGTGCAGCGCACAGATACACTTTGTGGTTATAATGTTCAGGAACAGTGTTTAAAATAAGTTAACCACCTTAAGTTTGTCAGCCTTAGGAAGGTCAAACAAATGAGTTTTTGGAAATGTGGCAAAAACATTGTCTCTTTGACGTAGCGACAACATTGTCTTCTCTAATGCAGCTCAACCAGGCCTCGTCCCCTTTTTGCTTATTCTGTGGGCAGAGATTATTTAAATGAGTAACATTGTGACTTCATAAGATCCGGAAAAATCGTGTTGTAGTCCAAACGAGCCATTCGTCGTAGTTCTTGAAAAATGGATTCTGTTAAATAAAATATCTCCCTTTCCAGTCAACTTTACTATAGTAAACGCTGCACAATGGCAAGTGGAAATACTGGTTTACTTCAGCCATATATGTTTGAACCAGAAACTGATTCAGAAGAAGTGGAAGAGTGAATTATACAGGCTCATCTACAAAGTCGATGTATCAGAATGGTAATGCGGTTTATGTATCGCTCTCTACGACGTCGACACATAACAATAATTAATATGATTAGCCTTTTATTTGACTACGTTATCAAACAGCTAATAATGTGTTGCTAATGTTACACAAACCATGTTCCCGTTCACCATCTCAGAGTCAGACATCTTGGACATCTGCCTTCTGAAAATCAGTATCCTTAGAAATGCTTTGAACAACTTGAACAACTTACAAAGCATGTAGAAGTCTGTCATTTTTATCATAGGAACTCTTCAACTGTGAGTGACGGAATCTAAAACAAAAATCCAGAAAATCACATTGTATGATTTTTAAGTAATTCATTTGCATATTATTGCATGACATAAGTATTTGATCACCTACCAACCAGTAAGAATTCCGGCTCTCACAGACCTGTTAGTTTCTCTTTAAGAAGCCCTCCTGTTCTCCACTCATTACCTGTATTAACTGCACCTGTTTGAAACCGTTACCTGTATAAAAGACACCTATCCACACACTCAATCAAACAGACTCCAACCTCTCCACAATGGCCAAGACCAGAGAGCTGTGTAAGGACATCAGGGATAAAATTGTAGACCTGCACAAGGCTGGGATGGGCTACAGGACAATAGGCAAGCAGCTTGGTGAGAAGGCAACAACAGTTGGCGCAATCATTAGAAAATGGAAGAAGTTAAAGATGACGGTCAATCTCCCTCGGTCTGGGGCTCCATGCAAGATCTCACCTCGTGGGGCATCAATGATCATGAGGAAGGTGAGGGATCAGCCCAGAACTACACGGCAGGACCTGGTCAATGACCTGAAGAGAGCTGGGACCAAAGTCTCAAAGAAAACCACACTACGCCGTCATGGATTAAAACCCTGCAGCGCACGCAAGGTCCCCCTGCTCAAGCCAGCGCATGTCCAGGCCCGTCTGAAGTTTGCCAAAGACCATCTGGATGATCCGGAGGAGGAATGGGAGAAGGTCATGTGGTCTGATGAGACAAAAATAGAGCTTTTTGGTCTAAACTCCACTCGCCGTGTTTGGAGGAAGAAGAAGGATGAGTACAACCCCAAGAACATCATCCCAACCGTGAAGCATGGAGGTGGAAACATTCTTTGGGGATGCTTTTCTGCAAAGGAGACAGGACGACTGCACGGTATTGCGGGGAGGATGGATGGGGCCATGTATCGCGAGATCTTGGCCAACAACCTCCTTCCCTCAGTAAGAGCATTGAAGATGGGTCGTGGCTGGGTCTTCCAGCATGACAATGACCCGAAACACACAGCCAGGATAACCAAGGAGTGGCTCCGTAAGAAGCATCTCAAGGTCCTGGAGTGGCCTAGCCAGTCTCCAGACCTGAACCCAATAGAAAATCTTTGGAGGGAGCTGAAAGTCCGTATTGCCCAGCGACAGCCCAGAAACCTGAAGGATCTGGAGAAGGTCTGTATGGAGGAGTGGGCCAAAATCCCGGCTGCAGTGTGTGCAAACCTGGTCAAGAACTACAGGAAACGTATGATCTCTGTAATTGCAAACAAAGATTTCTGTACCAAATATTAAAGGTCTGCTTTTCTGATGTATCAAATACTTATGTCATGCAATAACATGCTAATTAATTACTTAAAATTCATACAATGTGATTTTCTGGATTTTTGTTTTAGATTCCGTCACTCACAGTTGAAGAGTACCTATGATAAAAATTACAGACTTCTACATGCTTTGTAAGTGGAAAAACCTGCAAAATCGGCAGTGTATCAAATACTTGTTCTCCCCACTGTAGTTAAATGTACTCGATTTCTCATTTCAACAGAAAAATATACTGGGATAATCTGGCTTCTCTTGAGAATCCCCTGCTTCGCAGTATAGTTAATGATATGCTAAAGTTTACGTGATTTGTTACAACATATTTCTGATGTTTGACTTTCCTGTAGCTCAAACAGTAGGGCGTTGGCACTTACAACGCCATGGTCATGGGTTTGATTCAAGCAAGAACTGATTAATGTGTACCTTAATGCAATGTTAGTCGCTTTGGATAAAAGCGTCTGCAAAAATGCATAAATGTAAATAAACGTAAATGAGAACGTTGAATGAGACGTTTTTGACAGTTTTTGGTTCACTGCAGTTTTAAGGAGAAAATACTCAGCAATGGTTTTGACTTATGAATTTGCACATGGTTTGTCTTAAAGCAGTGAAACACTAAAAACGTGTCATAGACATAAACAACCTTAAAAACTTGATTTCACCAGAGGGGGTCTTAAATCAAGTCTCTCTTTGTGAAAAGTAATAAATTCTTTATTTAGCCTCACTAGTGTAATCTATCCACTAAATGGCAAAATCACTGTGGGAAGTAATTTTCCTACTCAGTTTAGTTTCTTTTTAGTTATGACTCATCTAACTTCAATCACATTTATATTTCTCCAATCCTTCAGGGAGACAGAGGCAGCAGTCAAGTGGCATTTATTCATAGGAGCTCACTTATCTATGATAATATAATCAAGACCAAGTCCATGTTAAATATTTGTGATTTCTTGTTATTTGGTTTAATCTCTCTCAGAGAAGACAGAGAAACAAATGAGATTTACCACTGCCATCATTAATGTTGTCAGAAAAAACCCTTGTGAAAAAGAAGAGATACATTGCACACTTGCACACTTATAGTGTACATTGCACAAATGCACACTTATAGTGTACAGCACCTCAAAGTATATTAAAAAAAGCACACTTTCATGACTTTTTATCAACACACTTAGGTACACTTAAAAAGTGCACTTTCCAATAATATCACCTTAAAATGTTTAATTTAAAAGGTGCAGTATGTAATATTGACAGATAACAGTTAAAATGGGTACTGCAGTCCACATTAAAAATACTGGAGAGAGCCGTTTCTGTTCCTGGCACAGTGTTTGCACGTTTAATCATCTTGAGCTGAATAACTCACCACCGGTTGCTTTGTGATGTCCACCAGGTCTCTGATGTTGTAGTACTGGTGCTTCTCAAAGGCAGAGAAGAGCATTTCCAGAACCTTCTGTTTGTCAGCTCTTGCGCGCTTGCCTTCTTCTTTCTTTTTCTTCTCATATTCCAACTGAACAGAAGCATAAGCAAAACAGAGCATTCATTAATTCGCTCAAGTTATGATATCTCTCTAAAACTCAAACCGGTCCGCATGAAAATAGTTGTACACACGTTGGGTTTCCATGTTTTATGGGGACTTTCCATTGACATCATATTTTTATACTGCAAAAACTGTATATTCTATCCCCTAACCCTAAACCGGGGGTAGGCAAGTTCGGTCCTAGAGAGCCGCTGTCCTGCAAAATTTAGTTCCAACCCTAATCAAACGCACCTGAACAAGCTAATCAATGTCTTCAGGATTACTAAGGCAGGAGAGGTTTTTTTTCAGTGTTGGAGCTAAACTCTGCAGGACAGCAGCTCTCTAGGACCGAACTTGCCTACCCCTACCCTAAACCTACCAATCACAGCAAACTTTCTGCCTTTTTACATTTTCAAAAAACATAATTTAGTATCATTTATGCCATCCTTGTAGGGATATCATATTTTTTACCCCATAACGTAGGAAATACCTGAACCACACACACACTTACATTATAGCTGTGGTTGGACACAGGTTTGTAATTGGTTGTGATTGCTTTCTCAAGCTTCTGAGAAAAACGAAGAGGTTTGGTGGATTCTTCAATCTGCAGCCTGTGAATAAAACATGAATAAAAGATGATCAGATCAAATACATTTGACAGGATCAAAGTATTCTGAACAGTTTTGACTTACTTCTTTAATTTCATGTAGCTCTCACTGACTGCAGGTCTGCATTCAGCTCGCTGAACAACCATGCCTTCAAGAGCCAGCTTGTCTTAAAAACAACAACATTCGACTTGGTACCAAAAAATTACTTTTTTGTGTTATGCATTACACACTCATACATAAGCAAACCCAATTAAAAATGTCAGAATTTTGCGAGGACAACTAATGGCCTTTTCTTTCAACTAAAACATTAACATACTTCAACAGCAAGCGCTCTCTAATAAAGCGTTGGCACAAAACCCCTCTTTTTAGGTGACAATTGAAATACTGTGATTCAACCAGGTGGTTTTTATGGCACTATTCTGAAGTGTTTGACTCTTGTATGAAAAACGATGGGGTCAACCAGACATGAGTGATGATTTTAATCAGACCCAAATGAGCCTCCCTCCTGCAGAGCATCATTGTGTTGCACCGCTGCCATTTGTTGGCGCACTGTGAAGCCAGTCTAATGGTTCAGCTTGCTTCTATTGATTGTATTAAATGTACAGCGGTGCCTGTAATACCTTGTGGTTATTGTCCCACAGGCCTTTTTAAAGGGCAGAAATATTTCACTCACAAAATCCATCAGAGCAGCACTAATGTGCACAATTATTGGCAATTATTGCCAGATGAGTGTTAGAGCACTTGTTGGAGTAACTCCATAAAAACGCCCACTTGTGTTTCACAACTTCAACAAAGCATCCATTTTCCTCGCAATTACCCGGAGGCTATGAAGAGGGGTCAGGGCAAACCAAGACCTCAAGGTTCGCATCTCCTCTGCGCGGTCCCTCCCCAAAGATCACATGACTCGCGCATCTTACGAGGCCAGTAACGTTACATAAGCATTTCCATAGAGGAATCCATTTAAATCAGCCGGAGTTGCATTAACGCCGGCTCTGAATGGAGTAGGACTGTGTTTGGGGGTGGCGTGAGTTGCTCAACCCGTTGGTGGGCAGCAGATCCGATGCTGAGATGATAGAGAGGTTACGGGGGTCGGTCTTCCACCTCCTCACAAGATCCCACCAGTTTGACTTCCTCAGAGACACCGAACAAGAGCAATAACATCCCGAGCCCTCAGCAGGACACAGCCTCTATACCTCCACTCACACACACACACACACCCACCTGTAGGCAGATCTTCAATCCCTTCATGTCTCTTCATCAGCATACAGCAGCAGAGAAAGAAGCCTTTCAAATGCCTCAAGGTCTCTTAAACTCACTCACTCGGTGCCGGTTTATTTTGAAATGTGTCTAGCACATGGGCGCCATCCAAATACTGCATTGTACCATTTAATTTATGCGTTTCAAATTAAGATTTTTCATAAGGTATCACTTACTGATTGACTATCAGCCTCGTTCTTTTCAACACCGAAATTTGTGAAGAGCCATAACACTGAGAAGATTTGCCAAAGCATAATAACAGTTGTAATCTGTTTAAAGGACTCTGAGGGAGTAGAGGGAGATATTTTGGGACAAGATATGACAGTAAAATAATAATAAGACTCTTAATCATATGCCTCAGGGGCTTTTAAAATCATGTTTCTCCCGCTCTCTCTCTCTCTACTGGCTCCATTTCCACATCTGTTTTGAAATACTGTGCATTTAATACTCTAGTGTCTGCAAGCACTATGCAAATATAACAAACATCAAGCAATTGTACTTTTTCACAAACTCCATACAATGGCATGTATGGCAGCCCCAAATGTATTTAGACACTTAAGTCACAATTAAAAATGCATGAATTTCATTGCATTCGTTTTAAAAGCTTCCCTTTCACAATTGGTCTCAAGGCGATTCTAATATCCGAAGGGCAGATCATTTGAAGTGAGTGCAAGGCATTACTGTCTCATACAGCCATACGTCACTGCCACTTTATTTTGAATCGGAATGTTTCCATGACAACAACATAAAAGCTAAATTCATACTTAAAGGGATAGTTCACCCACAAATGAAATTTCTGTCATTTATTTCTCACCCTCATGTCGTTCCAAACCGGAAGAGAAGAAATTGTTGAATAAAGTAGTTATTTTGGGGGGTTTATGTCCACAAAAGGTATTCCCGTCCCTTCATAACATTAAGGTTTAACCACTGTAGTCACATAGACTATTTTAACTGTCTTTACTACCTTTCTGGGCCTTGAAAGTGGTAATAACGTTGCAGTCTGTCTATGGGGGGTCACAAAGCTCTTGGATTTCGTCAAAAATATCTTAATTTGATCTGAAGATGAATGAAGGTCTTATGGGTTTGGAATGACATGATGGTGAGCAATTAATGACAGAATTTTTATTTTTGGGTGAACTGTCCCTTTAGGATAGGATAATGTAATCATAAATGATAAAATTGCTTCCTTGTACCTCATAGAGGTACCCTTCCTGAAGAGATATGGTTGCTTGCTTTCTTTTGGAATGACTAAGTTGCGCCCTTTTCTTGCAGTTCCCTGCAAGGTGAGAAAAAGCAATTTTGAGATTTGCTTTTAGTACTGTATGGAGTTCAGTGGTGAATTTCTCCTCAGCATTTAACTATGAACAAGCAAACGTTTGACAACCACATAGTATCACACAATATTTGTGTCTTCATTTTGGACTGCATTATGGAATATGAATATATATACATATATATATATATATATATATATATATATATATACACTCACCTAAAGGATTATTAGGAACACCTGTTCAATATCTCATTAATGCAATTATCTAATCAACCAATCACACGGCAGTTGCTTCAATGCATTTAGGGGTGTGTTCCTGGTCAAGACAATCTCCTGAACTCCAAACTGAATGTCAGAATGGGAAAGAAAGGTGATTTAAGCAATTTTGAGCGTGGCATGGTTGTTGGTGCCAGACGGGCCGGTCTGAGTATTTCACAATCTGCTCAGTTACTGGGATTTTCACGCACAACCATTTCTAGGGTTTACAAAGAATGGCATGAAAAGGGAAAAACATCCAGTATGCGGCAGTCCTGCGGGCGAAAATGCCTTGTTGATGCTAGAGGTCAGAGGAGAATGGGCCGACTGATTCAAGCTGATAGAAGAGCAACTTTGACTGAAATAACCACTCGTTACAACCAAGGTATGCAGCAAAGCATTAGTGAAGCCACAACACGCACAACCTTGAGGCGGATGGGCTACAACCAGGGTTCTAAATTAACTTTTTTTGATCACCAGCCAATGTGGCTGGTAACTTTCTAAAGTGACCAGCCATTTAGAATTTCCACTAGCCAAATTTTTTCCGGTGAAAATAAGAGAAATTATGAGTGCCACTGAATGCATTTGATAATTTTATTAACATTGTTGGCATGAAAAACACATATAAAGTACAATACAAGACAGAAAGTGCAAACATTTCATTTCAAGTTTGGGATCTATATCTCTATTAGGGATGTGCACGAATATTCGAATTTTCGCTCTGTAATTATTATTAAAAAAAATAAAATACTAATACTAATACTTTTTTTCTTCATTTTTTTTCCACAGTTATAATTAAATGCACTGGGTGGAGCATTTAACAAGTGGATTGTGTTTTTGATCACATAATGTCGTTGTCTGCCTCGCGAAGTTTGGAATTACTTGAATGAAAATGATAGCCTATTACAAAATGGAATTACGTTTAATCAATTATTAATTATTATTATTATCATAATATCACCACCACAATGAGAAATCACATGAAATCCAAAGAAACAGCAGTCGACTGAGGAAGCAGCTGTCCATCACTGCATTAACGACTGCAGGTCAGCAGCTGTACCCCGATATCTTCTGGTAGCAAAATGATTTTGACATATGCTTCCTTTAAGTTTCGTTGAGGGAGACAGGTTTAAGAACAGAAAACGCAAAGTGCTGTTACTTCACTTTGCACACACACACACGCGCGCGCGTCTCTGCAACGCCTGTGTGTCAGCGCAGCGCGTTTTCTCACTCGAGCATGTGGATATTATTGTTTTTCTCAACATGAACGTGAAACAATATAAACACGATAATCATATGCTGACTCGAGTATGCTGACTACGTTCTGTACGATAACTGCGCAGTCTGCTTCTTTTTTTTCCCGTTTTTTCCCCGTTTGCGCTGCCTGAGCTTAAATGCTTTTGTTGTTTATATATTTTGTTTACACATATTGTTTAATGTTTTCAACTAAAAGAAAACCTTAAGATATATAGTAAGCTTGTTGTGTATAGGCTATTGCCTAATGTATAAGCTTGTAAGAAATAATGACAAAAACCTTAAACTTAAAAAAAATAACGTAGGCTATCTCTCGTTAAACGACATTTAAATTTAAACCCAGAAGTCTGTCCCAATCACCGCCGCATTTAGTTTAATCTTAACTTTTTACTTTAGCTACTTTACTAGCTTCCTCCTCTTTCAGTCTATGCTCCCTGCTCTGACTCGTTCTTCATCTTCCTTGTGTTTTCTGGTGGACGGACGCGTACTGGTTTCACTGCAAACTGCGCGCAGCCAATGGGCGTATGAAACGTCATCACGTAGCATTACGGCACAGTGTTTATGAGAAATGTAGGAAGTACTGCCAGGGGGATAAATGACCGAGAACAGAACCTTATGCATCACCGGCCAAACTGGCTAGTAAGTTTTTATTAACACCCGCCAAAATGAATTTTAACCCGCATTTGGCGGGTTGGCGGGTGTTAATTTAGAACCCTGGCTACAACAGCAGAAGACCCCACCGGGTACCACTCATCTCCACTACAAATAGGAAAAAGAGGCTACAATTTCCAAGAGCTCACCAAAATTGGACAGTTGAAGACTGGAAAAATGTTGCCTGGTCTGATGAGTCTCGATTTCTGTTGAGACATTCAGATGTTAGAGTCAGAATTTGGCGTAAACAGAATGAGAACATGGATCCATCATGCCTTGTTACCACTGTGCAGGCTGGTGGTGGTGGTGTAATGGTGTGGGGGATGTTTTCTTGGCACACTTTAACTGGGCATCGTTTAAATGCCACGGCCTACCTGAGCATTGTTTCTGACCATGTCCATCCCTTTATGGCCACCATGTACCCATCCTCTGATGGCTACTTCCAGCAGGATAATGCACCATGTCACAAAGCTCGAATCATTTCAAATTGGTTTCTTGAACATGACAATGAGTTCACTGTACTAAAATGGCCCCCACAGTCACCAGATCTCAACCCAATAGAGCATCTTTGGGATGTGGTGGAACGAGAGCTTCGTGCCCTGGATGTGCATCCCACAAATCTCCATCAACTCCAAGATGCTATCCTATCAATATGGGCCAACATTTCTAAAGAATGCTTTCAGCACCTTGTTGAATCAATGCCACGTAGAATTAAGGCAGTTCTGAAGGCGAAAGGGTGTCAAACACAGTATTAGTATGGTGTTCCTAATAATCCCTTAGGTGAGTGTATATATATATATATATCATGGCCACAAATTTACAATTCGTTCTAATGACTTATTCATCTGTTCCCTTGTTGTAGGTAAATTGTTGCCACAATGTTCTAATTTGTTCCATCTTTTGAAAAATCATGGTCATTGTTTAAAATGGTAAAATTTGGTAAACATTGGTAAAATAAGGGAATGAATTAGTACAACATGGTCACGACTCCCGATTTAGCTAAAATGAGGGAACAAATTAATAAAATGTGGAACGAAGGTTTAATTTCTTTTGCATGTCAAGTGTTCCATACAGTATATCTATCATTTAAAAAAAAAAATTGTGTGAAATGTTTGCTTTCAAAAGTGTGCTTGAGCTCTCTTTTTTATAAATTCCACTCACTATTTTGTTTTGTAATGCATGACTTAAGAATTCAAAAAGTTTTGGATACTGTAGTTTCATGAATATGCATAACTAATTATATATCCGGCCAACAAGCACAGCATTTGCTCCAATTTGCCATCATTCATTGTTTCTGTGTTTGTCAAGACTTCATATTCTTTTGCATAGTTTAACTAGAATATTTTCAATCCAAGTGCTCTGATCTACATTTGCCTGCTTTTGCCGGTCTGCCACTGCTGGACTAAAATCAATTTGGGCTTCTTCAAGATGAATTAACAAGTGCACCAATTAAAACAAAAAGATAGATGAGCAAAAGCAGGTCAGCCACCCACTATTTTCTCTGGCATAGTTAATAGTTAAATCTTGTTTGCAATTCAAATGCAGATGAATAAACCCAGTAATCAAATGATGATTAAACCATGACCGAGCTATCGTCTATAACAACTATAATCAGTCATATATGACCATAATGAACTGTCACTGCATCTATAATCAGATGGCTATGTGCACTGGCGGCACAGTTTAAACGAGTAATGAGGACTGTGGCTGCGGTGCACATTTGTGACATCACAACACGGTGAAGGCTTTGCTTCTGAATATTATTTAGGTGATTTTAAAGAATTTAATATAATCTTATACAGTTGTAACAACTGTGACATTTGACATTAATCTAGAGATCTAGTTAACTATAACGATTTGACACGACTCTTTTGATTGTGCCGTTCTTCAAAACTCATCCAGGAATCACTGCCATATCAGTAATTAATGGGGTGTAACAATATATCGTGTCACAATACTGTATATCACAATACAAAAATGCAACAATATGTATATGTAACCCTAACCCTGATAGTGACAATCTGTATTGTGTGTATTTTACCCAAAATGAAAAGTACTTTGTGAGAAATTTTCTTTTTTACAGTGTTTTAGTGTCAGTACTACATTAACCTACTATAATGTTGAATATATTATGCATAATATTGCAATGGGGTGATATATGTGGGTCCTGATAATGCCAAATATCTTATGTTATCAGTAAAAAGTAGCCTACATTATTTTAAATATATCTAGTCAGTGAGCATATTTGTCTAAAATAATTCTGCATTTTCAGCTTCAGAATCATAAATATTCTGGTGTCACCGTTGTCCTGTGAGTTGGGTTACCAGCCTATTCATATCCAGCCCCAATGTAAAACCAATTTAACAGTTTAACCAACAGTACATTTTTTGTTAACCTTTTACCATATGTATTGGAGTACCGCAATGATATCGTATCGTGAGTTCAGTATCGTGATATGTATCGAATCATGACATAAGTGTCTCGTTACATCCCTAGTGATTAATAAACCAAAATATCAGCTGTCAAAGTAGGTATATCAATGTTGTTTGGCAAAATGTAAATTATGCTAGATTTTTAAATTCTAGATTTTTCCTTCAGTAAAAAAAAAAAAAAAAAGTGTGTGAAAAAAAAACAATTTAAACCATCTGATGAATATGTAAAGCCAAATTGACCCCAGCACTCAGACAGTGAATTAGCCTCCACCCCGTCTCAGCTGCTGATGACGTACATAGCACAACATGTGGTTTAGAAGGGTCCATCTCCCCCCGTCCTGGGGCAACAGTAGAAGTGCCGTCATTCAAGAATGATTGACAGGGTGTTATCTGTTAGGGACATCACTGAGAAAGATGTCATGGCGATTCTGCTGCTGTTTAAGGGCACGTCCTCTTTGCAACAGTCGAAGGTTTGAGCTCACGTTTATAAGGAATTGTATTAGAAATATCGATTTTGGGTTCTCTTCTCTAGGTGGTTTATATGGTGACACAGCACGATACATCTTTGTAGCATGTACAACACCCTTAAAGACGGCTTGGGGCCAATTACGAGCTCAGACCCCATGACTTCAAGTGAAGGCATAGGCTTCATTATCAAAGGCTCACTTCTTGGCTTCGTCGATAACTGGGTCATGGACGAGTGCCTCAAAGCGAACCCAGCATCTCAGAAAGAGCGAGAAGGCTTCAATGCATTCATCCCTTTTGATATGAAGACTAACACAATAATTTACATAACTACACCTACACTGTACTCGATATGGCTCGTTTGGCGATAAAGCTGCCAGTTGTCGGCACATCACACAGACGGCTTTTCAAAGCAACGACTTAACACGATAGACGTGAAAGCATTAACATCTCGCTCTTCTCACACTTTTGTTGGAGGGAGTTCATTATGTGGGATCCCTGTGATTTGGCCCTCTCGGTGAGTTCACGTGCCGCCACCCAACCGAGGACTCCTTTCATCAGAGGGCAGTGACGCTAATTGCAGAGCCAGAGAAGCGCTGAAGTGGAAAGGTGATTAAATTCAGCCTTTAGAGCGGAGAGCAGCGAGCAAAGCACTCGCTCCTTCCGAGCCCACACCGCTGACGCAGTAGAGCCCACCCTTAACACCCCTCCTCCCACTGCGAGTGAACGCGCGCACACATATATGTGTTTGCGTGGCTGTGAAAGGCTCAGACACTGTTGGCAGCGCACACTGCTCCCGCGCTTCATGCCAGCGCCGCTCAGCTGCGCTCCTATTTGTCCGCCCGCCCGCCCGCTCACGCGCGCGCTCCCCACACACACTCCGCCAGGCTGGGTGTGAGGAACGGCATGGAATGGAATCTCAGAAGGATGGAGAGCGAACTGAGACAGATCAATCCTGACTTGCTGCAGCCCAGCAAGAGCTTTAAGAAACCTTCCTCCGGCACCATCACCATCAACGTGGGGGGCTACCTGTACGCCGCACAGCGCCAGACCCTGGCCAAGCACCCCGGATCCCTGCTGGAGGAGATGGTAACCGGGAAGAAGCCCGTGCTGCACGTGGACTCCATGGGTAACACCTTCATCGACCGTGACGGGCCCATCTTCCGGCACGTGTTGAATTTCCTGCGCCTGGGCGAGCTGGTGCTGCCCGAGGACTTCAAGGAAGGCGAGCTGCTCCGCCGCGAGGCCGACTTCTACCGGTTGAGCGAGCTGGCCCAAGCCCTGCAGAACTGGGAGCATCAGCAGGCCACGCAGCGCGAGCCCGCCTTCCTGGAGGTGACGGACAGCCACGAGCGCTCGCAGGGTCTGAAGGTCTACAGCAGCGACAACAGCTTCATCGAGAAGGTGAAAAGCCGCCTAGTGCAGATCTCAAAAAGTCGCTTGGATGGCTTTCCGGAGGAGTTCGAGGTGTCGTCCAACGTCATCCAGTTCCGGCATTTCATCAAGTCGGAGCAGGGCTCTCGGCTTGTGCTGAAGCAGGACAGCACGTTTTTGTGTACACTGGAGTGTCTGAAGCTGGAGACGGTGATGCTGGCACTCAAAGGGGGTTTCCGCCTGCTCACCAGCCTAGACAGCAGTCGCGGATCAGTGGTTCAGTGCGAGGCTCTGCATTTTGTCAAGTGACCCGAGCAGAACTGTCACCACTAACCACATGACCTGCCGAAAACCATCTTGCATTAACAAACACCAGCGTCCTCAACCGAAAACCTGTTCTGGAATACTCCGCTAGTCTGCTTCTACGTGACACACTCAATGGACAGCCTTGAGAAACAAGAGAGATGATATGTACTGTACTGTGGGGTTTTGTATGGCTTGTGTATGTAGTCGTCTTCTGTTTGCAGTTGTTTTTACAAGAGTAGCAATGGTTTGTGATAGTGATAATGATAATGGATCTGAATTGCAGAGTGTTGTGGAATCAAAAGGCTGAGTGTGATGATCATTACATTTGTGAGCAAGTTTTGTGATTTCTGGTCATGTGAACACGTAGTAAACAACAGGTTGTAATTTTGAGTCTGTGAATGTTTTGCACAATAAAGCCGCATTATAATTTATTCAAAGCACTGTTGAAATGTTTATGAATGAGACTGTGGTTCATCTTCTAGGTGAAAATATACACTGGCAAACACTGCATATGGTTTTGTCTGTGAACTGTGGAATGTACGCTGACAAATTACTGTGGGCTGTATAAATAGAGCTTTATTTTTTCTTATTTGCAGTAAGTATGCTTGTAAGGAAGATACTCTGCCCTAAATTGAAAGTTTGTTATATTATGCAGCAAAATGTGACCTAAAATTAAATTTCCTCCAGCATTGATCCAAATTCAGATGGGTGTGATCATTTCTAGAGCACATGGCATACATACACATTATTTCATTATGTGTGCACTGATTCATAAACAACATCTGATGCATCTGATGTTCCCAGAAAACTAGGCAAACTCATTTAGCACAGTAAAAAAAAAAACTTGTCAACTTAAAATATATTTTCTTAAGTATTCAAATGTTGCAGATACATTAGTCAGAGCCAAGAACATTGCCGTGGGAAAATATCAAGTTCAAAATAGATCAATCACCTTGTGAATTTGCAACAAAATACATTCAGAGCGCAGTCAATAGCGCTGAGTAATTCTGAAAAACAGCTCTACTCGACACAGCTAAATTCAGTTACAGTCTAAGTCGGCCGTTTCAAAGAAAGGCAAAGGCAGACATATGGTTACACTCACTTTGGATTAGCCGACATCTCCACACACTAGTATCCATCTGTTTTCCATCAAATCTGTCATGCAATATCCCACTAAAATGAGTCAGAAGCACATTTCTGACACAGAGAAAAAAAAAGAAACAACTTCAAATCTCCACAGTCTGTCATGTGGACATCAAAACAGGGTTCTTTTTAATTGCAGATATCAGTCATTCATATTTGATGAGACACAGCAGGGCTTATTAGCCCACCGTCACTGTCTGATGTGTTTCTAAACCGCTGCCAGCAGGGGACTGGAAACCTGCGGGAGGGTGCTGGTAAGCGGGAGCATTTATTTCAAATGGAAGGAATCCATTAACAGCTGAAATATTCATGGATTAGTCTCACATCCAATTGTTGCCAGGCAAATAAGACTCCTACATACCAAAAAAGAAGCCAAAGATTCTCATCGTGTGCTCCCAAGGAGGCATGACTAATGGCTCCCTCTCAATTTGATCAAAATGAATGGTCAGGCGAACATGTGACTTCAAGGACTCATATGCCCTTAAGAGACCAATTTCTCATCCACACAGAGAGAGAATGGAGACAAAGCAAAGAATAAAATCCCTGCTAATGTACTTTTCAAAGTGTGAGCTTGAATAGAGGCACATCGCCATGTTAGAACAACGTGAAATGGGCAATAGTCAAGGCCATCTGTAAAAGAAAAGCACGATGGAACGAATCAAAGTAAATATTAGGAATAAGAAAATGGCAAGTTTCAACTGCTGAAAGAAACAAAGCCTGCAAATCTTCATGCTGACTTTTGATATTCAACAAGTATTCACCAAACCATCTATTATCACTAACACTCAGATTCAAATAAAACATCTGTAACCAAGAATGTGCCAGCTATAAATGCATTAAACATTCTTACAGCATGTTTACGGTGCATATCTAGAAAAAACTACCCTCTCAACCCCCAACATCCAGCCTTGATTACCAGTCACGTGACTCTTTTGTGCAAGCTGAAAAGCGACATCTCTATTTCAAGCCACAGATGGAAATCGGCGCTACTGTGTGCACAGAAAACAGCTTTCGCAACTTTCAAAAGAGTAGCGCACATGTGTGCGCAAGAGTCCAACTCTTTGAGTCTAACTTTAACCTTGCAACATGGAGGCTTTAAGTGCCCATGTCAATCAGTTCAAGCTGCCTCTTCAACCTATCATTGTGAAGGACTTGATAAGAAAAAAAAAAAAACCTTAAAGTCTCAGCAGCTCCTCCACACACCACTGCGCACCTGGTCCATTTATACGCTGCTGCTTTCTGACAGATCGACTGCTTCAAAAAACAGCAAACACTGAAAATCTGCTACAGAAGTCTGTCTCAAAATGAGAGGTTATATAATAATAAAAACATTTACTATTTACCCAAAGTCTGCTGATACATTGCTTTGCAGAACACAAGGCTACAGTATGTCTATCTTAAAGGTATGGTTGACCAAAAAATGAAAATTTTGCCATCAGTTACTGACTCTCATGTTTTTCCAAACCCATAAGACTTTTGTTAATTTTTAAAACACAAATGAAGCTATTGTTAATGAAATCTGAGAGACTAAACCGAAAATCTTAACTGTACAAACTTGACATGTGAGAATGAACCTTACTGGCTTGAGCTTGCATTTACCATCTTTGAGTTCTCGATGTACGTTCGCTGATAAATGTTTATATGTGAATAAAAGCCTATATTAAATCTATTCATCACATAAAGTGAAAGTGTATCTTCAGAAGCCTTGGATTAAATCGCTCAATTCTTATTGATTTGTTTTACAATCTCTTTTTTGAACAGTTTTGTGTGAACAGACTTTCAATGGAGGGACAGACATCTCTCAGATTTCATTATAATTATCTTCATTTGTGTTCCGAAGAGGAACAAAAGTCTTCCATGTTTGAAACAACATGAGTGTGAGAGTAAATGACAGAATTTAAATTTTTTGCCGAACGATCTCTTTAAATCAGTGAGCTTAAAGCCAAGGACACGTGTCTTAATCACATGCATCCCAGCTAGGGTTACTACTATTAAAACACATAGATGTGCAGTTCAAATCAATCTCTAAACATGCACACCCTCGTTGTGAAGGTTTTGTTTTGGCCTTTATGACAGAAAATACAAAAACGTGATCTTTCTGCCACCTGATTGCATGACCTCAATCTCTCAAATAGCCCTCTGTGTCCTCTTAAACACCAAAAAAGAAACTAATACCAAAGAAAAGTCTTTATGCTTGCATTAGCCAATAGAGAGCAGATCATACCCTGAACCATTTCAATTCATAACTTACTGAGAAAAAGACACTGTTACCCTTCCACCCCCAGAAAAAGCTTTTAACTGTACAAGTAGAGCCTCTATTCATTGCCAACTTCTGTGGCCAACCTGTTGCTAAGCAACCACTTAATCAATACCTGGGGCTTGTGAGCGCTAAGCAGACAACTGGAGAAAAAATATATCATAAGTGAACAAAAGCGCACAACACAATGATTGCAATTCTGCACTTAGCCTTGTGTGATTTTCAGTAAGACTGCAATTATTAAGCTGTGCATATGAGCTGTAGTTATACAGCGATCTTCAGTGGGGTCACTTATTAAAGATCTTTATCTGTCAGCTTGCAATGGGAAGTAAGAGGATGGCCCTTCAAGTCCGCAAGTTTATACAGTGTACAATGAATCCAGCTTTGAGGAGTTTGTCTGTCCATAATGAATGATAAAATGCTGCATGGCATGATACCGTCGCAGCAACACAATTAAAACAGTAAAATATCTTATTACAATTAAAAATAATTGTTTTCTATTTTAATATATTTGTCAAGTTGCATTTTCAGCATCATTACTCCAGTCTTTAGTGTCACATGATCATTCAGAAATCATTCTAATATGCTGATTTGATGCTCAAGAAACATTTCTTCTTCTTATAAATTGTTGAGGATTCTCTGATCAATAGAAAGTTCAAAGGAACAGCATTTGTTTGAAATAGAAATCGTTTGTAACATTATAAATGTCTTTACTGTCACTTTTGATCAATTTAATGTCTCTTTGTTGAATAAAAGTATTGTTTCCTTTCAGAAACGTTTGAATGATAATGTGCCTTTTTTCATTTGTTGCATCCTGTCGTTAAACACAGTGAAGGCTCCTAAAACTCCTACAGATTTTTTTTGTGGCCGATGCTGATTTCAATAGAGAACAAGGAGCCAGTATAACATTTATTCTAGCAATAATATGTACAAAAACAAACTGCTAAATAGATTAAGCAAGCAAATGTGTTAAATAAAAAACACATTTTTAAATGATCCTTTAACAAGTCTGTTTTTGAATTATTCGCACACACACATTGGATTTGGCACAGGTATTATGCCGGATGCCCTTCCTAACTGAGAGTGCTGCTGGGACACACTCACACGCACACAGACCCCTACCTTCCACTTATCCTGCATGTCTTTAGAATCGGGAGAACATGCAAACTCCACACAGAAAGGACTCCTGGCTCCGGCGGGCTCGACCCGTGGACCTTCTTGCTCTGAGGCGACAGTGCTACGCACTGAGCCACCGTGCCACCCTCAGAAGGATGATTAATTTATGCCGATAATCTCAACATATCCAAATATCATCCAATTATTTGGACTGGCTGATGTAACGGCTTACTGGATATTAACACAGACTTACGTGCTTCAGACTTCAGACTTATGCCTGGATATAAACACTTCAGACTTATGTGCGTTCCGGAAGCTTGCGTTCTGCAAGTGAACGGCGCCTTGTGGTGGCATCCCAGAGAGGCACAAAATCACTTCCACTGACCTTTAACTTGACTGTTCCCTGCTGGTGGAAGGACCTTCCTAACTCAACCCGAGCTGCTGAGTTGTCAAGAAAAGGCTAAGGACGAATCTTTTTCACTAAAGGGTTAGTTCACCCAATAGTGAAAATTCTGCCATTAATTACTCACCCTCATGTCATTCCAAAACCCGTAAGACTTTCTTTCATCTTCTGAACACAAATGAAGATATTTTTGATGAAATCTGAGAGATTTCTGTCCCTCCATTGACAGCTACGCAACTACCACTTTAATGCTTCAAAAAGTTCATTAAGAGAGCATAAAAAAACATCTATATAAATTGAGCGGCTTAGTCCGATTAGAGACTCAATCGCTTTATATGATAAACAGATTTAATTTTGGCTTTGATTCACATATAAACATTGATCAGTGAACATAAACAGAAACTCAATCGAACCTGACTGATGCACAAGAACAAACCTCATTAGTTCAACTTCTTGCAGAAGCTCAAACGTGCTACGTAACACGAGAATGAACCTCATTGGTTCTTGCAGAAGCTCAAACGTGCTGTGTAACACGAGAATGAATCTCATTGGTTCTTGCAGAAGCTCAAACGTGCAGCGTAACATGAGAATGAACCTCATTGGTTCTTGCAGAAGCTCAAACGTGCTGCGTAACATGAGAATGAACCTCATTGGTTCTTGCAGAAGCTCAAACGTGCTGTGTAACACGAGAATGAATCTCATTGGTTCTTGCAGAAGCACAAACGTGCTGTGTAACACGAGAATGAATCTCATTGGTTCTTGCAGAAGCACAAACGTGCTGTGTAACACGAGAATGAACCTCATTGGTTCTTGCAGAAGCTCAAACGTGCTGCGTAACACGAGAATGAATCTCATTGGTTCTTGCAGAAGCTCAAACGTGCTGCGTAACACAAGAATGAACCTCATTGGTTCTTGCGGGGGGGGTGCAGGACAGGTTTGAGAAGCACTGTGCTAGATTAACTGGGACTTGTCATTGCACTTACATATTGTTGCCCTATTGTTGGTTCGATTGCTTCTATTGTTCTCTTCATTTGCATGTCGCTTTGGATGAAAGCGTCTGCTAAGTGATTAAATGTAAATATTGAGGAATTGGCTACTCTCACTTAACCGTTTATGTCGATCTTGGACATTAAGGTGACACAGTTTCCTAAACCAATTAGTCTTCACAGTATCAGAAGCCATCGTTATACTGACCTGAGCTCTCTGTAAAGACAGCGAGGCTCTGACCTCCCACCGTCTGCATGGTGAAGGGATGTTCTCTAGGGCTGCGCACAGACGAAACCTTCTCCCCAGAGCACTCCACAACTGTCAGATCCTCACTCAGATTGAAAGACACCTGAGGAAACAACAAATCAATCAGTGTCTGCAACAGCACCATCATAAAATGATCTCTCTCTCCAGCCCAGGGTCTGATCACAGTAATTATGCAAATAAACTGTGACATCTGAATAAAACATGAGCAAATACTTCCCCTCCACAGTGCAGGCCTTTAATGACATTAATAAAACTTACCACAGTCTTTCCTTGAGCTCTAGAAGACAGGAAAAAAGCATGAGTGGAAAGATTTCAGACAATAATTTCCATTTTGAATGGGGTTTAAAAATAATACTTCCATACTTCCCAATTTTGAGTTTGCCTACTTCTCCTCGCCCAGATGCTTTTGCCCATTGCTGAGAAAGATATTTGGGAACCTAAAGAAAAGTGAATAAGAAATTGTATCTATTGCTCTGTTTCCTCATATTTGTCTGAGTATAACTAAATATTGCCTTAGTTTATTAATTCAACTATATGTTTGAAGCAAATGATAGTGTAAACTTGCTACAACAATGATCCATGTAGTGTGAGATTGCCATGGCATTGCTGTTGCTAATGTGGTTCTTAGCACATTGCTATGGTTTTCCGGGTTGTTTTTAGCTGGTTACTTGCTAGTACAAGAAGTTTAAAAAAATACCACAAAGTCTCAATAATTCTGGTCTTTGGCTACAGCTTGGGTCCATCCCTCAATGTTAATCTAAGACATCTAATCACTAGCATCTCTGATCACTAGCATACCTCTCTCTTTAAAACACCTCCCAATTTGAAGTTTTACTACCATCAATTTAAACAATAAGACAAGAGCTACAAGGGTATAATCACTGATGACTCGGTGTATTAATATAATAGATTTACAAAAATAACAATTTTGAGATTTAAAAAAAATGGCACACCATCTATTGTTTTTTTTTAAATTGTCGAGTTTTGAATTTTTGTCAATGTTTTTTCCAACTTGCTCTTCTTAGTTAAAGTGTCCTCTGTTTGTTTCCTTTTTTAATTTAAAATGCTTAAAAACAAATGAGTGTAAACTGAGGATTGTATAAAAATATGATTAAAATAATTTAATCTGATTTCCATGTTTCTCTCAATCCTGTTGTTTACATCTCTCACCTACTGACAACTAAGTTAATTTTTGGGGCAGGTTTAAACAACAGCACTCTTTAATTTACATACTTTTGGGATTCGTTGAAGACGGTTTAACAGCCTTCCAAAGGTTTAATTTAACTTAGGTTATGTAAAATTGGAGAAATCATATCAAAGTTTGAGACTAATGACGGCACCTTCTATCATTCATGTCTACCGTATAAAGTGTTAGTTACGTGCCATAGTTCAATATTCCAGAGTTTGTGTAAATGTTCAGCAGTGAAACCCAGAAGCAACTTCTGACTGATAAATCACCGACCTTCACCAGCCAGACTCCCGTATTTTGTTTGGCTCTGGTTAAATCGACGTCTTTTCCTTTGTCTGACATGACTGAAGGGCTCTGTGTTATGAACAAAAATCTATTAGGCCTACTGAAAATAAGTAAATGTGTCGTTGGTTTATGAAAGGCAAATCGCACGAATACATAGACAACACAAACACTCTAGTTCATAAACCTGCTGGCCACCTCAGAGACTTATATATCTATTTACCCCCATCTAGTGGCCATGTGAGGAAATTATATTTACTTTACATTGCATCAATCTAAAGATAATCACAAAACCAGAAGTTTTTAAGCGAGTTAGTGTAGATTAGACTGCCAAGTTTCATAAGCAGTTAAATGAATTTAACTACAAACTATGTAGCAGGCAGAATATAGGCTAAGTAGCCTACGTATGTTAAACCTTATACTTCTCACTACTAATATTATAGGCTAGGCTAAGAGTGCAAAGCTAATATGAATATCACAAATCCTCAAAAACCCATATGGAATTTTTTCTCTGTTTGAGTTTTCAAAGCAAGCAATTTGTCTACGATAAACACAAAATAATCAATTTTCACATTCTAATATTTTATCACTGTCAAATGACTCTTGACGATATAGCCTACAACTAATTAGTTCAGTGGAAATGTATACTTTCCTAAACAGCTAAAACTTATAGTATTCAACTGTGGTTTCAACTGTGAACTGTTCAGGAAAACCTCATGAAAATGTTAAATCTCATGAAAATGGGAAATCTAATGAAAATCTCATGAAAATGGGAAATCTCATGAAGTCACCACTAGATGAAGCAGTTTGACCCTCTTTTGTTTCAATAGTCCTCAAATCCAGGGCCTGTTTCTAAAGGCATGAGATCAACTGAATTCAGCATTTATTCCTCCATTCAAATATCAAGTGAAGACTTAATTATAGTATTTAGAAAGTGTTAATAGTGGTGACTACATTTGTATCATCAGATATAGGCACTTAAATATATCCCAAAAAGATAGTTAGATAAAATAGTATTCAAAGAGAAGCTTAAAACCTCAAACAGGCTGATTTACATTTTACATTAAACACTTACTAATTAATAATATGTCTTAAAAATGTCTTTTTGATTTCAATTCAATAAATCTATCTGGTTTGAGAACGTATAGTTTACCTTTGACACAGGTGGTTTACACATCCTTCATAGGCCAAAATGCTTGCCTTTCACCACATGTTCATATTTCATGTGAATTCAAACCTTTTCTGAACAAGTAGTTTTGCGAAGATTATTCACATATTACAGAGTGCTGAAATGTAGGGAGTGCCGTCCTTGCTTTCACTGTCAAGGACATCAACTCATGAGGCAGAGGAGACTGGAATGAAATACATTCACATTCATTTATCCATAACCATAAAAGTTTACAGACTCAGTATTTTAAGATCATTACAAGCAAGGTTATGATTGAAACAAAGTGACTAAATAATACAAAAGTGAATGTTACCCAGCAGGCCTCACAAAGTACAGAAGAGGAATTTATCAGGTTTTCAAGCAAAAAAACAAACAAACAGATAATGCCATTTAATGCCCCTAATCCTTCACTTGCCTTGCCTATTCACGTGCCCTATAAATAAACCGGATCAAGTTAGTAAACTTGCAAAACCTGCTTGAGTATGTTGCATATTCATCATCACTAACTTTCATGCAAATTACAAAGTTAGATGATCATATTCATAATTGACCTTTCTTGCTCAGTTTGCTTATGAAAGACTTATTCACAGCTTGCGTATTCACAGCTTCCTGAGCCTCTAAGAATTGAATAGCATACTGTTGCGGATTTATGTCAGAGGTATTAGGATGCTTTGTCTTGAAAGTTCCTAAAGAAATGTATGAAACTACTTTAAAACAGTTGCATTTCCTCATAGAGGCATAACGGGGGTCCAGGTCAAACACGTATGATTCATTTGCAAAGGGAAGAGTCACTGTAAAGTCAGCTATAAGCATTTCCTCTTAACCACATAATACAGTAGTATTATAAACTGACACTTCAGGTGCTATGGGGGGTTTCATTTAGAAAAAGACTAATCAAAACAAGTCAAGTCAAATCAGAAACATTAAAATAACAGAGTTGCACAATTCATCAGTTTTGAAATTACTTCAATTTCACCTATAAAGCAGCTCTACAGAATATGATAGTATCATTATTCAGCTCAAATCAGTTCAATATTGTTTCAATTCAGCTAAATGAAAATGTTGGAAAGTTCAGTTCTGAAATGGATTCAACTCAGCTAAAGCTCCACAGAAGACAAAAAAGTGTCATTATTCAGCTCAATTTAGTTCAATGTTGATACATCTCAGTTCACAACAGTCAATCTTGCCAAGTTCATCAATTATGAAACTCAATTTAGCAATAAAGCAGCTCCAAAGAAGACAATTATAATTTTTCAGCTCAAGTCAGTTGATTCAGTTCAGTTAAATGAAAGTGTCTTTCAGCTCAATTTAGTTTAGTGTTGATTAAATTCAGCTAACAGTGTCAATGTTGCAAAGTTCAATAATTATGAAACAACTTCAAAAGCAGCTAAACAGAAGACAGTTTAAGTTTTGTTATCATCTGATAATCAGTATAGTTAAATCGATATTATTACTGAATATTGAGTGTTTTGGACCCTGAAGTGAGCAAACCAAAGCCGACAGTGACAATGAACCAAAACTCCATCAGGGGTGTTCAGAGTATGGAGAAAAACATTGGGAGAAACCCCAGCATGTTTACCTTATAATTATCGCTGTTTACAAAGTTCATATCATGCATGATTTAGTTTTTTAAAGATCCGTCCTTCCACCCTTTATTAAACTTATATGTAAACACCTTCTTGTCACCATTATGTTCAGTTTTTTTTTTTTGTTCATGGACTTTTAATTTGTAATTCTTTAGTTCCTGGTTTCCTGTCTTATTATCCAGTCCGATTTTTACTTTGTTTGGATTATTGTTATTAAACTTCATGTTGGAACTTACTCCTCATCCTCGTACCTTCTTCTGCAAACACACCATGACACTGATTCACATGTGAATTGAGCAACAGTGCTTTTGGCTCCAGTAGCTATAGTTTATAACTTCCCTATCCTTCAATAACAAACTTTCTGCAAGGCCTAAATTACATTGCGTCCAATCCCAGTTAAAATGTCCCACACAAACTGTTGAGATCGGACTGAAACGATCGGCCGCCTTGTTAAAGTAAACCTCGGCCACCATTGGCATACTCCGGAGGGATAAGCTTTCATTTCGGAGTTAAATTACACAGAACAATGGCAATTCTCATAGAGGATCTCTATTTTTTTTCCCTATATCACCAAAGATACCTGTTTTAATAAGTGTTTACAAAATGAAAGCAGACTCCAGTGTATAAATTGACCATTATTGTTCAGGAGCACAATAGCTCTCTGTGTTTTTTGTTGTGGAGTGCCAGTGTGATTTAAAGCTGCTGACAGCACCAGACGCTTACATTGCAATCAGCTCTCGCTGGCTCTCTCCCTCTGAAATTTGTATGGATGGGCACAGCCTGTCTGCTTGATCTGGACATCAGGGCACACGCCCATTTTGGGACTGTCAGACCCCGTTTCCTCATACTTAATGTGTTACACTGAGATCACTCACTTGTGTCATTCCATTTCACATTCAAGCGCACGGGTTTGGCAAGGGCAATGGGATGTGTCATCCCTATCTAATGGGACACTCATAAATCGCCAATTTGATGTAATAAACAACAAGATGATATGCAAGACATTTGGTACCTTGTCATTGTTAGTCCATATTAGAAAAATCACGAGCAGAGCTGTCAACATACTGCATCATATCAGCTTTTACACAATGCCACATTATATACACATAATCTTATAATAAATGGTACTTTAGGAATGAAGAAATTAGCTTTCTTTTCAACTACAACATCAAATGTCAACTAAATATTAAACCTAATATTAAATATGATCTTTGAATATGCTTTCAGCATAATATTTCTCTTAGTCATACCATTACCCTTTTCTGACAAACTGATTTTTTTTTTTATGTTTACAAATTTCAACAGTTATCTGAAACCCACTATTTCACCCGGTAGAAGTGATGGCAATTCATCAGCGTTAATCTGGTGTTCATACTTTTGAAAATGTCTTCTTCCACACAACAAAGATGCTATTCTCACTGTCACAGCTGAAAGCTAAATATAGCTGGATCAGCGCACATGAGATACATTCCTTGTTGTTATTTTATAACCTAGCTGTTGTTGTCTGAAATAAAACACATATTTTGGAATTAAATTATACATGTTTAAAGTAAAACACATGCATAGTAGACACATAATGTATTTTGTGTAGGTCTGCCGGACCTAGAACTTTACTTCTCATCCCTAAACAGAGGTGAGCAACAAACAGCGTGTGTAAAATAACTGTGTCAGTGCAGATGTGTTTGGTTGTTCTTTTCTGTCTGTGGAAATATCTGGCTACTCTTTCAGACTAGCTGTTTTGCAAAAACAGAACAAATCATTGATGTCACAGCACAGGGTCTGTTTACATCTTGTTGATGTCGCTGCCCTGTACAGGGCAAAAACACACAACAGCACCTAACCTAAAAACTGGTGTTTACTATTATCTTTCTCAGGTTCAAAATTTTTATTTTCTGTTTAATGAGTTTTGAATCAATAAAATCCAAAAATATTTTTTGTACATAGATAAAGCAATATGTCAGCCTTAAATGACCCAGAAATCCGTGCCCTGTCTTTCTCTCCCCCTCTTCAATGTCAAATAATAATAACCACAGCGGACAAAAGATGTTATTCTGAGTGTTTGCTGCCACAGTTACCGAAGGCTATAATAAGAAACATCCCTCAACAACACAGTTGGCTGTACTCGGCTTCATTCGAGGGTTTTCGGAGCTCTTCGCCGGCCGTCTCTAGGACACCTCCCTCCCCCCGTCCTCCGCCCATCATTGCCAGACTCTCTCGGCTTTATGTCTGGCCGCTGTGAACGTGAACTGCCATGCGCGGTCGCCATGTTATCGCGCTCTCCTCCCCCTTTCGGGGACTCGTCACAGGCTGATAGCACTAGCACAGGCTACATTACAAGGAGGCAGCTGGTGAATAGGACCAGAGTGAGAGAGAGACATAGCGCTAACACAGGATTAAAACAAAAGAAAGCACGGGATGGAATAAAGCAGGGCAGCGCTGAGTTGCTCGGTTTCTCTCTGTCAACTGACGCTGGCTGAAGGACTTTGTTTCGTGTGATTTCGTGCTCTGGTGACGGGTGATACAACAATTGAAAATGCGCCTGGCAGTTTGAACTGTGATGGGGAGAGACGCTGTCGTTGTAAGGTTGGATATCGATCAACTCGGGCCGTCTGTGTCGTCTCCTTCACGTTTAAACTTCACCGTTATGCTGTGCTGAATGGTTTTGCGAGGATATACGTTTTGAAAACAACAACAGCTGAAGCGAATCCGTGTCGGCTAGCTCGCTAGCGACTGTTAACTTAGCATTGGCATTAGCCTGCTCCTCATGGTGGACATTTAAATACCACTCCAAGTGGAATTATCGTGGCAGTTAACGTTGCTGGAAAAGTGTTGGTTTTATGTGGAAATTACTCGAGCGGCTTCAAGTTGCTTCCCAAAAAGAGCTTGTTCTCTTGAGCTGTATTTATAACTTTGTCAGAGACTATCCTTCAGAAATGAATCACCACGACCGATCAGGAGACCCCGGCAGCGCCCGAAAAATGGTTTACCCCATGAGTTTACCCAGACGGGACAGCAGTAACAGCACGGTAGGTGGTTCCTCCTCATTGACAACTTCGGGAAGCACCAGCCTTAATAGCAACAACTTAATGCTAGGGGATGAGTATTCACCACCGGTGCTGATTCAGTCTCAAACACCGGCCGCATCCTCGCTTGGGCCCCAGAACCCTCCTCAGAGCCTCAGTATCCCCTTGCAGACCACTATGTTCCCCCAAACTCTGCCCACTGCAGTGGCACAGATGAAGAAGAAAAGTGGCTTTCAGATCACCAGCGTTACCCCCGCTCAGACATCTGTCAGCACCAATAACAGCATTACAGAAGACACAGAGAGTTGTGACGACTTGGATGAGTCCCACACCGAGGACTTATCATCCTCAGAGATCATGGATGTGTCCCTTTCGCAGAACAACAATGCAGGAGGACCGGAAAGGAGCTCCTCAGAGGAGACGCTGAATAACTTCCATGAGGCGGAGACCCCGGGGGCCGTGTCGCCCAACCAGCCACCCATCCTCACCCAAGCACACCTGCATGGCACCATGGTTAATGGGACAGTTCACCATCATCACCATAATCCTGCTTCCTCTAAAAAAGCCCATCCTGCTGGTGGGACACAGATTGGGAATCCTTTGGGAGTTGCAGTCACATCTTCAGTGACTTCAAGCTCTGGAGCTTTAGCTAGCACAGGCCAGAAAATGCCTTCAAATGTGGTAGGATTGATTGCGAATGCCTCTGTTGGCACAACCAGTGTCATCGGCCAGCCTTTGGCTACTGTCGCCTCAGGAACTGGAATGATATCTGTGACTTCAGGTGCCACAATTAGTACTGGTAATCCTTTAACAAATAATGTTTGTATGTTAAATTCCACCAGTGTGCCTACTGTGGGTGGCAAGAGTACCAATATTAGCAGTGTAAACTACTCCCCTGCTTTGAATAGTATTAGTAACCAAACCGTAAACTTGACACACATTCCCAGTGGAATAATCGGCACGGGTGTCACCGCTGCTCCGACAGTTTCTGGTGGTGTTGCTCCGACAGGCGCAGGGCAGGTGGGGCCAGCTGTCGTGGGCCAGCATGCAGTGCCTGCTCCCTCTGCCCCAGTGATGAACGCTCATCCTCCGCAGGCCCAAGTGCCTCCTCCTGCCTCCACCAGCTCACGTTTCAGAGTGGTCAAATTGGACTCTACCTCTGAGCCTTTTAAGAAGGGTAGGTGGACGTGCACCGAGTTTTATGACAAGGAGGTCCCGGGTGCGGCGTCCGCTGAAAATGCCCCCAGCACCAGAACGGTCGAAAGCATTCGCCAGTTTGTGCCTGAGAGTGTTGTGTGTCCAGACAGAGAGTCTGTAAGTGGGAGTTCTGTCAGCAGCTCGGCCAGCCATTACACTGAAAGTCTGGGTAGCGGAGAGACTGGTGGCTCCTCGGCTGCGAAACTGACCTTCCAACAGCCCGCTGCTCAAAAGCATGACTACTCCTCTTCCAGCGTGTCCATGTCTCAGAGGCAACCCCAGGACTTAGTCCATGCTCATCTTAAGACTAATGCGGTAGCTCCGATGCCGGCGAGCATTCAGCAGCCGCCGCCAGGAACTATCGGCGGACTGCAGAACACAATCGGGCATTCGTCTACAGCCGTGCCCACTCATATGCCCAAACTGACATATGCCCAGGCAGCACAATCCTCTCCTGTGGTGACCCAGCAGCAGATGGGCTATTCGCCCGCACCGGCCCAGGTAGCACCAGCACATGTTAACCCCTTAATCCAGGGAGGCAGCCTACCACCTGACTTCCCTCAATCCAAGCAGGTCATGAACACTGTGCCACCTGGGTCAACACAAACACTGCCCCACCTGCCCGCCTCCATCCCGATCGTGGCTTCTCAACCCTCTGCTGCTCAACCACTTCAGCAAGGCCTCCTGCAGCCACAACAGGCACCCACCGCGCAGATGGTCCAGATCGTGTCCCAGCTGGTGCAGTCGGGCACCGGTCTCGTACAGCAGACCCAGGGGCAGCAGCTCGCCCCTCAACCCTCCATGGAGCAGCAGTCACAAGCTCGTGGCACACAGTTTGTCCCGGCCGTGACCTCATCAGGCATTCCTCCTAAACTTCAGAGTGATTCGCAATCCGGTTTGATCCAGAACGGTTCAAAAGAGACCGGGCCGCAGCCTGCATTTATGCCCAGAACGCTGGAGGATGCCCAGCTGCTTCTGTTACAGCACCAGTCTCTGCTCATGCAACCCAAGCCAGCCGGTGGTGAATGTGCCTCCCAGACGGGCACCTCCCGTGGTCCAGAGGGAAGCAGTGGAGTCAGTGCCTTAACTGCCTCCGCCAGCCTGCTGAAGAGCTTACCTGTGGATGGAGAGGATGATGGGTAAGTTTCAGTAATTTTGTTTTTCATTGCATTGCTTATTCACTCTGTTTCCAATTCATTTGACTTTGTAATTACAGTTTGAATAGCTTTATTAAAAATTACAGATGCAGGCAGTGGGTGATGATCAGCGGTATGGCTTAATGCAGTGCTATAAACATAAAGGGTGGTGTTGTGCATTAGATATCACAGCAGACAGGTTTGAAGCAGGGATTTAGGCTTCCGTATAGCATAGCTAGAAGTGTTTTTTCATATAACAAAACTGTAGACTGTTATTGTGGTATTACAGACAGAAAGATAAATGCTTTGCACTACAAAGTATGTCAGCCTGCCTTTAAAGACCCCATGAAATCACTTCAGATGGCTGAATTTTTGTACTGTTGACATTCACTTTTGAAACGGGCCAATAGTCTTTTGTTTACATCACAGCCATAGTTAGGCTAGATGTAGGTGTTTTAGTGGGAGGTTCTTTCTCATTCTAGATAGAATTTGATTGGACAAAATTATTGCATGAGTCATTATTTTTTATCTATTTTGTAAGAGAACATTTGGATATTTTAAATGTGTTGCCTATATCAGCTAAAAGTGACATTTAAGTGTTACACTAGTATCTAAGCTAACATTTTATGGACCAAATGCTGTAAATATGCTTTTTAGGACTCAAATACAGACTAAAAATTTGCTTGCTGCAGATGCTTTTTTTTTTTTTTACTTCAAACTCTAACTCAGTTAAACCCAAAATAGATCAAATCACTGATGTGTGTCTGTGTAAACGTAGCCTAGGTTTTTTTTTTTTTGTGCATACAAATAGCAGTGTACTCTTAGTATATCTCAGCCTTTTTTAAATCCAGAAACTGTAGCTTCAGTCTAGTCCATTTTTTTCTTGTTTTTACTGCAAGGCCAAAAATGTAACCTACATGAAAGCAAGTTATGCATGTCATATACTTAATTAATCCAGGTTGCAATGCATACACACTTTTAAACATACTGCTATAACGGTGTGACATATGTTTGCATTCGTCTTAAGCTGTTCAGAAGAAACAGGCATGCATGTTTATACAGTGCTATATGTTTATGAGTTGTTCATAAGTAAAGTTTCCTGTGCTTGACAGAGCTTGTCTAACAGATGTCTTACTCTGTAATCTAACGCTCCTTTTTGAAACAGACAGTTTTGTGTCAGTGCACACACACAAGTGTGGCACCACTTCTTTCTCTCAGGTGTTAGTCATAATCTTGCTTAAAGCTTTTATTGTCTGGCTTTTCTCTATAACAATGTCAGAGCACAGACCAGATCTGTTCAGAACTTGGCTATATTCAGACATAATGTAAATTAAAATGTGGCGGTCACAAAACATCAGACCCTCGCTGGGAATGAGATCTCACTTGTATTTTACTTAATGACCGTACATTTTTGGTCAGCACTTCTTGTCAGCCACAACTAGATGGTCTTCTAAATTGGTGGCATAGTTTTAAGACTTTTAGCGAGATTTGATGTATTTGCTTTCAAATGGCTTTAAATAGTGGGTTCCCTTCCCAGGTAGATTCATAATGATACATGTAAAATGTGCAACTTTTCAAACATAGTTTAAATATTATTCACTGAGTTTATAAACTCTTAACGTTAAATCAGATGCTTTTAAATTTCTGTCTAAACACGCTAATGCTTGTAAGTATAAAACTAGTCTAATGTAATGGCCATATTAAAATCATCATATGGTAACACTTTATTGTGATGGCCCACCAGGCATTTTATTTCGATGGTTCACTTTAGACATTCTACTAAATAACTTTGCAACTGCATGTCAACTTATTCTAATAACCTCAACAACACCAAACCCTAACTTAAGTCTATTATAAGTTTACTACAGTCTCTACTAATACTCTAATGAGAGTTAGTTGACATAGTTGCAAAGTTACTTAGTAGAATGTCTAAAGTGAACCATCGAAATAAAATGATATTCACAATGTTACTTTGTGTATCACCAGCAAAATCATTGCAAATATGTCCTGAATATTCAATATATTGCCCAGACCTGCAGATAGCCATGACCAAGTTTGCTGTTAAATGTAACTTGGCGTGTTGACAGCTTGACACTTTTAATATCCTTTGAGTTTAATCATGTGATCGACACATCTGTTGGATTCAAGTCCATCCTCCAAGGCTTGCTGTCCTGTGGGAATTGCTGTGTTGTCTCATATATGTGCTTTTTAACCAGTGTCATATTTTCGGTGTGATTGTGTTTGGTTGAAGGACTGTAGGACGGCATACAAGAGAGCCAACCATTCAAAACAAAATACAGGAAAAGCTTTTTCCTCTCAGTGAGCAATCAATTGAATTTCAACCTATTTCTTTGTTGTGAAAGACTATCAGCTGGTGCTGTTTTGGTGTAAAGCATGAGGCCACCTATAGGCTACAGGATGAGATCATTCAGTTTTCTCCCTTTTTGCTCTTGCTCAATAACAGATTAAGTCAGCACAAATTATTTCAATCTTTTTATTAAACTGTTCTTAGGTCACAGTGTAGACTGGCAGACTCATATAGAAAGATTATCTCACATTTCCTTTTTTCAATGTAATCTGCTCTTGGCAGTGATAAAAGCCACACATGTGAGTCTCAATGAGTCACTCATTGTGTAGAGATCAAGTAGATTATCTCTCCAATTAATGACCGCGTGGAACGGGATCGGAGAGGAAATGCTTTCACTCGGCCAGATCGGGCCAGAGCAGATAACGTGGCAGAACTTAAAGCGACAGTTTGTGTATGCTTTCTCTCTTGGTCCCTTAGTGATATTCATTTTCACTGCTCTCCCCATCTCCATAACAGGGATAGGTCATCTAGAAATGAAAATCGTCATTTATTCACTCCCCCCCCCCCCCCCCCCATTGAACATAGAGATGTTGGGCAGAATGTCTGAACTGCTCTTTTCCACAGAACGTTGATGGTACAGTAGTCAAGCTCCAAAAATGACAAAGGCACCATAAAAATGGGAATTGGGTGTTGTCTGAAGCCATACTGTAATTAGAAAGAGAATGAAACTTAAGTTTCTGTATTTCAACGAGATACTCATTTGAGAACATATGATGTTTGCCCTCAATGACGCCACACCTTTAGATGAGTTGCACATTATGAATGAAACTATGCCTAGGGGAACATTATCAGTGAACCAAGTAGGGCCCTATGAAATCCATTCGATTTTTTTTTTTTTTTTTTTTTTTTTTTTGGGTTTTTTATTTTATTTTCGAGACCGATTCTTAAAGGCACACTGTGGAATTTTTGGCCACTAGGGTGCGCTCGACCTGTAATTTTCAAGTCTAGTGCCCCTAGAGGCCACAAGCGCCGCAGCATTGTCGCAAAAGTCAACAGTCAACCGGTCAACCTCCCGTGTCTTTATGTGTGTGCAGACGGCATTTGATTTGTATGTTGGAGAAAGTTAATCGATTCACTACTGACCAAAATAATAATATAAATATAAGATTAATAATATAAATCCTATAAAGAAAACAAATTGAATAAAAGTAGCATACGCAGAAAACAATGTCTGATCAGGTAAGTCGCATTGACAAGGGTTGCCCAATCCTGCTCCTGCCGATCGTCTGTCCTGCACAGTTCATCTCCAACCCTAATCAAACACACCTGAAGCAAACAATTAACGTCTTCAGGATCTCTTTGCAATGGGTTAGAGATGAAATCGAGTAGTCGGGAAATCGTGTAACAAAACTGATATAACTCACTACATATTTCCGTTATTTGTAGTCTTCAGTTTGTTTTTCCTTTTACACAAATACAAACATATATGAGCTGAAAGGAAAAAAAAACATTTACATTTACATTTCTATACGGCAGTATGTTGTGACTTATATCAGTTTTCTTACACGAATTCGCAGTTAATATTACATTATATCTACTTTTATGCCGATGTTTATTTTAAACTCTCCCTTTTTCTTTTTTTGGTCTCCTCTGACAAAATCTTTGCTTTCTTCGCTTTCTTCCGAGTAGCTGTTGATTCAGCCATGACGACAACATACAGACGCCGGCAATCAAACGCGAGTTGAGCTCTCACGTTAGAATTTGAGGAAGTTGGGGTGGTGGGGGAAGTGACGTATGCCGTAAAGCGGTCGAATTTTGTAGTTCTTTTTGTGCTCGGGTTCCTACCCGAAACCCGAAGTTACATAGTGCTAGTAAAAGCGATACAGACACCTTCAGGCTTCGGCAGACGTGTCATTCAACCTATTGTAAGTCGATGTACCATCTCAATGGGTTTTGGTAATGTATTATAAATAGGGATGTCCCGATACCACTTTTTCACTTCCGATACCGATGCCGCAGCTTTGGCTTTTGCCGATACCGATATTGATCCTATATTTTTATTTTATTCTTAAACTAATAAAAAATATAGCAATTTTCTCAATTAGCCACCTAAAATATACCTCCTATATAGTCCACAACAACAGTTGATTATGAAAGATTGCCACCCTTTATTCAAACACTACAAAAAAATAAAGAAATATATAAATGAAAGAAAATACAGATACTTCAGTACTTAAAGCTAGCTAGCTACCAACAGGTTTAAAGTTAAAACAATTTAAACAGCAGCATTCTACATTGTAAATACCAGTACAGTTTTTGTTTTTTAAATCAAGTAGAATTTCTATAACTGTGTTAAACTGATTATCACTCTTGTGTGTGTTAAACACAATCTACTTAATACAGACAGCTTCATTATAAAGATAAACAACAAATCCCCAAAATATATGATCATAATCTATTAGTGGATAATACACATTGCTCTTCTTATTGTTGTAAAATACATTCATGAAAAACAAGGGTAACAAAAATGAAAAAGATAATTATTTTAGATATAGCTAAATCTGCTATAAAATTGAGACATGTTTTAAGTGTATTGCACAGCTATTTAATGAGGCAGCAACATTAATAATTATTAATGTTAATAAGCTTTAATTGCGTCACTGCATTATGATATGAAAGGCTTCAATACAGTGCGGCACAAAGCGCGTATGCGCATCCCGAGCGGAGAATGATGCGCTTGAAGCCACGTGGAGTTACAGCATGCAGCGCGTCGAGTCCGCTTTGAAAAGTTCAAAGCACAACGGAGATACATATTGATGGACAGTGTATTATACAGTATCTATCTATGCAATCGTTTATTGAGCCTTTTCTTTTAACAGTTTTAAATTTTAGTTACTGTGCGCGTGAAGAACAATTATAGTGCTCTGACTCTAGTGTTGTGATCAAACCCTATGGATCAAACCGACAGCGTCCGACACCCGGTAGAGAGTAACACGATTGAGTTACAGCAATAAAGTCCAGCAAGATAAAGTTGTTATATGCGAAAACATAGACCTTTATCTTACAGATCAAGTATAATAGTATTAACATTGAATCATCTTGAAGATAGTTTCATCATTAACTGTAACCGAACGCGACGCGCTGTTTGAATGCTGAATGGAGAATGACTGACAGCCGCGAGAGGGAAAAGTTTACGTGATCTTGAATTTAATGACTTAAATATTAATTTCTCTCTCACATAATGGCTTCAGAACACTTATAATAGAGTGCACGAAAACGTTATGGTACTTTAGAATGTTTTTGTGCCTTTTGTGGGGCTTAACAATAACACATAATAGTATACCCACAATATCGGATTTGGATCGGCCTCGTCTGGTCGATACCCGATCCCGCAAAAATGGCAGTATCGGAGCCGATACCGATCCTGAGTATCGGATCGGGACATCCCTAATTATAAAGGTTGAAAAGTTCCACAGTGTGCCTTTAAATCCCAAGAATAGATCTTTTGGTCTATGCTGTTTTCAGTTGATGAATGAACAAAGCTTTGTAGTGCGCCTCCAATCCAAAATATCGCAATATGTTTTGTTACTGGTTTTGATATGAATCAAAGTCTCAGGTTTCGAGTTCTGTCAATTTTATTATGCAATTCAAACAATAAATACCGTTTTGGCACTCTTTAATGTGGCGTGACATATCGCTCTCGTCGTAAAAAGTGAAGTGGCAGCGCGCCGCGGAGCACACATGAACCAATCTCTTTACTACTAGTTATAGCACGAAATAAACATGAATTAACATCAGATGGTATGTTGAAAGATAGACTGACTTACTGAAATGTCTCATGTAATCGCTCAATCAGTGTTTCAACTGCTGAAAGAAGTCAATAAAACCGCTTGTAAACAATGTCACGTAATATTTACCTCAGAAAAGCCATTTAATGTCCATAAACTCGTTAGTCAGCTAGAAAAGCTGACTATAGAAACAATTATCTGGTTAAAAAAGTTGTTATTATAACATTATTATTATAAAAACTTCCTGATGTTGTCACGCCTGGGAAAGAATATGAAAGCCAGCAGATTGAAACCTGAAAAGAGTTGAGACAAGCGCAAATGTCTGTTGTGAATGTGAGAAACCAGTTCAGCTGAGCTCATGAGGTCTCTGCCCCTATTAGCTTTCAGTCCCTAAAGTACTTCGCTGTGCACTCTGCTCTCAGGTTTGGAAGGACAGGTTCTAATCCAAATGACATCATCCTAAAAAAGAAAGACAAAAAAAAAAAAGAAGACGTGCATACAAAGAGCCTCCTCTAGTCTAAAAAATACTTCAAAGAACAGGATCTTGTCTTGCATTACAGCTGCAGAGCAACCCTTCTGATGTCTGTAATGTGGCTAAAAAAACCACATTAAAGGGAAAGTTCGCAGATAATGAAAATGTTATTATTTATTCACCCCCTCATGTCATTCCAACCCTGTTTTGTCACCCATCTGTGAAAAAAAGTGATGCTAGTCTGAATGTCTGAGCAGTTTTGTTTCATTCAACAACAAAAAAAACTTGATTTTTATCATCAAGCTTCAATAAATAAAGTAATAGAGGAACATTATAAACCTGGCCCATAGGGCTTATGCTCTATATTCCGAGTCTTCTGCAGCCATACGATGGCTTAGTGTGAAGATCAGGCAGAAATGTAAGCCTTTATTAGGGTCCTGTGACACTCCACATGTGTTGGATAAAAACTATCATCATAATCATACACACACAAACTCAAAGTTCTTCACGACAACCCGTAAAAATAAACGTTGGGCTAATTTGAAGTAACTGTGACAGAAATATATTACTATTGTATACTAATAATTATAATAAATACATTATAATAATTAGTATTAAAACATTATTTAAGAAATATCACACTTTTTTCCCCATGTTTTAATTTCAACAGTAAAACTTTAAATGTTATTTACATTTTAAAAGATTTAAATTAACAAACATTTTATAGGACCATATTATTGCAAAACAGTAAACCTTATACATTGTTAAAGTTTGATTAATTAAATTGATTAGACATGCGTTTTGATTATTAAAATTGAATTAAACCATAAATATCCATTACATTGTAAACCGTGAACACCAATTGGCATATTACTATAATATTAAAACTTAAAATTAAATGATTTGTTTACTTAATTTTAAATATCCTTGAATGCTTTGGTGCTTCCTACATCTCCTGATTGCCATTGGTTTTCTCCCATAAATCTCTGATTGTTAGTTCTCTGAATACACAATAGGTACATATTCAACATTTTAGTTCTGAAAACTACAAAGTTGCGTTGAATGTTTCTTTGGCCTTGTTCGGCTCTGTTCAGTTGTCCAGAGAGAATCTCATCTGAACGGCTGCTAAGCAACACATTCACATGTAAACAGTTCATTATTTTGAAGCCTCTAAAAAAAGCGTAAAGGGAAGTGCCAAGGCGCAGCAACACGTTTTATTACTTGTAAAGCATATTTGCCGAGTGGATATTTTCATCTGGCCCATTTAGCCAGCCCGATTTAAGTGCTCTCTGAACAGCAGAACAGAGACCAGGCAAAACAACCTCCTGGCTGTTGCATTGTCATGTTTTAGTCGACTCCTTTGATCTGCTGGGTAAAATGATTGCAGTGCATGGCCTCCTTCATTTTATTTTCATTGCTTTTAATAATGTTTGTTCAGCAGTGGGAGGAATTAGCAGTTTGCTTTCAGAGATTGTTGGGGATGGGTATTGTTTTATTCTCTTCAGTAGATCTGTTTTTAAATGGATGAGGTATTTGCATAACCAAGCCTCGGCTTTTTGTCTGTCTGTTTCATTGTGTCCATGTTTATTTGTTTGTTCTATTATCATCTGAAAATTATTTTGAAATGGACTAAATTAGTGTAAAACAAAAGATCTTATGCTTTTATTGCACAGATTTATTGCAAACTCCAGTGCGCTCATTATTTGACATGTAATGATAAAGATGCATACTTTTACTTAAAGGTCAATCCTCTGCTACCTGATTAATATGCCTACAGAGAAATCCAGATCGCTGCTCTGAAATTAAAGCACTCCCCAGCCCAAGTCGTTATTCATGCCTGAGCTACAGCCTGTAGAAAGTTTGATCCCTTCCTATTTTGGCTTTCTAAGAGCAGTCGGCACGTGAGTCAGCAGAGTTGGAAAGCTGCCTCTCTCTGTGGTTTCAGACTGGGCAGGAAAATCTCGTGTGCAACCTTGAGCATGTGCCCATGCCGCACTCTTGCTCTGTTAAACATGTACAATGAGATATCCTCTTGTATCACCAGGCTGGACAGAGTGAAATGAGGTCACTGTGGAAAACATGGCGACCGCTGAACAACACATTTCCTCAACTCTCTTTTTTTTTTTTTTTTTATTGGACAGCTTCTAATTTAAATAGATAAATGTGAAAGTGTCTTTTCAGCTGACATTTATTTAATTGCCTTTTAGTGCTTAACATAAACTTTTACTGACTATATGAATGGCCTGTCAGTTGAATGATTGAACTTCTTTGGCAGTGGGAATTTTTTCCCACCAATCACCTTGCTGGCTCCCCGAGGCATTGCTCCATCTGCGCAGAGTGCCTTATCTCCACTTCCTCCCCATACCTGCCACAAACACCATGTGTGCCACGGATTATCTACCAGTCCAGTTCTCACCTCTGCACAATTCTAAACTCCTAATACCAGATAAAAAGCAAGCAGCTTGGACTTGTGCAAATTAATCTCTGCTTCAGTCCTTAGACACCTGAGTCTAGATCAGTGGTTCCCAAACTTTTTGAAAGAATGGCACCCCTTTGTAGCATTTTTTTTTTTTTCCACGGCACCCCAACCCAATTAAACTAAACGTACATGTGTACATATACATGTTTAATATTATTATGAAGATTGCATATAAATGATCAAATTGACTTGTTTTATCAAACAACTTGTTGAGAAAAATAAGAATATAAAAAAATTATTTAAATTGTGTCATTTAACCACCTTTTTACACTCACTGAAGTTAGCTGAGCAGCGTATTGGTCATGCCAAGTCACAAACATCCAATCAAAGAAAATGGTATAACATGAGAATCACATTTCAAGAGATTTATCATTGTACTTCTATGTGTGTAAATGTTTGTTGATTTATCATAAAACCTCATAATTTCATAATTTTGCATTGTTTATGATTACTGAGTGATTCTGATGAGGACACCAAAGGCACTTTATAGTGATTTTGACCCATGAATAAAATTAAATCTAGATGAGCAAACAACAAATGAAGGCAGCATGAATTTATTATGAATGCATCACAACAGACATAGTAACACCGTGTCCTAACCAGACGCGACGCCGCGACACGATAAAATGTATCTTTTCCATGTTAATCTGAGTTTTTGTCCTAACCATCCACGACGGCCACACATGATGGTTCTATTTTAGAAACTGTTTCTATCTCTGCGAAGTCGCGGCTGGAACAACAACAGAAATTATGATAAGCTCAGGTACTGTTTATGTGCTTTATTTAATGTTAAAACGTCTGTGTGAGTTTGAATATCATTTTGTGTGTATTTTATAGCCGGAAGGCAACAATTCACCTCAGATCTTCAAAATAAATAAAAGTGAACAAGAACGTTCAAACTGTCAACTCATTGTTAACAGGCAAGTGTATTTTATGACAATGTTTCAGTTAGTGATTTGAACCAATTAGCCTACTTTATGTGGGAATCATTGGAACAAAACACATTTAAAGATTGACACTTAACTCTTTATATAATAACCAACTCCAATTCAATTTTTTTCTTTAGTTTCTCATTTGCTTTGTTCAAACCTGACCTTAAAAAAATGAAACTAAAATATCTGTGTATGGAACTGTGTCGGTGGCATTTTAATGGGATACATGTGCCTGCTTTTGCGAGCACAGCCTCTTGATACGGGGGTAGATTGAGGATAGTGCAACTCGTAGATCGTGCTCCACTGACAGTCGCTGCCTTTTTTTTTTTTTTTCACGTATGCCAGGGATGAGAACGCTAACTCCATCTTTGCCCTATCCTGTCAATATGCGTGAAATATTAAATTGAGCGGTACAGAGGGCGGAGCTGAGCAGAGCGGGGGATTTAAACATGAAATATATTTGAAATAGCCTATATCATTGTTTCGCTTATTTATATTTGGGTGGACATGCTCATATGTTGGTGTTTTGATATATTTTTTAAAATATATGCTATAAGTTATTAAATGGTAGGATAGTTATTTTAGGCTGTTTTAGTTGGAAAAAAGCTGCGATTCTGCGGCACCCCAAGGCCCAAGCCAGTTGTCACGGCACACACTTTGGGAACTACTGGTCTAGATCATTCATCATTTGGGTGCTGTCCACCTATATGTGAATGCGAACATTGTTGATATGCAAAGTTCTGGCATGAAACTCTAGATGGCGCAGGCTAATTGGTCCTCTAACTCCCCTGTTCATAATCACATCGTTATCTATAGGGCGCAGCTGATTGGTTCCTGCCGAATCAGTAGCCAATGAGCTCGATGCTCGACCTTCAAACACTTGGGTAGCATTTGCCTTAGCAGTGCAGCGCTCTTTCAGAAACCTTCCACCTTCCCCAGCTCCACCTGTATAGATCTGCTCCTGGTAATTCATGTACACTATATTGTACAGCAGCAGCATGTCTTACTTGCTCACAGCAGTGTGACGTGTTTGTATTGGCAGTAGCAAGTCCTCTTCAGCAGCAATTAAAGCAGCAACTGCAGATCTACTCCGCCAAGACCAACATTGTCATACCCATTACCATGCCAAACACTCCGAGAGTTGTCATGACAGAAATCTTGTTATTGTTTGGGTTAAAAATATCAATGAACTGATGTAAGAACAAAAGCGTGGAGCTCTAGTGAACTGATCATCACTCCAGGACTACATCTTATGGAGTTGCTTTTATTTGATGCAGTTCCATCCGATGGCAAAGGACTCTTCAGTCACGATGGGGTTTATCATCATTCTCCCAACACTTTGTCCAAAGTAATCCCACTCTCTTATGCGAGGAGGCTGAATGAGTGCCGGGCTCTGTATTTAGCATACAGCGTGCCGCTGTGAGCCATTAGCACTGAGTCATTGTTTCAGCCACACTGCCAGTGTCGCCTGGCCGCCGGCCATCTCGCGCTTTCTGTGCAAACCCCCGCGCGCTTGCCCATCCCTGTCCTTTACACTGGTCTGCCCGCTCGTCTGAGCTGCCACTGAGCTGCTATAGCAACCGGCAGCCCTAAAACCCCCTAGCATAAGGCTTCCAGAGACAATTGTGTCTTCATCACTCTCACACTGGCTCTGGAGAAGCTGCGCTCATTCTGCAGGGGCTACGAGTTCCCATTTTAAAACCACGCTGCTTTGTGCTGGAAAAAAGAATCAAAGGACTTAAGAATTATTGTTTGCTTGGTTGTTTTTGGACTGTTTTTGGACTAGCTGCATAATACATGCAAATTTATGCCTACCCTTAGATCGGAGTCTGGCAGAATAGCAGTTGCTGTGCTCTGTCATGGTGGTTTTCTAGGGAGCATGGATAAAGAACAGATCTCTATTCTCTACAGAGGCTTCTGGGTTGCTTTCTCGTCCGGGGTCATGTCAGTTCAAGAGCTGAATCATTACCAACATTTTGCCTTGTACAATACCAGTATAAATAATATATTTATTACTTGGATAACACAGAAACGGCATCGGGGAATGTCAGTAGATTTAATTCCGTGTCAATAATTTGCAATGAATCTAATTTATTTATATTTTAGTTCCCTTTTTTTTTTTTTTTTTATGGAATGCAGTTTTTGCAGGAGCCATTTTTGTTAGTCATTTTCATAATATGCATTTCATACTTGTTGAGGTTTTATTTAAATTCTTCAATACAAAAAGTGCAATTTATTACTTGGACAACTAACTTACATGGAAAACGATGAATCTTGGGCTGTCAGTCGACTTAACAATTCAGTGTCAATTTGCGATTAATCTAATTATATTTTTAGATATAATTTTTATATTTAATTTAGCATATTTCCTTTTTAGGATAAAACAAAAAATGTGTTCAGTCTGCCGTTTCATTTGGATGACAATGTAAGAAAATTGGGTAACGCTTCCTTTTACAGTCCTGTTACCCATAGTAATTACAATTACTGGGTAATAACTAGGTACTTACCTTGAACCTACCCCTAAACCTACCCCTAACCCATTTACTTACCTTATATTAGCCAGTACTTTCTAGGTAAGTACACTGTAAGTACTGAACTGTAAAAGGAAGCGTTACCGAAAATTGTCAGTGAGAATGCCGCAGTTTTGCAGGAAATGTATTTGTTGCTGTTGTCTTCTCAAATGCTTGTAAAAAAAAGTTTTCATACGTGTTGAGGTTTTATATTTAAATTCCACCATAAAAAGAGTGCAGATGATTTTGCTTTTACCATCTGGATTTTATTATAGATCAATAACAATGCCAAATTTGGTAAATGTAGTAATGATCATGTCACATGACCTGAACTGCAGAACTATCTACAAATTGTCTGAGTCGGGCCACAAAAATTATGATAAAAGGATGTTATTGGAAAATATGGAAATATCCCAGGAGTCAGCAGAGTGTTGATAATTGTCCGTAGTATATCAGTACTTGTTGTCTCGGGCAGTTCTAGCTATGCGGGGTGAATCAGTGGGGCAGTGCCACTGTTTGAAACGGTAACCATGAGCTTGTGTTCTCAGACAACCTCCTGCTACACTGTCCCACGGGTCCTGTGGCCATCTGTATTTGTAGCACTGGTGTCAAACAGGGACTTTCCAGGAATGGCCCCTTTAACAAATCAGGCCCTGTTTTTGTGTTTCTGGCAAGTGGGAAGCTGTTTTTTTGTCCTGTCATGTAGCCTGGCCTTTTTTGGAAGGGTTATAATCCTATTCTAAGTGAAAGATAAATAGTGATGGTACAAAAAAAGAACCGAGTACAACCTCTTCCAAATGACTGAAAGTGTGTGTCCATTGTTCTCCTTCTGATTTGCAAACACAACAGTGTGGTTGTGGCAGAGACGTGCTAAGCGTCCTTGTATCATCCTTAGAGCAGTCCTGATGGATTCTGGCCAGGAAATAAAAGATTAAATAAATTAAGACTTGCAGTGTTAATGCAGCCATACTGACATCGCCACCTTGTCATTCCTCTCTGACGGCCGCAGATGACTGGGGTTTCTGCCTTGGCTTGTTTGAGTGCGCAGTGCCAGAAGCTCCCTGACTCCGCTGGGTTTGGCCCTTGTAAATTAGAGCCATGTCCCCTTAGGCAACCCTCCCACATGCATCAAGAATCCTGCCTTTTCACTTACTCAAACCTGAACCACTGTACACAGAGCCTTTATTAGACCAGACACAAACATTAAAACCTTCTGAAAGAGACTTGTATAGCATTCATTTGCTCAGTCTTGCGCCGCGTCTACCCCAGATTTGAGGCCGTCTACACTGGAAGCTGTCCATCACCTCAGAGCACCAACTAACAATGGATCAGTCAGTTAGACTTGAGCAATACTAAAATGAAAACTAGATTTTTATTTTTATTTTTAGGTGGTTGCCAGGGTGTTCTGACTGGTTACTTACTGGCCTGAATCAAAAGAGCCCACCCACAATTCTGGGATATTCTTTTTTTTTTTTTCTTTTTTTTTTTAAATGGCTCGAGTTTCTCCTTAATCGTCTTTTCTTTTATTTAAAAAAAAATAAATAATGTATGCATGTAATTTTTATTTATGCATGTAATTTTTTTCTTTTGATTTATTTTATATTTATAAATATTGATTTTTAAAATGTATTTTTATTTCAATTTTTTTTTTTTTTTTACTTTCTGTTATTTGTCTGTTATTTGTTTATATTTAAATGTCATTTATTTTATTTCAATTTATCATTTCTGCCAGGTGATAATTAGGTAATTGCCCACCTTGACCCCATGATTTAAGTATCCATCTATTCATCTCCTTAGCTGCCACCATCCATTGGTCTACAAGTAGACATTTGCATGGGCTAATTTTGAATGCTGCAGTGATTTCTCATCTGTGTTATACAGTTGCTTCATACAGCTGTTTCATAGTCTGCAGTGCCACACAGGTGGAGCTGATACAGTGATTACTCTTCTTTATATTGGAATCTGTCATCATGGGCTTTTTTTGTGTTGACTATTGGCTTCCGAAGCTTTTAGTGGCTGTGGTTATCATCTAATCTGCGGTGAAGCTGATGCTTTGAATCACTGGTTAGATTGCAGAGAGTATTTTAAGCCCTCTGTGCTGAAATCTGCTCATTCTGACTGCTGTGAGGGGATGAGTGGATGTGTACAGCCGTATCAGGTAGGCTGTGTGTAAATCGCAGTGAATGGGAGCACGTTGACAGTGAATGGCGTCCGTCCTTTCAAGATGTGCTCTGCCGTGTCAAACGTTTTGTTTTGTTTTTTCACTCTTTCTGTGTGTAGATCTTGTTAAAGATGGGCTGCATCTCAGAATGGTGTTAAACAGAATGAGGTCTAATCCAAGAAATAAATATATCTCGTCTTAGCATTGTGATCCAGCACTGCTTTTGATTTCAAACCAAGCCCAGATCAAGGCTAGTCTAATATGGTTTGTTATGAATGTCCCGACTACTAAATGTGCGCACAAATTGGTTTTCTAGCCTCCAGTTGATTTTGTTTACATGCTGTAGAGTACACACTCAAGTGTGTCCAGCTTTCTCAGAGGAGCATGAACGCACAGATCCAGTGACAGCCATGCAGTATTGATGGAGAACTTTCCTTTGGGCCCAGGGCTTTCATTCACCCAGCCGTGGGGCCGAGTAATGTGAGAGTGTGTGTGTGAATAAGAGAGAGTGAGTTGGACGCGTACACACATGATGTGGTCTGCTCTCACATTTCACTCACTTGTTTCCTCACTTTGTTTGTCTGTCACAAACAGCACATAATCACAATGCACAGAACTGTCCATAATTAGACCAGTACTTCCCTTTGCCATTAAATAAGCTAATTTAATGTGCTTTTACATAAGCCCATCAGTTCCTTCCTCATCAGTCATTCGGATGAAGCAGGCTTGTAATTTAAGCCCACAGATTTGCAAGTCAGCATGTAGGTGCTGGTGGATGTTTTAATGACTGTGTAGATGGCTTTTGGTCCTACTGACTGATCGACCTCTGGCTGTTGTGATGAATCACCATGTCCTCATCCGTCATGATCTGTAAGGTGTCATTTATTGAATGCTTTTCTGCATTTGGCAGTTATATGCAGGTTTTAGTTTTCATCTACGTTTTGGTTTCTATTTTTAGGAGTTATTGAAGCATATGCATCATGCTGTTAGAGAGGGGTGCTGAAATGTCCTGTGAAGTATTAACACCGTTTTAAGGTGAAGTATGTAATTTCTGAGACACTAGTGGCACATAGCGGAATTACAAAAATACAGCATATTTTACAAAGGACCCTTTTGCGTGTTGCTCCTCCCCCAACTCAAACATCACAAACACAACTCTTGCGGTGCTTTTGAAGGCATTTCTCAACAGGCAAAAAAAATAGGCAGAATCAAAAAAAAAAAAAGAAGCCACTAGATTTCAATGAAAGTGGATTTTCAGAGGGAAACAAATAAATTAAAATGACTAATCTCACCAGCGCCGCGCCGACCAATAAAACAGCGCGTTTGGCACCATTCGTTTACATTTGACCCATACTGTTGCAAGCCCCCTTTCTGGTCTAGGGGCAGGAAAGGAGGGTAACAAAAAGTTGCAGGGAGAGAGTGAGAGATTTGACCCATAAACATCTGCTATTATTAACGGAAATCAGTGAGGTCAAATGGCTAGGCGCATTGTAGAAACTATAGGCCTATTAAGTATAGTCCTGACATATTATGGAATGGTCGATTTTCTTTTGTGCTATTTAGTACATTTCCGTATGGGATGTGCTGTTTTATTGGTCAGCGCGGCGCTGGTGAGATTAGTTAGCGCCGCTCTGACCATTGGCTGGCGCAAGCAAACACTTCTCCCTGCCCTGTCGAGTCTGTTGCGACTCGCGCGGCTCGGTCCATTGAGCAGCGCAGATTACAAGTCAGCGCAGCGCGAACTCTGTAACACACCCCGCCGTTTGTCCCACTTTTGGTGTGTTTGGCTTCCCACACTTATGTGTGTTTGTTTGTCAGAGCCTGCCGTTGCTGTGTGACGCGCGTTTGCGGTGGGCATATCATGACGAGCTAGACGCGCTCCGAGAAAAGGCCGTTAACATCGATTCCCTATTCTCCTATTTGACCATTAAAAATTTCGAATAATGAGCGACTAAATGTAGGCTCATACAGACGTATTTCACAAGCAGCCGCGCCGCAGCCATCATCACCGAGCGCGAACCATTGACAGTGAATGAAACGAAGCGAACGCACAGGCCATAGTGTGACATGCGTAAACCAATGGTGTAAACATAATCATAGTAGATGACGCTACGGGTTTTTATTTAAAAGAACGAACGTAGCCTACGCAATTTATATTCACAATACTTACTATAATATATTTTATATTTTATTGCATTTGTATTAGTTGTTTGAAGAGTAAAAAAAAATCGGTCGGTCTTAATGCAAGTTTACAACCGGCAAGTCGGTCGGACTAAAAGGGGAAAAAAATAAATAATTGGGTCGGTCCTAATTTGACAGGGTCGGTCGGGTTACGGCAAACAAGAATATTTTTAAGGATGCCCTAATCTGTCTAGAGCGATCCAGGGATGGGCAAAAAATATTGTATTGAAATATTTGGGCTCATACAAAAACGAAAATTCGTTTATTTAAATGTTTAACGAGAGACTGAGACTGCGGCAGTTATCGTACAGCACGTATATACTCGAGTCGGCATATGGTTATCGTGTTTATATTGTTTTGCATGGTCATGTTGAGAAAAACAATAATATCCATTTGCTCTGTAAAAAAAGGCGCTCAGCTGAGAGACCCAAAGATAACGGTGTGCTATGCAATTGTTTCTAACAGCACTTTGTGTTTTCTATTCTTAAACCTGTCTCCCTCGACGAAACTTGATGGAACCATATGCTCAAGATCATTTTGCTATCTGATAAGATTTCTCCCCTTAGATGCGCTTACCTGCAGTCGTGAATGCAGTGACGGACAGCTGTTTTTCCTCATTCGACTGGTGTTTGCATTTCATGGGATTTCTCATTGTGTTAGTAATATTATAACTCTGTTTCAATAAATTCATTTGATCAAAAGTAATTCCATTTTGTAAGATCATTTAGTAAGATCATTTTCATGTAATTCCAAACTTTGAGGCAGACGACTACGTAATCAAATACAATCAACAGCTCCACAGCGCCACCCAGTTCATTTCATTTTAACTGAGTTTCAGTGCTTGGGATTTATCATGGATTCGCTCCATTTACGGCCAGCAAAGCAACGTAGTAAAATTCGAACAGTGTTTTTATTTTTCAAATAATAATTACAGATCAAATATCCCATTCGTGCACACCCTTAAAGCCGGGGACACACTCAATGACTGTAAGGCCAATTATGAATGTAAATTGATACGTACGACTGTAAAAAGTATGTTCGATACACAGTAGTCAATATTTGAAGTGGATCAAAACCTTTCAGCAAAGTTTTACATGAATTTTGAACAGTAGGCTACCCATTCTTGTCTTAGGACAACTTATGAATAAAATTTTGGCGTACTACATCCGCCATGTTGTTACTGTCACGTCACCTACTAGCGTCAGATGCGTCGCTTCACTTCTATTGACAATTCCTCTCTCGTGGCCTCATGGGATAGTAAAGTGTCCATCGAATGTGCTCTTCAGAATCTCATTGGAAGTAGTAGCTCTTGCAGGCACTTTTCGTCTACTGTTTTTCACATACTATGTATTTGGACAACTCTATTGGTGCACTGTTTTCGCATACTATTTTGGATGCAGCGACTGTCTTTATGAGTGAGTTGTTGATAGTGCTGCCGCGATTAGTCGACTTAGTCGACGGCAATTTTTTTTAGTCGACGTGTCGTTTTACTATTGACCGCTATTTATTTTTGGTCTCCCGTCACAAACGGCTCACTGTAATTCACCTCCACACACCAGTCTGTGCGCCGTGCGCGCCCTGCTGGTTTATCTGCTATCATTTTCCTTCACGTTCCCGCCCACCTTCACTGCTTTGATATGAAAAATTGCGGAGGCAGGTGACGGAGCTTTCACAGTGGGCTCGTTTGCTGCGGTCCGAGATTGTTCCCGGCGCCCCCCGCAGCGTTGGTCTGGTCTCACACTTAATTCTATCGAACCCTGTTGAGTTTGCGTGCATCTTATGCCATCGCAAACGTGCACGGCGCATGATAGAAAACAGAACGCGGGTCAATATATTGTGTTTTTCAAACGGACTCTTTTGAGGAGACAGTGGATTTCCAAATGTGTTGCCCTGATTGCACGCGCAATGCGCCAATACACTGCAGACTCAACTCTCGCGTATCCAAGGTAAATCATCAACACTATCATCCCTTACATGTGTTTTATTTAACTAAATGCATCATAATCAGCTAAAACGCATGGGCAGGTTACTTAACTTCCTGAACAAGCGCTCCCGAGTCCGTGTTACTTTCACATTCACGCGAACCGCGGCACAGGCCCGCCATGCACGCAAGTGTAAACGCGAGCTACATAACTGCGTGCCTGCCTGCTTTCAGCGCGACTCATAGTGGGCTAGTCCAGACTCTTTCAATTCAATTCCAATTTATTTGTATAGCGCTTTTCACTGAAAATGCATTGCATCTACTTTACTATTCAGAGTGATGTTATCAGTTATGCTTTTCAGAAATGTACATAAATTAATCATTATTAGCTTACTGTACATTTTTTAATGCAGAACAAAGAGCTAATTTAAGTAATACATACATGTTTGTTATTAGAGGATTAGATTAGGACTCTGACTAATATGGTATAGCCTAATGGAAATGCAGATACTTAATGCTTAGATTGTTAATACATAATGTTTTTGAACAGGTGACATTTTATGTTTTGGCCCTTCAACGAAATAAACACTTGATTTTTTTTTTTAATTAGTCGTTTAGATTAGTCGACTAATCGAAAAATTAGTCGAAAGATTAGTCGTTAGAAAATTAGTCGTTAGTGGCAGCACTAGTTGTTGAGTCATTCATTAGAGTGATTCGTTCAAAAACATGGTTTCATTCAGTAAGGAAATATTACTGTGTTCGGAGAAGCACAATGGCTGGCTGCATTGTGGATTTTTTGGAATTATTTTAATTGGTGAAATAAGGCAAAAACAGACAATATTCTGAGTCTAAAACGACAATTCAATGTTGGTTAATAAACAAGTTAATATTACCTGTAATTAACTTGTTTATTGAACAGTTGTATTAAATCTATCACATTTTCTCATGCTCGTGTGACATTGCTTAAAGCTATATACTATTTTGGTAATGTTAAGACAGTAATGTTGTAAAGGTGCAACCTAAATTACACGAGAATAAAAAATGTGCATACAGCTATTCATACTGAATATATAATGTTGAAAATTGGATATGTTGAATTGATATTGAACAATCAGGAGTTTAAATATGCATTGAGGTTGTTTTTTTTCTTGACTTGCCCCAAATTCATGCCCAGTGTGCATAAGGCTTTAAATAGAACATTTCTGAGAGTTAAATGAGTGCCCCGGCCTGCCTCCTGTGCCCTCAGCCTCAGCAGAGAGAGAGAGCCTGTGGTTGTTGAGACAGTTGCACACACACCAACACAGACTGTGGCTCCTGGACAGACAGTATTGCATAAGAGTGTTAATGAGGACTAGATGCGACATTCGGGCTCTTTCAGGCTACAGCGATGGCCAGGTCAAGCCCCTCATACTATGAATAGATATTTGTATGCTTTCACATTATGGTCTGTGCCTGGGTTTGAGTTTGAACAATTAAATCTCTGTTTTAGTTCTGATGATTATGTATTTGCTTTTTTTTAAATGTGCTTTTGATCCTTTTTTAATACTTCTTAAATATTTGTATTATATATTATACATTTTAAAAATGCATTTAAAAAGTATAGTTCACCAAAAAATAAACATTGTCATCATTTATTCACCCTCATGTTTTTACAAACATGTATGATCTTCGTTAATCTGAGCACAAAAGAATCTTGTTTTTGTCAATACTGTAATAGTCAATGAGGTCTAACAGTTTCAAGCTCTGAAAGCTTTACTCATGAATGTGAATAAATGACAATTTTCATTCTTGGGTGAGCCATCTCTTTAAATGTGGTTGAACTATGCCGATGTGCTCACTAGCTACTTGGCAGGCAACATAGTTTTCTTATGACAGAGACTGACTCATATCTTTCATTGCTGAGGTCATGAAACAAGTTTTATCAAAGCATTGTTGTGTCAGACTATGATGGCACCAAGGTCTCGTTCACGTGAACATCTATTAGAAATGAAACGCTTGAATTAAAAGCATTCCTATGTGTGACTGGATGTCTTCTGCTTTTGGGGATCGGTTCTGCACCTGAACACAAATGAAGGAGCTCTATTTGTTTTAGGGCCGGTTGTTTCACATTACCTGAAATGAACTCTTAGAGCGCTGCCACTCCCTCCCTCAGTTTATGTAATAGTGTTGAGGCTTTATTGGAAATGGAGACAATGATTTTGGCTTTTGATAAATAAGTTTTGGCAGGAGAGGTCAGTGTTGTCACAATCTGTGGATGTGGCAGCAATGAGTTGAATATGTTAGTGAATATTGCCATCTAATGGCCATTTGGCCATTTATTGTAATAAATCTAAGCAGCTCTTTATTACATGGATAAGCAAACTTTTGTTTGAGATCCAAAAATAATTGGTGGAACCCCTGCAGTGCCTCACAAACTGGGCTGGATCGTACAAACCGAGCAAACTCGAACCCCTAGGATACAGCATGATAATAGGATGATTTGGGTTTGATGTATTTTCCCTCACCCTCTTTCTTTCATGTTCACATTGACATCAACTTCAAATCTGGCAAGGTGTTACAAGTCATTAGTTGTCCAATGTGCTTCCAGCTATAGTGCGTACAGAAACCATTCATACTGCAACAATACTTATGAATCATTAGTGCCAAAATGTTAAAGTATGTGTGATTGTTTTCTCATTATTAAGAGCTGGATATGGATGATTGGTGCAGAGTTTGTCATATTCACCCAAAAAAAGCATCCAATGTGCTTAGTCAGGCATGTAGTATGATCTCAATCACATGCAGGGTGTTATAGTGCCATCTAGTGATGTCTAAAACAACTTGAAGATAACCATAAAATAACACAAAAAAGGAGATAAAAACCAATTTGAAAAATAAAGCACTAAGAAAATGCTCTTGTTAATGATAAAATAATACTAAATGCTTCATACAGAGCTAGTCTGTGTCAAAATAAAAATGTTTTAGGACTGTTTCCAATTTTGCAAAGGCAATGTTATTATTATAGGTGTGACTGTTAAATCGTCATTTGGTGATGAGATGATCTTCATGGTTTAAAAAAAACATCTAAACATCTGAAATAATGATGATCCAAATAGGACTTCTCCATAGATTATAGTGTGTTAAACTAAAAAAAAGTGCTTGTTAAACTTTGTTTACTAGGTCCAACTAGAGGCCAATCATTTGAATCCATCTGAGAAAAGTACGAATTCCTATACAAATTCCTGTAATATTGCAGATATAATGATTTTCAGGTGTTTTGATGGTTTGCTTTTTTTCTGCTGCTTTATTTTAAAGGTGGTCTGTGTAACTTTTGTCCCTCTAGCAGTTAAAAAACAAAACAACCCTCTACAATGCGAGTAAGTCATTCGCATATGCGACTAAATCTTCACTCTGAGCGACTAAATAATGTATATCATTTGCCATTGGCTAATAAATTCTTAGATTTGACTTGCAATGTGTGTGTTTGAGGCTAAGTATGAGTCTCGCATAAATATATTTTTACTCGCTGAACACTCTGAGCGTTTGAGAGCTCAATCGGTGCGTTGACGTACCGTAAACTCTAGTGTTGGTTTGCTGAGAGCAGTAGTAGTATGTTCCTGCACAACCGGAGGCTGCAGTTGCAGGACCCCAGTTCTAGGACCCTAGTTTTTTGTGACAGCGTCACCTACCGAACTGGATGATATAGCGGCGGCTGTGGTTTCAGGACCGCAGTTCTAGGATCCAGGTGGTTTAGTTTGTACATAGTATCAAGATCCACCTATTATCTTAAGTCTTGTTAGGAAAAAAAATAATATATTTTAACAAATAAGATTATGGAATAGAAAAGCTCCTGCAGCAGAGTACCATCAAGCTACATGACACAATTTACGATTTAAAATGTAAAAAGATTAATATTACACTTTTACTTAAAGGTGCAAAACGCAAGTCTCTGAGTTTTTGCAGAACTACGCCCCCTCTGGCGACAAGCGAAACTGCAACCGGAGTTGTGCACGCTCATGGACCACACGCATCTTTTATTGGATATGTTTTATGTTTCATGTTGTACTATTCTTCCGAACACAATTCCTAGTTTATGAAACTGTTCACTAACAATGGTAGTAAAACCAATTCTGATTGTACATGTATCTAGCTTACGCTAAAGCATTACACATTTTACGCATCGTCATTTGTTGTCATACATAGATTGGCTGTATCAAACATTAGAGACTGGGCTATATCTTACCGTTTTATCAATAAAAAAGCCAACTGAGGATCCCGTTTGAGACCAAGAGCAGACCGGAGATCTCTCCATTTGTTGAATGCCTTCCCGAGGTTGACTCTCGTCTTACTCCGACGCCTGTCTGACTCCAATTTGGACCTTTTGGTGGCACTAGACAATTTTCTTTTCTTTACTTTACGTGGAGTTTGCGTTGGGGTTTGGAATGGACTACAAGCCGGTCTCTTTGAATCCATCTTCTACCTTTGACGCACGAGTTGTCTTCGCTGATGCTAAGAATGGCGGCGCCGGCAAATACACAAAAATGCGAGACATAGCCTGGTGAGCGTGAACGCGCATGACGTCACGCCCAGTCTCAAATTCGAGCCCGAATCCCTCTTATATATTTTACTGTACAGGATTATAGAGGCAATCTCAGTGCGCAGAGAAGGGCTCATTCAGCCCATCAGGCAGTTCTTTAAGCATGTATAGGATAGAAAAACATAGTTGTTCCGATTCCGATCCTAGTATCGGAAATACCGCCGATACCAATAAAAATTCTGGCATCGGTATCGGCGAGTACTTCTACCCGCGTACCGATCCGATACCATTTTCTTAAACAATAACTAGTTATGCACGCTAGCTTTGCGTAACGCTGCAAATCGGAGCTCAATTCTTCTTTGCTGCTCTAAACAGTGGTTGCTTGTGGCAACACAGGAAGTCGTGCTGTTGCCACACAAGCAACCACTGTTTAGAGCAGCGAAGAAGAAAACGCACGTGCGCCCTGCAGTATGTCCGCAGTTTTTCAGACTGGACAACCAGCTAGTAAAACGGCGACATGTCTCATATGCCATACTGCAATTTCGAGGGGTGGAACAAGTATTAGCAACTTCAAGTAACACCGAGTAACCCCGCAGAACACGATTACACAAAGGCAAGGGCAGAGAAGGATGAGCCGCGCCAGAATCAACAATCTCTGAAAGCTTCATTCAAACGAAGAGAAATGTTTTCAAAAGACAGCCAACGAGCGATAAATATAACCGACAACATGTAAGTTATTAAGTTTATTATTCTGGATGACCAGCCGATGTCAAAACTGAAATGCCGTTTATTTAACAAAACTGTTTATGGACCTTAAATTATAAAGAGATAATTTTCTTATATTCATATATAATTTTTTTAGATTCCTAGATTCATTTGTTGCACTTTTTTTTTATACAGTTATATATTGTAAATCTAAAATACCTTTTTTCAGTTTACAGTATTAGATGTGTGGCTGCATTTTAAGTTCTTTTTCACTTAAAGTCCCTGTAAAGTCAAAATTAAGTATGCGTTTTGAGTTTGTCACACCACAGAAAAATTAGTTATTAGTCACCCAGCCAAATTTGAATGATAAAAAAAGCCAGCAAGTACATAAAATAAGCTATCAAAATCTTGAAGAAATGAGCAGTAATCTCTGCTCTCAAACGCTGGGGGCGTGTCCACTGGCTGCGCTGAAACCACGCCCACTCGCGGGAAAGCTGCCGTCGACTCGCCACACTCAACTCTACAGCCGGAATAGATGCTCGCACGGTGGGCACGCACTGCCGATGACACCAGTTGTCGGCGCGACGGGAGGATGAAGGCCAGGCGGGAGTCGGTTCGGCCCCATTCACCAGTAACAGCGGATTATCAGTGAATCCCAGACAGTTATCTCCGACGAAAGTTTATAAAACTATCCCGTGTAAAATGATTAATTACAGAGGCGGGTTTTGGCGGTGATCCTCAGCTCTCCATCAAGGTGGCTCTTCACAAAATTAATCCACTTCTTCTTGATGTAATCGTTTTTCGGAAATTTAAATAAGGACACCGATCTGTTTTGTACGTGATCCGGTGATCGCATCCAGGTAGTAGGCCTACGCATTTCCGTGACGAAGGCATAGCTAGCTAGCAATCTGTAGGCTGTGTTACTAATAATAGTGCTGAGCCTGACAGTAACTCGCGATTGAGCGGCAAACTGATGTGAATGTGCTCTATAATATTGTTAGGAGCGGCCAGCCTCAGCGGCTACAGTGCGTCATCAAGTAGGGGCGTGTCCAGGAGCTCAAGGGCTCCAGTGCGTCATCGAGCCCTGTTTTAGCCCCGCCCAGAAAATCCGGAAAATAGCAATGGTGAAAAACTGTTTAACGGTCTAACTCCACAAATCAGTACTTCACAGTTCACAGTCTTTGTAATATGTTTTAGCAATACATTTCTAACATTTATAATGTGTTTAGAATTTTTTTTTGAAATTGCCTTTACAGGGACTTTAAGAAAGATAAATAATATATTGCTGTGAAATGTATGTCAGATAATAAAAATACTCTAGTTCACTTATATGTATTTGTTCACGTTTATTTAAGGGATAAGTCTGAAGCACACCATCAGGGCTCGAATTTCGGCGCGGGATTGCGGGTATTGCGCATAATTCTAATCATTCCCGCAGGTCTCCCATTTATAATGCGGGAAATTCCCGCAATCGTAATCCACACAGATAATAAAATCAAATAATTCTTTTAACAACTATCTTCCAGATGCAATTTCACAAACAGCGTGAGTGTTCAGCGGTGCCGCGCGTCTTCTATCTCTTCTCTCATAATGTGTTGTGCAAGGCAGGCATCAAGCGCTGCGGCGATAATACACACTCGCGTTTTGGAGTCGGGACCATAGACTGTAAGGTCGGGACATGACGGAATATTCACTTGCACAATCGGGCCAGCAGTGCATCGTGACTGAAGTCTTTTTAAGTCTTACCAGTTTAAACATTCAAGCGATTTTAAACTAATCAGTGCTCGCGCGCTCTCTGAGAGATTATTTTCTATGCGCACATTCATAGAAAATCCGCCTCAAAAACAGCTGGCCAGTAACAATTTTTCGCGGATTATATTGCTTTAACACGCAAAATTGTCAATTTCGGTCTTTGTGAGTAGGCTATACTCTAAACATAGTCGGTTTTGTCTTTAATAGGCCTAAGAATAAAACGCATGCCAGTATAATGAACACAGGATCCGTGCACTAGCTCTTAAAGTGACGGAAGCCATATGTGTCTGTCATTAATTTTGTTGTCAAAACAAAAGATAGCTTTAAGTTAAAGGAATCAGGATTAATAGCCTATGTATTTAATTTATTCAGGACTAAAATACTACCCAGTGTTATTTTCCATTTGATTACTTTATTCAGTTTCTGTATATGAATACTAGTGTTAGACCTACTCAACTTTTCTCTTTAATTGTCTTTATTTGTATCTTTATTCTATTGTATTTATTTGTGCTACTTTTTTCAATTTAATTAAACAATTTAAATCAAGCTTCCTTGTGATGTGTAAATTCTTAACAACAATATTACCCCATTGTAAAAATGCACTGAGCGCAAACATTTAGGCAAGATAAATGTAATAATTTTGTTTGGAAAAAATGCCCCCCCTTTCTCCCCCTCAAACAAAAAAAATCCCCCCCATGAGAATCATCTAAGGGGGGATTTCCCCCCCATTTTCCAAAACGAAATTCAGCCCCTGACACCATAAAATAATTCTATCAATTCATACAGTGCTAGTATGAATTGCAGCTGTATAGAATCTGTACAGACCCAGGTATCGGATCAGTACTCGGTATCGGCCGATACCCTGAGTCCAGGTATCGGAATCGGTATCGGGAAGGGAAAAAGGGTATCGGAACATCTCTAGAAAAACAGGTATTTTTAACATGAAAAGTTGCGCAATGCACCTTTAAAGCTAACTTTAAACCACCATCGAGTATTTGTATCATTCCGGTCGAGGTTTAAAATGGTTTTAAGTATAAAAAGATGTTGAAATGTTATATTAAGCATTTTATATGCAGCTAATAACTAATAATCGGTGCTGTAACAGAAAACTAGGGTCCTGAAACTGCGGTCCTAGAACTGGGGGTCCTGAAACTGGGGTCCTGAAATTGCGGTCCTAGAACTGGGGTCCTGAAACTGCGGTCCTGAGACTGCAGCCTCCGGGTTTGCAGGATTACCATTCTCGCTGAGAGCGCTGTTTTTCTCACACACACGCAAAGAAAAAGAGCGAGAGTCTTACCACGCAATCGACACGCTACATGTCGATTATATTTTTTGTTGTATTTTCCTGTCAAAATTATGGAGTTCATTTGTAATTATTCAGCTTATAAAAACAAGTAGAAGATATGCTGGTTATTCCGGTAGTGGGCAGAACTAACGCGCAAACGACAATCTCATTGGCTGGCGTTCATCTATTACCATCCCTGTTCTGATTTCAGCAAATCAGTTTGAGCAAACGCAGACAAAGTGATTTAATATTCATGAAACCAGCAGCTCATCAATCCTTAGTAGTAGTAAAACCAGCAGCTCATCAATCAGTGATAGTGGTAGTGGTAGTGTATGATTAATATCATAATATAATGCTTAATTGACTGATTGGCTGTCACTGGATTCATCGACAAATTACTTTTTTTTGTTAATTAAAACACACCTAAGCAAACAATAGCCTTTTAAATGTCTCAAAATACATATATAAATAATAACGAAGCAATAATAATTGTTTCAAATAAGGTATCAAAATCAAGTAATCATATTATAGTTTTATAGAAAAACACTTAATTCATAATATTATAAAGGCCTACATAATTTTGGCATTCAACTTGTATGCTGTGTATTATAACAAATGCCTGCAGAGGGCACCAACAGCCTGGTGTTGTCCAACTTTACAGTGGATCAAATCCTGGTTTAATATTGGCCAAACAATATTTAATTCCGATGTAAACTTAATCTTTCATATTTGGCAACTTCTTTAAAATAGAAATGCTACAGCCACTGTAATTTCTTGATTAAGAAAATATGGACATCAAAACATGCAAACTCAGAGCGAGGAGTTTAATGTTGTATATAATGTAACATATGTTGTAACATATAATGATGTATTCTCTTGTGTTGGCGTTGGTTTATAAATAATCCACCTTACAAATCCGATGAAATGGCGCGTTGCATTCCCAGATGAACGTTATAACTAAGCAACCCGAACTCCCAGCATGTGCAGAGATGGAGTTTGAGATGCGCTCCACGCATGCAAATGATAACAGTTCATGTGGAGCCAGTGGAGCATCGTCTGTGAACAGAGCTGCTCTGGAACCAATGTAACCTAAACGCATGTAAATAGTTAAATAAATATAAATGTGTGTATATATATATATATATATATATATATATATATATATATATATATATATATATATTTGTAAAGCAGTATCTATTGTAAAGCATTATCTATTTGTAAAGCATTATCTATCTATAAATAAATATAAATGTGTGTATATATATATATATATATATATATATATATATATATATATATATAATGCTTTACAAATATATATATATATATATATATATATATATATATATACATATACACTCACCGGCCACTTTATTAGGTAACCCATGCTAGTAACGGGTTGGACCCCCTTTTGCCTTCAGAACTGCCTTAATTCTTCGTGGCATAGATTCAACAAGGTGCTGGAAGCATTCCTCAGGGAGTTTGGTCCATATTGACATGATGGCATCACACAGTTGCCGCAGATTTGTCGGCTGCACATCCATGATGCGAATCTCCCGTTCCACCACATCCCAAAGATGCTCTATTGGGTTGAGATCTGGTGACTGTGGAGGCCATTTTAGTACAGTGAACTCATTGTCATGTTCAAGAAACCAATTTGAAATGATTAGAGCTTTGTGACATGGTGGAAGTAGCCATCAGAGGATGGGTACATGGTGGCCATAAAGGGATGGACATGGTCAGAAACAATGCTCAGGTAGGCCGTGGCATTTAAACGATGCCCAATTGGCACTAAGGGGCCTAAAGTGTGCCAGGAAAACATCCCCCACACCATTACACCACCACCACCAGCCTGCACAGTGGTAACAAGGCATGATGGTTCCATGTTCTCATTCTGTTTACGCCAAATTCTGACTCTAACATCTGAATGTCTCAACAGAAATCGAGACTCATCAGACCAGGCAACATTTTTCCAGTCTTCAACTGTTCAATTTTGGTGAGCTCTTGCAAATTGTAGCCTCTTTTTCCTATTTGTAGTGGAGATGAGTGGTACCCGGTGGAGTCTTCTGCTGTTGTAGCCCATCCGCCTCAAGGTTGTGCGTGTTGTGGCTTCACAAATGCTTTGCTGCATACCTCGGTTGTAACGAGTGGTTATTTCAGTCACTGTTGCCCTTCTATCAGCTCGAACCAGTCTGGCCATTCTCCTCTGACCTCTGGCATCAACAAGGCATTTCCGCCCACAGAACTGCCGCTCACTGGATGTTTTTTCTTTTTCGGACCATTCTCTGTAAACCCTAGAGATGGTTGTGCGTGAAAATCCCAGTAGATTAGCAGTTTCTGAAATACTCAGACCAGCCCTTCTGGCACCAACAATCATGCCACGTTCAAAGTCACTCAAATCACCTTTCTTCCCCATACTGATGCTCGGTTTGAACTGCAGGAGATTGTCTTGACCATGTCTACATGCCTAAATGCACTGAGTTGCCGCCATGTGATTGGCTGCTTAGAAATTAAGTGTTAACGAGCAGTTGGACAGGTGTACCTAATAAAGTGGCCGGTGAGTGTATATATATATATATATATATTTGTAAAGCATTATCTATTGAGAAGGGTCATATTCATCCGCAAAGTCACCGAGCCGAAGCACAACCAAAACAATGTTCTTCCCCAAAATGCATGCAGTTTTGCAAACCCTCTTCGCACACCTTGGCAATAGAATCACCATTGGCCAGTACATTTCAGGGCTCCAGACTGCGACCAAATGGGCGCATTTTGCGACTAAAATTTGAGAGTGTGCGACTGAATTTTACATCCAGTCGCACATGTGCGACCAGTAAATTTGCCTCACGTTAAACGCATGGTTAAGCGTGGAAGGGGCGCGTCAATGAATCCGGAGTGAGTGTGACAAGAATAGAGAGCGCGCGTGTCTGTGGGAAGGAGACGGAGACAAATATCACAAGCTGCTATGTGCGTCTGAGCAATGAGCGATCTATCGACTCGTTACCAAGCAGCGAATGCAAACAAAATGAAAGTGGAACGAAAATACGCTACTCATTTATGCTTCACGGACCGTTAATTATTCCGGACCAATAATAGACAGAGCAGCGCATAGCCTTTCTTATCAATGGAGCAGCGCCCCGAACCATTGACAGTAAAATAAAGACCCGAACTTGCCAGTCGCGGGCCGATCTCGCTCACGCGACACTGTTACTAGGAGATCCAGTGAAGAAATCCATTGAATTCGCCTCAGAATTAATAACATCATCGCTACGAGATCCAGTGAGAAACATTCCGATTTGGCGCAGAGTTCTGTTATAAACCATAGATATCAGATCAAACAGTGCTGACGTGGAAACCAGGAGAAAAACTTATAGAAGGCTTTCAGTCCACAAATCAGCAATATTCACCATGGATTTAGGCTAATGTAGTAAGTAACTCTAACCATAAATATGATAATGTGACAGAAATAGTCAGACGCAGCCTACACATCTTTTCTAGCACTTCAAAACTATAATATCATATATAAATGCTTTTTTAATTTATTTTTTATGTGATGACCAACACATGTTTTGTTCATCCTTCAAAGATTGTCCTAAAACTAAAAATTAAAGGAGTCATAATGTAGTATTAACTTTGATACCCACGCTCTATTATAGTCATTTCATGCCCTTCTAAAAAAGAAAAATTGGAAAAAAATAAACAGAGAGCTCGTTTGACCCTTATTTCTGAATGCATTATTGTCTCGCGAGATCTGATGCGAGGTTTTGGCTGTCGTGGACGGTCATTTTAATAATGCAAATGAGGGGCGCGTTGATTGGTGGCAGGAAGGAGGGGGCTTGACACCGCAGGTAACTTCAGCATATCATTCCAAAAAGAGATCATGGCGCAAGTTGTTAATGAACCCGACCTGGCCGCGACCTACGGGATTCAACCGTATATGTTTGAGCCAGACTCTGAACCAGAGCTGGAAACGGAAGAGGAACAACAGTCAATTGAAGGATGTCTACATCAACATGTCTCTGAATGGTAAAGACAATTTTTTTTTGACTGAGACATATACATTAACATCAGTAACGAGCTAAAACGTTTTTTGCTATTTTCTCCCACATAAGTTTAGCTTTAATTTAATGTAGATTACATTAACGGAGATGTAGTCTACTTTATTTTCAGCTTACAGTGGTTATAGAGATTAACGTTTGCCAAAATGTGTTGTTTTTGCCTTTTTTGACGTTGTGGTTTTTTAGATATTTAATAATTTTCATCTGCAGACATGTAACGTTATGTTTTTCTTTATGTTTATTAATTCTTGACTGTTTTTTAAATGTATCTATCCTTATCTATTATATAAAAAAATCAATACAATGATATGTTGTCATTATGTTGTATACGATTATATTAAATAATAGCTGTATCATTTTCTAGTCTGTTTAAAGTGGAAAGATGTGGCTAGCATTCGTAGAGTCCATTCCCCGTGTTTACATCACATACATTAACCGCATTAGTTAGCTGCTATTTACACAAAATATAGTAATAAAAACACAGTCTTACCGTTTCAAATTCAGGCAAGTCCCTGATTGTTGGAATGGCACCTTTTTCCAAACGTAGCTTCGATGCCAACTTCGCGTGATATTGCCCCAAATTTGTAAAAGATTCTTTTGTGTAATGTTTAGCGCAGACACCTAACGTTGAGCAAGTTGAGATGGTTGTTGGAACAGCGTCATTGAAAATAAATTTCATCCACTTGTCCCTTGTAGTTTGGTCAGTTTTGGGTAAAGAAAAAACATTAGAATGTGGATTATGACAGTCAACCACAGAGCAACTCACGTGTGCACTACGTTTCTGCATCTTTCTTGACTGAATATGATGGGGAGAGGGGCAGGGCGGGCCTCCTCTGCGGTGTCCATATATGGTATCCGGCCCCGTCTTGACGTCAAGTCGGGGGAGAAATTGAAATCTCGTATTTGAGTGCGCGTGCACGTTGGCTAGTTTAAGAACCCTGGGGTAAACAAACGCTTCACTTTTGAATATCGGCATCCCGGCCAATGTATAATCGTTAGTCAATCATAACATACATTGATTCTCATGGAAAAGTGAAAATTGCACATTATGACTCCTTTAAGATGTTGGATAACTCTCATTTAAACAGTTATTAAAAAAAAAAAAACCCATTGTAAACAGTAGGATGTTTATTGGCCATGTTCACTCCTTAATATAAATTTTTTCACTCCTTTTGTTTTTTAATTAATATTAAGACATTATGAATGATAATAATAACAAAAGTTAATTTCATCTACACCCTAAATCAAGCTTAGTGATTTATTGTCAGCCCCAGTGCTACCAGAATTTTTCTTTTTTCTTTTTGTAGAACTCAGTGTGAGTTCTCATTTGAGGTGATGCTGCCCTCAAATTTGAGTCTGGAGCCCTGTGAACTTAAAATAAAACTGCATATCGTAATATCTGTACGTTAAGTCTCTTTATTATTAAAGAATTTATCAGTATTACAGTTATTTTGGGGGAAATTTGAATAATTGCATTGCAAGCTGATTTAAGGTGTGCCCCTAAATTTTCTGCTTGTGCTCCTAAAATTTTCAGTCAGGGGCAACATCGCTCCTAGTAAAAAAAGTTAGTCTGGAGCCCTGAATGTTAGTCGTGCTGCCAGTGGAAGAATATGGTACACGCACATAGCAGAGCTTGCAAACTGTGGCTTTTTTGAAGCGTGAACGTTGAACGCAAACACGAACGTTGTCAACATACCTCACTGGAAATCCAAAACACTTCCACACCGGCGACTTCAATGAAAGAGTAGGGGGTTCAAGTTCTGTCGATGGGTCTCCTGCATCTGCAGTTGCCATGCTATCTTATGACTGGCTGTAGCTAAGTTAGAGGAGGTTGACTCGCAGCACTTCAACATGCGTGTTTTTTTCCGCTTGGCACGCCGACCGGATGTGACATGGGGGCGTAACGGCATCGACGATTCCAAATTCGAAGTTCGAGATTGTGACTTAATTTCGGTCGATTTCCATTTAAAATCGAAATCGTGACACCCTTATACACTCACCTAAAGGATTATTAGGAAACCCTGTTCAATTTCTCATTAATGCAATTATCTAATCAACCATAGGGCTGTCGCGTTGAAGGAATTTCGCTTGCGGTAATTTTGAGTGGCTCAATAGCGCGATATGCGGTATTACCGCCATTTATTTATTTATATTTATTTGTTGCTATAAATACGTGTTATGACGTGGTCAGCATACACAAAAACAATGTAACCAATGTAACCAAAACTAAACAGCGTCTCTGCGCATTGAAAGACTGTCACTCAGCGCGCAGTTACATTGTTATGCCAACGGACTGTCTTTGAGTGAGTCATTAAACCGTTCATTCAACGAAAACGTTCAAAAAAGCTGATTCCTTAAATGATAGATGTAATGAAACAAGGCGTTAATTCCACTTTTCAAGGCTCAGCTGGCCAGCAATGCCTCACTTTTGGGCAAAGCTGAAGCAATGCTTCACTTAATAGAGACCAATGCGTGACTCGCTGCTTTCCCCCCACGGCTTCCTCGCGCTGTGCTGACCAGTGCTGACGCCATTCATGGTAAATAGCCTACCCTTACACGTTAAAAGGATGATACGACAAATATTTTGCTTTCCTTGGAAACGGCAACCTTTTCACGAATATACAGGACTTGGCTTCAAAGACAGACGCAGGTAATCAATCGCACGCGCTCAGGCGATCTCATTCACTGTCTGTTTAGGCTTAAGTCCAAATCCACAAAGCCTCTGTACAAATCACCATGATAAACAGTCTTGTTACCATTATTAACTTATTTAACTTTCAATACACATGGTACGAACTACGAAGGGTGGCCTTATGAAAAAAGAAAACGCAGTTTGGCGGTTGCTGCGGTTACTTGCATTCCTCTGCGGTTGGCCTGTCAGTAGCGCGGTACCACAATATTGCGGTTATCGCGACAGCCCTAATCAACCAATCACATGGCAGTTGCTTCAATGCATTTAGGGGTGTGGTCCTGGTCAAGACAATCTCCTGAACTCCAAACTGAATGTCAGAATGGGAAAGAAAGGTGATTTAAGCAATTTTGGGCGTGGCATGGTTGTTGGTGCCAGACGGGCTGGTCTGAGTATTTCACAATCTGCTCAGTTACTGGGATTTTCACGCACAACCATTTCTAGGGTTTACAAAGAATGGTGTAAAAAGGGAAAAACATCCAGTATGTGGCAGTCCTGTGGGCGAAAATGCCTTGTTGATGCTAGAGGTCAGAGGAGAATGGGCCGACTGATTCAAGCTGATAGAAGAGCAACTTTGACTGAAATAACCACTCGTTACAACCGAGGTATGCAGCAAAGCATTTGTGAAGCCACAACACGCACAACCTTGAGGCGGATGGGCTACAACAGCAGAAGACCCCACCGGGTACCACTCATCTCCACTACAAATAGGAAAAAAAGGCTACAATTTGCAAGAGCTCGCCAAAATTGGACAGTTGAAGACTGGAAAAATGTTGCCTGGTCTGATGAGTCTCGATTTCTTTAGACATTCAGATGATAGTCAGAATTTGGCTTAAACAGAATGAGGACATGGATCCATCATGTCTTGTTACCACTGTGCAGGCTGGTGGTGGTGGTGTAATGGTGTGGGGGATGTTTTCTTTGCACACTTTAGGTCCCTTAGTGCCAATTGGGCATTGTTTAAATGCCACGGCCTACCTGAGCGTTGTTTCTGACCATGTCCATCCCTTTATGGCCACCATGTACCCATCCTCTGATGGCTACTTCCAGCAGGATAATCAGGGCTCCAGACTGCGACCAAATGGTCACATTTTGCGACCAAAATTTGAGAGTGTGCGACTGAATTTTACATCCAGTCGCACATGTTTTTTTACACGTTAAACGTGGAAGGGGCTTATCAATGAATCCGGAATGTGTGGAAGGCCAATGAGTGTGAGAAGAATAGGGAATGGCCACTGTAAGTGGCTAATGTGTGGAGGGGGAGGGCCCTAGAGATAATCGAGCGCGAATTTAAACATCTGTGTGGGAAGGAGAGGCAGACAACCTGCTATGTGCGTTTGAGCCATAGGGTCTGAGCAATCATGAGCAAGCAAACTATTGACTCGTTCTTCCGACCTGCGGCTAGTGTGCCAGTTAAATTCACTTGCTGGCTTCCCAAATAATACATTACAACAGCGATAATCAAAAAAACGTGAACAAAACGATTACTCGTTGTAAACACTGTTCAATGTGAGTGCCAAATGCTCGAACATGACCTGTCATTTACGCCGTCATCACCCAGGAGTTGGTAGCGCACGAGCGCAGGCGAGACCTGAACTGCAGACGTTACCATCGGTGTTTAAACTAAACTCATTTAAGTTTTGCCAATGTAAACATTCAAGAGCAAGACGCGAAAGAGAACTCGCGTCTAGAAGATTTGTGCGCGTGTGTTTGTGTAGGCTACTCATCTCAGACAGCGCGCAAAATATTGAGTTCTTTCAAGTCTTGCACTTGAATGGACAAATTCACACAAAAAGTATGTCAACATGTCCGTCTTGATGAGTATCCTAGCAGACATTGTTATGCCTTAAGTGAACTTATATGGTCAAGATAGACACTCACAGTATTGTGTAGGCCTACTGAATCAGCTCTAAATTGAATTGCTTTTGTAACTTTATTAAGGATTTATCTTTAATTTATATAGTCAAATATGCAATGTTATTTTATATTTGATTATTTTATTCAATTTCTGTACCTGAAAACTAATGTTAGACCTACCTGAAAAGCATAGTTTATTTTATTAGTATCTTTGCTTTATTGTATTTATTTGTGCTTTTGCTTGTGATTAGATTATTTGTTCATATTTTCTTTATTTTATTTGACAGTAGTCTTTTTTTTTTCCCTGAACATAGCACATACCGAATCATACCGAAACCGTGAACATAAACCCGTCATACAAACTGAACTGTGAGCTATATGAAACGTTGCAGCTAGTACAGTGTCACAGTCGGAAGATGATTCAGAGTGAGAAGTTTTTGTGGGGAAAAGGCCAAACCCACCATTTTCGTGAAGACTGGCTGCGAGAATTCCGCTGGTTAAGGTAGTACTGGAAGGAGACTAATTCCATGACCTGCGAATGTTGCAGTCGCTACCCCATAACTGCGGGGAACACAAAGTTTGCCGACAGTGCAGGCACTTCACAGTTTAAACACAATACGCTAGTTAAACACAATCTTAGCCTCAAACATAGAGTATGCGGTGACATGTTAATAAATCAAAAAGCAACGCCACTGCCGGTTCCTTGTAGAAGACAAGAGGTTGTAACGTTAAATCAGAGCGCAAAGGCATTGTAATTTCTGCATCTATTATCAAAGTATTTATTAGTAATACACTGGAAATTAGTAGAAATGTGAATATTTGGTTAGTGTGGTGATTTACGGTGTGTGCTCCTAAATTTTCTGGTTGTAACCATCGCGATCGCGATGCTGGCTTAATGATATCGGACGATGATATCTTCTATCGGCACAACCCTATTGCATGTGGCATTTTATCTGTTCAATAAAATAACTAGAGTAATAAAAACGTCATCTTCACATGACTTTTACAACATTTCAAACCCCTCAGTTCTCGCCATCTCCGAAAAGTCAAGCCAGTGTTGATTCTCGTTTTATTACGAGCTCTGTCGTGTTCTCTCTTTGCCATCAGACTCTCCTCTGTTTGGCGATTTAGCGTGCTCCATGTCTACATTTCTCTCTCGTTGTGGCAACTAACATATGCCACTCCCAAACCATACACGCAGCAGTAGAGCAACTTTTTTATATTTCCAGATATGGCGAGACTTGCAATTGCAATTTGCATAAATTCGCAATTGCCCGTGAAAAACATCTCGACGGGTCTCAAATAAGCAGCTTAACCATAGTGAATCAGAGTAAGAAAAAAACACGTTTTGGAAGAAGGATTGATGTAACCAGGCCAAATCAGTAGGTCAGATTGCTTAGAAAATTTTTAAATGCAGGACAAGTGACACTGAGGTTTAATTAAGGATATGATTCTTGCCTCACATTCTAGATTCAAGAAATATTTTAGGAAATTAGTAGTTTTAAAATGATCAACACTAAGTTACCGGTATCATTTTATCATTTATATAGTGACATGGTTCTAAATATGTTTATCAAATGGTAATATGTTTATCATATGGTATTACGATATATCATAGTTTGTTCACTTTCCTTTTGCTGTTGCCACCAATGAACACTAGGGGGCAAATGTGACCATCCAAACTGGTGTAGCGACTAACACTCTAGCTGTACTCGAGCCTTTATCCCTTTGTGTGAGGTTATGTTTTAAATGTCTTTTAACCATTAAACCAATGCAGCAGTGCCTCTGTTGGTGACCCATAGGCTATTTACCTCCATATGAGATTTTGACCGAATCAGAGATATGCCCATTCTGGAGAAATGTTCAGTTTTCTTTGACTTGATTTCAGATGAATTGTTTGAAAAAAAGCTCAGCTCATGTCAGATTGATGTTGTGTATGGAAAACCTTTTCAGTGTGTTTTATTGTCTTGTCTTCATGCTATGCTGAGCCTGTGAGATGGAGGAGTGCCGTTTACGGTTAGTTAGATGGCAGGTTCATTCATTCCTAATGAGTTCCTCCTACCTAGAACATGTGTTGCTGTAGAAATAACACACGAGTAGACCTACATTTGTTTTGAACAGTGCGTTATTTTTCTAAATGTTTTGTATGAAATCGCTAATCACCAGAGACGGCATTCTGCTTGTTTCACCAGGTACGTCAGAAGCCGTGCCATTTGGAAAGTCCATTGAAATGAAACACCCCTCACATTATCACAGAATGACGTCTTCCTGCCCCAGCACAGCTCTAAGGTCATTTTAACAGTGCCGCTTTAGATCTTGTGCGTCCAGCTTTCGCTCATGCAGAGAGATACTGTAGAAGGTTTTCAAAAACCGAAAGGTTACTTCTGCATGGTCAACTTTTATGACCAAAACAACGTCAGCTACTTCACGCTGCCCTCCTGTATGGACCTATTTTGCAATCTAGATCTGTGTTACTAGTGTATACCTGCCTGGCTCCATTCCTTGAAATCATATGAAATTCCAGTTTTGTCCTCAGGGAGAACATCTTCTGTGTAGAGACGGCTCATTACACTAGAGTTCCTAGAACTGCTGTGCAAACTTCATGGTTGTTGTTTTGAGTGAGTTCATTGGGTCTAACACAAATTATATTACATGTATATCATGTTAAATACTTAAGTGAAAGAGATTTCCAGGATATGTCTAGCCCCTAAGCATAAACTATGCATCACAATGTACATTTACAAATAGCATGTTTAATTGTTTCCTTAGAGTTTATTGTATCGTAATGTTTGTTACAATAATTTACTTTACTTTATAGAAAGTGCTTAGTCAAGTCAGAGTGAGGCAGTTAAGCCTTTTGTATCATTGAATATGTACTGTTTGATTTGTGCCTCAGTATATAAACTAGCAGCTATTAAATACTACATTCATATAAGGTTTGGTGTGACTGAAACATTATATCACATAAAACTGCAACGGCATATGTCATTTGTATATATATTGTTGCTTGTAATTTAACATTTACTGGGGTGTAACGATAACCTCATGCCACAATTCGATAGAAATTGTGATACTGAGCTCATGATGTGATACTTATCGCAATATTAAGCCAAACAAAGTTTTTTTTTAAATTATCATTATTACAATATTATTTTATTATCAGGACCCTCAAATATTCCCCCATTGCATTATTATACATTATATTAAAAATTTATATATAGTAGTTTTAAAAAAATGTACCCAGCCCTTCTTTACATGTGAAAAGGTTCTTCATTATTTTTTTTATTATCCTTATTATTTGAATGTTTCTTATGGTATCTACTCCTCCAACAGGATAAGATTATTCATTATATCTAAATAAATATGGCATCAATGCAAAAACATCTACTTCGCATTATATAACACTGCTGGAATTAAAAACAAAACCGTAGAAAAACAATATTACTAAACCGTTCCCACTCTGAAATCTGACTGGATGAGCAACATTGTAAAATGATTTTTGTGACCGCATTATCATATTAATGCAGCAACTTTACTTGGCAACAACTAAAGCACTGCAATAATGTTGCTTTAGTTCTTCCGTGGCCTTTTTTTTTTAAAGGACAAATTGCATTCTATATTTTAATCCACATTTTTCATCGCCCAAACATGTGAATTACATAAAGCGGTCCAGCCCAACAAAAGGCACACAAATATGTCCATCTGGAAACAATGTAGCAAAATCTCTACAAGTTGATACATTTCTACTGCCACTCTGTATTATACAATCATGCTGCCCGGCCCTGTATTGTCTTTGTTCTTTTGTTGTTTTTAGCTTCAGTGTTGCTGTCATCTAAGCACTGCTTTTTGTATGACCTTTGTTGGGCCTTTGAGACCTTGTAGTCATGAAGTGAAGCTGCTAGAGCTGGGTGCAAATGACAAAGACAAATAGAAAACTGAGGGATTCGAATAGGGAAAACCCAGCTGCCTTTTTGTAACCGTACTATAGGGACCGACCGTGAGCTCCTCGGAGTCAAGAGGACCGGTTATAACCGGCTGGGCTCTGCCACTCCCCCCTCCATATCGCGGTCTGTTTCTCTCTCCGGCTAGCATGTCTTTCTCTGCGAGCGGTCAACGCATTTATTGGTACACGGTATACTTGAGACTTCTGGTACCTTTTGCATTTATAACTTCATATCCAATGTTATCATATTGGAAGGAAAATGTTGACCATCTTAATTTAGCCACACAATTCACCAGTTTTTTTATACACCCGGGACAGCGCCCAGAGATTAAGTCTTATTACGGTCAAGATGTGGGCGTCATGGATTTGCATCTGACGTAGACTAGTAGTAATCTGGTATATTGGGTTCTGTGATTGAATGTTTAATGAGATGAAGGGGTGATCAGGGTGTGTGGCAGGAAGAGAAGAGCGAACAGGCTAAATATAGCCAGGCTTGAACACTAAACCATGTAGTGTGAGGATAAGAAGTCGCCACAAACAATGACCTTTTAAAACGTTCCTCTGAAACAGCATTATGGTTCATAGTGTTCAGGTCGAAGGTCGCCTTCATCAACAAACACCGTTTTCTTGGCTCCATTAGCGTGAGAGGTAAATTCAATTCCCAGTAGTAATGTAAAGCATTACCCGAGGCATGAGCTTTGCTTGTCATTACAGGAGCACAGAGTGATGAAACTGGCATCTTTCATAGACCAGACATGCTCTCATAAATACCAAGAATGATAGACAGTCTGCCAGTTCGGCGAACTCTCGTGATTCCTGAAAAACATGTTCATCTTAAATCTGTTAGTCTTGGGCTCAAGGCTACATTGCTGAAAAACTTTGCAGGTTTCAGTGTCTGTTATCCTGGTGAACTTACTGATGACATTTTGAACATTACTGCCAACTGTCATTTATGTAAGTGTGACACAAACAGTCATTTGTTTGAATCATCATGGTATAAACCCTGCAAAAGTTTGGGGTCAGTAAAATATTTAAAGAAACTGTCACCCTCCGCTTTGAGCATAGATGTGAAAATGCACTATCCAGACTTAAATGGTTGTAATTCCTGAATGCTTTGGAATATATAACCTAATGTTGGTTGGTCTTTTTAAAGATAGCCAGCAGATTATTGCAGAAGTGAAAACACTTTGAAAATGTGTAAAAAAAAAGAAAAAAAAATTAAAGATGTTTGTTTACTGTAAAGCAAATGTATTGTACTAAACATTTATTGTATACAATTTATATTTTACTAACGGTTTTACCCTAAAATTGCTATGAAATCAAAGCTATATGTCTAACCAAGTTGTGTTCCAAATTTGAAGTTGATATCACAAAAACGTATATTCCTATGTTGTTTAGACGTAATACTGAAAATAATAGGGTTGCACCAGCCGTTCGTAAGGTTTTTTCTTTTTTCTTAAATTGGATCGTAAAGTCCACACTAGAGGCTTAGTAACTACTAGCTAGTTTCTAACTAACTGTACTTTACTCCGTTACACCACTTGTTCTTAAGGCAGAATGTAGCTAGTAGGTTGTAAGCTCTCCGTAAAGTAATGGTACAGTCAAATATGACGATGATCCAATAGCAGCTTTTTCAAATACGTGAGCAGAAGTTGTTGCAATGTCGTGAATTTCAGTTAATCCTTCATTCTAACTACTTTAGCCTCGCATGATTAACTGTAAAAATAAGTTTTCTATTAAATACGATATATATATATATATATGTAAATAACATTCACAAACTGTATTTGAAACAATTTATTAGGATAAATAACTTATAAATAAATAAATAAATAAATTATATTTATTGATTATGACGGATTTTATTTGACATGCACAACACGGACCGATGGAAAAAGGCACACAGCAGAACAGTTAGGACGGGTTCATGTTGAAGAGTACAAAGTAATTTATTCACATTGTTTTCTCTCTTAAAATCTTAAAGTGAGTGTAAGTGCCAGCATTATCATATATGGCTAAAGAATTGAAGTCTGTCTGGTAAAACAAAAGCTTTTTTTCAGTTCAATCTGTCTGCTATTTTATTCTAACATTTACTCCTGATCGGAGGCTTCTTTAAATATTTAGTTTATACTTAGTGTTACGCTTCATCTAAGTTTAATAGAGCAATGCAAAAATATTTAGTAGTGTGAAAGTTGTAACTTAGTGCCCATTTACGTCAAAACTAGGCTAAGTTGTATTTTCCGCACGGCTGGTGCAACCGGCCCCAGGTGAAACCCACATTACATTGAATGTTTTGATGCGTTCTCCTGCAACAATTAAATAAATGTCACAATATCACTTATATCACAAAATATTCCCCAAGTATGGAACCTTGAATCTTTCTGACAAAAAGTGTTTTGTCAAGATTATCAAAAATTTTGATTTATAAAAGTTAAAATAAATGTTGTAATATGACTTTACGGTTGTCGTGCTGGTCCACTGGGGAGACCACACTGTAGTTGCAGCCGTTGTGTGTGCTGACGCGCCAAGTACACTGCATCCGTTAACGCCGGACAGAAGGAGATTCACATCACCATATGGAAGGAAGCGTAAATGGGTGGAGAAGCATAGGTTACTGTAAAGCTACGTCTTAGTTTGTGCTTATCTTGGCGAAAGCCGAGTGCAAATCAGCATGAAGTTTTAACATCTACTCTCGTGTAATGGAAATCATGAAACATGACACCGCCTACTAGGGGGAGGAACCCACTAAAAGGATTTAAAGTATCATTTCCATGGTAACGCAATGTCCGATTTCAAAATGTTTTTTCACAGGATGAATTTTGAGTGTTTAAGTTTTCGTATGATACCTAATGAGTGATGATTACTAAAATATGTTAAAGGCAATAAAAAAAATGCGCCAAGCAATCCCGCTGGCGATTGGACACTTGGTCAAAAGTGTTAAGACTTTTCAGTTTTATTGACGTCGCCATCTTTGATATTCTTTGGTCACTGTCGATTTGGTTACTGGTAAGAGTACGGGCTTGCACGTTCATACACAGACAGTGTTCGAGACTCTGCTTGAATGGGACATTTCGAGACTCGCACCTGTAAGTAAATGCGGTTGTCAATCCCAAAAACTACGTGTGAACGTAGCCTTGGTCCGTACTTCATTTAAGAACACCATAATGTTTGGACACCGCAATATTATGCAAATTAAGGTCACGTTTAGTACTTCGTTGCATATATTTTGCATGCAATGGCTGCTCGAAGTCTGCGGCTCAGATATCACCCTGTGCTTCAGTATCTTCTCTGGTGATTCTCTGTCAGGCCATTTATAGCTCCGGCTTGTTGCGCCCTTAAAATGTGGCTAAAATGCAAAAAACAACAAACCAAAACAATGAAGCAGCTATGCTGAATCATATCAGCTACGCAACACCATACATAGACAAATATCCTGTGTGTAATTTAGTTATGAAAAATCTGCAGTGGAATGCAGTGCATGTGTAGGAGTTGGAGGCCCTGGTGAGACAACAGGAATCTCTCCTCCCAATCGGACGGCACGCATCCCTCTCCCATAACCCCTTTTCTCCATTCAGGCGTAAGTGAACCTGCAGGAGCCTCAAGCCTAGCCTGTCCTCTTTATGCGTTACATAACCGCTGCTTCATTCAGCGAGGGGACCCCCGTTTGCACGAATCACTGTGCGGGAACACGGCTCCGCTCCCTCTGCCAGTCCTTTGTGCCCGTTTGTTTAAACGGGAAAGGGACACGGGTGCAAGGCAAACGGACAGACGTGGCAGCACAACAGACGTGTGCTGTTCGTGCCAGAGGGCAGTGCGCTCAGTGTAGAGGAAATACACCATCAAAGACAGAAGTGGCCGCTGCATTCATACACAGGGCTTGCTAACTGATATCTAGGTCAGATCACACACATTTGTGATAACCATTGTTTTTGTTTGTTTACCACATTTGCACTTAAATTCCGTTCCAATTTTAAGTGAATATGCATTGGCAATATTGTAGAGTTTGACTGGACGTGCATAGTTTGATGTCAACAATAATATATACTGTAAACGAAAAATTTTGGGTGAACTTTAAGGGTGCTTGCCTCCGAAACAAGCAGGAGAAGATACTCTCACTCGCATATTATGATATCCGAGCCGCAGACTTCAAGCAGCCATTACATGCAAAGGGATATGCAACAGAGTACTAAACATGACTTTAATTTGCATAATATTGCTGTTTAAACTAGGGATGGGCATTTTTGTTAATTTCTCATTTTGATCATTGACAGGTCTCAAAAACGAGTACTCGGCTTGTCATTCGTGAAAATTTAGCAGGTCTGATCACAAATATTTGCAATAACCATGTTTGTTTTTTTTGTTTACCACATTTGCACTTAAATTCTATTCTAATTTTAAGTGAATGCTGAACATGCAATGCCATGTTGTAGAGTTTGACTGGACGTGCATGGTTTGATGACAATAATATACAGTAAAAGATTAAATAATTTTAATTTTTGGGTGAACTTTAATTGATGGGATCAGTATTTGTTATTGAAATAGAATTTGAGCAGAAAAGCGGAGAACAGGAGAGGGGAATGACACAAGGTGGAGTTAAACTGGCATCACCTGCATGAGCACTAAGGCTGAGCAGTGTGATGCTGTGTAACAGCTATGCAATACCGTTGGTTTACGTCGTCTTTGACCATTTTCTCTTTATATTTGGAACTTAATCAGTTACCTTTTAATGTGTAAAATGATTGATAAAATGACAAGCATTACCAGATTTTTTTTTATATTAAAAGTTTTATAAAGCTTCTTTCCCAAGCTCAAGGTTGTTGTACAGAAGGGCAATAATATAGACATAACAATATGCTCAAAAACATACAAATACACAGAAGGGTGAGAATAGATTTGAATTGAGACTTGAAGGAACAAATAGTGAGAATGTCCATAGTTTTGGTGCTATGACACTAAATGATCTGCCACCCATGGATGAGAGACAAAAGCGAGGAACAATGAGGAGTTAATAGTCTGATGAACAAAGTTTGTGGACAGGTGTGTAGTGATGCAATAGAACGGCTGTCACTAACGATTATTTGAGTAATTGGTCGATTATTATTTTGACGATTAAGCAAGTAATTGAATTTGTTTGTGGTAATAAAACTAGACCTAAGCAAACGATAGCCTTTAAAATGGCTTGCATATATAACAATAAGGCGATAATATTTGGTTCAAATAAAGTATCAAAAGCAAGATGCCTAATCATCATATGGTTTTATAGAACAACAATTATGTATTGTAACACTTTATAGCATGATCAAATCCTTGTTTAATATTGGCCAAACAACATTTAGCCTAAGTCAAATGTCCACTTAATCTCTAATATTTGCTGTAGTATGGTTTTAATACATTGTGCAGCCTTAAGCCCCGTACACACCGGGACGAATATCGGGGCGCGTTATTCGTCAGCGTTTTTCAACGCGTTTTTTGTGTTCACACCCAAGCGATTTTCGCTGACGATGAGCCGAGTGAACATGCAAATTCATTCCCTGACATTAGATGGCGCTTAATGTAAAACAGAAATAGTCCTATTTTGTAGTCGCTGTCGCGTTTGTCATATAGTTCTTTATGTTCTGACACCAACAGCAGCTCTACATTCATCTTGCCTCGCATCTTCCTCGTCTTATTTCTTCCCGGCAGTGTGTAGACCATAGATATCATAATAAAGGCCATATTTGGCCAGCAGCGCGGACGAGACATCTAGCCTTTATTATGGATATCTATGGTGTAGTAGACGCTACTTGGTGCATCTTCTTCGCCGTTACGTATGTGTGCTCGGCAAGACCGTTTTGTGTTTGAGCGCCCCCAAGTTGTGTTTTACTGTAACTTCAGAAGCTCCAGACACGTGAGCAAAAGCGCCAATCTCATTGGTCGGATAGTTTTTGACGCGGCGCGTCAAACCAAAAAAACGAACCCGAGGCGTTTAAAAAAAAATTACGCTTTTCCGCGTGGCGTTTTTCGCGTCGGTGTGCACACTCACATTGGCGCCCTTTGTTTAGTCACGAGGCGTTAAACGTCGGCGAATATCGCGCGTGAAATTCGTCCCGGTGTGAACAGGCTTTTAGAAAACGGTCTAATAATGCGGTTCATGGATTCTCGTCTGTGGAACGCGCCACTTCTGGCATTTTGCCGGTTACTCGACACCGGTAAATTGCAATCGGTGATTTTTCTTTTTTTTAAATCGAGTACTCGAGTTTAATCGAGAAATTGTGACAGCCCTAAATAGAACAATAAAATATGTATGTGTACCTTTTACCGTGATTTAAAATGGGACTTTGCTATTACGTCCCAGTATTAGAATCTCTTTTCTGCTGTCTCCAACTTTTACTTAATGTATTATTATGACTGCCACCCACCTATCTTTTAGTGTGATAAACAATAAGACACTTCATGTGTCTATGGCTGTAATCAGTAATGCTCCCTTACTCGGCATTCAGTGAGTCAAGCATATAGAGCAGCTCCAGCGCTGATGCAGGTGTGAGTGCTCACACAGGCCAGCACACGACTGCAGAGATGCTTCTGAGGCTTTTAAGCGCTGTGGAGGGAGGGCCTGGAATGCTTCCCACCTCATTGCCCGGACAACTCCGCGCCTCTCATCGCGGGCTCTTTTCCATAAGCAAACTGGATTCTGCCGGTTGGCACTGAGCGTATATATTCTTCTCAGAATTAGGGCAGAGCAGAGAGAGACGAACACTCGTCACAGGCTGACATGACAGATGGAGAGAGGGAGCAGGCGGGGGAGTCCGCTCAGTGAATCTGGAAAAACAGGCAGTGCAGTTTAGGAAGAAAGAGAGCCAACAGAGGCATGGTAAATTATTGGGGAAATGCACAGTGTGGGCCCCAGTGTTGTGTGTGCATTTACGTAAAGCATTTCCCTAGGTGTCTAACATGTAAATATTTGGGATTAGTGGTCGAAACTATGGGATTTTTAATGGCTTGATGCAGCTACCAATATCTAAAGCAGATTGACCTATAATAATGCCTGTGTATTCATTGCATTAAATACTTTTATGGTATGTTCACACTTGGCATGTTTGATAAAAACAGTGTTTTTTTGCTCTGTTTGTGTGGTCCATTTGAATAAGTGTGAACCTTGCCATCCAAACCCTGGTGCGCACAAAAAAGCAGACCAAGACCGCTGAAAAGATGGGTCCTGGTCCGCTTCCAAACGAACTCTGGTGCTCTTTGAATGAAATGTGAACACGGACCAAAGACACGCAAACGAACCAAAAACGGGACATGAGGCCCCTAAATGGACTGGTGGACCAAACGAACCGAACTACACCCTTAAAGTCCCCATGAAATCAAAAGTGACCATACTTACTTTGTTTGCCTAAATTGATCGTTTTGTGGTGAACAATTCATCCATGCAAGACAAGTCAATCCACACAAAAAGATTTTTTGGCTTCGTAATCTTTAATCAAATTTTGAAAATGCCCCTCCCCTCTAGCCTGGCATGCCAGACCTACATCAAGATGTTAGGTCTGGGAACTCTCCATTGACATGCCTCAATCCGAGGGGCGGGATAAACGGTTACCTTTCAAAATCCCTCTGCACGCAATAGGATAACGCTACAACCAACCAGAGCAACGAACGGTTGTGGATGAGTGAGTCCCATGCGTTTTTCCACCAGCGGAGCTAATTGATATATTAAACTTTTGCCGTATCAGGATGGCAAAAATCCGAACACATCTTCCTTTTTTAAGAATGACTTAAGTGACGTTCTCTTAACTCCAAGTCCTCCAGAGTCGCGGCCAAAGCCGATTCGAAAGACCGCTGCATCTTCATTGTTTTCAAGTAGCAGGGAAATCACCTATGGAAATCACGCGGAACGTCATGAACTGTGCCGTCATTGTGTTAAGCCCGCCCGCCGACTCTATACACGATGTGATTGGCCCGACCAGTTTTTGGTTTTTCCAGCTCAAAAGCCTATGGAGAGTTGCTAGATCACACTGGCTGCGAAATAATTTTCGCTGCCGCTAGGGTGCGTCTAGATTTCTAGGCTACCTCCCCTCTGCATCGGAGGACCTTGCCCGATGACGTAGGCTTTACGGTTTTTTACGTCTTTACGGCTTAACATCCATAACCACGCCCCTCCAACTGACAGTAGACAGGCTGAATGAAAACACCTACTTTTCTAGATCCAATCAGGTGCTAGTTGGAAAAAAGCCACGCCCACTATTTTGCCTCATTTAGTATTCCGTTTCTCTCGGAAATGCGTCACAACACTGGAGAAAAGTCGTTTGCAACTTCCGGTTCACGGGGACTTTAAACTCATATAAAAATATTTTTACCACATTAAAACAGAAAATGTTGATATTCTTTTGAACTTTCTATTCATCCAACAATCACCAATATATTAGAGTATATTTCTGATGGATCATGTGAAGACTGGAGTAATGGCTGCTGAAAATTTAGCTTAGCCAAAAAAATAAAATGGCAAAACATATTATCTGCAGATTTTCGCCTTAACACTATTTGAGAGAATTATTAAAAACAAATTGCTTGGTGTTGGCTGTTTGGTATGTAGTTGCACATGAAACTGGAATGATTCGTGTTTTAAAATAAATATGAGCTGAGGGCAGGCCTTTTATCTCTTTTGCTTCTTCAGGGTAATTACTGTTCAGTCTGTGAACATGAACCCTGTTTCACCTGAGAACTGTGTACTTTTGGTCCCCTGCTGTTCACACACTACCTATCCTATAGAGTTACAGTAGGAATGTTTTGTTCCCCGAGTGCAGTCAGGAGGAGATGCTTCTATATCACAGTGGGATGGATGGAGATGACGTGAGATCCTCCTCTGATTATCCCAGTGCTCATACTGATATCAAAATTAGATCAAGCATCAGCCTCAATGCTTTCTCTGCATGCCGTGAAATATCTCATTTGGAAAAACATTCACATAAGTCCATTAAAAGATGGAGGCCTGCTGGGTGCTTTTGATCAGTTGTTTTGTTCGAAAGAAAAGTAGTTGTACAACTTTTTTTTTTTTTCATAAAATATATTTCAAATTAGTTTGTTGTATTTGGATTTGTGGTAAAGCACTTACTTTGTCTCAAAGCACTTATTCAATTCTAATTTATATTGACGCTAGCCATGTGTCAGACGAGGGCCCAAACTTTTTAGTGTGAAAATGTACTAGTTTTACAGGATTCTGCTATATTAATCACATCCTTTTGACAACAAGCGCCATGTGGAGAACAGGCCAGCTTTAGCACGCTTTTCATTTATGGTCTCGGTCCGAAATAATATTGCTACATCTTGACAGTGTCTGCAAACATACCGAAAAGCCCACAAATCGCATTAGGAGCTCGAGTGGAAGTAATACTCGTGCTTGACTGGCCGTGTGCATCAAGAACATAGTGTACTATGTAAACAACCCCCCTCTCAGATCCCCTTCAATTCGCCTATATCCCCGCTATTGTCTCGCTCGATCAGCCCCAACCAACTGGAGCTTAACCGCACCATCAATGGCTGTTTGTCTCCGGCAGTTTGAAGTGTTCACTTGAGAAAAGTGCATTTATAAAGCGGTGAAAGCTACAATATATTGCGTGCAATGGGGCTATAAGGTGCACACAATGCAAAATAACACGGGTGTGTAAATTCCCAGAGTCTTGCGTCTCTACAGTGCCTCGTCTGTCACTTTATATAAAGGCTACAGTGCTTCCAGACAAAGGGAGAGGGCGGACCGGTGCAGATTTGGTGCGTATAACAGCGGCAAGGCAAGAAGGCTTCTACTATTCTAGCCGCAGGCCTTCATGCTTTTTGTAGTGGAAACTACTTCAATGACTCGTCCCAGGTCTTTTCCGTGGCTGTTTTGCTTTTGGGCTAATCCTGTTAATTCCAGGTTTCGCTCCACATTACTTATACCTGTTTCTTCTGTCTGTACAATACTAGAACTGTTACATAACCACAAATGTGTGCGGAAGTCGGTGACCATTCACACTTCCCTAAACACTGGAGGAACATGCTACTCTACGGAAAATAAAACCACTTTCCTCACGAACCCGTGGGACTGTGCTCCATGCAAGATACAACCAGCAGAAGCAAATGATTTTCCCTTTTAAAAGGCACTTTTTACATGCCTATAATCTAAAAAGACATTTCATTGAAATTTTTAAATGCACAAAGTGCACATTGGCCCCTCTTAATACGTCATCGTATTAAGTTATTCTGGGCAGTAAATGTGCACTGTGCACTGAAGCTGTTCTCACATGCTTCTTTTCTTGCTCATGGAGTGAAACTTGCTGAGGTTGTCCAGTCTATTCTGTGTGTGCTGCACTGTCAGAGCTGGAGAATACAGGATGAAGCTCTGTTGTGCAACCTGCTGCTGTCAGCCCAATTGGCAAAATGGCACTTTCTCTCTCCCGCAGAGTGGCCTTCGTTTATTCATGTCGAAATCCCACAATGTGATCTCACCAATCTTCCCAGCTATTCCATGTTCACGAGATGTGCCTCTCAACCAGTTTGCGGTTCATGTAATTTGAATAGCTTTCTTGCATTGTTGATTTAACTTTATTTTTTATTTTTTACCTATTAATTTCCAACTTGTATAGTATTATGCAGGGTACACATTCAGAGTTCTAATACGTGTTATGTTGGTGGACCGTTTCAAATGGCGTTTTGCCGTACTGTTGTGAATCAGGCAAAAACCATAAACTAGGGTCAGGTTGAAGACTGTGGAGAATGGCATCTGCACTCTGACTCTCAGATAAGTTACAGACACTGAGGGTGGCCCGTTGCCTAGGGACAGTCCTGTCTGTCTAAATACACCGTTTGAAACGTGTTACCTTTCTATAAATTCTGTGGCGCTGAAGGCTCGCGAGTATCGGGGAGCTGCCGACTGCAGGGCTTCTGTAAGCATCAGTCCTCATCTGCACAGCTGTTTAAACTGTGTCCATTTCAGCTCCTCTCTCTGCGAAGCTCTCCAGGCTCATATTCAAATCATGGTAGTCTATTTCACATGTAAATATTGAGGCTGCCCAGTTCTCAGCCTTGGACTGCCATGATTATGAAGCGATAAATGGTCACTCATGTCACTTGCTTAATTGCATGTATGTCTTTCACACATAGTCATTTATTTAGATTGACTTTGAAAGCACAAGATGTATGATTTCCTTTAAGGCTTTGTAAACAAATGTTGGGGTTAGGACAATTTAATTTTAAATGCTTCTTGCTGTTCATAGTTAAATAATAATAATGATAATAAATTATCATTAATAATAAATGTTAAACATTTAATTTATTTTTACATTTTTAATTGTTGAAGTGCCGTCATGTCCACTAGAGATGGTAACTGGTAATGCCTTAAAATGTTGGAATTATGCAAAATGTAAAACTGTGAAGCCCGTAAGGAATCATGTGCATTATAAGGCATTATCATAATGCAAGCTGCGCTGTGGACTTTATATGACCTCAAAATAGGCGTGTTTTAAATAGTTCATTTTGAGTGCTCTTATAGTGCACTACTGCATCAGAAACAGAGACAAGTGTGCATTTCGTAGTCTTTTTTATATTCAATTCAAATTCCTTTTGTTCTTTGGCACATAAGAAGTGCTGTATGAAATTAATATAAAACATCAGTTGTTAAATAACATGATTTGAAATTTTAAAGAGCACACTGATTGTTAATATCCGCTTATGTAATGATAGCCACAGGCCTGTTTAGTTATAGTTTTAAATCACTGCATTGCACTGTGAATAAAATACTAATACCGGACAGAAGATCACTTCCTTTTGAGTTAAGATTCTGAAGTATTATGAAGGCTTGATTGTAATCCACTGAGCTTCACTCAGTCAAGTTGAAGTTCTGCAGTGGTGTTCATTCAGATCAGCTGTGTCACTGAGTGTTATTTGAACAGGTAAAATCCCTCCCAATGTTGGGATCCATGTTGTTTTTACTGCAAGCCGCCTAAGCTAAGAGACGTGTGTGCATGTTTCACCAGCCACACACGCTGTAAGCCTGCATCGGGCTACGAGACTGATGAGAAGTGACAAGATAAGTCCCGGCTCAAGTGCAGGGGCCCGTCTCTTCTCTCCACAGGGGAGAAATGCACGCTTCTGTGCCGGGAAAACAGAGGAGAAGAAAAACATTGGGACAGGATAGGTTTGGATAGCCGTTGAGGGTTGTGAGGAAGGCAGCCTCCCCGAGAGCACGGGTGCGTGCGAGAAGCCGTCATTGGGAATATTTTAATCTCTGTTGCTGGTTTATGTAACAGTCACGTGACGATGTCAGTGACGTGACATCACAGCTTGCCCTACTCTTGTTTTCACTCAATCGTTCACGAATCTCTCTATATGCACAAAGGCAGTATAGTGAAGACAAACGGAGACTGGGCCACAGAGCTATAACCAGGTCTTGTGGTGGTGATGGTTCAGCTTTTACGACTGCTGGAGAAGATAAAGGGAGTGAAACAGTGGCCATGCCTCTTTGTGGATGTGCACGTGTGTGTTTTTGAGTCGTGTGAGGAATAGAGGAGCAAGTTCTGTGTTTGGAGGGCCGCTGATCGACATCAATGAGAGAAACAGTCCTCCCGGTTCACGGCCGAGACGAAATGGCCATGAAGCTTTTGTTCTGGGAATTAGAGCAGCATTTGAAAAGGTAAAGTGTGTTTTACACTACCATATATACTGTATATATTAGATGTGAGACAAGGCAGTTTACATAGCATTTTCTATTCATATGCTTCCGATTCTTCCTTGGAAGATATTTTAAACCAAGATGCAAATGCATTTGACATTATGAATGAAAAGTGTGGCATCTATTTGTTGGAGAGTCTCAGGAGGTCTTTGTTCCTCTGAGCATCATATGTGTGTCAGATTAATCTGGTCATTTTAATGAGGAAATCATGTTCAGTCTGTTAATTTACGTGCAAAGAAGATAAATCAAAGTATATTTTGGTTTACAGAAGGAATGTTTTAGTGCAAACTAATATTTGGTGCATTGAAATGCTTTTAGATGGCAATGCATGTCAAACGTCTCCAATATTTAGTCATTTCCTGTCAGGTGTCATTTGATCTCTGTTGAAATTCATTTACATTTACACATATGGCAGAGGCTTTTATCCAAAGAAACCTCCATTGCATTCAACATTTGTTTTTTGTTAATGCATTCCCTGGGTATTGAACTAGAGTCCTGCGCGGGACTGTTTTCTTCATCCCGCTCCCGCCCGCGCCCGCCGAATTTTTGACCATTACCGCCCGCTCCCGCAACGTATGTGTTACACTCCCGCCCGCTCCCGCAATATGTATGTCCACTCCCGCCCGCACCCGCAAAACTCTGAGAATTTATTCCCGCACAATAATAGAGATGCACTGACTTTGTGTCTTCTCCCGTCCTGCAGGAAAAAAACGCGTATTTGTATTGCTATTGTTAAAGAGATTCATGGGGTTGTTGGTTTCGTTTTCCTGGCCTGCATGTATTCTGACGCACTGATCAGGAAGATGAATTAGTAAATGTCAGACTTGCCTTGCTCAGGTTTTGTACTGTAAATACCTCGTTTAAGGTTCTTTTCCACATCATTGACATCTCCATCATGTCGTTAGGCTACCTCCCAATCCCGCAGGGGTTTTATTTGTCCGCCCATTCCCGCCCGCAGCAAAGTTCAAACCGCCCGCTCCCGCGAGATTTGCGTTGGGTCCCGCGGGACCCGGCGGGACTCAATCCCAATGCAGCCCTCTATATTGAACCCATGACTTGGGCGTTTCTAGAGCAATGATATCTTCCGTTCGAGCTACAATTAAACTTTAAGTAGAAAGGGTAGATGGATGATTTGTTCTGTTGACCTTTGAACCAGGTTTCTGGACAGAAGCTTCTTTATCAATGACAACATGTTCTTCTTGTTCATTATGTTGAGTACACACGGTCCAAAGAACCTTCTACTGGTCCAATCAGGTGTTCATATAAATTGTCATAGCTTCAGGTGCTTAGCTGGAGTAATAGTGTGTGCCATGGTCTGTTTTTTAATTGACTGTTTCAATATTGAGATGGCGAACTGTGATCGCCACACAAAGATGTCAATAAATAGGTAGGTGTCGTTTAGTTGAGCGCACTGAATGGTGGTAGTGTGAGGTCAGGTCATGGACAGCAGAGGTATATTTGGACTTCATAATTGCTTAAATCCACTTCCAGTCAAAGAGCCTGGAACAGCTAACAGCGTCCTGAGCAGCTTAGCTTGGGGCTTCATTTGGTGTGCACTTAATTAGGATAAGTGATCTATTTTTACTGGATGCAAGCGTACACTTGGTTTAAACATTACAGCAGTGCTAAATCCCACTGATGTTTTCAAAGGTTTGTCATTAGTGGGCAGGACTTATGCAATGTTTCTGAGGCACTGGGGGTATCTGTTGTCATTTGGTGGGAAATGATCCTGTGAGCGCAATGAAGCATTCCTCTGAGCCTTACCGGTCGGGTGTTTCACCGCCTTTATTATTGTTAATCTATGTGGATGATGGTACACACCTTACAACAGAAATTAACCAACCTAACCACAATCATAACTCAAGATGACGGCGTGTTGAAACTGCAAAGCTGATGTAACTGTGGATTGTGAAATATCCACATCTTCTATGCAAATTAAAGGAGTAGTTCACTTTTAAAAAAACTTTTGCTGATAATTTACTCACCCCCATGTCATCCAAGATGTCCATGTCTTTCTTTCTTCAGTCGAAAAGAAATTAAGGTTTTTGATGAAAACATTCCAGGATTTTTCTCCATATAATGCACTTTGCTGGGCACCAAACGGTTCAAGGTCCAAAAGACAGTTTCAGTGCAAAATGCAAACTGTTCAAAGGGCTTTAAACGATTCCAGACGATGAATAATGGTCTTATCAAGCGAAACGATCGGTCATTTCAAAAATAAATAACAAAGTTTAAGTTGAATAATGTCAAATGCTCGCCTTGCTCTGTTCTGTGATGCACGTTCGTGACTCTCCTGTTCGAACTCGTTCATCAAAATGAACAAATCTTTTTTCGAGTCATTTGGTTCATTTAACGAACGAAATGAACGAATTGACTCGGAAAAAGATTCGTTCATTTTGATGAACGAGTTCGAACAGGAGAGTCACACAGAACAGAGCAAGGCGAGCATTTGAGCTTATAAAACTTACTTTGTTATTTCTTTTTTAAATGAGCGATCATTTCGCTTGATAAGACCCTTATTCATCGTCTGGTGTCGTTTAAAGCCCTTTGAACAGTTTGCAGTTTGCACTGAAACTGTCTTTTGAACCTTGAACCGTTTGGTGCCCTGCAAAGTGCATTATATGGAGAAAAATCCTGGAATGTTTTCATCAAAAACCTTAATTTCTTTTCGACTGAAGAAAGAAAGACATGGACATCTTGGATGACATGGGGGTGAGTAAATTATCAGCAAAAGTTTTTTTTAAAGTGAACTAATCCTTTAAGGCACATTATTAATATTATTATTACACATAATTATCAATTTATTTTTTAAAAAAATTGAAAATTGAAATATCTGACATCAACTTAAATGTTTTGATATATATCATCCCCTTATCTCCAAAAATTGAAGTTTGTGGTTATTGTTGGAGATTTTCACATTTTTCCACCTAGTCTCCATTATGCCTGTAAATACAACTTAGTCATGATATAACTGAAGTAGCGACAGATATTTTCTTCTATATTGTGTCATACATCCAAGTGAAATGGATTATCGGAAAACACAAAAATGTATGGCGGGACTTGGTTCTGTCCATCAGCTCTGCCTCCATTCACAACTGAAGGCGAGCTTGCATTCGATTGTAAGAGAGGCGCGTTTAACCGGACTAAATGATTGGAGAAGTCCAGCATACGTCACTGGAGAGAAGTGTCATTTCACTGAAAGATTGACTAATGACATTTTGATTAAGAATTACAGGTCAGAACATGCATGAATTGTTCACAATAAGATTAATGTGCATTTAGAAAATATCATTTTCATTTCATGCTTTGAAAGCTGTATAGCTGAGTCCCACACTTGGAACATCATGCTTGTTAGCATTAAAAAAAGTTTTAAGTTTGAGATATACCATAGTTTTATCACCATGAGATGTATAGCTGTCCTGTTGAATTAGTGCGTTTGGGTTTAGTTTGCTCATCTGTCTTCTGTCTCTTCTGCAACTGAATTGGCATCACACTGAGCCTTGCAAACCAAGCACATGTGCATTGTGCAGGCGCAGATCATGTGAAGCACGCTGATGTGTAGTTAAACACGTTAATTAAAGCTCACATGAGATTAGTTAGCGTAGGGGACCGAGTTTTATCTAAACATGCTGTAGGCTAGATGCTTTCTGCATTAAGACCAGCTTTCAGCCATACCATACCAGATAGATGAACACACAGGAAAAACATGTACAAATAGCCTAATAGTTTGTATATTTGAAAATGTATGGCAAAATACATTACACAGCAGTATCTGTTAAATTGATAGTTCTCATAAAAGTTCAGTCGTTAATTTCTCTGACATGTCACAGTTTTAGCATATTCAGGGCTTTTCAGAGATACCAAATGTTTGGAGGTTTCACCATGACAATAACTTTTCCTTTGTCTTTAAATATGACTGACATTAATTTAGTTATCAAATTTAGCACTCCTATGGAAATATCATATTTTGTAATTAACATTGAAATCAAGATGTTTTTATAAATCCAACATCTCAGGAAAATGTTATGGGGTTTCTAATCAAAATATGACTTTGGACATGTATAAAATGACCTGTTCACTGGTGGACACGCCAAGACTTAAAGCATGTTTGTCAGACATTTTGGGACATAAGTGAATAGGAAAATAAATTATCTATCAATATTCCTATGAAATATTAGATATTATAAAAATGTTGCCAATTATTACACTTCTCTTTTTATCACATGTTGACATGAGAACATTTAATATGCAAATTAGATGCATTTTATAGATGCATTGTATTGAACAGGACTTCCCATTTATGGCCATTTTATCCACATATTGCATTAAGTAAAATGGTATATTGATTAATTTCGTTATATCTTTCATAACATAGGTGAGAATCATCTTTAAACATACTTTGTTTAAAAAATCCTAAAACCTAAAATTTGATTGAATGAAAAAAAAAATCGCTTTGTGTTTGCCTATACAACTGAGTCCCGGTGTGACGGTGTCCACTACAGTGGATATAGTATAACGTGAATAAAATGTTTAATAAATATATATATATATCTATATATAAAAATCCATTTGTTTCTAATGCTCTAAACAATGTAATTACATAGGGGGAAAATAGTCAATTCCAAAACTTTTTTTCTGGTTCTCAGGAGGATATGACGTTTTATCGATAAAATGTTTCTTATTGGGAGTCCCTGGGACGGGTAAAGGTCCTAATGGGGCTCCAGTGGTCTTTGTAAAGGTGGAAACCCCTGCTTTAGGCATTCAGTCCACTGCAGTTCCACTGGTTGCCGATAAGTGGCGGCATGTAAACGCGGTGCTCAAAGCATAGGCAATTGCCCTTCAAATATTGTTTTGTCCGTGTATTCAAATTAAACAAACCGGAAAATATTTTTTCAGAAATCCGTATAAAATTTTATTTTAAAAAATAAAATAAAAACTTTCTCCCCCAGAAGGACCGTGCAAATGACATAACATGGAGAAACATTATTTCTGCCTGCATTCTGTGGTAAAATAGATGCTGAGTAATAGAAATGGGCTGTTAGGAGCTGTTGGTGCCTTGAGACTTCTGATGGAAATAACATCAACTCGCTTCAACCGGATTGTGGAACAAGGCAAGTCGCGTTTGAATAAATTATCCAGAGCGAGTCGGAAGAGCGTCAAATGGGGCGTCGCTGCATATATTAGTCAAATCCCCCCCGCTCTCCGCCAATGGCGTGCTCAGGTTTGCTGGTGTAAAATATATTATGCAAATAGCCCAGGCTGCAGATATTCACCAGCGCAGAGATGAGCTGACCTTGGAGTTTCTTTGTGCTGCGGCACTGGATGTACGGTCTCTTGATAAAGCGAGCTTTTCTGCTGGGGAGTCACGGCATAATATCCCTGCAAACGCACACAAAGGATGTAATGCTCGAAAGGCTGTAGGAAGGACACGCGCTCGCTTCCCTGCCCGGTTTCATATGGACGCAATAGCATGAATTCTCCATGCTATTCCGTGGCGATGGATCTTGGTGTTTGTCAGCTTAGAAATTTCTCAATATCTTTTCTCTCGTCGTTGTTGGGGACAGAGACTTCGTCCGTCAAGCTCGACAATAGGTAAAATGTCAGACTTGATATGCTCGTAAGAAAGGCTAAAGCTTGTGTCATGTATTGTGCAAAATTAGAGTGGTGAAATTGAAAATATACGCGGTGCCGTTTTGGAGAATTCGTCTCATTTAACGTTAACGTTGTATCGCAGCTGAGCGTTGTGATGGCTGGTTTTGCTTCGGTCGGGTAAAACCCTAAGCTGTAACGTTAAGCAGCTTGCCCTGCTGCTTCAGTTCACTCGCACTCAGTCTCTGAAAGATGGTGCTGAAGGCAGCTTTGAGTATATAAGTGTATCTTTCTGTGTAAGCGACATAATACAGTGGCGCTTTAAACCTTGTTCTAGAGGTTTCTACAGAAAACATTGTAGTATGTGTAATATTACATTATCTTGAAGCGATGATTTTCGACATTTTATGCGTTTAGGGTGATGTTGTTTTACTGTTGCCATAGTTTCTCATGTAATTAAGTAGTGAAGTAACGTTAACGATTCTCTTTCTTTCCCCCACAGCTCATCGGGTGCCAGTGTTGTGGCCATAGACAACAAAATTGAACAAGCGATGGTAAGTCATCTTGCTTTTCTCATCATTAATAGTCCATTTTAAACAGATATTTTGTTTACATGCTGTAAGCAGTCTATCGAGTTGCATCAGTGCAAGGGGACTTAATTATTATGTAATCATTATCAAATGATTGTTGTTCTGTCATTGTGACAGCGTCGATTTAGTGACGTTTTATTGTTTTGAACATGGTAAGCTTTCGCTCTAGACTAGTCCAGGTTTAGTTTGTAATGAAAAGCTGGTAAGAAAACGAGTGAAGTGTTTGTTTGCTGACTTGCCTGGGGTTTTGCCTGCGTGCTCACGCGATCTGTGCGCCTTGTTACTGTTGCTAGGCAAACCCCAAAGCTTTTACACCTAGTTAAAAATATCTCGGCTTCTGATTGGCCTGACGCGGTGTGGGACGGCCATTTTGTCGGTTTGGTGACGCCGAGCAGGGCATAAAGGGAGGGAGGAACTGTGGGTATCGAGTAGAAGCAGGTTAAAGGGATAGTTCACCCGAAAATGAAAATTCTGTCATTTACTCGCCCTCATGTTGTTCCAAACCTGTATGAGTTTCTTTCTTCGGCTGAACATGAAAGAAGATATTTTGAAGAATGATGGTAACAAGGCAGTAGACGGTAGCCATCGACTTCCATAGTAGGGGAAAAAAAACCCTATAGAAGTGGTTATAGGTTGGTTATGGCTACTGTCAACTGTCTGGTTACCAACATTCTTCAAAATATCTTTTGTGTTCAACCGAAGAAAGAAAACTCATACAGGTTTGGAGCAACGTAAGGGCAAGTAAATGATTTTCTAGGCTTTATTCCAAACCTTCCTAACCATGAACACGGCACCTCAGAGGAGATTTGTTTCCACATAACAATATGATACATGTAATAATATGAAGATGTTTTGTTTCAGGTTTGAATAAACAAAAAGAAAGATATGAAAATAACGCTTTGCTGTCCACTTTCAGGATCTTGTGAAGAGTCACTTGATGTATGCTGTCCGTGAGGAAGTGGAGGTGTTGAAAGAACAGATTAAAGAACTGATTGAGAGAAATTCTCAACTGGAACAAGAAAACAACCTGCTGAAGAACCTGGCCAGCCCGGAGCAGCTCGCACAGTTCCAGGCTCAAGTTCAGACCGGCTCGCCCCCGTCGTCCTCCTCCACGCAAGGGGCGCAGCAGCCGCCCGCCCCGTCGGCCCAACTGGCAGCACAAAACTCTGGACCTTCGGCGTAGCACAGGATGAAAGTTCCCGTTGAGGGCGACGGAGTGGCTCGAACCGTATAAAGGAAACGGACTGAAGCTTATGAACAAACATGCCTCACTCACATGTTAGACTTTTGAAATTTGCACACCTTTCAAAACTTGACAAATGAGGTGATTTATACACCGGTGACAATCCAGTTGGCTGAGGTTGGGACGTTTGCAAAATCCACAGAATGTGATTGTCAGGTGGAAGAAAAACGATCGGAGAGGACACGATATAAAGAATCACTGTGCCTGTGTCTAAAGTCATGTTGGTTTTCAGTCATGTCTCCCTTACCTTTGTAGTGTAAATGCTGACAGCGGTCTTTTTAGACTGCGAGCTTCTAGTAAAGCAAGCACTTTTCTGGTGACGAAACTTTGAAGATCTGCCAATCTGTGCCCCAGCTGGCATGGGGAAGGCAGACGCATCGATGACGTTCATAGTTGCATTGGGGTAATCATGATACTCTTTTGAATGAAGAAAACGAGGAGGCATGATGCTTAAAATCTGCATTCGTTCTCTGCGCAGTGAGAATGACGGAAAGCTGAATTTCGAGGTGGACAGGCTGTATATTATTGTATGATTAGTGTAAGTATTTTGTAAAATAGCGATATCATGTGACGCGGTTAAAGAGACACTATATAGGTTGTACATATTTAAAGGGTAGCGAGGTAGTTGGAGGAGACAACATCCTTTTTTTTTATGCTGTTAAGCAGGATCAGTCTTACGATATTTATCTGACAAATGGAAGAAAAAAAACTACTCATCTAACACCCGCTGTACACTACTTTGTTCACTTGAGATGATTTTGAAGTATTACAACCATGTGATTTCTGTTTTCAGTTTGGACAGTTAAGTATTCTGGATCAATCTATTAACTTACAGTTACTCTTGACTATCATATAGCTGACATGGATTTGCATTGTGTACAACTTGTATGCTTATGTTCTGTGCATGTTCTCAAACCAGGAGATAAGTTGTAAAATACTGTAATTGCACTTGCCAGTTGCACTTCACAACTCTCAATAAAGTCATGTTTGTGAGAAAAATCCTTGAGATGCTTTAGCTTGTGTGGCATGCCAGGTGCATTCATTTAACCGGACTTCTGAATAAACTAGAAATGCTTGCCAGGGTTTATCATAGTACAGGTGAGGATGTGGTGAGGGTTTATATCATTGCTGGTTTTTTTTTAGTTCAAATGTTAGTTGGCCAAACAGCTGTAGTCAAGTTAAAATCATTGTTTCTCGAAGACGTGATGAAACGGAAGTATAGACAGATCATTTCTTCTGTATTGTGACGTACACCTGAGTGTAACAGATTATTGTAAAAGGAAAAAGTGTAAATCTAACGTCGTTTTCACTGGGAGATCGAGTTATATTTCCATTAAAAATTGCGAGAATAAAAAATAAAACATGCATAGATTAATCGTTCATAATAAGATCAATAACATGCCTTTAGAAAATGTTAATTTTCATTTCATGACTATTTTAAATTGCATTTTTTTGTTGGCCTTCATAGTAGCATACTGTGTATAATTTAATCTTTTAACTGTACCATGAATAATGGCTATATAACACATCTTATCTAAATAAGTCCCTCTTTATGATGCTTGAAACATTTAAATGATAAACTGAAGAGGAATTATTTTCAATTCAATCAATGTTTTCTTAGGGACTAGATGGTAAAACTGAAAAAATAAGGATCAAGAGTCAAGGTGACACAAACTTCAAGGGATAGTTCATCCGAAAATGAACATTTTATCCTTTACTCATCCTAAACCTGTATGAGTTTCTTTCTTCTGTTGAACACAAAGGAAGATATTTTGAAGATATATTATTTTTTGTTTTCCTGTTATGGAAGTCAATGGGTGCCATCAACTGTTTGACCACCAACACTCTTCAAAATATCATCTTTTTGTGTTCAACAGAAGAAAGAAACTCATACAGGTTTGGAACAACATGAGAGTGAGTAAATGATTTTTGAGTGAGACAGAATTTTCATTTTTGCGTGAACTATCCCTTTCATAAAGATCCCTGATCCAGTGGGGTTGCCTGTGCCGTAGTGTGCGGTCTGCTAATTTTACATGACAAATCATAATCTACTGTCTGTAACATTCATGAATGTTTACACACAAAAAAAACATTTAAATGACAAAGTTTTGACTGCTTTTCAAAAAGCGAAATGTTAATGAGGCATTATCCAAAAGTGTTTGACGTTTATTTGAAAAAGGCTCACGCAAACACAGTTAAATAGAGAAATAGATCATGGCGATCATCAATCACAAATAAATATGATAAAAATGATAAGATGTCAAAAACAAAAATGGTTCTGTAGAAAAGCATGTGTTCCCTTCATCCAGGGAACACTGTAAACATGTGTGACAATGTCATGTAGTTCTGTACACTAGATCCAGCTCAGCATACAAGCCTCTGACCCACGCAGAGGACGACTTCAACCTTCCAGTCTTCCTTCAGATTGTATCCGATCACACGAAGAATCTCATTCAGATGTAGGCCAGGGTATGTGAACAACACTGGGACTCACATTCCCATTCGGATACTTTGAATTATCTGAAAAATGGCTGAGAACAAGAAAGAAAAATGACACAGTTTATTATTACACACACAGGAATAGCAATCAAGCACATATAATCTAAAAAATTCAAACTTTAATATTACCTGATCCACAGACAACAAATACAAAGAGTGCCAGAAGCCATGGCCCCACCGGATATTTCTCCTCCTGCGGTCGCTGAAACAGTGAAAGTCGAAATGTTTCATAAATACAAAATATATATTTCATAAACAAAACAAAGCTGTGGTATCTGTTTACACATGACACACGTGTCTACATGATGCCACAGTGACAAAAAGAAAACAAACACATGAAGACTTGTTGATTTGTCCATACGCAAAATTATTTTTGTGCATCATTTTGTTTGCATCATGATATACCAAAAAGCCATTTTATCTAATACAGCCATTTCAGCCATTTATCTTTATATACAGGGGTTGGACAATGAAACTGAAACACCTGGTTTTAAACCATGCACAATAATGTATTAGTATGATGTAGGCCCATATGTGATGCTGGTGGAAGAAAACGTTTCCAGACTCACTCCTCTAAAATATCCCAAAGTGGCTCAAAAATATTTCGATCTGGTGACTGGTGACATGGGAGATGTTCAACTTCACTTTCATGTTCATCAAAGCATTCTGTCACACGCTGTGTATTGGTGCGTTATCATGCTGATACACTTCAGGGTACAATGTTTGAAACATTAGGTGCACATTATCCTCCAGAATGGTTTGATAGTCCTTGGCAGTGACGACGTGTCCATCAAGCACAGAAGGGAATGCCATGATATTGCAGGCCAAACCATCACTGATCCACCCTGTGCTTCACTCTGGGCAGCAACAGTCCAGGTGTTCAGCCTCTCTGGATCTTCTCCACACCGTAACTCACACAGATGTGGGGAAGACAGTGAAGGTGGACTCATCAGAGAACAATACATGTGTCTGTCCACAGCCCAAGATCTGCACTGTTGGCACCATTGAAACCGACATTTGGCATTGGAACGAGTGACCAAAAGTTTGGCTATAGCAGCCTGACCTTAAAAAGGGGGCTCTGGAGCTCCAGATGAACAGTTTTGGCGGCTACATGAGAGTTGAGGTGCACACTTAATTCTGCAGTGAGTTGGACAGCAGTGGTTTTATGTTTTTTTGGATACGGGTAAGTACCTGGACATCTCTTTCAGACAGCTTCCTCTTGAGTCGACAGTTACTCATGTTGGATGTGGTTCGTCCTGTATGTTGGTATGCTGACATTACCCTGGATCCCACAGCTCTCGATAAACCACAAAGAGTTGCTGTCCTGGTCACAGATTAGCCAGCGAGACGAGCGCCACCAACACATTTATCCTCTTTTGAACTCTGAAATCACGTCTCCCGTTATGTTGTGTGGATTGCAATATTTTATGTACAGCTGTGCTATTGCTCTGCTAATTCAATCTTCACTCTCTACTCTTACTGATGGAATGTAAAATCAGTGAAGATTGTATAGTCGTGAAACCTCCAAACACTATATTGGCCAGTGTTTCAGTTTCACTGATAAACCCCTGTATATATATATATATATAGGAACACAGAATTCAGTTCTCTTTCTTTTCTTATTGTGCTTGAACGGACACGTACGCAAAATTATGTCAAAGTGCCCGTCTCTGCGAGTATCCTTGTAAACACAGTCACTCGTAGGCTAAAACGGATCCACATAAGACATGTTGGATGTTAATAATCCCTATCATATTCCTGTCATGATGGCCGAAATACTCATTAACGTACTTCATCATATGGATCTTCATCAAGCATTAACCCATGCCACATTCTCACAGTAAATACTGCAGCTTGCCATACAGGGCAAAATGATTTCATTGATGCCTGTGACAGATGTAGTGACCCGGTTAAAACTGCACCTGTACAAGAGAGGGTCACTTATGGTCAGATTAGTTATGTGCATCTGTCATCAGTTTGTACAACTGTAGCCATGGCAACAACACAGGCGTCAACGTTAACTAAATCTGGTTTGCAATCATAGTGACTCAATAAAGCTTATTGAGCAGATTGTGATTATGTAAAACAATAGCACGTTTACGCTGCATGCGAGTTAAGCCTAATTTCAGATGATCCCCGATACTGAAAATAATTACTAGGTGAAGAATATAGACTTGCACTCGCCTCATATGATGTTTGAATAAAACCATCGATAAAACTGATAATGGCTTCGAAATGAGTCATGATAACACCAAATCATGCACATTAAAAACGAAATCCATACATAAATGACACGAGCATCATTCGTTTACGTTTATACAGACGACAAACGACCGTCTTACCAGGGTCTTCGCCACGTTCCCCCTCTGAGTGATGTTTTTGCTGTGCTTCTCGTTTGCCATACGGATTCTTTGTTTTGCTACCATCTTCCGAGCCAGCGTATATGTATAAATTAAACGCTACAGTAAATCAAATATATTGCTTTATCTGAGGTGATGCTTCAGTCCCCTTCCCTGCACCTGCTCCCCTAAACCGATTTATGCGGGACGGAAGTGCGCCTCCATGTAGACTAATAACGTCTAGAGGGACGCGCTCGCGCTTTAGCCCAGCTCCATCTCACAGCTCCATTGAACTGCACATATGCTTTTCCTTGATATGGTTTTATTCACAAGTGAACTTAAAACTTTGATTTGTTACACTCTAAAGGTTAATGTACCAATATAATTATGAATAATAATAATTATGAATAATAACAATAATAAATATGAGAACTAATTAAATAAACATGGTATTCCCTGCTGGGAAATCCAGCTGAAACTGGTATTTGTTTTGGAACATGTTTATTAGCTGATTCAAGCTGGTCATAAACTGGTCACTGGCTGGTCATAGTTATTAGCAGGTCTAAGCTGGTCACTATCTAGCCCAAGCTGGTCACTAGATGGACCATGCTGGTTATAGTCCAAAATGATTATTAGGTCTAAGATTATCACTAGACTGGGTCAAGCTGATCAATGCTTAGGATGGTCACTATCTGGTCCAAAATGGTTATAGCTGTTTTTAGTCATGGCTGGTTAAAGTTGGTCACTCGCTGCATGATATAAGCTGGTCACTAGCTGGATCAAGCTGGTCATGGCTGTTCCTGAATGGTCATTAGCTGGTCCAAGATGGTCACTATAGCTGAACAAAGCAGGTCCAAGTCGGCCACAGCAGGATCAAGCTGGTTAATGCTTAGGATGGTCACTAGCTTGTCTACAATGGTTTTAGTTTTTAGGGTGACCATGGCTGGTCCAAGATGGTCACTAGCTGTTTTGGCCATATTCCAGGTTGGATGTTGTCCTGTTGTTATTAGTGGATTGAAGCGGTTTATTCTCTGTGCTAAGCATGTCGTTTTTTATATTAGTATTTTAATTTTAATTTTACATTTAACAAAAAAGCCAAAGAAAAAAAGATACATTTAGAAAATATACAAATCAATGAATGATAATATCAACAATAACAACAACAATATAAATTATTATTAATAATTATTAATATCATCAACCATTAATAATAATATAAAAAGGGGGGGGGGGGGTAAGCTAAAAATAAGCTAAGCATGTAGTTTGCTGTTTTACCAGATACTATGTTGCAAAAAAAAAAAAGAAGAAGGAAAAAACAAATCTTGATCTGGAATATCAAGCTTGTTTGTTGCTGGTTCAAGCTCCATTTTCCAAAACCCAGCTATATAGCATCTCAAGCTGGATTTTCCAGCAGGGATTTCCTTCAACTCCTAAAATTTTATTCCCAAGTAACTTAAGGTTGCAGTGGACTTTTCCATGTCTTTTTAATTATTTCGGGAGTACAGTGCTTTCCCACTGAGTTTCCCCACAACTGTCAAGGTGAATAATGCCCTATTTTTGCTGTATTTTTGAGTTGGTGCCAGTTAGTCATACGAGGTTGCCATCGGCACAGGTCCTACAAGACGATAAAGTGGTTGCTTAGCAACTGCATCAGGGGGGTTGTGCACAGTAGCGCACACCTTCAATGCAAAGAGCTCAGGCGTTCTCTGGGCTCACATTTCACATTACAACGCATGTTGTGAAGCGGGTCCACAGTGCACTTTCCATTTCTGCTGTGTTCAAGACTCAGCCAGCCGTGCAAAATGCCACATTGTGCTAATAGCTGTGCAGTATTGTGCCTGACATTCATTTGAGATGTTCTGACGCATACATATTTGCTTTATCTCTTGTATAATTAATCTCCAAGTCCCTCAGAGCATAAACACAACATCTTTTTAATAAAAGAAATATTAATCAGCATTTTTAAGCTTTGAGCAATGCTTATTTTGAGGGATGAAGCCCTTATTACATTGCGGTGACCCACAAATAAGAGACATTCACTAAGGAACTATACCTTTAAGGGAAACCGAAAGAGAGTTCCGGTTAACGTTGTGTTGTTGTGTCGATCTCACTGCTGTACAGTTCTGATATATTCAAGTGGAGAGTAAACCTGACTCGACCATAGACAGTGAAAGAAATGGACACAGCGACCCTATAGACTTCAACGGAGAAAAATGAAGCCAATTAGAAGCACTCACTTCCTGATTGCCAAGCGCTCTGCGCAGGTTCAAACTGAGCTGGACGACGTAGATGTGACGTGAGCAACCTGTCTCACAGTTGTACGTCTTCTAGTAGCTGTGCCAAGAGGAATCTGAATCATTCTCTTCCGAATCTTGCAGAGCCGGAGAGCGTGAGTATTAGCTGTCCATGAGCTCGCAGCAGGAGCAACTTTATGACTCTCTATGGGCTTCTCCCTTGACTTTATGCCTCCACGTCCCCCCGATTGCGCGCGACCTTCTATTTCTGTCTATACGGTAATTTCTCTACTGTGCGACAGAGAGTCGCGTGTTATGACGCAATCGTTAGCCTATTTTTACAAAAACTGCTTCTATGGGGCCATAACGTAAGATACAAGGTAATGGAGCCTTTTATACATTGTCGTGTTTCTTTAGAAATAAACAATGGACAAATGGAGTCTTTAAACGCCTCAGATGTAAAGTTATTCGCTGTCAAAGTGACGCCAAAATGAATGGGAGTCAATGGAATGCTAACAGTAGGTGAAGGCTTGCTAACCAATGGCAGCCCCCGGGGAGACTTCAGTTTCCGGCTGATGGATTACACTCGACGCATCTCCGTCTCTTGTCTCCTCATTTATTGCACTCCACATTGGTGACCCCGACGCGAGTTGGATAAGATCGAATTATGTCACACAACGACGCTGGCGAAAATGCTGCTGCTGTGGCGCCGGACGCTGTTAGCGGCGTGGCTAATGTCGGCGCTATCTACGCGGCCACCATTAAGTTACCGGACTTTTGCCAGCACAATCCGCGGCCGTGGTTTCAACACATCGAGGCACAGTTCCAGCTGAGAGGAATAACACAGGACGTTACAAAATATTTCCACGTAGTAGTGGCCTTGGATGCCTCGACAACGGCCAGGGCTATGGCGCTGTTAGAGGCTCCTCCGGCTGACGGCAAATACGACGCGCTCAAAACATTCCTGTTGAACCTCTTTGAACTGTCGGAGCTGGAGAAGGCCGATTGCCTGCTGTCCCTGAACGGCCTTGGAGACAGTAAGCCGTCCGAGTTAATGGAGAGGATGCTAGCGGTGCTGGGCGCGGCGGATCCTGCGTTCCTTTTCGCCCATATATTCCTGCGGCAGCTTCCAGCGCCCGTGCGCACCGCATTGGCCAGCTGCCCCTTCCTTCCTCCAGAGACTACCGAGCGCTGGCTGTGGAGGCAGACAGGATTTTCCTGGCCAACCGGCAACAGTTTGTCAATGCACTGCTGCCCCCCCCCCCTGCATGCGGCTGCCCTGCTTCCACCCGCGGCGGACGACCCGGACACCGCAGCTGCTGTGACGGCCCGCCGGCAGCGTGAGGACGGTTGGTGTTATTACCATTCAAGGTTTGGGGCCAAGGCCAAACAGTGTCGCCAGCCTTGCAGTTTTGGAGCCCAGGGAAAAGCCAGGGCCGGCGCTCATTAGCAGCTATGGGCGCTGGCCATGACTGCAAGCTGTTATTCATCACTGACACCTTGTCCGGCCGGCGGCTGCTGGTCGATTCGTGGGCTCAGCGCAGCATCTTGCCGGCGAAGCTGGTGGACACCATGGCTGGCGGGCATGGCCCCCCGATGGATGCCGCCAACGGCACACCCATTCGTACCCATGGCACGAGGTATGTGGAAGTGTGTCTACGTCGCTCCTAGGGGCGGATTTCCTCTGCGCTTACAGACTGTTGGTGGACGTTACAAACAGCCGCTTGATCGACGCCCTCTCTTTTGCTTCGTACCCCTGTATGCTGGGGGGGTTGGGAGCGCTTTGTCTTTCAAACACTCTTGCCACCGGGGACCTGTATCAACGCCTACTCGCTGAGTTCCCTGACATCACCACGCCCACGTCTTCATCGGCGGTGGCTAAGCATGGCGTGGAGCACTACATCACCACGGTGGGCCCCCCAGTCTATGCACGGGCTCGGCGCCTCGACTCTGCCAAGCTCGCGATCGCCAGGGAGGAGTTCGCCACCATGGAGCACCTCGGCATCGTGCGCCGCTCCAACAGCCCGTGGGCTTCCCCCCTGCACATGGTGACAAAGGCTGATGGCAGTTGGTGTCCCTGTGGTGATTTCCGTAGCCTGAACAACGCCACCACCCCCGACCGGTACCCTGTGCCGCACATACAGGACTTCACCGCCCACCTAGCCGGCGCCACCATATTCTCGAAGGTGGACCTGGTGCGCGGTTACCACCTGGTGCCTGTCCACTCACAGGATGTCCCCAAGACAGCGGTCATCACACCCTTTGGCCTTTTCGAATTCCTACGGATGCCTTTCGGGCTCAAGGGGGTAGCGCAAACATTTCAGCGCCTTATGGACTCTGTGCTGAGAGACATGCCGTATCTGTTTGTGTACTTGGACGACATTCTAGTGGCCAGTGCGTCCGCAGACGACCACCTGATGCATCTCCGGCAGCTGTTCGGCAGGCTCAGTGAGCATGGTCTTATCATCAACCCGGCCAAGTGCGAGTTTGGCCGGTCATCCATCACATTCCTCGGCCACCACGTCACACCACAGGGGGCCGTTCCCCTCCCAGCCAAGGTGGACGCCGTCGCCAGTTTCCCACGCCCACGCACTGTGAAGTCCCTGCAGGAGTTCCTGGGCATGGTGAACTTCTACAACCGTTTCCTCCCCCATGCGGCCCAGCTCATGCGACCATTGTACGACGCCTTGCGGGGTGGGCGGCCGGCGGACGTGTTGGATTGGTCCCCAGAGATGACGGGTGCTTTTGATGCTGCCAAAACTGCGCTGGCCAATGCTGCTCTGCTAGCGCACCCGTCTCCGACCGCTCCAGTGGCTTTGACTACGGACACCTCGGACTACGCCGTGGGGGCTGTGTGTGAACAGTGGGTGAGCGGAGCCTGGCAGCCGCTGGCCTTTTTCAGCAGAAAGCTCCGGGTCAACGAGAGGAAATACAGCGCCTTCGACAGGGAGCTCCTGGGTCTTTTCCTCGCCACTCGTCATGTCCGGTTCCTGTTGGAGGACCGGCGGTTCACGGCTTTCGTTGACCACAAGCCGCTGACGTTTGCCATGGCCAAGTCTTCGGAGCCATGGTCTGGTCGCCAGCAGCGTCAGCTCTCTTCCATATCCGAGTATACCACTGACATTCAGCACGTGGCCGGAAAGGACAACTTCGTCGCCGACTGCCTCTCCCGGGTGGTCACTGGTTCCGTCCACTTGGGCCTTGACTATGCAGCTATGGCTAAGGATCAGACCGTGGACTCTGAGGTACAAGCCTACAGGACTGCTCCCACGGCGCTGCTCATGGAGGATGTGGTGTTTGACACGGCCAACGCTACACTCCTCTGCGACGTCACCACTGGCCAATGGTGCCTGCTGGCTGGAGGCGTAAGGTGTTTGACACTATACACGGCCTTTCCCAGCCGGGGGTGAAGGCCTCGACCAAGCTGGTGGGGGCAAAGTTCGTCTGGCCGGGCCTGCGGAGGGACGTCAGGGCCTGGGCTGCTGCCTGTGTGGCGTGCCAGCGCGCAAAGGTGACTCGTCATACCAAGGCCCCTTTGGCACCCTTCAAAGTGCCAGAGAGGCGTTTTGATCATGTGAATGTGGACCTAGTGGGCCCACTTCCCCCCTCCCGTGGTTACTACCTCCTCAATATGGTGGACAGGACCACCAGGTGGCCAGAAGTGGTGCCCCTGGCCTCCACTACATCAGCTGAGGTGGCCCGGGCGTTCATTATGGCTTGGGTGGCCCGTTTCGGTACACCGTCCGACCTCTCCTCGGACCGGGGTCCGCAGTTTACATCGGAGCTTTGGACTGCAGTCTCCGAGGTCCTGGGGGTGAAGGTCCACCGTACCACAGCCTATAACCCACAGAGCAACGGACTTTGTGAGCAGTTTCATCGGGACATGAAGGCTGCACTCCGGGCAGCCTCACGGGCAGCGACTGGGCTGACCGCCTCCCATGGGTTATGCTTGGCCTTCGCTCCGCCCCCAAGGAGGATCTTCAAGCCTCATCGGCCGAGCTGGTGTACGGCCAGCCTCTGCGCGTCCCGGGGGAGTTTCTTCCAGATGCCACGGCCCCTTGGTCGGTTGTCTCCCATCGTGCTGTGTCTCGGGACATTGCCGACGCTTTCGTTCCCATTCCAACGTCACACCATGGCCTCCCTCGGTCCTACGTGCCCAAGGATTTACCGTCAGCCAAGTTGAACTTCTACAACCGTTTCCTCCCCCATGCGGCCCAGCTCATGCGACCATTGTACGACGCCTTGCGGGGTGGGCGGCCGGCGGACGTGTTGGATTGGTCCCCAGAGATGACGGGTGCTTTTGATGCTGCCAAAACTGCGCTGGCCAATGCTGCTCTGCTAGCGCACCCGTCTCCGACCGCTCCAGTGGCTTTGACTACGGACATCTCGGACTACGCCGTGGGGGCTGTGTGTGAACAGTGGGTGAGCCATCGTCCGTGGGCGTTCATTATGGCTTGGGTGGCCCGTTTCGGTACACCGTCCGACCTCTCCTCGGACCGGGGTCCGCAGTTTACATCGTTCTTAGACCCCCTCGTCAGGACTCCGCTGCGGCCCCCCTATGATGGGCCCTTCCGTGTCCTGACGAGGGGGTCTAAGAACTTTGTGGTGGATATGGGAGGCAGGCCTGAGGGGGTGGCTATAGACCGACTCAAGCCACGATGGCCATCGTACTCCGCTGCGGCCCCCCTATGATGGGCCCTTCCGTGTCCTGACGAGGGGGTCTAAGAACTTTGTGGTGGATATGGGAGGCAGGCCTGAGCGGGTGGCTATAGACCGACTCAAGCCACGATGGCCATCGTACTCCGCTGCGGCCCCCCTATGATGGGCCCTTCCGTGTCCTGACGAGGGGGTCTAAGAACTTTGTGGTGGATATGGGAGGCAGGCCTGAGCGGGTGGCTATAGACCGACTCAAGCCTGCTCATGTGGATATTGGCGAACCTCTGCAGTTGGCCCTGCCCCCACGGCGAGGGCGCCCCCCTGCAGCAGCCTCGCACCGTCCGCCTGCCCCGCCCCTTGCCCCTCTCCTGTTAAGCGCAGCCGGTTTGGCCGCCCGGTCCGCCCCCCTATACATTGACTTTTCATAGGGACTGTTATGAGCTGGGTTGTTCTGTTTGGCACTATGGAGTAGTGTCCTATGTTTGTTGGGGGTACCTGTTCGGTCTGGACTTGTTTATGGGTGAATTCTGGGGGGGCCTGTGTGGTGACCCACAAATAAGAGACATTCACTAAGGAACTATACCTTTAAGGGAAACCGAAAGAGAGTTCCGGTTAACGTTGTGTTGTTGTGTCGATCTCACTGCTGTACAGTTCTGATATATTCAAGTGGAGAGTAAAGCTGACTTGACGCATCTCCGACTCTTGTCTCCTCATTTATTGCACTCCACAACATGTTATATATCACAAATGTTCTCAAGGGCATGCTGAGGAACAGCCGTGTTTCACAGCCCTGACTTTCTGCATTCCTCTCATGCTTTACCTTTCAATATGACCGTAGCACATACCACAACACAGGAGAACTGAGATGCATACTAATAACGAAACTGATCCATAAAACATAAACACTGCTTGCAAATAGCACACCCATTCACCAGAAATTTAATAACAGAGCAGACAGCATTCATAAGAAGTCTTATCATTTGATTTTAAGGACAGAAGATGCATTAGTGTTCTGATTTTCTGACGAATGATGGTTAAAAAGTCAAGAAAAGAGGACGTAGTGAGTCCTGTTGTGTGACCATAGCAAAAAGGTTAAGGAAGTAAAACCTTTAACCTAGATGTCACCTCAACAGATGGTTTAACTTCCTCTGTTTGAGCTTGAAATCCTATTTCTTTCTGTCTACCACAAGGGTTTCTCTTTCCCTCCCCTTTGCTTTCCCTCACACACATTTATACATACAAATTGGCACATTCGCTCTCTGTATTCACCTAATTCACAAGTAGGGATCCTCTTTTCCCTCCTCCTCACGTATCCTCAGCACAGTGTCCCTCTGTGTCAGGTGCCAGAACAATGTACTATAAGACGGGTCCTTTATGTTTGCTTTCAAATATTAACCTTCAGGAGAAACACAAAAGTCTTTATTTATTTATTTATTTTATTTATTTTTAACACTCCAAGCAAACTCCTTTGTCCTGAGAGTCAGTGCCGGTGCAGCCGCATTTGAAATTCCTGAGCCAAAAAAGGGCGAGGAAATGTCTGACCTAGATTCAGATCTTATTAGTCCTAAATTACTCGTCCAATTATGCTCTAACTAAATCTTCGTGGGGAAGACAGTGTATTCACAGAATAATATTAAGGTATGGAAAACAGGAGGAGAGATAATCATCTTGGATAGCTTGAGTCATGTGCATGTGTCATGATTTACATAGAATCAGATGCTATTAAAATGAATGGTGGATATAAACAACACTGAGGTAATGTACAGTACTTTATACGCCTGTATGGGCTTGCATGGCACACCATCTCAATTTACATTATTGCAAATATCCTTCAACAACCTTCAGTTCACTGAAAAATGAAAACTCTGACATCATTTACTCAACCTCATGTCCTTTCAACCCTGTTTGACTTTCTTTCTTCTGTGGAACATAAAAAATGTTTTGAAGAATATTTCAACTGTTCTTGTTCATATAATGAAATTCAATGGGGTCCAAATGTTTCAAGATTCAAAAAGGACATAAAGGTATAGCATGAAATAAATCCATACCACTCAACTAGTATATTTAAAGTCTTCTGAAGCACAAACGATGCACAATCTATTTGTACTGTGAACAGATTGAAATTTAAAGACCCTGATTTTTAAAGGATGAATGGGTGTAATGTCCATTCGAACAATATATGTCAGAAATGATTAGTCCTCGCCTCCTCCCAGTTACGTTGATCATCACCCTCCGTGTATTTTAAGGGTTAGTTCACCCAAAGATGAAAATTCAGTCATTAATTACTCACCCTAATGTTATTCCAAACCCGTAAGACATTTGTTCATCATTGGAACACAAATAAAGATCTTTTTGATGAAATCTGAGAGCTTTCTGTTAATCCATTGACAGCTATACGCAACTACCACTTTAACGCTTCAAAAAGTCCATAAAGAGATCGTAAAACTAATCCATTTGAATTAAGCGGTTCAGTCCAAATTTTCTGAAGAGAATCGATCGCTATATATGATGAACAGATTTAATTTAGGCTTTTATTCACATTTAAATATTGATCAGCGAACATAAACAGAAGCTCAACCAAATCTGCTTGACCTGCGAGAATACTTGTAACCTCATTGGCTCTTGCTTAAGCCCAAAAGGTACAGCGTAACTGGAGAATGAACCTCATTGGTTCTTGCAGAAGCTTAAACATGATGTGTAACATGAGAATGAACCTCACTGGTTCTTGCAGAAGCTCAAACGTGCTGCGTAACAAGAATGAACCTCATTGGCTCTTGCGGAAGCTCAAACGTGCTGCGTAACAAGAATGAACCTCATTGGTTCATTCTTGCAGAAGCTTAAACATGATGTGTAACATGAGAATGAACCTCACTGGTTCTTGCAGAAGCTCAAACGTGCTGCGTAACAAGAATGAACCTCATTGGCTCTTGCGGAAGCTCAAACGTGCTGCGTAACAAGAATGAACCTCATTGGTTCTTGCAGAAGCTTAAACATGATGTGTAACATGAGAATGAACCTCATTGGCTCTTGCGGAAGCTCAAACGTGCCACGTTACACGAGAGTGAACCTCATTGGTTCTTGAACCTCATTGGTTCTTGCAGAATCTTAAATGTGCTGCGTAACGCGAGAATGAACCTCATTGGTTCTTGCAGAAGCTCAAACGTGCTGCGTAACGCGAGAATGAACCTCATTGGTTCTTGCAGAAGCTCAAACGTGCTGCGTAACGCGAGAATGAACCTCATTCATTGCTTAAGCTCAAATGTGCTGCGTAACACAAGAATGAACCTCATTGGTTCTTACAGAAGCTCAAACGTGCTGCGTAACATGAGAATGAACCTCATTGGTTCTTGCTTAAGCTCAAACGTGCAGCGTAACACGAGAATGAACCTCATTGGTTCTTGCAGAATCTTAATTGTGCTGCGTAACGCGAGAATGAACCTCATTGGTTCTTGCAGAAGCTCAAACGTGCTGCGTAACGCGAGAATGGACCTCATTGGTTCTTACCGAAGCTCAAACGTGCTGCATAACGCGAGAATGAACCTCATTCATTGCTGAAGCTCAAACGTGCAGCGTAACACGAGAATGAACCTCATTGGTTCTTGCAGAAGCTTAAATGTGCTGCGTAACATGAGAATGAACCTCATTGGTTCTTGCAGAAGCTTAAATGTGCTGCGTAACACGAGAATGAACCTCATTGGTTCTTGCAGAATCTTAAATGTGCTGCGTAACGCGAGAATGAACCTCACTGGTTCTTGCTGAAGCTCAAATGTGCTGCGTAACGCGAGAATGGACCTCATTGGTTCTTGCCGAAGCTCAAATGTGCTGCGTAACGCGAGAATGAACCTCACTGGTTCTTGCTTAAGCTCAAACGTGCAGCATAACACGAGAATGAACCTCATTGGTTCTTGCAGATTCTTAAATGTGCTGCGTAACGCGAGAATGAACCTCATTTGTTCTTGCTGATGCTCAAACGTGCTGCTTAATACAAGAATTAACCTCATTGGTTCTTGCAGAAGCTTAAACGTGCTGCCTAACGCGAGAATGAACCTCATTGGTTCTTGCAGAAGCTCAAACGTGCTGCTTAATACAAGAATTAACCTCATTGGTTCTTGCAGAAGCTTAAACGTGCTGCGTAACATGAGATGAACCTCATTGGTTCTTGCAGAATCTTAAATGTGCTGCGTAACATGAGAATGAACCTCATTGGTTCTTGCAGAATCTTAAATGTGCTGCGTAACGCGAGAATGAACCTCATTGGTTCTTGCAGAAGCTCAAACGTGCTGCGTAACGCGAGAATGAACCTCATTCATTGCTTAAGCTCAAATGTGCTGCGTAACGCTAGAATGAACCTCATTGGTTCTTACAGAAGCTCAAACGTGCTGCGTAACGCGAGAATGGACCTCATTGGTTCTTACCGAAGCTCAAACGTGCTGCGTAACTTGAGAATGAACCTCATTGGTTCTTACCGAAGCTCAAACGTGCTGCGTAACGCTAGAATGAACCTCATTGGTTCTTACAGAAGCTCAAATGTGCTGCGTAACACGAGAATGAACCTCATTGGTTCTTGCCGAAGCTCAAATGTGCTGCGTAACACGAGAATGAACCTCATTGGTTCTTGCTTAAGCTCAAACGTGCAGCGTAACGCGAGAATGAACCTCATTGGTTCTTGCAGAAGCTCAAACGTGCTGCGTAACGCGAGAATGGACCTCATTGGTTCTTACCGAAGCTCAAACGTGCTGCGTAACTTGAGAATGAACCTCATTGGTTCTTACCGAAGCTCAAACGTGCTGCGTAACGCTAGAATGAACCTCATTGGTTCTTACAGAAGCTCAAACGTGCTGCTTAATACAAGAATTAACCTCATTGGTTCTTGCAGAAGCTTAAACGTGCTGCGTAACATGAGATGAACCTCATTGGTTCTTGCAGAATCTTAAATGTGCTGCGTAACATGAGAATGAACCTCATTGGTTCTTGCAGAATCTTAAATGTGCTGCGTAACGCGAGAATGAACCTCATTGGTTCTTGCAGAAGCTCAAACGTGCTGCGTAACGCGAGAATGAACCTCATTCATTGCTTAAGCTCAAATGTGCTGCGTAACGCTAGAATGAACCTCATTGGTTCTTACAGAAGCTCAAACGTGCTGCGTAACGCAAGAATGGACCTCATTGGTTCTTACCGAAGCTCAAACGTGCTGCGTAACTTGAGAATGAACCTCATTGGTTCTTACCGAAGCTCAAACGTGCTGCATAACGCTAGAATGAACCTCATTGGTTCTTACAGAAGCTCAAATGTGCTGCGTAACACGAGAATGAACCTCATTGGTTCTTGCCGAAGCTCAAATGTGCTGCGTAACACGAGAATGAACCTCATTGGTTCTTGCTTAAGCTCAAACGTGCAGCGTAACGCGAGAATGAACCTCATTGGTTCTTGCAGAAGCTCAAACGTGCTGCGTAACGCGAGAATGGACCTCATTGGTTCTTACCGAAGCTCAAACGTGCTGCGTAACTTGAGAATGAACCTCATTGGTTCTTACCGAAGCTCAAACGTGCTGCGTAACGCTAGAATGAACCTCATTGGTTCTTACAGAAGCTCAAATGTACTGCGTAACACGAGAATGAACCTCATTGGTTCTTGCTTAAGCTCAAACGTGCAGCGTAACGCGAGAATGGACCTCATTGGTTCTTACCGAAGCTCAAACGTGCTGCATAACGCGAGAATGAACCTCATTGGTTCTTGCCGAAGCTCAAACGTGCTGCTTAATACAAGAATTAACCTCATTAAGTTCTCATTAAGAGCTTAAGCAAGAACCTCATGGTTCTTGCTTAAGCTCAAATGTACTGCGTAACATGAGGTGAAGTAAACATCTATGCTTTGCCACAAGCTGCCACTGTAGGAACTACTAACTATGATGCAGACCTTCTTTCCGAGATGGTATTCCCTGGAGCATCCACATTGTTGGAACTCTACAGCATCATCAGCAGGGATCTCAGGGTCTCAGGTGTTTCACCCCTTAACCTGAACACCTCACCTGAGTGGGGCCATGAAGACTGACTAGCCTTCACCTGCAGAAGGGTTCCAACTGTGGGCTCTCTTCAGCCATAGCCATCTTGAGCTAGACTCGGCTGCTGCAGCTATGTCCCTGGTGGCTTTCTTCAGCTGTTTAGGCTCCAGGCCCATCCTCTGGAGGAAGTAGCGCACCGATTTTGCTGGGAACCCGCGGCACCCGACTTCAATGGGGTAGCTGGTTGCATGCCACCCCTTTAAAATGGCTTCGTCGACCAGATCTTGGTACTTGGCTTTTTTTAGTTGGTGTGACGTGGCTAGCCTTTCTTCCCAGGGCACCATGAGCTCAGCAACTATGATGGATTTCGTGCTCCTGGATAGCAGGACCATATCTGGTCGGAGGGATGTCGCTGCCACGTCCTGTGGGAAGACAAGCTTCTTCTTCAGGTCCACTCTCAACTCCCAGTCGGAGGCTTGTTGCAAGGTAGAGGGTGGGTTCTTGGCCCCCATGCCGGTCTTATGAGCCTTGTCTCCTTCCCTCACAAAGGTTGTGGCTTGGGGCGGGTAGGCCTGCTTGTTGTTGGCTTTAACTCGCTGCTGTTCCACCCATTTGGCAATTTCCGCGAGGACCTTGTCGTGCCTCCATCTGTACCGGCCTTCTGCCAATGCCCTTGGACAACCGGCCAGAATGTGGTTCAGCGTACAGGAGGCTGCTCCACATTGGTTGCAAGATGGGTCTTCCTCTCCGCCCCAGATCTTTATATTTCTTGGTGTTGGCAGTAGGTCAGTCACTAAGCGCAAGAGAAAGCTTGACTTCCCCTGGTCGGTTTGCCACAGTTCCTTCCAAGACAATGGTCGCTCCTGTGCCTGGTCCCACTGCGTCCATCGACCCTGAGAAGCAAGTCCAATCGCCTTCACCTGACGCTCCTCCTCTGCTGCCTCACGAACTCTTTGCACCACAAGGCCTCTTCTAGCTCTGGTATCAGCCCTGCTCCACCTCTTCTCACTATAGTGTCCAAGGCCCAGGCGTCCCTGGCATACCACGCCTACGATTCCTGGTGTTTCCAGTAGGATTCTGCTTCCATTACGGCTTGCTGAGGCTTCCACTTTCTGCCGCATTTGATGGTCTTACTTGCGAGAATGAACCTCATTGGTTCTCGCACGTCAAGCAAACATCCTTGAGCACACTGTAAACCCTAATGCTCAAAATAATTAATTGGTTTGAGTAGGACAAACTTAAATCAAACAAATTAGTTCAGTCAAATTAACTTTTATGAGTATTTAGCACTTTCTTTTTCTTTCAAGTTCACTGAACTGATATATTTTAAGTAAACTGAACTGTTTCATTGTTTTGAGTTTTATGCAATTATTTATTTTAATTTAGACGAACTTAAGTTTAACTGAAACAGCTGTGATGTCTATTTCCCAGCATGCTTTGCCGATGGCACTCGAAAGGGAGAGTAAATGCTAAAATTAAGTGTAATATAATGTTTTTTTTGTGTGAAAGATTAATGTTATGTGTGAGATTTAGTAGTGATTCATGTTTTGTTATGCTAATTTAGAAGAATTTCTGTTAATGTTGGCTTTAGGATAGTTACCATCATGGTGACAAGTGGTGCATGCAGCTTGATTTGAGAGCAAATATCCATTTATATTGTTGCGCTCATACAGCAAGTGTTTCTGTATAACATACTATTGCTAATATGTTAGCATTTACTATGTTAGCAGATTAGCTTTTTAAAGCTTACTAAGTTTATACTAATAAAAGTATTTTGAGTTCTGCCAACTTATTTGGATTTACAGTGTACTTCATAGATTTAAGTTATTTTAACTGAATGGAATTAGTACTATTAACTTTATTTACCCAAGTTATCTTAACAATAAGTTATTGAGTTACTTGAACACAAATCAAATATTTTTTTAAGCTTAAATTGTTTGAGTTAATAAACTTAAATGATTTAAGGCAATCGGTTTCCTCAAACGGTTTGAGTTGAACTAACTCATCAGGTTTTACAGTGCACAACTGATGTTTGTGTTGATGAATGTTTGTATGCGAATAAAAGCCTAAATTAAATCTGTTCCACATATAAAGGAATCTTGTGTTTTCAGAAAATGTGGACTAAACTGCTCAATTCATATGGATTCGTTTTACAATCTCTTTATGAACTTTTTGAACCGTCAAAGTGGTCGTTGCGTAACTGTCAATGGATCATTAAAAAGATCTTCATTTGTGTTCTGAAGATGAACGAAAGTCTCACAGGTTTGGAACGACATGAGGGTGAGTAACTAATGATAGAATTGACATTTTTGGGTGAACTAACCCTTTAAGCCAGGGGTCTCAAACTCAACTTAACTGGGGGCCGCTGGAGGTAGAGTCGGGGTCAGGCGGGGCCGCATCAAGTATTCCACAAAAAATAGTATTCAAGTATTCCAAAAAAGGAGCACAACTGATCCAATCTTCTCAATATTTATTATTAACGTTTCTTCTGAACTGTTCCTCTGAATTTGAACATTCCTTTCTGTACATGATTGGTTCTTCATGAGCTGTCCTTCTGACAGTTGAAGTTCATTTTACAAACTTCCTATCGTCGATAACACATATTTGTGATATTTATATTTGCTTATGTCCTTTTTATTTTCTTTATACAACACATTAATGATATTGAATGTTTTTTTTGGAAGGCACATTTCCTTTTATTATACTTAGAAAAACAATTATTGCTTTTGAAATACAAATATTTGCAGTCATGTCTGCCCGTCTTATTAAATTTCTTCTACACATGTATAGTGTCTCAAATTACTGACTGCACAAATCAAAGCAAACCTTCTTATCAACCTGTTGGACACATATTACAAGCTCAAAATGATTATTCTCACATTGTTTTAGAGCAGGGGTCTCCAACACGTCGCTCGCGAGCTACCAGTAGCTCGTGGCCTGATTGGTGGTAGCTCGCCAAGGGGGCGTTCACATATCGCGCTCACATATTTTGCGCGCTCAAGTTCGTTATTTCAAATGTAGGCGCGCGGCAAGCGTGCTCATAATTGAAGCGACGCGCTCATTTTTTCCAGGCGCAGTATGTTTGTACTTCGCGGTTGTCTATGACAACTATTGACAACAAACCCACCGTAAGCTGTCACGAGACTATCTATGGTAGCCCATAAGGGATAATTTTATTTTATTTTTTAAACGCGGCACACGCAACGACGGGCCGCACTAACATTAAACTTTAATGTCAAGTAGGGGGCCACAAAATATCACCCCGCGGGCCGCAAATGGCCCGCGGGCCGCGAGTTTGAGACCTCTGCTTTAAGCCCTTAGTTCTCCTTTGTGTTAACGTCACATTGTTACGTGTAAGCTAGTGTTCTTCGTGTTCATTAAAAGTCTATTATTATCAGTGGAAAAAAATCATTTCTGAACTGCCGCAGTACAAATAACAACTATAAAACTATTATCAACTACTGTAACATCAAACCTCAAAGGTCATGACACCATATTTGTCAATGAGAAAATCACTGAGACATTTCGGAACAGAACTATAAATATTCAGATTCAGTTCAATATCATTAGCACAATATTTTGTGTAAAATCTGTCTATTAAAGCAAAAGCATGTGAGAGCCACTGAGAAGAAGATCAGAGGCAAGCACCATCCCCCTCCAGCAGCCCATGAACTAGAGGCACGCATGTCTCAGACGGAGCTGCAGCAGATATGTAGGTCATCATCGTGAAAAGTACTTCCGTTCACCCCGACGCACCTCCTCAAAAGTCACATCCCAGGTCTTTGTCTTCCCATCTTTATGCTGGTGGATCTGACACTGCAGATGCGTCCCTCAGGAGCAGACTGAACAAGAGGGGCCTATCAGAGACCCTTTACATCTCTGTAGAGCTTTTTGTGGAAGGCTGTGCCGTCTCGGGTTTTTGGAGCCAGGGGGAGTCCTCTCTGGGACAGTCAGATTACAGGTGACCTGTTTGGCCTGGGTGGAAGAACAAACAGTAATGTCCTCCTTTCAGCTCCATTAACCATGTAAAGCCTGACACATGAAATAATAGGCAGAAAACTCATTTTTTGAACATGTTATTTAATCTTTAGACAAAATATTAAAAATAAAAGATCTAAAAATGTTTGCATGTGTGTTTTTTGTTGAGTAAATCAATGAGATCTTAATAACAGTATAACAGAGATAAATATCAACTGTCACAAAATATATCTCCCAATAATATTCTTATCAAAGCTTTGTAGATATTATTGTGGGGGCAACACATATAATGCAATAAACAATGATGAATGAGAGATGTACAAATAAACATTCTTCATAAGCCTGATGTATCATATTTGATATTCACATTTTAATATGATGTTCATAAAAAAACAATGCAAGAATAATCAAGTGAACTTAAGTTGCATCAGTCCAGAAAGTGTTCATCTTGAAATATTAGGTTACACTATATTTTAAGGTGTCATTGTTACAGTGTAATTACATATTTAAGAACTGAGTAATAATAATTAACAACATATACTATAGGGTTATAGGATTAGGTTTTGGTTGAGGGTTAATTGCATGTAATTATGCATAATTTACTGTTAATAATACGGTAAGTACATGCAACATAGGTAATAAGGACAAAGTGTTAACAAATATTACTAACAATATAGAAGTTATTCTTACATTTACTTCAGAAAAAGACACGCATACCATGACCTGAAGGTGGACGTTTTAACAATTAAAGGCCTTTTACTTGCTAAAAAACCAGAGCCGGACAGTAACGGAGTACATTTACTTGAGTACAGTACTTAAGTACAATTTTGAGGGATCTGTACTTTACTCGAGTATCATTTTTGGGGAGTACTCGTGACTTTACTCAAGTACATTTGAGAGGCAAATATTGTACTCTTTACTCCAATACATTTCTATCCATAACCGTGAGTACCCGAGTAAAAAAAAAAAGAAAGTAAGAAAAAATCTCAGAAACCCTCAATTTGTTGTTTCCCTCTCAAACGTGATTGGATTGTGCAGGCGCCACTGATTGGGACAGCCTATCAGCAATCACTTTCAGCTTTCCGCCAAAGTCAACTCCATGGTCAGATTTTATATTACACATTAATGTAAGCCAAGCATTTGGTTTGATGTTCTTGAGTATGTGGTGTGTTTAACACAGTCAGGTTCAAATGTGGCAGTGGCGTAGCCACGAGGGATTTCTGATTTCTTAAAAAAAAAACTTTAGGAGGCAAAATATATTTTAACTGATTATGTGAATTACACTGCGCAAACCAAAGTAGGCTACTACCCAGCGAATGAAGAAGGGTTGGCGCTCAGTCTCCACAGTACATAAAATATTAATTTTGTTTTATTTTATTTTTCGGGTTTGCATTTATGAGTAAAAAACAATGTTATGGACGTGTTCTCCGTTACGGACGTGAGCGCTCTGAAAGCGGCATAAAAAATGCTTTAAAACTTTCACAGAGACATCAAACAGAAAACACAAAACCTTTCTTTAACCTGAATTTCGTTTTGCATTAATTGTATCTTAATTTGAATCAATGTTTCATCAACCAATTGCCTGGGTTTAATAAATAAGAAGTAAATAGCAGACGATAGATAAGAAACGGAGGCGCCGGTGCGTGAACTGGAGCTCGTCTCATAAATGAACCGAAACACAGTGTATAAGGTAGCCTACTTGCCTCACATGTCTACTCTTAAACAGAAAAATTCAAAACGAAAGAAAACAGACTACAGACTGCTCTCTGCTTATGTAATCCGTATGAAATGTGCATTTCTCTCTGGCGCGTTCACTACTGAAGATCGCGAGTCAGCATCGTCAACTTCATCTAGTCGACATTGACAAAGAAAACACTTGTTTATTAACAAGTGTTAATTAATAAACAATTAAAATATCTCCTTGCTATATTTTACATATTCATAATCATTCCTTTTGCCGGTTCTTTGTGACAGCTTTTAGGTGCTTTATTGGCAGCGCCACCCTTACATGTGGTGTGTGTGTGTGTGTGTGTGTGTGTTGTCCCCGCATTTAAAGATGGGACCCCCCAAAAATTTAATTAAATTAAATAAAGCAACATGGTAAAAAGATGAAAATGACTTGATTTTACTTTCAATTCCTTTTACATTCTCCAAGGTATTAACATTAACATTTTTCATAACTCCATGTAGGACGTTTCTGTGCATAAATGTAAGCACTGTGGCAGTAGATTATGCAATATTTAGAAAATCTACTCTTGTACTCTTGATACTCAAGTACTTTTAAAAACAAGTACTTTAGTACTTTTACTTAAGTAGACATCTGAATGTAGTACTTTTACTTGTACTTGAGTAAAATTTAGCAAGGGGTATCTGTACTTTTACTCAAGTAAAAAAGCTCTGTACTCTGTCCGCCTCTGTAAAAAACTATGAACAGTCAGAGGACAGAAGGTATAGCTGATTAATATTTTTTGTGGAAACCGTTATACTTTTTTATCAGTACTCTTTGTTGAATACAAAGTTTAAAAGAACAACATTTATTTGCAAAATATATCTTTTGTAACACTGTAAATGTCGTGATCAGTTTAATGCATTCTTGCACAATAAAAAAAATTAATTTCCTTAAGAGAAGAAAGAAAAACTAACCTCATATGTTTGAATGGTAGTGTATTTTTCTCAAACATAACTGCCTAAAAAAGTGCGTAATGGAGTCAATATTGTATTTTCTCTCTTTCCCAGAAAAAGAAAAACATATGCGTGTGTGTGTGTGTGTGTGTGTGCATGTTACACTATGTTCGGTTTCCTCAAGCCCTGCCTTCATTTGTCCTTAATACATTTGTTTTGCAGCTGTCACAGACCAGTGGAATGTATCTGTGGTTGACTAGTGAATGCTTCAGTGCCTCCAGATGTTTAGTCTGAGAGTCCCGCTGCAGGACACAAACAAGGCCAGAGAGAGCTGATACACACTGGACAGGGAAACAGAGTTCACTTGTAAGCCTTCAGGTATTTCAGGTGCTTTGACTGAAGGAACTGAGAGAATGTCAGAAATGACCCATGCCGTAACACTTTACTTGAAGGGGTGTGCATAAGACTGACACGACACCTTCATAATCATGACATGACACATGTCATGAATATGAAGGAGGGTTTATGCATGTTTATGACAACTGTCATTAAGTGTCATTCGCTCGATTATAGACATTTTTCATGCAAAATATGACATTGTTTGAGATGTCTTTGTTATGACACCTTGACATAAACCAATACATTATAAACTGTCAGTGTCTTGGTAATGACAACTTGACATTATCAAGACAACATAAATTGTCATAAATATGTCATAAACATGACGTTATCAAACTTAAGAAACCACTTAGCTTTATGGGTTAACATTACATTAAACTGTCAGGTGTTTGGTTTTGACATTGGCTGTCATGAGGCCATTATAACTGTGTCATGACTCATGAATATTTTTCTTGACCTCAACTACAGTGGCACAAATTTAATTTGTCATTAAAATGTTATAATGGCCTCATGACAGCCAATGTCAAAACCAACCACCAGTTTAATGTAAGGATAAAGCTAAGTAGTTTCTTAAGTTTGATAATTAATCTGCTATGTCATGTTTATGACATATTTATGACAGGTTGTGTTGTCTTAGTAATGTCAAGTTGTCATGACAAATACATTTCAAACAATGTCATATTTGCATTAAAAATGTCATAATTGAGCTAATGACACTAAAGGTGATAATACACAGGGAAACTATTTGAGTAATGTTGCTGGGCAATCTTGCCGAGCGATTGTTGCTTGAGCTTTTTCCCATTGAAAATGGATAATACATTTCTATCTGGATAATTTAGGTCGGTCGTGTCTCATCTGGTTGCCCATTGACGGCAACATTGCCCAGCAACATTGCTCAAAAAGTTGCCCCGTGTATCATCACCTTTAATGACAGTTGTCATAAACATGCATAAAACCATATTCACACCCCTTCAAGTCAAGTCAAGTCAAGTCAAGTCACGTCATCTTCATTTATATAACGCTTTTAACAATGGAGATTGTTTCAAAGCAGCTTTACGGAGATAAACATACAATTTACGGTAACAGAGATTGTTTTGGCTTTATAGCGATTTTTGAGTAATGTTATTTCCAGCTAAAGTTAGTTTTGATTGATTCACTTCCAGCAAAATTATCATTTGTTATTACATGAGGGGCCACTAAGACGACGGCGTTCTCTGTAAACAGACTTTAAACGCGAACCTGTGACCTGATGGCGTTCACATGCGTTCACATGCGCATTAAAAATTTATTCTATAGTTATATTCGTTTGAATATATGTGTGCAGGTTTGTAATTTCCCTACAAACCATGCCTAAACAAACTACTTGTCTTGCCTATACATTTGATAAAGAATTTTGTTTTATTTTATCACTTCGGGGTACGCGAACCGGATTTTCAACAACGCTTTATCTGTAGAGTGGGAAAGGGATCCTCCATAGGGAGAGGATAGTTGACACTTCAGCACTGCATTGTCATCGGGTCCAGGCGAATCTTCTTCGTCAGATCTGGATACGGCCTGGATCCGGCAGGCTGCGGGAAAACCTCGGGATAAACAAAGACACTAAAGTTAGCGTAGATGCCATTCTTCTTATGATGTAACGAGTACATCAGGATTTAAGGGAAGTGTTCCCAGTTCCGGCTGACCTAATCTATGCAGCCTAACATTGAATTATCGAAGTCTATAATGTATTATGTGTATGCTAGGTCAAAGAGATGTGTTTTTAGTCTAGCTTTGAACTGACAGAGTGTGTCTGCTTCCCGGACAATGTTAGGAAGACTCTTCCAAAGTTTGGTGCTAAATAGGAAACGGATCTACCGCCAGCAGTCGATTTAGATATTCTAGGTATTATCAACTGGCCGGAATTTTGAGATCGCAATAGACGTGAAGGACTATAATGCGTGAAGAGCTCGCTCAAGTACTGGGGAGCTAAACCATTTAGTGCTTTGTAAGTAATCAACAATATTTAAAAATGTATACGATGTTTAACAGGGAGCCAATGCAGTGTTGACAGAACCGGGCTAATATGGTCATATTTCCTGGTTCTGGTAAGAACTCGAGCTGCTGCGTTTTGGACCAGCTGTAGTTTGTTTATTAAGCGTGCAGGGCAACCACCCAGTAGAGCATTACAATAGTCTAGCCTTGAGGTCATGAACGCATGAACTATTTGTTCTGCATTTGTTAATGAGAGCATATGGCGTAATTTAGATATGTTTTTAAGATGGAAAAATGCAAGTAAAGTGTTACCAAACATGCTTCACTGAAGCTGTTAAAAACACCAGTTACTGGTTTACAAGTAGAAGAAGTAAGGCATCAGAATCACAGGCTATATTTGAAACAGGATAGTAACTCATATTGGCTCTAGTAATGGAGAAACAATCCACTTGGAAACGGGCAATGTGCCTTGATAACCAATCACATTATAGCTTTGGCGTCATTGAACTGCTGTCAGAGTTGGAGAAAAATTGATCAATACAGAAGGAATTTTTAATGGCAAACATGATTAGCTGACAGGCCGTCGAAAATACGAGTACTATGCAATTATACTATTACAAACATAGCCAATGCCATCTCTTATGCTGTGTCTGAAATCACATACTATATAGTACGCACTACATTTGGTTTGAAAGTTAATTAGCAACCTTTAAAAGTACGTTCTATATAATATGAATGAAATTTGAATATATGTTCAAATATCCGCCATGTTGTCATTGTCATGTGACCTATACAGCGTCGGTTGCGTTGCTTCACCGAGGATTCATAAATCCTCTCCCGTGGCCTCATGGGATAGTAAAGTGTCCATCAAATGAACATTTCACAATCTCGCTAGAAGTAGTAGGTCATCCAGTTACTTTTCACCTACTGTTTTATGAATATGAATTCGAACATACTGTACTACTCAGCTCACATACTGTTTTTTGAAGTACTGTAAGCATATTCAGATGCCTCATTAGCCTTTTAACCAAAGTTCTTAAATCAGTTTATCTTGGTAATAGGCAGATGTTTTCTAGGCAAAATATAGCCTATCTGCTTGAATGGTGAAAGACTGAAATTAGTAAAAGGAATAAATGTGACAAAAATAAAGAATAAAAGCCTCTTTGGCTTTTGCATGCTAATGCGAGTTTGCTATTTTACCATTAAGATGGAACTTCCATTCTAAGAGCTGAAATATCGACTCTTTAAAAGAGTCTCATTACCATCTGAATACTAATTATGAAAGACTACTATACTAAGAAGTGTTTTAGTATACTTGTGTTCTCTGCATTTGAAGAAAGAAATAGGCCGGGATTTTTTAGGTAAAGTAGCCTCAGACTCAGTCTGATGTTTCATTTGTTTGCCGTATGAACAAACAGAGTGAAAAAACACTAACATATAACACACAGGAACAGAGTTCTGTTCTCACAGAAATGTATTATTGTTAACTCTTTTTCAGACTGCTGGGCTTGGTGTTCTTCTGTCCATTTGAGAAGTTAGTTGACCTACACACACAGACAGTTCTAGCTCACTGTACGCTCTGTGGGTCAAACGACAGGACCACACTCTGCTCAAAGGTCATTCATAATTGATTTACTGAACTGAATCCAGTGCAGAGAAACGCATGCGACTGAGTTCTCACGCTAACACTCAGTCACACCCTTCCGAGAACCTGACGGGTTACCTTTACATGGAACACAATACGGCACGTCTCAGACCAAACATAACAAATGCCCTTCACAGTAGCATCTGATTAAAGGAGCTTTGTGATATAAGAGACAGCACAAAGCAGAGCCAGTCAGAAGTGCTTCAGTCAAATCCTCCTCATATTCTGGACAACAGAATATTCAGAGCAGAGACGTAACTTATTCATATTTAATGGTGTAGTGAGGGACTTTGTGTGAGCTAATGATGAGGTATAAGCCAACGTTGCTAACACTGCAAAATCATTTTCCTAAAATCATTTCTATTTTTCTCTCTCTCTTGTTTTAAGGTAAAAATATCTAAGATTGAGACTTGTTTTCAGAGAATATATTGTTGTTGTTGTTGTTTTTCTTCATTTTAATCTTCTGAATAATTGTAAATATTTGTATAGGCTATGTATATATTTATTATTATTTATTTATTAATGTTATAATATATATAAATATTAACAGTATTATATTTAAATATAACCGCGTTTCCTCTTGTTTTAGGGTAAAAATATCTTCAGTTTTAAGAAATTTGTAATAAAATATTAAGACTTGTTTTCAGAGAATATTGTTGTCATTTCAATCTTAATCATCTGAATAATTGTAAATATTTGTTTTTATATTTTTTTGAGGTAAATGTATTTGTATTATTATATTTTTATGAACGTTATAAATATTATATATATATAAAATTATTATTATATTTAAATATAACAGTTTTCCTCTTTTTAAAAATAGTTTTTGTAGTAGGGGGGCGTGGTTCAGCGAGGTCTGTAGCGGGAGAGCGGGGGTGGAGCCGAGCGGTAAGTAAGTAGGTCAAGTGCAAGATGACGAACACCTGTTTCTGATTGCAGTGATTGGCGTGGGGAGACCGGATAAAGGCCGGTTGCTGCGTGTGTTCGAGTGAGAGAGAGGGACTGGGATCTTGTACACACACAACGGAGAACCAACGTGATTTTGAGTAACTAGAGACTGTGCTGTAGTTGATCTATGGTGAAGGCGCTCGGGCGCACCTGTATGAGCTTAGAAAATAAAAGTGTACGAGACCCAGTCACACCGACCCCTGTCTTCTTCCATCCTTTTTATATCGAACTTTGAACTCTACTACACTGGTGCCGAAACCCGGGATGGAAGAAGGAACCGCCGCCAGACAAACTCCGTCGCCACTTGAGGATATCATCCACGCGCTCGCGGGACTCCATCAGGAACAACATCGGGCCCTGGTGGAGATAAAGGAGGAGCAGGAGCGTCGGTTCGAGATGCTCCTCAGGGCCCAACAAGAGGACCGCGAGCTGTTCCGGAGCTGCCTGGACCGGGAGGTTCGGGCCGACCCAGCAATACCAGCGACTGCCTCGGCCACCGTCATTCCGTTACAGAAGATGGGTCCTCATGATGACCCAGAGGCGTTTCTCGATCTGTTCGAGAAGGCGGCCGAGGCAGGGGGGTGGTTCCCGGCGGACTGGCCAATGCGGCTGATCCCTCTGCTGTCTGGAGAAGCACAGATCGCCGCCCAACAACTGCCAGTCCAGAACCTCCTGGTCTATCAAGACCTAAGGCGCGCTATCCTCCAGCGGGTCGGTCGGACCCCTGAGGAGAGCAGACAGCGGTTCCGGTCGTTGGAACTCGGGGAGTCCGGCCGGCCCTTCGTCTTCGCGCAGCAGCTCCGGGACGCGTGTCGCAAGTGGCTGATGGCCGAGGATCGCGACGTCGAGGGAGTCATCGATAAGGTGGTGCTGGAGCAGTTTGTGGCGAGACTGCCCAAGAAGACTGCACAGTGGGTCCAGTGCCACCGCCCGACGTCACTGAACCAGGCCATCCAACTGGCGGAGGATCAGCTGGTGGCGTGTCCAGGGGTCGGTGAAAACCTACCAACGTCCTCTCTTTCTTCTTCTTTTTCTCCACCTGTCCCTGCTCCCAGGTATCGGGGGTCGGCTCCGCCCAGACCAGCGCCGAGGTGGAGGGCTGGAGCCCCGACGGAGCCCAGTTCAGGACCGAGGACAGCGCCTCGGAAATTCGTCGCCGCGACCAGCGGCGGTCCAGCACCGGCCCTAACGCTCTCACCACGCCAATCTCTTGACCCGCTTCCCGCCACTGGAGCGGCGGGAAGGTCTGGGCCGGCCTGTTGGCGTTGCGGGGATCCTGGGCATTTTGTCGACCAGTGTACAGTGATGGAGGTAGGGACACTGGTCAGGGTACCCAACACACCGCAGGCTGCCCCCGGTCATGGCGGATTATACCAAATACCTGTGAGTATAAAGGGGGGTACGTATCAGGCTTTGGTGGATTCAGGCTGTAACCAAACCTCGATTCATCAAAGTCTGATGCAATCCGAGGCATTGGATAAGAGCCGCGCGGTTAAGGTGAGGTGTGTGCACGGGGAGGTGATGGAATATCCCTTAATGCCAGTCATGATTCAATTCAGGGGACAAAAGCATAAGGTGGAGGTGGCTGTTAGTCAGCACCTTCGGCATCCGCTGATTTTGGGGACCAATTGGCCAGGATTTAAGATTTTATTAGGGCATTTATGTGCGGGTGCATCTGGGAAAAGGAAAAAGCGGGGGAAGGAGGGGGCTGCTCAGGTGGGAGAGGCTGTTCCGGGACCATCGGAGCCTGTCTCGGAGGAACGATGGCTGGGCATTTAGGGCAGGCAGCTACACTCAATCGCTTAATGACCCGATTTTTTTGGCCGGGCATCCACGAGAACGTGCGCAAGTGGTGCGCCGCTTGTCGTGAATGTCAGCTGGTGAATCCGCCGGCCAACCCAAAAGCACCATTGTGCCCTCTTCCTTTGATAGAGGTCCCCTTTGAAAGAATTGGTATGGACCTCATCGGGCCATTAGAGCGATCTGCACGGGGGCATCGCTTTGCTTTAGTCCTAGTGGATTATGCAACGCGATACCCAGAAGCAGTGCCACTTCGTACGATCTCCGCGAAGAGCGTGGCGAGTGCACTGTTTCAATTAATCTCCCGGGTGGGAATCCCGAAAGAGATTCTCACCGATCAAGGCACGGCGTTTATGTCACGTACGATTCGCGAGCTTTATGAATTATTGGGCATTAAATCGATTCGCACCAGCGTCTATCACCCACAGACGGACGGGCTGGTGGAACGTTTTAATCGCACATTAAAGACAATGATTCGAAAGTTCGTACAAGAAGACGCCAGAAATTGGGATAAATGGCTAGAACCCCTCTTGTTCGCTGTACGCGAGGTCCCCCAAGCCTCCACGGGGTTTTCCCCCTTCGAGCTTCTTTATGGGCGTCAGCCCCGCGGGGTGCTAGACGTGCTTAGAGAAACTTGGGAGGACGGACCTTCGAATAGCAGAAATGAAATTCAATATGTCATGGACCTGAGAACAAAACTCCACACGCTCTCTATGGAAAATTTGTTACAGGCCCAGGACAAGCAAAGTCGGCTGTACAACAGGGGGACTAGACTGCGAGAATTTGCACAGGGAGATAAAGTACTTGTATTACTTCCCACATCCAGTTCTAAATTACTCGCGAAGTGGCAAGGGCCGTTTGAGGTTACACGGCGAGTTGGGGATCTCAATTATGAGGTCATTCGAGCAGATAGGGATGGGGCGCGTCAAATTTATCACCTGAATCTGTTAAAAAAGTGGAATGAGGTGGAATCAGTGATGTTGGCATCGGTGGTGAGTGGGGAGGAGGATCTCGGTCCAGAGACGAGTCCAAAATCACAATCTCTCGCTCTGGCACTTGGAGGAGACCACCTCTCGCCGGTTCAGATCACTGATATACGCAATTTACAAGCAGAATTTGCTGACGTGTTTTCGCCCCTGCCTGGTCGAACGAATCTCATTCAGCACCACATTGAGACGGATCCGGGCGTAGTAGTGCGTAGCCGGCCATATCGTTTGCCTGAACACAAGAAAAAAGTGGTTCAGGAGGAATTAGAGGCTATGCTGGACATGGGAGTAATAGAAGAATCCAACAGTGACTGGGCTAGCCCGATAGTTTTAGTGCCTAAAACCGACGGCTCGGTCCGGTTCTGTGTGGATTATCGCAAAGTGAATGCCGTGTCGAAATTCGACGCGTATCCAATGCCTCGGGTTGATGAGCTACTTGATCGGCTAGGTACTGCTCGATTTTATTCGACACTGGATTTGACGAAAGGATATTGGCAGATCCCCTTAACTCCAATTTCCAAAGAAAAAACAGCTTTCACGACGCCGTTTGGATTACACCAATTTGTCACGCTTCCTTTCGGGCTGTTCGGGGCGCCGGCGACCTTTCAGCGTTTGATGGACAGGATTCTCCGGCCGCATGCTGCATATGCCGCTGCTTACTTGGATGATATTATCATCTATAGTAATGATTGGCAGCGGCATTTGCAGCATCTGCGTGCTGTCCTGGGAGCGCTGAGGGGTGCCGGGCTCACGGCCAACCCGAAGAAGTGTGCGATTGGGCGTGTGGAAGTTAGGTATCTGGGTTTCCACTTGGGTCATGGGCAGGTGCGTCCCCAAATTGACAAAACTGCAGCAGTTGCGACCTGTCCAAGACCTAAGACCAAAAAGGAGGTTAGACAGTTCCTGGGGCTAGCGGGATATTATAGAAGGTTTGTGCCTAATTATTCGGACCTCGCTAGTCCGCTGACTGATCTAACTAAAAAGGAGGTACCAGATACCGTCCAGTGGACGGAGCAGTGTCAGCAGGCCTTTACCCAGATAAAGGCTGCTTTATGTGGCGGACCGCTCTTACAGGCTCCTAACTTTTCTCTCCCTTTTATTCTACAGACTGACGCGTCGGACAGGGGGCTGGGCGCAGTCCTGTCCCAGGAGATGGAGGGTGGAGAGCGGCCGGTGCTGTACATTAGTCGCAAGCTCTCTAAGAGAGAGACTAAGTACAGCACCATTGAGAAAGAATGTCTTGCCATCAGGTGGGCCGTTCTCACCCTCCGCTACTATCTCTTGGGACGGGAGTTCACCCTCTGTTCGGACCACGCTCCTCTGCAGTGGCTCCACCGCATGAAGGATACCAACGCGCGGATCACCCGTTGGTATCTAGCGTTACAACCTTTTAAATTTCAGGTGGTCCACAGGCCGGGTGCACAGATGGCTGTGGCCGACTTCCTTTCCAGAAGGAGGGGGGGGGAGGCTGCAGTCCGGATGGCTCCCCGGCCTGAGTCGGGCGGTGGGGGTATGTAGTAGGGGGGCGTGGTTCAGCGAGGTCTGTAGCGGGAGAGCGGGGGTGGAGCCGAGCGGTAAGTAAGTAGGTCAAGTGCAAGATGACGAACACCTGTTTCTGATTGCAGTGATTGGCGTGGGGAGACCGGATAAAGGCCGGTTGCTGCGTGTGTTCGAGTGAGAGAGAGGGACTGGGATCTTGTACACACACAACGGAGAACCAACGTGATTTTGAGTAACTAGAGACTGTGCTGTAGTTGATCTATGGTGAAGGCGCTCGGGCGCACCTGTATGAGCTTAGAAAATAAAAGTGTACGAGACCCAGTCACACCGACCCCTGTCTTCTTCCATCCTTTTTATATCGAACTTTGAACTTTACTACAGTTTTATATACATATAAAATGTTTCAAGGTATAAATATTACCATTATTATATATAAATATTAACAGTATTATATTTAAATATAACCATGTTTTCCTCTTTGTTTTGGGGTAAAAATATCTTCAGTTTTATGAAAAAAGGTATATATTTATAAAGACATCAGTATATGTTTTATTGTTATATCAAAATATTAATTATAATTATGAATTCATAATGGGTCAGCAGGAAACCTTTCTATAACACCCTGTTTTGATTTTGCATGTTGGTTGCACAACATAATTTAATAATAATAATTATTATTATTTTCTCATTATTATTTGAGGACAGTTTTATCACCCTGACAATTTTTTAATTATGCCCCCCAGAAAATCAAAAACTAAATTTAAATTTAAAAATAAAAACATCAATAATAAATTAATAGATCAAATCCTTGATCAATAAATTTGATTTATGCTCAAAGCTAGCAAAAAAACCCAAACTCAAATCAAAATTTCAAAGATATTTTTGCAGTGAACTCTATTTCAACCACACAATACAACATACTTGGGAGTTGCTTAGTGGATAGTAATTGAGGGAGTGTCATATAGATTTAATGATTGCTAGCAAATCTTAGGATTACAGAGAGTTTGTTTTGTACACAAAAGCCTGGTAAGCAAATGGGTGTTGTAATTGTGGATGAAGAGGTGTGTGTGGGACAGGAGGAGGGTCTGTTTAGAGAGAGATGTATTCGGCTGGTCACTGAAGTGTATGAAGCGTAGAGAGAACATGAAATAGGGCCGCATCGGCAGGGGGCTCAGTCGCGTTACTCGGCCCGTATTGTTTCAGCCCTGCGTGCGATTAGCGCTGCCATTTTCTTCTTTGTCAAACACTTCTAGTGCTTCTGTAAGCTTGCCACTGGTCATATTGTTAATGCTGCTGGCCCACACAAAACTATGAGCACGCCTGCGCCGTTTAAGCAATCAACCCGTTAAAGGAACAAAGCGCTCAACCACAAAAGGGACACAAAGCGAGCCGGCCTGAAAACCGCCGTCAGTGAAGTGTATGAATTCAGCAAGATGGGTGGATATGGATTCTGCTGGTACATGGAAATGAAAACAAACATCACATTATGTGGGCTGGACGTGACCCATGTCATGTGGGAAGGAATACACAGTGGCATATGACAACAGATTTTACTGTGCAGAACTTTTATTAGGAGACAGTTTTTCAGCTTTGAGGATGATCAGTTTTGGAAAGTTATGACATGTGACATCTGCAGCTGAGTTTTGTATGCAAATCTTCTGCAAAATCATTTGTAGATTTTCACGATTGTGTAACATTGGAACATAGAGTAAACAGCGAAACATATCATGAAAATGTATATTCTGGTTTGGGAGGGAAAATAGTGTTTAACTAACGGCCTGGCAACTGCCTAAAAAGTCTTAGGAACCACCTAAGCAACGCCCTAGAAACCACCCAAAACAACATAGCAACCACTATAGCAACTCCCTGGCAACAACCTGAAACACAACCTGGAGTTTTGCACAGGAAAGCACCAGATTCATAGGCTGGCATGCCAGACCTACATCAAGATGTTAGGTCTGGGAACTCTCCATTGAGATGCCTCAATCCGAGGGGCGGGATAAACGGTTACCTTTCAAAATCCCTCTGCACGCAATAGGATAACGCTACAACCAACCAGGGGTGCGTTTCCCGAAAGCATCGTTAGCCAACTATGGTCGCAAGTTGGTCGCAATTCGGTCGCAATTCCCATTGAACTTTATTGGTAACGACGGAACTTGCGACCATAGTTGGCTAACGATGCTTTCGGGAAACGCACACCAGAGCAACGAACGGTTGTGGATGAGTGAGTCCCATGCGTTTTTCCACCAGCGGAGCTAATTGATATATTAAACTTTTGCCGTATCAGGTCGGCAAAACTCCGAACACATCTTCCTTTTTTAAGAATGACTTAAGTGACGTTCTCTTAACTCCAAGTCCTCCAGAGTCGCGGCCAAAGCCGATTCGAAAGACCGCTGCATCTTCATTGTTTTCAAGTAGCAGGGAAATCACCTATGGAAATCACGCGGAACGTCATGAACTGTGCCGTCATTGTGTTAAGCCCGCCCGCCGACTCTATACACGATGTGATTGGCCCGACCAGTTTTTGGTTTTTCCAGCTCAAAAGCCTATGGAGAGTTGCTAGACCACACTGGCTGCGAAATAATTTTCGCTGCCGCTAGGGTGCGTCTAGATTTCTAGGCTACCAGATTCAATTCCACTAAAATAAAATAAACTATAATAAAACATGTAACAATATAGTTTTTGAAAGTCTCTTATGCTCACCAAGGCTGCATTTATTTGATAAAAATACAGCAAAAAAAATAATAATACTGTGTAATATTATTACAGTTTAATAACTTTTTTTTTTTCTATTTGAAAATTGTAAAATATCATTTATTCCTGTGATCAAAGCTGTATTTTCAGCATTATTACCCCAGTCTCCAGTGTCACATGATACTTCAGAAATCATTCTGATATGCTGATCTGGAAACATTTATTATTATTATCAAGGTTGAAAACTGTTGTGCTGCTTAATATTTTAGTGGAAACCAAAAGTACATTTACATATAAAGAATAAAGTATATTAATTAGAATAAAAATCTTTTGTAACATTATAAATGTCTTTACTGTCACTTTTGATCAATTTAATGCATCCTTGCGGAATAAAAGTATTCGTTTCTGTAATTATATAAATATTATATTACTAAAATGAAATATTAAAAAAGTTATAATATAGCATATTTAACCCTGATTTAACATCAAAATATTATGGTTTTATATTGTCACATTTTCTAGTGCGTTTCTCATCAGAAGGGATGCGCTGTCAGTTTTGGTCTAATGACTGCAGAGGCCTCTGATTTACAGCCCTCGTGAATATTAATTGGCTCATCCGCTCTCCGGCTCGTCCTTGCAGTGCTTATTTTTCGTCTCCATACAGTCACGACAGAGCTGTTATGACTGTGCAAGCGTGTGCATGTGTTTGTGCTGTCTGTTCTGCTCAATGACCCTCACATACAAAACACACATATTCACGTTCACCGTCACAGCTGGCCAAACAGAAGCTAAGGGACAGAACTTAAAGTGATAGTTCACCCAAAAATGAAAACATTGTCATCATTTACTCCCCCTCATGTTGTTTCAAACCGGTATGCATTTCTTTCTTTTGTTGAGCACAAAAGAAAATATTTTAAATAATGCTGGTAAACAAGTTGACGGTAGCCATTGACTTCTATAGCAGGAAAAAAATAAAATACTATGGAAGTCAATGGCTGCCGTCAACTTTCTGGTTACCAACATTCTTCAAAAGACACATTCCTGTTCGGAAATACCAATATTTACACACTTGGTTTTCCCTCACACCCTTACCACAATCAAAGGAGATTTTATTTAAATAAACAAGCTTGAAAACTGCTGCCTTTCAGACGCTCCACAGCCATTCAATTATTTTCAAAGTAGCCCAGCTGGCCTCGAGTAGCCAAAGTCAACAAAAAAATCAGCAAGTCAGGTTTCCTTCCACTCGCTCTACCAGGTCTTTAAAAAACCAAACTGAGCCACACAAAAGTTTAGAAGTGTGACCTGAAACGCCAGCCTGTGTGAATGAGCCATCTATGCCAAACTGTGCCACAGTGGAAAGCGGGTCACTTCATGACAAGCCAAACAGCTTTCTGAATGAGAGAGAGCAGCAAAAGCAGTCGCTCTTTGAGTCAAGCTCCCTCAAACATGTCATTGAGACTAGAGATTGTTGTTTCTTACGGAAACAATTAGTTTCTTACGGCCCTGCCTATAAAAACAAACAGTCTGGGTTTACAGGTCTCCACGCACGGCTGCTCGCAGGCAGAGCGCTGAAGTTTCATGCGAAACTCCAGCGCTGGTGTTTTGAAAACATCGCCATGGTGACCTTATCTTTCTAAGAAGTGACACGTCAGCTTTGTGATGTCACGGGTCTGATACACCCCTGCCAGGTGAAGCCAGTCACGGTCTACTTTTAGACTTTATTTGGGTTTGTGGGTGTGGTGGAGTTCCCTGATTGTGGAGTGATCTGAATGTAAACTGCAGTCTGGAGAATGATTGTGCTGTGGCAAAACACAGAGGTGGAGGGACAAAAACACTCTGTTTAAGACTCGCACTGCACATGAATTTCAGGAGAAGGCAAAATAGGACTTAAACTAAAGAAAATATCTTTCTTTCAGCAATTGGTCTGTTAACCTCATTATTTGAGTTGATTTATTTTCTAGACTTGCAACTTTTGTGAGTTTGTTAGACAAAATTTAGGGAAATAAATAAAACAAAACACTTTATCAAATTAAATAATAATAATAATAATAATAATAATGGTAACACTTTACAATAAGGTCTCATTTGTTAACCTTAGTCAATGTATTAACTAACATGAACTAACAATGAGCAATACATTTGTTACTGTATTCATTAATCTTTTTTAATGCTAGTTAATACAAATGCAGTCGTACATTGTTTGTTCATGTTCACAGTGCATTAACTAATGTTAACAACTACAACTTCTGATTTTAATAATGTAGGCCATTAGTAAATGTTGAAATTAGCATTAACTAAGATTAATAAAAGTGTAGAAGTACTGTTCATTATAGCTCATGTTAACTAAAGTAGTTAACTAATGTTAATAATGAAACCTTATAGTAAAGTGTTACCAATAATAATAATAATAATAATAAATGATAAAGTCTAATTTTGAAATAGTGGAAATGGAAATAATTAAAATGTTACTCAGTAAGGGCTAATTTGAGACCAAATGTTGATGTATAGTATTGTAAATCAAATTATATTTCTGATACATTAAAGAATATTTTTAAATTTTAATATTTTTTCTTACATAATTTAGTCACACGACTGAATGGCTGAGCTTGATGGATCAGCAACACAATGTGGGTAAATGCGGATTTTATTCTCCTGTGTGCTCCAGCACTGGTGATGGGTCCTATTTTCTGAAAGAGAAACACGGGTGCGTTTGCATCTTTTTCAAGATGTAATTCTACCTGTGGGTTTCTGGATGTGGTCATTCCCTTTTCCTCTCTGACGGTCATAATTGTTGCATCACGTGTTTGGGCTTACAGCACGCTGAAGCAGCTTTTGTGGATGGTTCATGTTCACATTGCGGGAATATGACTGTCGCTGTGTTGAGATCGAGACTCGCCTTCGTCCGCGAAGCTGGAGTCCCCATTACCATGCCCCACCCCCGGGTGCCGTGTGGGATGGGTGATTGGAGGTGAGTGATGGATGTCTCGCCCGGTAACCATTCCCTGTGGGCTCCTCACTCCTCCATTACACCGCAGCCGAAAGAATTCCTGTTGAACGTGCTGGTCCCTCTGTAATGGACCGATCAAACATTTCAATTGGGGTTCCCCCAGAGGATGAGATGTCGATAGCAGCATCGGAGGGTGAGCTGGCCTCTGGAGATGACGTCTCGGCTGCGTTATCTCCCTCTGGGAGTGTAACGTTGCCCGAGCCAGATCCAGAAATGTCAGCTATGTTGAAACCGGGGCACCCAGGCTGCCGGGCTCGAGTGGAATCCTCCACCGTGTCCCACTCAGTCTCAGTTGGAGGATTGGTCTCCCGGGGCCGGCCGCGCTGGTTCTCAGCTCACCGCCCCAGTGCAATTCGTTCCTGAAGTGCATGGAGAACTTACCAGGTTGTGGACGCAACATGACATCATGACTTTTGCGTAAACATACACGCCACTTTCAAGTCAAGTGGCATGTTATCTACACGCATTTTGAGCTATCCGCGTGTATGTCCACGCCGAAACGAACCGTCATCTTTTGCGTGTATGTCTACGCCGTTAAATGTCCGAGTGATTCCGCGTGTATGTACACGCCGTTAAATGTCTGAGCGAAACGAAGCAAAATGTAGATCTACTGTGCATCTGGGGAGCGATATTTTTTTTCCTAGGATGGTAGGGGAAGACTCATACATGGTTTTAACCCCAGTGACGGGTAGGTTTAGGGACGGGGTTGGGGTAGGTCATATATTTATACAGTAATGTACGTTAAGTCAACGGCGTTGATCAACACGCCAAAAATGGAAATACGAATTGGCGTATCATACATACGCCATTTCATGAGATCAGTCTGGTGGACGGCACCTTTCTCTGCCAGAAACTGCCTGAATAGCTTTTCCCCCTCACTACCCTCGATGGAGGAGCGGTGAAGGGTTGCGAGGCTATCCCTCCAGTGGAGCAGTCTGTCGCGACACAGGTGCCGGCGGCCACTGCCCTTTGGGGGGATCCTCGTCTCCCCCCTAAGGCCTGTGAGTTCTCATCCGTTCCGACGGGTAGAGCTTACAAAGCCTGTGGGCAAGCCGTCTCCTCTTTGCGTGCCATGGCGCTGCTACAGGTCTATCAGGCCAGGGCACTCATGGACATGCACGAGGGTAGCCCAGACCGTGCGCTCATAGGTGAGCACCGCACTGCATCCGACCTCACCCTTCGGGGCACGAGTGTCGTGCGTGATCGGTCTGGCAATGTCCACCTTTAGTGGTTTAGGAGCACCATCGTTGGCTCAGCCTGGTTGATATGGCAGATGCGGACAAGGTTCGGTTCCTGGTCTCGCCAATTTCCCAGGTTGGGCTGGTCGGCGACGCGGCGGAGAACTGCGCCCAACAGTTCTCTGCCGCCCCAGAACAGACGGAGGCCATCCGGCACATCTCGGCACAGTTCCTCCGCCTGCTCGTCGCCGAGGGCGTTCCACTGCCGCCGCTCCCGCTGGGCCTCCGCAGCAGCCTCCAGCCAGGCCTCAGCATGGAGCCGGCCGCAGTAGGGACGCCCAGCCCACTCCATGCGCTGCCAAGCCAGGTGGCAAGCAACAGCGAAAGCATTCCTTAGCATCCCTGGCCGTCTCGTGGAGACAGGTTGTGCACCACACACCACAGGTTGTGGGCCGCCTCCGGGCCTTCCGAGCCGGGTCCCTGTCCTCCACCTCGCTGCCCCATCTCGGGTACGTCTGTGGTTCCCTGGCCCGGTTCGTAGAAGCCAAAAATGCTTCCCAACCGGTCCAGATGACCCCAAACTATACCATCAGACTCGGCTTGCGATTTCTTTTCGCTCGGCTTCCACCCAAGCTCAGTGATATTCATCACACCTAGGTGTTGAGCAAATATGCTCCTAAAAATAGTGACTTTAGTCACACCTAAGTGTTGAGTAGTGCTCCTGTCTTGTGTGTGCACATCACAGTCTTCTGGCGAAGGACACGATGCAGCCGCTCCCTCCAGCCGATATGAAGGTCGGCTTCTATAAGCCCGTACTTCATTGTATCCTAGAGAGGTGGGTCACGACCATCTTGGTCATGTGTTTATTGAGACGGGCCCTTTTTCAAAAGCCTCCGTTCAATTTGTTACACAGAGATGCATTTCCAAATGCTCCGTCCCCAAGATTGGTCTGCAGCGTTCGACCTGAGACATGTACTTCAGATATCTATCCTTCCGCACCTCAGGCCATCCTGTGTTTGTGCGTTTGAAAGGTGTGAAGTATCAGTACAAACTCCTACCCTTCAAGTGCTCATAGCCAGTTGGGTCCTCAGGTCAACTGGGAAAGAGTAAACTCGTCCACGGACTGAGGATCTCTTTTCTAGTTTGGAGATGGATTCGGTCCACTGCATCTCTGAAAAAGAGGGTGTGGATGGTTAGTGCTGTATAGAAGTGAGAAAGGGTCCCACTAAAACTCTTCAGAGGCTCCTGGGGCATATATGGTAGACACAGCCGCTCGGCTTTCTCCATATGAAGACCGCTTCAGCACTGACTTCACGGCCGAGTTCCGAGGTGGCCATGGCAGACTCGTCACAACTCGCCCGCCACCTCCTCCTCGGAGTCAGAAGCTTCTGAGGTCGCTTGATTCCACTTATTACTTCTGGCCTGCTCAATCGTGCCGCTGACGAGTCTCACGACAGCCTGTGGTCCAGGGAGAGTGGAGACTCTGTCCCCAGGCGGTCCAGCTGTTTGGGACCACTTCGGGGCCACACAGTTACATCTGTTTCCCCCCCGGACTCGTCCCTCCGCCAGTTCTTCTTTCTCCTGTCTGAGTGAGCATTCCTCGGCACAGAAAAGATTCTGGCCACAGCTGACCCCGGTGCCCTCACAGAAATGTGTTAAAACCCCAGTGAGCCTTCTTGCACAAGACTGTGCTAACGTCAGCGAGGAGATGGAGCAGGTCTTGCTAGTTGCCCCTTATTGGCCCAAACAGACCTCTCTACTCTCGACAGCCCTTCCTGACTCCTTCCTCTGAGCACTTTCTCAGAGACGGGGCACGAGGCACCCGCGTTCGGACCCTGGAGAGTCTCCGGGTCTGGTTCTAAAAAAGAACGTGACGCGGAGGTTCTGGTTACTACCGCAAGGTTTTGCCGTAGAGACCCTCACTTCTTTTGAGCACCCTCTCAAATGAGGCTTGCTCCACCTTAGAAGTGGAACCTATTTGTTGAACAGTCGGGGCGGCAGTGGCTCAGTGGTACATGTAGGTTGTCTACAAACCGGAAGAATGGTGGTTCAATCGCCGGTTCCACCTGACCAAGTGTCGAGGTGTCCATGAGCAAGACACCTAACCCCAGCTGCTCCCGACAAGCTGGATGGCGCCTTGCATGGCTGACACCGCCGTCGGTGTATGAATGAGTGAGTGAATGGGTGAATGTGAGGCAAAAATGTAAAGCGCTTTGGTGGCCATTGGGTCTGTGAAAGCGCTATATAAATGCAGTCCATTTACTTCAGTGTTTCCTCCTGCTAGATGGGTTGGAATGAGGCTGTCTCTTCCACCCTCAAAATGTATGTTGCCTCTGTATTGATGCACATCATGATGCAGTAAGGTGCAAATCCATGGGAAGCACGATTTGATCGTCAAGTTCCTGAGGGGAGCAAGGAGAATAAATCCACCTTGCGCCCCCTCTATTCCCTCTTGGGATTATCTCTGGTGCTACTGCACTGCAGTGAGTTAAAAGTCTTGTTTTTAAAGAAACAGTTCTCCTGCTTGCTTGGTCTCTACTAGAGGGTAGGGACTTGCTTACATTTCGGTCAGTGAATCATGACTGGAGTTCGGGCCGGCTCACGAAAATCTGAGACCCCGACCTGGATATTTGCCCAAGGTTCCTACCTCTCCTACGGGACCAGGTGGTGAGCCTGCAAGCGCTGCCCCGGAAGAGGCAGACCCAGCCCTTGCTTTTCACTGTTCTGTCCGCTCCATTGCGGTTATACGTGCACAGAATGCAAAGCCTGGACCTCAGACCAGCTCCTGTCTGTTTCGGAGACCAGCAGAAGGGAAGGCTGTTTCCAAGCAGAGGTTGGCCCACTACATGTGGTTGCCTTCATCTTGGTGAGAAAGTTTTCCCAAGATGCACGTGCCCACCTGGGGGGTGAGCTCCTCCTAAGTGAGGGTATTGCTCCCTCCTAGCCGTTGACACAGAGTGCCTCACTGAACAGTTGATAAATAAGAGTTGGGGGCTGGGCGACACCTATCACGTTCGCTAAAGAACTAGCCTATGTGTCGAACCGCTGCTTCCCATGGCCTCCCTTCACATGAAGTCAGTTTCACTGTAAGCCTGGTTCGTAATGTCGGCTTGCAGCGCCATTCCCCTCCTATGGACTGGATACGTGCGCAATTCTTGCTCCAGTTGAGGTCCTCTTATTTGCCGAACCCTGTCGAGTTCCTCCATACCCTTCGGCAATGGACGTGGCGGAACGTCCGAAGCCAGGCCTATCACTCGTATGCACTGGTGGAACCTGTGTTTGGCTTGGTCCATATGTTGTGATCCCTACCGCGATCCCATATGTGTATTCTTCCACCATACGGCTCCCTCCGGCGAGCCTGTGTCTTCCCAGGCTCTGCCGTCACTGTCCGGTTGAGTCTCCCCCCGTCATAGGCTGGAGCCACCCCAGTGACATTCCATATGATGTACTGCCCGGTCATCCACCCAGTTCATACGTGTATTCTCCACATGTTACCTCCCTTCGGGCAGGATGTGGCTTCCGCAGAGTCCCTTCCTTCCTTGATAGGGTACGCTTTCCCAGTGGTTCTGTGGAACAGCAGTGACTTCCCTGGCCTAAGCCCTTCCATCTCAGCCTCAAGTTGCGGGGGGATCAGGAGGCTTTTTTCTAGGCACTGGAAGGTGGCAGCTAGGGATGCTCCGATCCACCTTTTTTGTTTCCGATACCGATTCCGATACCGGGAATTCAGTATTGGCCGATACTGAGTACCGATCCGATACAAAGGTAAAATGTTAAAAGTACTGAATTACTTAATAAGCTGTATGTAACCACAGTACTATGTTGTTCAATATTCATATTTTCAGTTCTATTAAAAGTAATTTTACATCATGGCATCTTTTTTCCAACAATGTTTATTTGTCTTTTTTTTTTTTTTGAATGACATACAACAAAACCCCCTCTCAGACACAAAATACAATGTTACCATGTATAAAATGTTATATCCGTAATGTCTTTTGACACAAGTTAACAGAGACCAACTATCTCCCAAAGAGCAGGTTGCGGACTGTAAAAATTATTCATGAGCGTCGTCCTCCTCTTGATGTTAAGTCTGTGCCTTCTGCAAAAAGCACATCATCGCATCTTATTACATTTAAATTTACAGTCACAGACTAGTATACGTGTCACAGTGTGAGAAAGAACATGAAAAACAAAGAAAATAATAAATGCAGCTCAATAACTAAGTCTCAAAAATTACTTTAGTCATTTACTGCATACTTATCTCTCACGGAGGAGCGGAAGCATAAAAGGAGGAGCTACAACGGTGAAGGACGAGAGAGGAACAGCAGGCCTGATTTTATGTTGTGTTTTGTTTCTGTTTCCAGCAGTCGTCCACGAGGGGCTGTTGGCTGGTTCACATATAGCGCTAGGGCGGTTGCGCTCCGGAGGCGTCTGTTGGTTCTTGTCACGTTACCTACGGTGCTCTTGCGGCATTCTGAAAAGTTGAGATGTTTTTATCTCGATGCGGTGCAGATGCGCTTGGAAAAAACGAGCGCATCGCACCGCGACCGCGTCGCTTCCATTATGAGCGCGCATACTGCGGTGCATTTGAAATAACGAACTTGAGCGCGCAAAAGACGCGATATGCGAACAGGCCCTTATACTTTCATTTTTTAATGCGTTTTATTTATTTATTAAAATGTTTGAATATTCGCCGGTTCCCGCTTCCTTCCCATAACATCTGAACTGCATTACAGCATAAACTGCCTAAAAGGACTTTGGTTACAGTCAGCTACACATATGGCATCTGAATATATATTTATTTATTACATGGCTTGGTTGAATTCTAATGTAGAATGCGGTCTGTTATTTCTTCATAACAGACCGCTGGCGCTGCTAAGAAATCTCTGTAAATGCTTCATTAAATTTGTAGCATTATAATTCGAAGTTTTATCACCACCCGAACATTTACTTGGCATATACTGCAAACCACGTTGGAACTTGTTGGCATAACTATTGTGAAATACCTTCAAATCACAGATGTTTTGGCTTGCTCCATGCTGTTCGCTGTTCAAGTTGCTAGCGTATGATGTCACACACTGCGCACAGCACAGTGGCGGCGCGAAAGCTTTTAATCGCCGGCATCTCCATAAACTTTTATATCGCCTAGCAGATCGGGGCAATTGTTGCCGATACCCGATCTAGAATTTTATTCAGTATCGACCGCGATACCCGATACAAATATCGGATCGGAGCATCCTTAGTGGCAGCACTAGCGGCGTTTTCATGCGGATCCCGAACAGTCGGCACGTCGACTACGTCGAACGTGAGCGACTGAAAGAGAATGTCTCGGTTACGTATGTAACCCTCGTTCCCTGAAGGAGGAAACGGAGACGTAGTCCCGTCGCCACTATTGGTGGACCACCGCTGACTCCGAATTACGCTCGGCTCCTCAGCGAAAAACAACAAGTGCGTGCATTCACTCCCGTACTTATACCCGCGCCGCGGGGGCGGAGTGTGATGCAAAGCACGCATGCCAATTCCATTGGCTTGTTTCAATAGTACTCGAAGATGACAGGCTCCCTAGGCGTGATCCCGATCAGTCGACACGTCGACTACGTCTCCGTTCCCTCCTTAAGGCACATCCGTCCCTCCGAGACGTTTTAAGTACTATCTATAGCTACTTTTACTTGCCAGGCTAATACATGTTATATAATAGTTAATCAACATATCTAACAGTTCTCATAATAATAATAATAATTACATAGCAGGAGCATTTTCTTTCACACTCTTTAACGCTAGGTTATTTTTTCTACCCAAACACTGGGTTTAATTTCCAGCCTATTTTGGGTTAATTTTATTCCAGCAATATAGTCATTTTTAAACAGATGAATTTGATAAACCAGTGTAAGAGGTTCTATAGTTTCTGTCAGGTGCTTCATAGATCCTTTTATAGGGGTTTCTCTCATGGAATCATTTTATGGATTTAGTTTTAAAGAAGTAATTTTGTTTTTATTTTTATTACATTTTATGAATTAAACAGCTCGTAATCATACTTTATCACTACAATAACCTTTTAAACATCAAAGTATTGTGCAATTAAGACATTTCTCCTTATATAGAATAGTTTTTTTTATTCTATTTGAGTCAAGAACCCTAGGGTTCTATATAGAATCCCACTGAACCTTTTATTCTAAGAGTAGAAAATACACAGGATTTTTGTAAAGTAATGTGACACAAAAGTGCACCCTGTTAATGGGAATAACCAGGAATCTACAGGACAGGTCAGGTGTATTTTAGTGATTTTATTGTTTGTGTCTGTGCAGGAGCTTGACATTTTGTCCCTTCGTGCCAAATCCTGAACACACACAGCTGAGCAGTTCATCCATATCTGGCAGGTGGTATTCTTAGCCCGTCACTAATGATGTAATGTTTGAGGCAGGCATTCCCCATGGAAGCGTTAGTGAAGCGTTCCTCAGTAAGTGACAGGGTGAAGGGCAGGTTTCACACATGCATGCGACAGCCATTGTCTCTGAGTCAGTGCAGGAATGCAGGTGAAAGTCAACAGCAGATTACATTCAACAGAAAAATTCCCAGACACGCTGCGCTCTAATGGTTACATAAACTAATGGTTTAGATGTGCTGGAAGTGATTTCAGCTGTTTTGGCAAGCAGGTCATTTCAATCTGATGTCAGCAAAATGTATCGGCCAACATGATTGACGGGCTAACAGCATTTCTGATTGGCTAGGGTTCGGGCCGCTCATTTGAGTTGTTGTTTTTTGCTATTTACAGACTGTTAAGGCTGTCGCAGGTGTGATTTCTCACATGTATTATAATGAAATCTGTTAGCTAGAAGAGATGTATTCAACTCAGTATTTACATAATGATTACAGCTGCTTAAAGCTGATTTGCATGTTATAAATTCTGATTAGTATTATTTTAGTGTATATATATATATATATTTATTTTTATATATTAATATTTATTTATTTTAGCATATATTTATTATAATAATATAATATATATATATATATATATATATATATATATATAATTTAATGGTAAATTATTATTATTATTAATACATAAAATAGCTTTTATTTAATATTTTCCGTTTATATATATATATATATATATATATATTTATATATATATTTATATATAATTCAGTTAATATTTGTGTGTGTGTATATAGGGTTGAAATTTTAAACTATATATATATATACTGTATATATATATTAAACTAACCAGGTTAGACTAACATCTAACCTCATTTAACATCTAACATTTGAACAGAATGTACTGTACGAAACCAATGGAAAACTTATGACTTTAAGTGTGTGCGTGTGTGTGTGTGTATAAATAACAAATATGGGAAATGAAACTAGACAGTCTAAGTTTGAAACCTTGTGATTATGAAGTAATGAAGAACCAATCAAATTGTAGGTAAATTATGTAATGTATCATGTCATTTTGCCATACCTCCCTATTCTATAAAAACTGTTGTATTTGTGTTTACTGGTGGGATTCTCAGTGGGATTTGTCTGAGATCCACCGGCCATGCTTATTGCTACTTTTGGGAGATTCTCTGAGAACTGCTCGAGAACTACCGGCCGTAATAAAGAACATTTAAAGGACAATTGCTCAAGTCTGTCTGTCATTTAAGCTGCGCAGCAAGAGAACAAGTTAGAATTATCGGCTCAGCAGTAGTCGTCTGGAGACACGCTAGGATTTAGACTCGGCAGTAGTCGTCTGGAGACACGTCGGAGTATAGTTAGGGACAAAAGGCTGTAGTCGTCTGGAGACACGCTGAAGGGTTAACGTAGCTAACGTCAAATATATATAGACGCGCTAGCGTATAAGTTATAATAGTATAGTTAGTTTTAGGGAGACAAATCTAAAATAGTTAGGTTTGAGGATAAAAAATCCATAACAATATATACACTGAACAAAATTATAAACATTTTTCATGAGCTGAACTCAAAGATCTAAGACTTTTTGTATACACAAAATGCCTATTTATCTCAAATATTGTTCCAAAATCTGTCTAAATCAGTGTTAGTGAGCACTTCTCCTTCGCCGAGGTAATCCATCCACCTCACAGGTGTGGCATATCAAGATGCTGATTAGACAGCATGATTATTGCACAGGTGTGCAACAATAAAATGCCACTCTAAAATGTGCAGTTTTACTGTATTGGGGGGGGGGTGTCTTTATGCTCAATGGGTGACATGTCCGGTGAGTATGCTGGCCATGCAAGAACTGGGATGTCTTCAGCTTCCAGGAATTGTGTACAGATCCTTGCAACATGGGGCCGTGCATTATCATACTGCAACATGAGGTGATGGTTGTGGATGAATGGCACAACAATGGGCCTCAGGATCTCATCACGGTATCTCTGTGCATTCAAAATGCCATCAATAAAATGCACCTGTGTGCGTTATCCATAACATATGCCTGCCCATACCATAACCCCACCGCCACCATGGGCCACTCGATCCACAACGTTGACATCAGCAAACCGCTCACCCACACAACGCCATACACGCTGTCTGCCATCTGCCCTGTACAGTGAAAACCGGGATTCATCCATGAAGAGAACACTTCTCCAAAGTGCCAGACGCCATCGAATGTGAGCATTTGCCCACTCAAGTCGGTTACAACGATTACAAAGCATGCAGATGAGCTTTCCTGAGACGGTTTCTGACAGTTTGTGCAGAAATTCTTTGGTTATGCAAACCGATTGTTGCAGCAGCTGATCTGGAGCAGCTGGCTGGTCTCAGACGATCTTAGAGGTGAAGATGCTGGATGTGGAGGTCCTGGGCTGGTGTGGTTACACGTGGTCTGCGGTTGTGAGGCCGGTTGGATGTACTGCCAAATTCTCTGAAACGCCTTTGGAGACAGCTTATGGTAGAGAAATGAACATTCAATTCACGGGCAACAGCTCTGGTGGACATTCCTGCAGTCAGCATTCCAATTGCACGCTCCCTCAAAACCTGCGTCATCTGTGGCATTGTGCTGTGTGATAAAACTGCACATTTTAGAGTAGCCTATTGTTTATTTTTAGAGCTGTTACAGAAGAATTTAATTCTGTTTCCATCATTGACCATTATTTTCCTGTTTATCAATATAATGCTAGAATGGAAATAAACTGAAAGTTTTAAGATTTAGAACATTTTAAAACATTATGATATGAAATGAATATAGAATAATTCACATCTTTTCTTTACATAGCCAGTTATATCATTTGTAATATAAAAATGCACCACAAACCAAACTTTTCTACCTCACTTTATATCCAGTTGTATTACTACAGAATGAAGACATTTGAAGCCCTTCAGATGTTCTCACTCATCCCGAGTTCCTCTGCTAAACCTGATAGTTTCAGTATTGCACATAATAGGCACCTTGTCACGCAAGCACATATAAGGCTGTGTTATGTCATGCCAGAGTTATTCAGTCGTATAGGTGAAAAAGCCACAGCTCAGAGCAAACACGCAGGCTGAGGTCTTTGTGGGATTGTGTTTGTTTTGCCTCCAGTAGCCTAAACCCTGTGTCTCTGTCTCTGATGTGTCACCTGACGCTGTCACCGATCTAAGAGCGTAACCAGAGTCTTGCGTGGGAAGCCATGCTGGTTCAGTCCGCACAATTTCATCTTCCAGGCCACATTCCTGTTCACAATGATCCGTTTGTTTTGAAAAGCAGCACAAGTCGAGACTCAAATTGTGCCATTTTGTACATGCAGGCATTATAAAGGCAAACGACAAGGGTTTGTGGAAGTCCGAGACTATCACGTAAGGTTATATCATGTGGGCTTTTTGTTAATGAGTGAGGAAAGAGTGAATCTTCCTGGCACTGGGGGTAACACGCTCAACAGGTTTCAAGGTGTCCATGGTAATTACTCACAATACTGGCGTACTTACTCAGAGATCTATGTGACCTGTGCATTCTGGGTAAATCATTTCCGAGAACCTTTTCTCTGAAGCTGCATCTTCACATATCTCTTCATTTGGGATATCACAAACAACACTTTCTTATGATGTGCTGATTTGTCCAAATGTTGAAATGCTTTCTCTCTTTCAGGTGGGCCACAATGACTGATGGGTAAATGAAATTTCCCTGCCCACTTCCTGTGAGGTGACATCAGCGCACACTTGTGAAAGTATACTGCGCTTCAGACTAAGCATATATACGCGCTTCCTGTGATTTGGATATTTTTTGACTTTGCATGTAATCATAATTATTGTTAAAAAGTTTTTTTAGCTTTTAGTATGAATATGTTAGCCTTAAGGTTATGAATAAGCTGGTGTGTTTCAAAACAATGACAAAATTCGCATTTAGGAGATATAAGCATTCAAAACATACAGTCTCTCACTTCTACTAAAATGGATCACAGATTTTTATGACATCACCGCGGACTTTAGCTTCTCATCACATCTTCTGTCCAATTAAATGCTCTCTAGAATATAAAGCTCCGCCCCCTATGCTATAAATACCACCTGGCCAAAGTGACCGTTGATGCGTCACAGAGCAATATGGGTTGGAGGTGTGTTCGGTTGCTCAAACGCTTGAGTTTTATTCCATTTTCCAACTGTACGTTGGTTAAGAATGAAATGCCTAGAATTTATTCACACCTACTATTGAATCCAACGTATCATCAGCGCTCGGATTCGCTTCCATGGTGCCGTCAACTACAAATTGCAGTCTGTGAGGTAAACTAAACGCTATTGGCTATTTGAAAAGGGGGAGGAGCCATTAATATGTCCCGCCTTAGCTTCCTGTTTCAGTGGAAATTACTTCAACGCATCATACAAAGCTGTGCATTCCAAGGCACTTCAGCGGGCCTTTAAAAACATCTAATATTTTAAATGCATCTGAGCATGCTGTTTTAGACTTTCTATAGTGCTGTAAGTATTTTCAAGGATGATTAGAGATCTAAGCAACAAATATTTCTTGAAAAGAATCAATTCTGCAAGCCTGTCTTTGCAAATTAAGAAGCTCAGGCGATGAGCGCTTCGTCCTCAGCAGTGGTTTGAGACGAGGGGAATCAGTCAAACAGATTCCAGTGCAGCCAAACCAAACAGGACTGTTTAAACAGCCGACAACACACCATTTCTGTCTCCTAAACACACCTCTCTCTTTCCCTCTGCGGGCCCCGTTTTTTTCCCACAGTCCATATGTACACATGTATACACTCCTCCACATGTGAGGAAAATATTTGAGCAAATGGTTGGCAGCTGTAAAGCAGAGAGGCCTCTCGGAGGAAGGAGACCCAGCCGGCTTCATGAACACAGGGCTCAGGCGCTCTCGAGGGATATGGGTCAAGCTGTGCCAGGTTAAGAGAACCTCACCATGGGCTACCGAATCTGCTGAATGTGAGGGAATAAAAACATCCCCCGGCTTTTTTGGACTCCTTATAGATTCAGAGCTGCGACTGACGTGAATAACAGACAGTCTATTCAGCCCATCTGCTGAGATCACCTGAGTACAACTGGCACTTCCTTCAACCTCGCCAGAAAAAAAAAAAAATACTCCCTCCAAAACAGCTGGCTGGCTCTACCCAGCTTACTTCCTGTCAAGATGCGGCAAACTAGATCAGACCGGTTTCTTTGACAGATTCCAAAGAAGTCTTTCAAAGCGGTTTTCATCTGAGATTATAAACAGTTTCAGATTTATTTACCTTTTTCTTGGGAGGGGCTTTTGATGAGAACTGATTTTTCTATTCACTTCCGATGTAATCCCTAATATACATAACTTTATTGTGACGTGTGTATTCTGCTATGTTCTGTTTTGGTTACATGTTCACTCTAATTGCTCTGTTCCTGGTAAGTTTCCCTGTTTGTTAGGGTGTTTTCACACTGGGCTCGTTTGCTGCGGTCCGAGCACGAGCGCGATTGTTCCCGGCGCCCCCCGCAGCGTTGGTCTGGTTGATTCTCAACTTGATTCTATCGAACCCTGGTGCATTTGCATGCATCTTACGTCATCGCAAACGTGCACGGCGCAAAACAGAACGCGGGTTAATATATTGTGTTTTTTATTAATTCGGCGCTACTATGCGCAGCTGAGTGAACAACACAGGTTTACTGTGTGTGTGTCGCATAAGGTGGCCTTCTGCTGCTTGCAAACAGACTATTTTGAGGAGATTTCCAAATTTGTTGTCCTGATTCCACGCACTATGCGTGAGTACACTGCAGGCTCACTGTTGCTCATATCCAAAGTAAATCATCAACACTATCATCCCTTACAAGTGTTTTATTTAACTAAATACATCATAATAAGCTAAAACGCATGCGCAGGTCACTTTACTTCCTGAGCATGTGCGCACCCGAGTCCGTGCTGCTTTCACATTCACGCGAACCGCGGTATGGTTCGGGAGCAACCGAACTCAGACCCCCTCCTCCAGGTAGTCTCGGATTCGGTACCCCTGTGCACCCGGGTCCGCATGACAGCGCTCACATTAGCGATTTTTCCTGCGAGCCGTGCCCCGTTCCGAACTAAACTGCCAGTGTGAAAGCACCCTTAATTAGTTTCCATAGTTCCTAATTCCACGCACCTGTTCTGTTTCTCTTTGATTAAATTCCTTATGTATTAATCCCTTGTCACACAACGCTCAGGAACAGGTAAAATAAACTTAGGCTTTATTTATACACGGTATGCAGACTCCAAAATAAAAGGTAAAACAAACGCTCAGAAGATACTTAGGAATACCGAAAATACCAGAATAGTCTCTTGAAGATTACTCAGGAACCAGGGACCAGAATTGATGAGATCGGACCAGGAGTGTAGGGTGACTGAGGCTTTTATGCAGCGTGAGTGGTGATCATGAGGAGACGAGGTGCAGGTGATAATCAGGGAGAGTGCAAGCAGGTAAGGATCCAGGGGAATGCTGGGAAGTGTAGTGTGGGACAGGACCGTGACATTACATCCCCCTCCCGGAAGGCGCGACCTCGCGCCTAAACCGAACTGTGCTCCACGGTGGCATAGCTGGAGGGAGGAGCCATGGGGAAAGACAGCCGGCAGGTCTCATGGTGATGACAGGAAGCGATGACAACGTGGAAGGTGGAGCCCACCGTGCCGAAGGAGTGACAGGACACAGAAGACCTAGGAGACCACGACAGAGCCGCAGCGACATCCCCCCGAGGTGGAAGCAGGGATCTGGAGGGCTGAGGTTGAGCAGGAGTGACCGAGGGCAGAGGTGGAGCCTGAGGGAGGGCGGAGCAAACCGCAGCCGAAGGGGTGGAGGGTCGGAGAGCACTGAAGCGAAGGTGGTGCGATGTCCGACCCAGGTGGAGCCGAAGTACCGAGGGAGCCCGGTGAAGCCGAATGTCCGATGGTCACTGCAGACATCAAGGGTGGATGGAGCATAGGCGTGGGAGTCAGGGCGACGGGTCGAAGTGGAGTGGAGTGAACAGAGGCTGGAGGCGAAGCCACGGGGTCCTCACGCCCAGGGTGAGATGACCCCCAGCAGTCCAGCAGTGAAACCACACCACTGAGAGGAGGCAGAGGTGGAACAGAGGGGCTGATGGGGGGAGGCGAAGATTGGGCAGCAAAAATGGTTGGGAACTGGGAAGGGAACTCGACTCGGGACTCGACTCACTTGACTCGACTCACTTGACTCGACTCACTTGACTCGACTCACTTGACTCGACTCACTTGACTCGACTCACTTGACTCGACTCACTTGACTCGACTCACTTGACTCGGGACTTGACTCACTTGACTCGGGAACCGCGGGTTCGGCTGGGCAGACGTTAGTCGCGGGCTCGGAAGACAGAAAGTCAGGCATGTCGGTCTCGGCGGGAAGAAGCTCAGGCATGTCGTGAAAAGCAGGCTCGACTTGGAAAAAAGAGGTGGGCTCTTGCTGTCGATCCACGCGGTCTGGGTGGTCTTGGTTGTGCACTGTTTCGGCTGGCCAGATGAGATGCGCTGGTTCGGCTGGGCTGGAGAGGGGAGTTGACTCGGAGGAACCGAAGCGAAAGGGTTCTTCGGTAGGGCAGTGTGGGGAGTGGGTTTGGTGGATCCAAACAGAAACGCCGGTTCGGCAGGGCGGAGACGGAGGATGAACGAAGTGGGGTAGACTTGCGGTGAAGGAAGAGGTGCTGGGAATCGAAGGGCGTGGAGGAAATCCAGTAGAGCGGCATGGATGGAGTCCTGCATTGTGTGTGGTCCGATCTTCTGTCACACAACGCTCAGGAACAGGTAAAATAAACTTAGGCTTTATTTATACACGGTATGCAGACTCCAAAATAAAAGGTAAAACAAACGCTCAGAAGATACTTAGGAATACCGAAAATACCAGAATAGTCTCTTGAAAATTACTCAGGAACCAGGGACCAGAATTGACGCGATTGGACCAGGAGTGTAGGGTGACTGAGGCTTTTATGCAGCGTGAGTGGTGATCATGAGGAGACGAGGTGCAGGTGATAATCAGGGAGAGTGCAAGCAGGTGAGGATCCAGGGGAATGCTGGGAAGTGTAGTGTGGGACAGGACCAGGGGAAACCGTGACAGCCCTGTGTTTCACTCTCTTCCTTTGTCGGTTCACGTTACTGTAAAGTCTGGATAAAGACTCCTATTTATTCCAGGGTGATTATGAGTGATTTTGAATAATTAATTAATGCCTATTTGAATATATCTCCTTCGCCGTGCTATTTGACCAGCGTAACGTGACATAAGGTGACATTTATGTCACTGTATTTATATAATTAGGCAATACCGCAAGAGGACGGTTCAATGAAATAATGTTATTTCTTTTGCCAAAACCAATAATTGATCGAAAAATACATTAAAAGTGTAATTTATATATGGAAATATTTAAATACACCTCTTTTTGAAGAACAATAATATATATATATATATATATATATATTTATACAGAATATATTTTTTTTCTTCATAAAGAGGTGTATTTAAATATTTAAATAAAACACAGTCTGCTAAATCACAGTCATGCGATCAAACCAATGTGCAGAAACATGCAGCACAAAAATATTATAACAATTATGTAATTTATTAATATTATATAATTGTAATAATAATAATAATTATAATAAAAACAGTTCCTATAAAAAAACAAATAAAATCCTTTAATATTTAATGATTTTATGGAACTGCTTGTATTTGCACATTGTTATTGTTGTATATTTGTAACTTAAACACTGTATGCACAATTTATTGCATTCAATGTATTTTGTCCAATGTTAAACGTAATGTGCATAATCTTTTTTTTGATTGTTGAAACACTTTATCTCTCCTATTACACAACAACAACTAAGCCCGCCCCCCAAAAACACATTTGCTCTGTTCGTTTGCTCCCAACCTGTTACACCCACATTGGTTCACTATCAGCTGAACATTTTCTCTATTTTGTACCCTCTTCTCAGACATACACTAACAATAAATTTACAAATGATTTCTCAGTGTTATATTTTTGGACTGAGTTGAAGAACTGAAAGCAGAACAGCTATTTTCTAAAGCAGCTCATAATTAGAATGCCAATCAGAAGAACAGGCTGAAGGATCTAGAGGTCCAAAATAACCAAGCCAAAGAGGGAAAGGAGGTTTCTCACAGTCATTACTGTCACAGCAGATTAAACTACAGTTGCTCTAGTCTATGATGAGCTGGATTAGGTACAAAAACCTAAAGTGTACTTAATGTGCTAACATATAACAGTGCATTTTTTTTTTCAGTCAGTCAAAATATAGTATGACTGAATCAACCTGAATACCTTTGATCACACCAACATGTCATTTTAAAGGTAGTAGGGACATTTTATGCTAGCTATTCAATGTCTCCCAAACTTTTTTTTTGCCTTATACCTAGAGACATCAGAAATGTGTTTCTATTAAGCCATATTTCACTGGATATATTTTAGCATTATGGCACAGACTGAATTTAGCGAAGCCTGCAGTCTATTAGCGATGCCATTAAAATGATTGGGGCTCATTAATGACGTCTTCAGACACTGAAGCAATTTTCTCCCCTCTGGGAGAGGAACTCAATCACATTAAGGCTGTATTTATCACTCTAGTCCTCTCAAAAACGTGAAAGGATGTGGAACACTGGGTCAGCTGGCAGCAGGGCACTGCGGCTGATCTCTTGGCAGTGAGAAATGAGAGGCTCTTATTAACTGTCTCTACCTCTCATGTGTTTTAGGGTGGCCAGACGAAACCTGCTGAGCCGCCTCTGCCGCCCAAGATGAACGGGACAGTCAGCATTATCCCAGGACGGTGGCCAGAAGGAGAAAAGAGCCAAAGGAAGCTTTTATTCACTCTAAGAGTAAGTTAAGCAGCCACAGGAGGAAACTGTAACAACAGTCTGCTTAAATGTAAAAGATCAAAGTGCTGTGCTAGTTTCAGTCATAGCATGATAAAAGGCAAGATGCTTTAAACTGTCCAGAGCTCTTGGTAATCTGGGCAGAATCTCAGAGGCGGGCAGACAGAATGGAGAGATTAGAGAAGAGAGGGCATCATGTTTCAAAAACAGAGAGAGGGTGAAGGTCAATCCAGGGACAATAATCCTTGTTAACATGATGAAAGCTTCTCAGTAGCATGCAGAGATGCAGTTGAGCCTCTTTAGGCCAAAATCATACTTTCGCAATACTGTGAAAAATACTGCTTTATCTTGAGGATCCCACTCGGACAGACCAAAGGACACCGACACACAGCGACAGAAACAACCTACATGGCCTGAAAATCCATCAGGCCAAGATGAGATGCCAAACCACTTTGCCCAGAACCTCCGAGTGACACAAGTCCCAAACCCATGCAGAACATCGTCAGGTAAAATGGCCCCAAGCTAACAGGGAGAAGGAGTGGCTCCAGTTTGATGAAGTTTGACGCCGACACCATCTTGGAAGCAATAGTCAAGGGTGACGCCAATCGACGCCTCCAGACAATGACCACCATCATCATCAGCCTAGCAGCTGAGAGATTTGGGCTGGAGGAGAAGAAAGCAGTGAACCTCCCCTACATCATGAACAAGAGGGCAAACAAGATCAACCAGCTTAGGCAAGAGCTGATGAGCCTGAGGAGGAGGTTCAAGGAGGCGAGGGAGGAGGAGAGGGGTCCTCTAGTAGAGCTACGCGTCATCCTCCGCAAGAAGCTTATGACACTGAGGAGAGCGGAGTGGCACAGGAGAAGGAGGAAAGAGTGGGCCAGGAAGCGGGCTGGCTTTATACCGAATCATTTTGGGTTCACAAAGCAGCTACTTGGGAAGAAGCGGAGTGGCCGGCTCACCTGCTCCAAAGCTGAGATCGACAGCCACCTCAGAGACACCTTCTGTGACAGATCTAGGGAGCAAGATCTGGGCCACTGGCAGTACCTGATTGATCCACCTGTACCAACTCTGGACTTCGACGGGAAGGAGCCCAGCTGGAAGGAGATCCAGGAGGTGATCAAAAAGGCCAGAGCAAGCTCAGCCCCGGGACCTAGTGGGGTACCTTACAGGGTTTTTAAGAACTACCCGAAGCTACTCCACAGGCTCTGGAATATCCTGAAGTTTTTTGGAGGAGGGGAAAGGTTGCTCAGCAGTGGCGGTTTGCATAAGGGGTGTGGATTCCAAAGGAGGAAGAGTCGAAGACAATCGACCAGTTTAGAAACATCTGGTTTCTAACTGTTTTCTATCTGGTTTCCAAACTGGTTGAGGAGGCCCTGCGACGGCACCACATCCCAGACAAGTTTAGAGACCTCATTCTGGACTACTATTACTATGAATATGCCGGTGAAATCTATAGAGGTCCAGTGCAGAGGTCCCCTTACCAAGTCTGGTGTCCGCCAGCCGCCCATTAGGGCTTTCATGGATGATCTGACTGTGACAACATCACACGTCCAAGGGAGCAGGTGGATCCTGAAGGGCCTGGAAGAGATGACCACCTGGGCTCGCATGTGCTTCAAGCCAGCAAAGTCCAGATCTCTGGTGTTGAAGAAAGGAAAGGTTACCTATTTCCGCTTCACACTTGGCAAGACCCAGATACCATCAATCAGCCATCCGTGCAACCAACCTTGAACTGGAAGGCTGGCTAGCCGAAGTGGACAAGTCAGGCCTACCTGGCAAGTTCAAAGCCTGGATTTACCAACACGGCATCCTCCCACGGATTCTCTGGCCCCTCCTGATTTATGAGGTTCGAATCTCCACCATTGAGGGCTTTGAGATGAGAGTCAGCAGGTTTCTACGGAAGTGGCTAGGTCTACCTCGAAGCCTGAGCAGCATCGCCTTGTATGGCCAGAACAACAAGCTGAAGCTCCCTATCAGCAGCCGGAATGAGGAGTTCAAGGTGGGCCGTGCCAGGGAGGTTCTGCAATACAGAGAGTCACAGGACTCAGTCACAGAACATGAAGGTCTCCCAGGCTGGGATCAAGGTGAGGACAGGGCGGAGGTGGAGGGCAGCAGAGGCGGTGGATGTGGCTGAGTCGCGGCTACGGCACAGGGCACTGGTGGGAGCAGTGACTCATGGAAGAGCTGGCCTGGGTAGCGGCACAACATCTCGCTACAACAAGGTGCAAGGGAAGGACAGGCGATCACTGGTGCAGCAAGCGGTGCGGGCAGCAGTAGAGGAGGAGCGGGCCAGCAGGATGGTTTGAATGCGGCAGCAGGGAGCCTGGACAAGATGGGAGCATGCAGTGGACCGCAGAGTCTCATGGGCAGAGCTGTGGAAAGCACACCCCCATTCCATATGGTTCCTGATCCAGGCTGTCTACGATGTACTACCAAGCCCATCCAATCTGTTCAGCTGGGGATTGGTGGAGTCACCAGCCTGCAACCTCTGCCTGAAGAGCTGGACCCTGGAGCACATCCTCAGCTGTTGTTCGGAGGCCTTGGGCGAGGGGCGCTACCGTTGGCGTCATGACCAAGTCCTTAAGGCCATAGCGAATACCATCAGCTGTGGAATTGGCCACTGAAAAAGCCTCCGCCCAGTGAAGAACACCATTGCTTCCGTCCAGGCTGGGGAGAAAACCATGGGTGGGTTAGGGCTACCTGGACACAAGCTGGGGCCTGATCAACCCCAGCTGGGTCGCCTGGGTGAGAGTGTATGATGCTTGAAAGACCCGAAAACACTCCGTGACCCCAGGTAACATCACTGATGATGTGTCCAGGTTGCATCAAGTTGATATATGTTACAAGATACTGTTCAGGTTTTTACTGGGTGGAAAAAAACTAATAATATAAAATTAAACTTGTAGTTAGAAGCCTTTGCATTCATGTACACTACCGTTCAACTTTTTTGGAATCATTATGATTTGATTTTTGATAACACTTTACTTAAAGCCAGTGGTGGAGGAAGTACTGAATCTCAGTACTTAAGTAAAAGTACAAATAACCAGAGACATATTTACTTTAGTGAAAGTAGAAGTACCACAATGACAACCCTACTTAAGTAAAAAGTACCTGATTTTAAATGTACTTTAAGTATTAAAAGTAAAAGTACTTGCATAAAAATTTATTCTCTTAATGTCTATATTCTAATGATTAATAAAACAGTTAATCCTAACTCATTCAACCTAATAATCCTATAATGATGGAAAAGCCGTTATTTTTTAAGTTTTTGTCACCATTTCTGAACAAGCTTGCAATTAGGCAATATACACATCAAGCTTAATTTGACGGAGTTTGGCTGTAAACGCGATTAATTTATGGCGTAATTCTGAACCTCTTGGCTTGCCATACTAATCCTAACCAAACGTATAATAGGCTACACACGCACCCCACACCACTACTAAACCTACCCATGCGTATCATATGCACGTAAAAACAAATTTCCGCGTATAAATTGCACGATAAACACACTGCGTGCTATAGAGACGCATTTAGTGTGTGACCGGGTTGATATGGCAACCAAACTTCACTGATGAGACAAACGTGCGACGAACGGACGGTCAGGATGACGTTTTGGCAGGGGAAAACTGATCAGAAAATGTAACGAAAATGTAACAGAACGTTGTAGAAATGTAGTGGAGTAGAAAGTATAATAATTGCTGCAAAATGTAACGAAGTAAAAGTAATAAGTATGCACTATTGATTCTACTTAAGTAAAGTAAAGATATGTGAAAAATGTACTTAAGTAAAGTAACGAAGTATTTGTACTTCGTTACATTCCACCACTGCTTAAAGCCTTTATGTACAATGTATTATAAAGGTAAACATGATGTACGTTATAATGCTCTATATCTTTTTTCCTAAATAAGAGCAACCAAAGTTAAAATGCATTATAATATTTGCAGATTCTTTGTTACATCTGAAATTGGTTGTTGCCATGTGTTTTATTGCATTATACTTGCTGAAGGTGCAACAATAAATTGATGAGAATTATAATGTATTGTGGTTACAATTATTCATGAGACAATACACTGCATTATATAAGGTGCATTACAAGGCATAATTAATGCATTAAAATACTTTTATGCATTATATATAAAGACTTTAAGTAAAGAGTTTTGTTTAATAATGATTTTGTAAGAAGTCTCTTATGCTCACCAAAGCTGCATTTATTTGATTAAAAATAGATAAAAAACATAATATTGTTACATTTTTAAAATAAATTTAAATGTATTATAACAGATTTTTATTTTTATTATTTTAAAATGTAATTTATTCCTGTGATGGCAAAGCTGAATTTTTAGCATCATTACTCCAGTCTTCAGTGTCACATTCATTATCATTAATATGCTGATTTGCTGCTCAAGAAACATTTCTGATTATTATCAATGTTGAAAACAGTTGTGCTGCTTACTATTTTTATGGAAACCATGACACATTTTCAGGAATCTTTGACAAATAGAAAATTAAAAAGAACAGCATTAACTTGAAATACAAAGTTCTGTAATGAAACTCTAGATGGCAGATGGTCCTTAACTCAATCTGCTCGCAATCACATTATTCTCTATAGGGCGCAGCTGATTGGTTCCTGCTGTTTCAATAGCCAATGAACTTCAAATACTCTGTCAGAATTTTCTGTAGCAGCATTTGCTTTCAGAAACTCTCCACCTTCCCCAGCTCCACCTGTATAGATCTTCTACGGGTAATTCATGTACGCTATATTGTACAGCAGGCAGCAGCATGTCTTACTTGCTCACAGAGTGTTGTGTGTGTATTGGCAGTAGCAAGTCCTGTACTTGCTCTGCAGCCGCAAAAACAGCAGCAGTAGCAACAGTGTAGCAGATATATTCTGCCAAGACTAAACATATCAACATTGTCTTATCTTACACTCCAAGAGTTGTCATGACAGAAATTTAAATCTTTTGTAACATTATAAATATCTTTTATGCCTCTTTTGATCCATTTAATGCATATTTGCTGAAAAAAAGTATTAATTTCTTTTAAAAAAATGGTACTGACCCCAAACTACAAACAGTAGTGTATGTTGGTAGAGTATATTCCAGGCTCATTGCTGGTGGCCGTGTGCTGACAGCAGTGGGTGGACGGTGCCAGGAATGTGTCAGTCTCTCAGTAAACTCTTCTATCAGCAGGCCTACATCTGCAGGTGAGAGAAAGCTGCAGTGTCAGCATTAACATGTGCAGTGCAATCCATACTGCACTCCAGCCATCACTGTTCTGCACTGCAGACCTGCACTGGCTCCAGGATCACCCTTGGGCTCGGATCCTCCTCTGACTCAGCTATAGCAGACAGAGGAAGAGTAATGCAAATAGTGTTATGCCACAGGGCCCAGTAATTGGCACTTGCTAATGTTACTTTATAATTTAGCAAAAATTACAGTGCTAAAATGTAATTGCATATGCTTTTAAAACTGTTAGACTTTGTTGAACCGAGGGTGCAGTGGATAGCACACATGCAGTGGTGCTCATGCCAGTGAAACAGATTCAAATGTGGCTCACAACATCACATTACACCTCTCTCTCTCCCATAGAATCTAATTCCACTCTCTAAGGAAGCCTCTTTCTAAGGAATACAAACAAACATCAAGCAACATTTACACGAATGGCATTTAAGTAATGTGGTTTATTTAAGATAGACGTTTTAGGTAACAAAATAGTAAACCATCTGGAACAACAGCATAGCAATGCCCTGGCAACATTCCACACACCCTAACAACCACAGATCAACGTCCTAACAATCCCTCTAAACACCATAGGAACCACATAGCAACACTCTACCAATCACTCAGAACACCCAAGCAACTGCATAGCAACACACTAACAACCACACAGAACACCCTAGCAACTAAATACAACTGATGCGTCCCAATTCGCCTACTTATACTATGCCCTAAAAGTATGTACTGTTTTTGTGAAGAAAGAGTATATACTTTTGGGTGTATAGCAGAATAAGCAAGCTTTGGGACGTACTACATTATAATTTGCATCTTTAATTGCATCTTTAACATAATTGCATCTTCCTCAATCACCCCATCAAGGTCGGTCAGAAATCTTGGAGTAATCTTTAATGACCAGCTGACCTTCACAGATCACATTACAAAGACAGCTCGATCATGCAGGTTTGCTATGCACAACATCAGGAAGATCAGGCCTTTCCTAACTGAGCATGCAACACAACTTCTCGTGCAGGCCCTGGTCATTTCTAGGCTTGATTACTGCAACGCTCTTCTGGCTGGACTTCCATCATGTTCAACTAAACCTCTACAAATGATCCAGAATGCTGCAGCTCGTCTCGTCTTCAACGAGCCCAAAAGGGCCCACGTCACTCCTCTGTTCATCTCCCTGCACTGGCTTCCACTCGCTGCTCGCGTCAAGTTCAAGGTGTTGACGCTTGCTTACAGATTGACCACAGGCTCAGCTCCCTCCTACTTTCACTCACTACTGCAGGTCTACATCCCTTCCAGAAGCCTACGATCGGTCAATGAGCGACGGCTCGTGGTATCATCACAGAGAGCCACAAAATCACTCTCCAGAACATTCTCATTCACGGTTCCATGCTGGTGGAACGATCTGCCCACCCTCATCCGGAACGCAGAATCCCTGACAGCATTCAAAAGACAACTGAAAACTCATCTCTTCCGTGAGCACTTAACATAAAAAAAAAAAAAAAAAAAAAAAACATTATTTCCTTTTCCTTTAAATCATCGCTTATCTGGCTTATGCTACTCCGAGCAATGTCCAGACTTGGTATTTTGAGCACTTCTTGCGTTGTTTCCTTGCCTTTTCACGATGACTCGCTTGCTTTAGTCCTCAGTTGTAAGTCGCTTTGGATAAAAGCGTCTGCTAAATGACTAAATGTAAATGTTAACGGACAGGTCTGTCGCTTAGTTACGTGCATTCTGTCATCGTTTTAACTCCCAGACTCCCAGAACACCCTCTACCAACTGTATGTCAACACACTAAGAACCACTCAGAACACTGTACTGAAACAACCACATGCCCTGGCAACCACCCACACACCCTAGTAACCATATATAAATGTCCTAACAAGCACTCTGAACACTGCAGCAAATAGGAAACAAACTGCATATTAATGTGCAAACAACCATTCAGAACAAGTTAGCAACTGCATGGCAACGCCCTGGCAACCACCCGCACACCCTAGCAACCACATATCAACACCTTAACAAGAACTCTGAACACCATAGCAACTGCACAGCAACATTCTGGCAACCAACCAGAACACCCAAAAAACTGCATATCACTCAGAACACTGTTACAACTGCATAGCAACGCCCTGAAACCATGCACACACCCTAGCAACAATATATAAATGTCTTAACAAGCACTCTGAACACTGCATCAAATGGGAAACAAATGCATATTAATGTGCTAACTACCATTCAGAATGCCCTGGCAACCACCCACACACCCTAGCAACCATCAACACCTTAACAAGCTGCATACTATTGTACAAACAACCACTCACACCATATAAACCCGAATAGCGAAACCCTGGTAACCACTCAAAATGTAGTATTGTGCCAGTAAGTTCTGAATGGGAAAGTACCATTTTCTTCTAAATTCAACATAAAAGTGTATTGCTCATAAACTCAAACGGGGAGAGCTCGATGACAATATGAAGACAGTTCTCCTTATGACTGAGTCATATACAGTAATATATTGCATCAGTAAAATGTATTATCATGCCCTGAGCTGTAGGAGGGAGACCCAAACCACATAAAACACAATGGAAGGGCCGTCTAAACTGTAGATCTGGATGGAACCGGATTTTGACTCAATCTCAGACAGATTTTTTTGCTAGCTATCCCTTTCCATTTAAGATGTTACTCAAGGTAATGTTTGCAGACATGACTAAGGACAGCCAGAGACAATCCACACCCAAAACCTCTTGTATTTTGAGCAAGCCCCTGTTTTCATACCCACAGAGTATTCGTGACAAAGCAAACCAAGCCGGCCACATCAAAGATGAGAAGGGAGCGGGTGGAGCGGGTGGGGGTGCATGGCTCATGAAGCATGAAAAAGCTCTCGCCTCAAGCGGCAGCTAATATTTAGATATTAGCATGTCTATATTTCAGTATCTTTGGGATTAAGGCTCATTGTAAACTTATCTGAAAGGGATCTGTAATGTTTATGGTGCTTTTAAAGTTAAACATGTTCTTTTTTCTTATCTGTGTACAGACAGGATATGTTTTTATATAGTGGATCCTGCTTCAGTGGACAGCTGATATAAACACTAATGTTTATACAGAATGCAAAAAAAGTGGAAGACGGGGGTGGAAAGGGTCATCGGCAGAGTTACATAAGCAGCTCGAAATCTAACTTAGGAAAGACTTAATCTCAACTCTGATCCAATATACTGTGGGGTCCAAAAGAGCGAGACCACATACAAATCTGTGATTTTTATTTTTTATTTTTCCTGAAATAAACAGTTTGAAGAAATGTTTTAAATGCCGTCATGGTAAATGGCAAAGTTTGTTTTATTATGTTTGCTGCTTATAATGCAATGGTCCAAGTCTCTTAATTTCAAGAAATGATATACTGTATATTTTGGTTGTTTATATTAAATACAATATAAAATGAATGATACTTTACATGGTCTGATATCTCGCGTGCGTCCTGGCGCAGAATATTTAGAAAGGCCAGGAAGCCTGTTTCCAGTAAATCACTACTGTAAATAACTGTTGCCTGACAGGGCTACGTGCAGACATGGATGCTGGTCGTGAGGACGTGCTATTTTTTTCCACAACAAAAGGTTTGCATATCTGTATTTTGGAAGCTTAAGCCATGTTCCCTCATTGAAGCAAATCTAAACAGGTCAAACAAAGTCCAGTTCACTGCACCAAGAATGATAACTATAAAGATAATTAAAACAAATAATATTAGCATCCATTCATTCTTTTCATTATAAGCAGTGGCACGCGCTGCAGTTTTGTCATCTGCAGTTTTAAATGCTCATTGATTAAGAACCTCCTAGCTCACAGTAGGTCAGTCATGAAAGGTTTATAAGTTAGCTTTAAAATCAATTCCCCTCTGAAGAAATGTAATCGTTATTATTATCATCTTAACCGTGAACACACCCATTCTCCGATCAAACAGCTCCTTACATCTCATCTACACCTTTATGGTCAGATCACGTGATTTCCAGTAAGGCTGGCTGTTGGTGTTGTGTTTGCTCATTGTAAATGTAGATTAAGTTGGAATTCAGGTTAAGAAAACAAACTATGGCACAGGAGTTGCCCATGCCAAGCTAGTGCATCTGGTTCCCAGATGAGTTCTGCAAAACCATTGGACCTGGTACCACGTCTATATCCTGTTTCCAAATGCGATTTAACTTGCTCTTATTTGTTTACAAGTCTGCACAGTGAACACACAGTTTCTTCTGAAAGGATATGCGAGTCGGGTAATAAATTACAGGAAAGCTGAGGCATGATCCGAAGTCATAAATCAGGAAAACTGTGACGGTCATTCAGAAACTCGAACAGTGGTTCTGCAAACATCATGGTCTAAGAGTAACAAAACCACAATATCAGTCCCAGAAGTGTTTCTGTGAATTCTACTTTAGTACACTGTAGACAATATGTAGACCTACTCTAAAACATCATAATGACTGTGTGTTCTGAAATGAAGAAAAGTTATTTTCAGGACATCACGGCCTCATCGCAACCCCATCCAGAAATTCCCATCTGTTGGATGGAAATTACCATCCTTTTTTCTTTATCTTTTTTTCGCATGATCCACATAAAAGCACTTTATTAATTTGAGGTTTGACTTCAAAGTCTTTGTGCTGCAAGTAAATCTATATTTAAATATAGGAGACCCAGTTAAGATGATGCAAGTTCATGGTTCACATAAATACTTGACCTGCTCTATTAATCTCTAATGCCAGCTGAAGGCACAAAGAAGGTAGTGAGTAAGCGTGAGAATAGCAGACAGATGGATTTGTTCTAATGGTGTCATGAAGGGCAGGGACAATGCAAATAATAACAGTAACCGCATTACTGTGCAAGTATAAATAAGATGCTTATAAACTTTTAAAACTAAACCTTTTTTTTCCCCCACATCCGTTGTTATTTAGGTCAAAGGATAGGTCTATGAGTCAAATCAAACACTAGCCCAAAGTATCAACTCCAATTCATGTCCCTATAGTTAAATGGCTAATAAATTCAATATTTACCCCAGTGTTTGTTTCATGGCTGAGAAATCATGATAATCCCACTGTTGTTTATAAATTTAAAGACACAATAGGCTATGTAACTTTTGTCCCACGCCTTTAAAAGTCCCACTATCGGTTAAAAATTAAAACTGCATGCCATGAGTCAGTAGGGTTGCCACCCGTCCCTTAAAATACGGAATCGTCCCGTATTTGTGAAATAAACAGCGCGTCCCGTCTTGAATCAATACGGGACGCGGTTTGTCCCGTATTTCCGAGTTGTCTTAAATGCATCATCACATGCAAATCATAACACCCGCATTCTGTGAAGACTCGTCCTATTCTACCCTTGATTGGGTAATACTCGCTGCCATTGTTGGTTTGATTGGTTTGTTTAATAACATCAGGTTCAGGGCCAATCAGAGTCAGAGGAGGGCGGGTCTTTTGGCAGAGAGTTGATAGCAATGCTAGCTTAGAGAAATCAAAGCACCGTCTCACAGTTCTTCATACGTTAAGGATCTCCCGAAGCAGATAGTCATAGTGTAATGACAGTTTTTTAATCAGCTCAATAATGTTCTGATTGATTACGTTTTCATATGCTCCATACCCTATGCCCATTTGCTAAGAAATAATGTTTCAATGTAAATGAATTATATCCATACATTATGGTATGATTTGTTTATTATAGTTAAGGTAGTCAGACACATGCATTTTTTAAATAAGAGAGAGAGATATTTAATAGGCCTACATATTTAATAATAAAAATGTGCATGTGTGAAGAAAATGACTTATGCTTAACAAATCTAGAGAATAGGTCAATAGGTCTGAATACATAAATAAATAAATACATAAATAGATTTTCTTACCAATAATAAAAATAGTGTTATAATTAAATTTAGAAATGTTTGTAGATTATAGGTTATTTATGTGTGGTATCACTGTTTGGATGGTGTTACATGTTTGAAAGAAACAGCTACTCAGTGCTGCATGGAGTGACAAGTACACTTAACGCCTATAGTCCAATACTGCACAGTACTACTGGTCTACTGATGTTTTTGATGTTCAAGATCCTTTGCTAAAGTCATAGTTTTTTCCAATCAAATTTAGTATTTGTTTGAGTATCAACACATTTGTTTAATTTATAGTGAATAAGTTATGGATCTGTTAATTTAATAAGTTAATAAGTTAACATCTCACATACAACTCCGACGAAAGGCCATTTTTTTTGTAATCTCATTGTCACACTTTGTTAACGTTGTTTGTGATAGAGAGTGATTTATTCACAATGATTTCAATAGCAGATAGCTTATTATAATGTCCATTGGTATGATCTTATTACTTTCCTGAAAAATATGTTTTGAGTTATGATACCATTGGCATACCGTCGGGCCTGTGGTCATTGTGGCCCTGAGGGCTTTGGCCCCCGCTGCGGCCGCCGGCAGGCGTCCCTTATTTTTTTGTATTGAAGGTGGCAACCCTATGAGTCAGTCTTGTGGAAATATTTTGTTTTGGTTCTTCTCTGGGGTTCGAGGCACCAATGTAAACAGGACATCTTATCAGAGCGGATGGACAAATAAATAACCGCTTCTTTGTTTTTACAACCGGTGATTCCCGGAGGTTTGTCGTTTTTAATGGTCCATGGTTCGTTTTTTCTCGTTCGTCGTGACAACAAACTTGCAGCTTCGGAGCTATTTTTCTCTACAGACATGACGTGACGTCACAAGCACTTCGCGCGAAATCCACCCCGACAGCTTTAAAATAAAGCTTCATTATACAACACAACATAATAGACTAAGTGTATTTGGGTAAGGTAAACACTTGCACTCTTTCATTAACCTACTAATATCATTTTTGTTTTTCATCAAAAAGTTACATTTGTACATTTTCCTTATTGGAGGGCCTATGCAGTTCATGTTTACTTTTCTATAAACAATTTTGGTACAGTTCAACATCACATCCGATGTGTTGGCAATGTTTGATCCCTTAGTAGGTCAGTATTGAGGTATTGTCAAAGGTTGGTTTACCACAGTCATTTTCTGTAAACACGGAAAACTCACATTTACGTGCACGCTACTGCTCGTCTTGTGTAAACTGACAAGGGTCTTTTCTTCAGTGCTGGTAAAAACATCACGTCACTCTTGGACATCTCCTCCTTTAATGACTTAATGTCATTTCAACAGGCTAGCACGCGATAGGGAATAGCTGAGATGTTTTTGTGACATTGCAAAAGCGCTGTTGGAGACCAAGCCTGCCTGTGATGCTGCTGAAGGGCTCTTGGCAACCAACCAACAATCAGACAGCGTCTCTCAGTCTCAATCTCAAAAACAAAAAAAACAAGCGCGCGCACGCAGCCTAAAGTAACAGCAGTGACGCGAGCGCCATCTAGCGCCGCATCTTCGAATAAATATAGAACAGATGTGACGTCAAACGCATTTGAGATATTGAGGCCTGGTTTTACAGACAGTTTAGGACATTTAAGTAGCTTTTATAAATGTGCCTTAGAAAAAAAAAAATTACTGCTGTGCATCTTGAGACAAAACAATGGCACTGATATATTTTAAGATGTGCTAGTTGATTTCAGTTAAAACAGCTCACATGCATTTTAGTCTGGGACAAGGCTATAAGGCTTGTCTGTAAAACCGGGGGTAAATATATGTGTGTACACATGATTTTACACATATTGTACTATTAATTGTATTATACATAATTATTATTATTATACATAATACAATAAAAAATAGGCTATGTGATCCCACAGCTTCAAGCTTAACTTCTTAGGTTTGGTATAATGACAAGAAGGAGCGCTAAGACGAAAGAAATCAAACTATTAGCTCCCTCTGGTGTACATTCACAGTCTATTTTTAAGCCCTCAAAATAGTTCATTAAAATAGATTGTGCAATTAAAAACATCTCATTTACAAAACACAAATCACTCTCATACTGACTGACGGATATATCAACATACAGTTCCTGAATGACATATTTTACGGAGGTTTCTTTCAGCAACTTCTAATAACTGGTTGTTGACATCATGACATGTAATTTACTGCACTCATTGAAAAGGGCCATTTCTCTTTCCTTATATTTTTAGAATTTGTCTGGACAGCACAGATCACAGATTTTGTCAAATACATAAAACTATGCATTATAATGCATAGCTTTAATATTTTAACAATCCAGCAGTAAGCAAATACAATGTGGAAATTGTCCTCTGATGTACAACTATCCCTTAGTTTCAACATTAACAGAAATACTATTATATTATATATATATATATAACTATTTAATGGGGTCATAGAATTACTGGTAATTAATTTATTTAAAGTCTTTATAGCTTTGTCACCATTTATTGTGTCCTGAAGAGTGATAAAATCTAATCCACAATCTCTTGAAAATGTTGCCAATCAGGACATGAACAGGAAGTAAGCTTTCAAGGAATTTTTAAAAAGGGAAGTTTCACCTCCAACTATTAATAGATGTGTATCGTTTATGTGAAGCTATACTTCCTCAGTCATGTGGTGTGATGCATCCATATTATTGCAAGAGAGATTACCATGATTACCAGATTACCAAACATAAAATAAATTAATATGCATCATACAAGAGAACGTCAAAATAGTTTAATACATGGAATATTTATATTTTTAAAAATCCATTTGTCACACTACAGGACTATTGAAACGAACTAGCAAAAAGTTGATCAAAAGTGGTGGAAAAACTTGGTGACCATCTAAACGAACACTTTCTCTTATTAAAATGAGAATATTTTCAGTCTAAAATCTTGATGTTGGAAAAAAAAATCGTGTCCATTTGTGAACATACCAAGTGACGATGTTCATAGGGGTCATATTTGAGTTTGGCACAAGTGGTGGTAATCCCATACAAATTAATTTATTATATTAGTACATTTATGTACTGGCTTTTAGATGCATTTCTTGAATAAACACATGTGGATGTAATGTTTCTGCACAATCAATCAGAGCTCAGTGAATGCAGGATTATTTGATCCACACAAAGCCAATTTGTGTCCCAAAGTTGAGTCCATCTCTTACATGGGAGAAGAATAATTCAGGATGGCATGAAGTGCACAGTGTGGGATCAGACTGATGTGGGATCCTGATGTCCTCGATGTGTGCAGGATTAATCCCACCTCTCTCCAGCAGAATTCTAAAAGACAAAGCATGATTGGTTGGTTGACATGATGCAGTGTAATAGATGCAAGATAAAGTAACGTTCTTAGAATTGTCTTAAAGAAAAATAGTATGTTTTTTTTTAAATAATAATTTTTAGAAATTATAATAAGCTTAATTTTAACAGCGCAAGCTACTTATAGTGCACACAGTGTTATTTTAGTATTATTGACAGAAGTGGGCCGGATCTGGGCCGACACAATGTTGCTGTCTGGGATACTATTATAGGTTTTATTCATATTTTTCTATAAGATTTTATTTTAACATTCTCCTTTTTCATTTTAATTTTAGTTAAAGTTTTAGTAATTTTGTTGTGTATTTTTGTCATTTTGTATAGTTAAAAATGTCTATAGCCTACAGTTTATTTATTCATTTTTATTTCGGTTTTAGTTATTTTAGTACATTGTTAAATTAAATTAAAATGAGAAATGTTTAATTTCAGGGTACTTTTATTTTATTTCAAGTAATTATTATTATTTTTTTTTTTATGGATTTAGTTTCAGTTTTAGTTAACTATAATAACCCTGTGAAATCTGGGAGGAGCGAAGATTACACTTCGGAGTATATATGTTAAATTCATCTATCGCGTGTCATTATGTGTAGTGAGTTGGCTCACATGATTTAAGTTTCATGCTTCAGAACTTCCGTTAAGGGGACAGAGTGAACATCGAAGCTCCCTGCGTTTCACGGTGCATTGTTGGACTTTTTTATTTTTTTAGAATTTTATTGAAAGGACAGCCCCTTGAGATGTAACCGCATTTTCGAGGGGGTCCCATTTTTAAAATTATTATTATTTATTTAAATTTTTTAGGGAGCGAACATTTCAGTGCACTGGAAGGATTTTGAGATTGAGACAGCCCTTCAAATCGTCAACTCTCTGATCAGTGCCCTGACTACTGAACTAGGGAGCTGATTGACACAAAGCCCAAGACAGCACAACACACACTAACAGATTCAATTCACAAACAACCAGAGTCCCAACTGTGAACACGTGAAATCTCGCAAAATCTCTTGCGGTCAAAAGTGACTTTGGTGTATTCAAACATGGTAGACGACGGGCAAGAAGAAATGACAATAATGGTGTTTGGACTGATTTTTGTGTTATTGGAAGAAGTCGTTGTCTTCCGTCAGCTTTTTTTCTAATTGGGTATCGTTTCATTCCATGTGATAATCTACAGAGTGCCTGGACGTTTGTCCTCTGGGTTCCTCCCACACAAAAGAACTTCTGATCTTAAATATTCAACATGTTGGATGTATATACACTCACCTAAAGGATTATTAGGAACACCTGTTCAATTTCTCATTAATGCAATTATCTAATCAACCAATCACATGGCAGTTGCTTCAATGCATTTAGGGGTGTGTTCCTGGTCAAGACAATCTCCTGAACTCCAAACTGAATGTCAGAATGGGAAAGAATGGTGATTTAAGCAATTTTGAGCGTGGCATGGTTGTTGGTGCCAGACGGGCCGGTCTGAGTATTTCACAATCTGCTCAGTTACTGGGATTTTCACGCACAACCATTTCTAGGGTTTGCAAAAAATGGCGTGAAAAGGGAAAAACATCCAGTATGCGGCAGTCCTGTGGGCGAAAATGCCTTGTTGATGCTAGAGGTCAGCGGAGAATGGGCCGACTGATTCAAGCTGATAGAAGAGCAACTTTGACTGAAATAACCACTCGTTGCAACCGAGGTATGCAGCAAAGCATTTGTGAAGCCACAACACGCACAACCTTGAGGCGGATGGGCTACAACAGCAGTAGACCCCACCGGGTACCACTCATCTCCACTACAAATAGGAAAAAGAGGCTACAATTTGCAAGAGCTCACCAAAATTGGACAGTTGAAGACTGGAAAAATGTTGCCTGGTCTGATGAGTCTCGGTTTCTGTTGAGACATTCAGATGGTAGAGTCAGAATTTGGCGTAAACAGAATGAGGACATGAATCCATCATGCCTTGTTACCACTGTGCAGGCTGGTGGTGGTGGTGTAATGGTGTGGGGGATGTTTTCTTGGCACACTTTAGGCCCCTTAGTGCCAATTGGGTATCGTTTAAATGCCACGGCCTGCCTGAGCATTGTTTCTGACCATGTCCATCCCTTTATGGCCACCATGTACCCATCCTCTGATGGCTACTTCCAGCAGGATAATGCACCATGTCACAAAGCTCGAATCATTTCAAATTGGTTTCTAATGAGTTCACTGTACTAAAATGGCCCCCACAGTCACCAGATCTCAACCCAATAGAGCATCTTTGGGATGTGGTGGAACGGGAGCTTCGTGCCCTGGATCTGCATCCCACAAATCTCCATCAACTGCAAGATGCTATCCTATCAATATGGGCCAACATTTCTAAAGAATGCTTTCAGCACCTTGTTGAATCAATGCCATGTAGAATTAAGGCAGTTCTGAAGGCGAAAGGGGGTCAAACACAGTATTAGTATGGTGCTCCTAATAATCCTTTAGGTGAGTGTATATATAGGCTATGTGTGAACATACATTCACAAATATATGGGAACATGTATGTGCAATATATGTACACAATAAAGGATAAAACTTTGTGAATATTACATGTAATGCTATTTTTGTCTTCATTTATAAATATTTTATATTCATTAATATATAGCCATACATGGTCAATGCATATATTGCAGTATATTGAAAAATATAAGCACTAGTTTCCCATATATGGAAATGTATTATGTAATATATCGCATTATATATTGCAGTATATTCCCATATATTTTTGTTCCGTAATGGTGCCGCGACACAGTATCCATTTTGTTTACATCCACTTCTCCGTGAGGTACTAAATCAGGCATGATAATCTCAAGACTATCTTGTAGTGTGTGATGTGCCACGGTTTTCAAATCTTGTTGTGTGTGCAGGTTTGAGATCTGAAAGAAGAAAATCTGTTAAGATTTAAAAACTCCTGTAGTCTGAGCCCGGCGTTAGCCTGCATACATGTGTGCGTCCACTCTCCCCAGGGAAATCATCAGTATTTGTTTCTGCTAATATTCTAACAGAGATATATTGCCTTTTACATAAATCACCTTCCTCCTAGAGGTGTTCATTACTGTGAGTCACTTCAGGGAATGACTTGACCTACGTGAGTGACACAGAGGACTGAGGGATCAATAAAACAGTCTCTGGAGTACAGTTGAAGTCAAACCAGGATTCCGCTGGTTGACCTTTGACCTTTACCTGGTTGCGAGTCTGATGTCGACATAAGGTGTAGATGAGTCCATGTTTCTAACACAGTCTGGGTGTATGGCATGAAACTCTCTGGCCGAATCTTTCTCCAGAGTAAAGCAGCATGGCCCAACAGAAGGCCCGATCACACACACAATGTCAGCAGGTCTGCTGCCAAACTCCGACACCATGGCTTTCACTGTTGCCATGGCAATTCCCATTAGGGTCCCCTTCCAGCCTGGGACACACACAAGAAATACCAGATAAACAATTATTACATTATGCTATAGCTGGTCACATCATTTCTGGCATAGATGTTATGTATGAACAACATAGAAAATGATTATACTGTATGTATCTAACTCTGAAATAGCATGGACAAGGAGTATGTAAGCACAGCACTGAGAAAAACTCAATTACATTAACCCTTCACGGAGTACTCCAATAACTGAATTTCAGATAAAACACATTGATTTATATGTCTGTCAGTCATGAATTTGCTGCGTTCTGATTGAAAATGCACTCATTTGGAACAGCCTGCAATGCCATCATGCAGACGAAACTTGAGTCGCGCTTATAGTAGTTTGAGGTATAAAGACATAATATACTTCTGTAAATAAAGTACTTTCGTTAAATATACATGTGTACTGTATATAACGTGTGTTTATATAAATATTAAATTGTTATTCATCTAAATCATGTAAATTTAGATTTTTTTTATTTGAAAACACTAAACTGAGTGATAGATGTATGTTCTGATGTCTAATATGAAAATAACGCAATTTGGTTAGATATGTATTTTATCTTGTTTTAACCATACTGTAACTGTCGCGTCTCATGCACTTTATACCCCTCAAACAACCATGTTCAAAACTATGGAAGCCTGTTTCCGCCACGAAATAAAAAATATTGACAATTTTAAAAATTTTCTTTCAATTGCGAGTTATAAAGACTGATATTTGTAATATAAACTCGCAATTGTGAGAAAAATTCTGAGAAAAAAGTCACAATTGCGAGATATAAACAATTTTTTTCCTCAGAATTCTAAACTCACAATTGTGACTTTTTTCTCGCAGTTGTGTTTATATCTCACAATTCTGACTTTATAACTCACAGAAAAAAGAATTGCGAGATATAAACGTATTTGTGAGAAAAAAAGTCCGAATTAGAAGTTTATATCTCGCAATTCTGACTTTATAACTCGCAATTGTGATTTTATATCTCGTAATTCTGACTTTATAATTCGCAGTTTCGCAATTTATCTCACAATTCTGTGAAAAAAAGAATTGTGAGATAAAAAGTCGCTTTTTTTATTTTTTTTTATTCAGTGGCGGAAACAAGCTTTCATACAAAACACACCTGGGACTAAATATACAATACAGTTAAAACAATTCGGTGAATTTATGATTCTTATGATCTGTAAAACTTTTGTTGTATATGCTTATGCTTAAATGCTTGAAATTAGTTTAGTGCACAAATATTAATTGCCTCCATATGAATTTATTATTTTTTATTTACAATTTTATTTTTGAAATTTTGAAATAATTAAAAAATTATTTAATTATTACAAAATATTATTATTAGTATTAAAGCTGTAAAACCTGACATATGAAATAATAGTAAGAATATATATATATATATATTAAATGGAACCGTTTATTAAAAAAACTAAAAAAACAAACATTGTATATATATTTTTTACAGAAAACAAATCTAACAGAAATCTAAGCAAAGTTTGCATGTGTATTTAATGTTTTGTTTATGTTTTATGGCCCTTGTATGATATAACAGAATATGGAGCTCATTAAGGAGGAAAGAACACATCACTTTTATTCAGCCCCAAATTGTGCAAAAATATGCATTTTGGTGCATATTCAAGCTACTTTAGGACTGGAGTGAAGTGCAATGACCGGTGGGTAAATTTCCTTCACTTCCTGTGAAATTATATTATTCTCTTATTCCCTTTATGGCGTTCGCAGTGCCATAAAAAGAAACTAGCACATATGGTCAAATGGAACACACCTATTGATTCAGATTATATGAACACATACGTCCCACAGAACTCACTGCAAAGCTTGAATTGAATCACTATAATGTTATGCAGACCTAACCATAATATATTAATTACATTATTAAAGTGAAACCTGTCAAGAAAATGTCATATTTCACTCTAAAATCAAATGAACAGAAGTAGAAATGATGTATATTTTTAAGAATTCAGATTTTTTAGCATTGTGATGAGACTAACCTGCATGTGCCACTCCAGTGACCTTTCTCACGGGGTCAGTGAAGAGCAGCGGCATGCAATCGGCCCCTGGAGCTGCTATGACAACTCCAACCTGATTGGTCACCATCCCGTCGTAACTGTCGGGGGCCGGTTTGCCCATCACCCACACGTCACTGGCATGATTGCACTGAAGTCAATGTGAGAAGAAAATGTTTAGTGTGAAAGATCAATGAGTGAGCCAGAACTTCTTTGGCAGAATTTAGAAATGCGGTGTGGTATGTGTTTAAAGTTATGATATGCTGCTTGCTCCTAGACTGACTTCCTCATATTCTCTCTGTGGTAAAGTACCTTTATGAGGTTGAACTGCTGAGGGCTGAAGCCAGCCTGCAGGCCGAGCCGGCGCAGGTTCTCGGACACCACAGCTCTGGGGTCTTTGCGCCGAGGGTTACAGAAGAGGTTTAGTGAGCTCAGGGTGCTGATGTAGGAGATTCCTCCAGCCCGAGTGGTGAAGCCATGACCAAAGCAGTCTGTGAATGACAAGGAAATAGATATATTAGCTGCTTCTTTGTCTCTGCTTTTACTCTGGACATTCACACAGCAAACACTCGCTGGCTGTATTTCCCTCACTATCTGTTCCGATTATCCATTAATCCCACAAAGCCTAATTGAACATATTTAATACATGAATTTCTAAGGCCTCTAAACGATCAGCATTATCAAAACTTTGCTGGGAAACCTGTTGTACACAATCTACATGCCTTCTGCCCACTAAATAGTTTATACTTTCTCAGATATATATATAAAAAAAGTCTTTTTAGTGTAATTGTAAAAATGTCCCCCTTCAGGTTGTGTTACACGTGTCCTTTTGCAGTGAAATTTTGTAAAACTTAATAACTTTTATATTGTTTGAATATTTCAGAATGAACACTTACTGGATTGAAGCAACTTAGGTTTAATTGATTATACATACATAATTTAAAAAAAATCTTAAAATATATGTTTCAAATATGATACAACAGGCTTTTGGGGAGCATTTATTTGTTCATCTCTCAATCATCATTGTATTGCATTGCATTATATATTTAGCATACACTGATTTGATCATAAAACTATTTGACATCTTAAAATAAAGTAGTGACAACTGATATAGTGATCCCATAGATTTAAATTACAAGGTACATTACATTTTACTTTTTGGCCATAAAAATAACAATATCTCCACTAAACTGCATATTTTTGCTCAATTTGGGTCTATGAATAAAATTATGTGTTATTTCCTTCTCAATATGAGCTCCATATTCTGCTATATCATACAAGGGCCATAAAACAAACATAAGGGCCATTTTTTCTATTTTTATAGATTTTTAATGAACGTTTCCGTTGAATTTTTTTTGTTTTTCTTACTATTATTTCATATGTCAGGATTTACAGCTTTAATAATAATAATAATTTTATCAATAATTTAATTTATTAATAGGCTACTATGAAATAATAGTGAGATTTGTTTTAATTTTTAATAAATGGTTCAATTTCAAAAATATGTTTCTTACTATTATTTCATATGTCAGGCTTTCCAGCTTTAATAATAATAATAATTAGGGCTGTCAAATGATTAATCGTGATTACAGTTTTTCTCGATTGCTTAAACACATTTCTTGAAACTATGCCTCGTATTCTCAAAACAGTAAACACAAATCTATAACGTCTCACCCAATTCCCCAAACATCCTATTTTCAGGTCAAAATGAAGCTCTACACTCAAAACCATTCACTCTTGCTGAAAAACCAAACTTTGCCCTCAGACAGGACACACAAGCCCTCAAAAATACACACACTACAACATAGTCTTACACACTGGTGCTATAAATTCAAAACAACATTTCCAAAACTGGTAAGTCATGTTGCTTGTGGTCCCACTCTTACGTAAGATGTGTGTGAGCATCATATGACAGTAAAAGAGCACACACAAACCTTATTCAAATATGGTTCAAAGTATTGGAATGGTAAAGAGTGTTGGTACATGCCTCCACTCAAGGATACAATATGATGAACAAGTCTAATAATGTTCCACATATGGTTGAAATACCATCATTGGCCTAGAAAGATAACATTCTGTGAGTTAAGACTATAAAGGAGAAAGGATGCCCTCTTCACTGTCACACTCTGCAGCCACTCTGTGTGACTGTACGAGTGCTGGCCTTTTCTTGCAAGAACATAAACCTCATCAAAGACAATTGGAAATGTTTGTCTCTTATTCAGTGATAGAAATGTGTTTGCCACCACACCTCCCTGAAGGTTCTGATGATGGAGGCGACGGTGAAGCGACTCAAGTTTGGCTGTACTCGTTGCCCAGCCTCCCTCATAGTCATACCATGGACAAGGACATGGCCAACTAAAGTGGCTTGAATTTCATCTGAGACTGCTTGTCTTCTTGCCCTTGCCCTTCCTCCTCCTCTTCCTCCGCCTCCTCCTCCTCCTCTTCCTCCTCTTCCTCTGCCTCTTCCTCATCCTCTTTCTCCTCCTATTCCTATTCCTCTTCCTCCTCCTCCTCCTCTTTCTTTTCCTCCTCCTCTTCTTCCTCCTCCTGCTCTTCCTCCTCTCCCTCCTCTTCCTCTCCCTCCTTCTCCTGATCTTCCTCCTCCTCCTCTTCCTCTTCCTCCTTCTCCTGATCTTCCTCCTCCTCCTCTTCCTCTTCCTCCTCCTCCTCCTCCTGCTCTTCCTCCTCCTCCTCCTCTTCCTCTCCCTCCTCCTCCTGCTCTTCCTCCTCTTCCTCCTCCTCTTCCTCCTCCTCCTGCTCTTCCTCCTCTCCCTCCTCTTCCTCTCCCTCCTTCTCCTGCTCTTCCTCCTCCTCCTCTTCCTCCTCCTCTTCCTCCTCCTCCTCCTCTTCCTCTCCCTCCTCCTCCTGCTCTTCCTCCTCCTCCTCCTCTTCCTCCTGCTCTTCCTCCTCTCCCTCCTCTTCCTCTCCCTCCTTCTCCTGCTCTTCCTCCTCCTCCTCTTCCTCTTCCTCCTCCTCCTCTTCCTCCTCCCCCTGCTCTTCCTCCTCTCCCTCCTCTTCCTCTCCCTCCTCGACCTGCTTAATTTCTCTGTGGATCCATTGTTCCAAAACTCAGTAAACTGATTTTTATCTTTTATAAAAGATTGTACAACCTTTTATCTATCTATTGAAGGATCTGACTGATGTGTGTTCAATTTTGACTCTAAGTGTTTTCACCTGGGTAATTGTGTGCTAACTGAGCTGAAGCTGTGCTGATCTGTGTGAACAATATTGAATGCTAGTGCTTTCTAAATGACCACGTGGTGTAGGCAATGAGAAATGAAGGGATTTGTGTGTAGAGTTTTGCTGTGACAGTTCAACAAATCTGACTAATGTGTCAAAACAGGGGAATAGTGTTCATAGTTCAGTGAAATGGGTGTGCTTTTTGATAAATGGCATTATGGTTTTGAAATTTTAGTTCAAAAGCCTGGTTATAGTGTTTAAGCAATCGAGAAAAACTGTAATCACATCCAAAATAAAAGTTTTTTTTACATAATATATGTGGGTGCACTGTGTATAATTATTTTATATATATATAAATACACACACATGCTTGTATATATTTAAGAAATATTTTCATGTATATACTGTATATAGATTTATATATAATTTATATTATATATAAATATAAATATTTTATATATAAATAATATTTTTTTCTTAAATATACATGCATGTGTGTGTATTTATATATATACAAAATAATTATACACAGTGCACCCACATATATTATGTAAAAAAAACTTTTATTTTGGATGTGATTAATCGTGATTAATCATTTGACAGCCCTAATAATAATACGTTTATTAATCATTTAAATAGCATTTTTTTTATTTAATAAATTCGTATGTAGAGAATTTATATCTGTGCACTAAACTAATTTCAAACATTTAAGCATAAGCATTTACAACAACAATTTTAAAGATCAAAATAATAATAAATTCACTGAATATTTGTAACTGTCTGTATTACTCAATATTTATTATTCCAAATTAAATTATGCCAGCCCTCAATCTCATATAGTTCCTGTTTTGTAGACATGAACATAACTTTCACATTTTTACTATTACTAGTTCAATAAAAAGCATGCAAAGTAAATCATAATGAATAGTACATACTTAAGTATAACCTTAAAGGTAAAAAAACGCGTATAATGTGATCATGAAGACGAACACCGCCAACCTGAAATTACAGAAGACTTGAGAAGTGTAATATCTCCTTTGACCGCTGGGAGGCGCTGTAGAAACGCGCAGAGCTCGTGTTTAGCGTCAGCTGCCTGCTGAGTGCTGATGATGCCTGTGTGTGTGCAGATACCCAGGGGACACGAGTCACAGGACACATCGTCAAATATCACACTGTACTCAAAACGATATGCAGAAGTGAAGAGGAGCTCCTGATAGACCTGAAACAATGCTCTCCCGTGGCTCGAGGTCATGATCTTCACATTACTAATGTCCTCTTTGTCTATAGCCTTTTTGAATGAGTATAACGAGGCTGAAAGAGAGCTTTTGCACAAGACCTCTGGGGAATTGCTGAAACCGATAAACATCTCCAGAACAGAGCTTCTTGGAAATCTGTCAGTCCCCACGGAGCTCTCTGGATCCGCTATGACGAAGACCGGTTCCTGTGAGCCATTGCCGGTCAGTGCACAAAACTTGCTGATGCGCCTTTTCACACAGATGTCGTATTCTGAACTGCGGATATGTGTGAGATCCACGAGAGTAACTGTAGACATTATCGCACACAGACACGCTTGCCTCGCTCTCTCTGGGATGGAAGTTATGTGGACGTGCAAACATACCACACCTGTTTATATGAGTTACAAACGAGGAACTTTTTTTATATTTACCACGAAAATAAAATTTCCTCTGTCCCAAACACTTCCTGAAAAGAGTGTAGCGCCGCCCTCGGTGGAAACTCCGAGTCCTCACCAGACGAGCGCCTCATGGACAGACAATGATTTATTTCTCACGTGACGTATTGACATTTCTCAGATACAGAATTTACAGTCATATCAGTTGCTACAGTTTGTTGCGTTTTCATTTTACCCTTTGGCTGGCTGTTTTTTTAGACATGCAGGCTGTCAGATGAGATTTCCTCATAAACTTCCACATTAAGGAGTGTTCTGAGAAGTGAACTGACATTGTCAATGAACCTTGCATTGTGCCCATAAGAGTAGGCTATCATATATATATATATATATATATAGCTACACACACACACACACAAACAAACTTTTATATTAGATTCAGTACAACGGGGCTAAAGGCGTACCGGACTTCTCTTTTAAACAATTAGATGGCACATAAATTCAGCTCGGCGCTTTTCTTAAAGGTTTAGTTCACCCAAAAATGTATTTTAAATTATTTCATTAACTCACCCTCAAGCCATCCTAGCTGTATATGACTTTTTTCTTTTAGCCAAACACAACCAGAGTTATGTTAAAATATCCTGGCTCTTCCAAGCTTTATAATGGGAGTGAACAGTGCCTGAGTTTTTGAAGCACAAAAAAACGCATCCATCCATCATAAACGTTATCCATAAGGCTCCAGGGGGTTGATAAAGGCCTTCTGAAGCAAAGCGATGCGATTTTTGTAAGAAAAATATCCATATTTATAAACTTTATTAACTATAATCACTGGCTTCTGATAACGGCCGTACACGAGGCTAGGTCTAGTTCGGAAGAGTGACCTCTGACCTGACGCATGACGTAGGATGTAGGAGTCAAAGTAAGCTTAGGTGAGAGTAGACGCCTCTCGCGGTTCAAACAAACAGGGCTGGGCAACAAACTCAAGCTCCCCTGACATTTCTCTTTAAAAAATATTGTTTTAGACTTCTAATTCGTGACTGGTGCTTTGTTTTACTCTATCCTCTCCGCTTCCGCAGTCGTCAATACGTCATGCGTCGGGTCAGAGGTCACTCTTCCGGCCAGAACTCAACTCGCGTACGGCCGTTACCAGAAGCCAGTGATTATAGTTTATAAAGTATATTTTTCTAATAAAAATGCATCGCTTCGTTTTAGAAGGCCTTTAGTAAACCCCTTTAATGCCCCTTTAATGTTGTTTTAAATACTAAAAATGTATAGGTTTTTCCTTTTCAATTTGACTTTCCATTATGTTAGTCTGTCAAGTCAGTCACCTTTGTTTATATAGCGCTTTATACAATACAGATTGTTTCAAAACAGCTTTACAGTGATAAACAGGAAACTAATTCAATGATGCAAACAGTGTTCATTTCGACTGTACAGCAGCTTTAAAAGAAAACAGTGTTCAGCTGTAGTCCATTGTAAAGATCATAAATTATTAAATTAGTTCATTTCATAAAGCAGTTCTGCAAAAAAATGATGTCATCGTCCAGCTCAGTTCAGTTCAGTTCTCATTCAACAGCATCAGTGCTGTAAGACTGGAAAAACTGCTTGAAGAGACAGACCTGACCACTGGTCAACGAGACAAAGGACCTTGCTGCAAATTAACATTTGAACTATCTCACACACACACACTTCTTCCCCTCATCCCCCACTCTTGCAGAGATCACCCAAACTCACACAAGAATCTATATGGTTTTAATTTGAACAACTATCATACAGTTATACATGTGTTTAGTATTATTTGAAATGTCTCAGTGCGACTGGTATAAATGTCTCATCTCCAAATAAGTAAAACATACACACAAAGGAGGGTGGATGTTTAAACCCTCCTGCTCTCAGAAGGTGTTAACTCAATGCTAATTCCCACTGTTAGCAAATGGTCTGCCCCAGTAAGTCTGGGAGGGTGATCACAGTGAATTTCCACTGTGAACTCATATTTACATATGAAATGAGGTCTGGCTATATAATGAAATGCAGAGGAAGGATCGGGGCCTTTTCTGTATCTCAGATGAGCCCGTGAGGCTGAGAGGCCGATCTCTCAGCTTCACGTATTTCCTAATGTCGGGTTCGTCTTCTCTTTATTCCAGAACATTTTGTTTTGTATTGATTATCTTTAACTGATCATGAAATTGGAATGATAAATTTACCTGACATAATAAATTGCTACATTTGATGATTCTAACTGACTTTGATATTATTTCATTAGAGTTAAAAGGAATTAGTCAAACTTTCGCTTATATTTAATGATGCACAGATATCATTAAAAACCTTTTCATTTTATGGAGTCAGATGAAATAACGAGAGAATACATATAAGAAATTGTGTTCCATTTAATCAAAATACTTTGCCACGAGGAAAGACAGTAATACGCAGAGACCTTCTCCCGCTGATCGGATGCCGGATTTTGGGCCGATCGAGCCGGGCCTTACAGTGCAGTCAAATCAATAATATTGTTAAATATTAAAGTGTCCCCAACCAAGCAAGCCAGAGGCAAGGAACCCAAACTCCTTCAGGTAATAGAGTGGAGAAAAAAACCTTGGAGAAACCAGGCTTAGTGTTCCTTTATCTAACAAATATTATCTAAAGCCATTTGCATCAAACCCCAGCAATTGAAAAAAGATAAGAGTGCTCCCAATACTGTCCTTACATCTACAGAAAGATTTTCTTAACTTGAAGGGTTTGTTGCAAATGGCTGCAGGTACTCACATTATCTTTAAGAAAGTGACATCACTTTTGGTGAAAAAACAACAGCATAAACATTAGTAAACGAATCATCAGTAGATCAATTCTGTGTTGTTTTGTGATATTAGATGTTCTTAGTATACATTCCATTGTTTGATTATAGAAATCATTTGGATATTGTAGCGACTGAGACAGATCAGACACAATTATTTGTTATCTTTAACAAATAATCCATAATATCCCTCACCCAACAAGCAAACCATGGCTGCAACTAACACACAGGCAGAACCAGGTGTCCGGTCACAGGACACATTAAGGGCCCTATTTTAACGATCCAAGCGCATGGTCTAAAGCACACGGCGCAAGTGCACTTAGGGCGTGTCCGAATCCACTTTTGCTAGTTTAACGATGGGAAAAATGGTCGGCGCATGGTCTAAAAGGGTTGTCTCTATTCTCTTAATGAGTAATGGGTGTGTTTTGGTCTCATCTCCCATTCCCACGAGGTTAAAGCGCGCAAGCAGACCATCTACAGGACAAGCCGGATTCCACCATATCTTTATGTACACAATAATAATCTTTTACATTGTAATCCTTTTACTTTTAATATTTGGCATGTTTGTGTGCTGCTGTGCATCCCTGTATGTGTAATAAGGAGAGTGTACAGTGTACACACGTTGTGCACCCGCCTATAGGCGCATATTATTAATGCGCCCTTTAAATAAAAAAAAATAAAAAAATACTGCGCCATTGACTTTAGACCAGGTTTTTGTTGGTCAATGGCGCAGTCTATTTCAGTTGCCTCAAAATAGCAACGCGCCAACCATGCGCCTGAACACACCTCGTTTTCAGATCAGCACGCACATGGGCGAACAGATGGGTGGAAATGCATTTGCTATTTAAACAACGTGGCGCAGGACGTGAAAATTATAACTGCGTCGGGCTGAAAATAGCAAAAACACTTGCGTCGTGCCTGGCGACGCATTGCGCCGGATGTATGATAGGGCCCTAAGACGGTGACCCAAAGGAATTTTAATATAATAAAATTCTATATATTTTAATATAGAAATATATAGAATTCTATATATAAACCTATTCTATATATAACTAACCACTTGAGAAATGTATAAACATGTATCAAATTTTTTATAAGGTTTGGCTTAAGTATTAATTCAAACTCTTTTGGATTAATGTTTCAGAATTGCATACTATGCTAAGATCACAAGTGTAGCATGTTTGGTATCTATGAACTCCCTATTTCGTTCCCTATTTGTTAACTTACATTACATTTTGCTAACTCTGTGACACATTAGTATTATAAGAATCTTGAAGGTTCTTCTCTTAAACACCCAATCAAATTAAATACGCAAATGTCCTGCAAGAACACAAAGAGCCGTAAACTTTCCCCCAGAAAGCTTAAGTACTGCTTAAGGTTATAAAGCCCCTGTACAGATCCCACTCCCTCTTCTATGCATCTTCTGTTTGCCGTCCTGTGTGGCCTCTCCGGCCGGCGCAGCCACGCCGGCAGGCCTCAATCTACAACCAGCCATGCTCATGTCCTCAGAGCAGAAATACAGTCTCTGGTGGAAAAAGGCGCCGTGGAGAGAGTTCCCACGGAACGCAGTAAGCCAGGCTTTTACAGCCGTGACTTCCTCGTCCCCAAGAAGGATGGCAGCCTCAGGCCCATCCTCCATCTGAGATTCCTGAATCGCGCCCTCATGAGACGGCCTTTCAGAATGTTAACTATAAAACAATCATCGTGCAAATTCGCCCCGGGGATTGGTTTATATCATTGGAACTTTCATATCCAAATAGCCCCCCATGACAGACCATTCTTGAGATTCACGTTCGAGGGGGTGGCATACCATTATACAGTCCTTCAAAATGTGTAGACGCGGCTCTTTCCCCTTCTGAGACAGACGGGAATCTGCATTCTCAACTACCTCAATGATTGGCTGCTTTTAGCATCGGAACAGGAGCTATGCGCCCACAAATCCTAGCTCCTCAGCCATCTGGATAATCTGGGCTTCAGGGTCAACTTTGGCAAGAGCTCGCTGCTCCCCAGCCAACGAATTTCTTTCCTGGGGGTGTTCGACTCAGTCCAAATGCAGGCTTGGCTCTCACAGGAGCGCGCCTTGAAAATCAGGAGCATGTCAACCTCGTTCAAAGTGGGGTCTTTTCACCCCCTCAAGAGGTTCAGAAGCTTCTGGGCCTGCTCCACATACGACCACTCCAGCTCTGGTTGAAGGGCCTTGTCCTACCCCATGCGTCAAAGCCTTGGTCCCTTGGAAATCACCCCGCTTTTACCAGGATGGGGTCACGCTGGGCTCGGTTTTCAGAGGAAAGTGGTCGTGACAGACGCCTCCAAGACAGGCTGGGGCGCCCTGTGCGACAGCAGAATAGCCTTCGGCTCATGGGTTGCCCCTATGTCGAGTTGGCACACCAACAGCCTAGAAATGATGGCGGTGATTTTGGCCGTTTAAGGAGTTCCAGCCAAAACTCAGGGGTCATCATGTCCTAGTCCGTTTGGACAACAGGACCGTGGTTGCCTTTATAAACCAGCAAGGAGGCCATCTCCTCCTATGGGCACAGAGGAAACTCAGCTCAGTGAGGGCGGTTCACATGCCGGGCTCCTTGAACGAAGGAGCAGATATGCTGTCACACGGCTGACCGCCCCCCAGCGGAATAGAGACTCCACCCCTAGGCAGTCAAAGCGATATGGATCTCAGGCGGATGTAGATCTCTTCACTAAGAAAGAGAATTCCCACTGCTAGATATACTTCTCAAAGTAAATGGACACGCTGGCCCAGAAATGGCCTCGTCTGCGCCTGTATACCTTCCCTCATGTAGCCATCATCAAGACCCTCCCTTTGAGCCGCTCGGAACAACTGACCTTCGGTCCCTCTCGCTTAAGACTGCCCTCTTGCTGGCTTTAGCGTCAGTCAAGCGAGCTGGAGATCTGCAGGCTCTGTCTGTGGAACCTTCCAGCCTTGAGTTCGGTCCGAACGACTGTAAAGTGGTCCTTAGGCCGAGAATAGGCTACTTGCCGAAAGTACTTTCCACCCCGTTAAGAATCCAGGTGATAGTGCTGTCAGGGATTTTAGAGTGTATATTTAGCGCTCTAGCCGATTTCAGCAATCAGAGCAGTTGTTTGTCAGCTTCGAAGGCCGTTCTAAAGGGCAGCTGGTCTTGAAGCTAAGGATTTCCTGATAGATTGTGGATGCAATAGCACTGGGCAATAGCGCTCCCCCTAGGGGTTAGGGCCCACTCCACTAGAGGTATGGCCTCCTCTTGGGCGTGGTCCAGCAGAATCTCTATTGCAGTTATCTGTGTGCTGTCCACTTTCATCAGATTTTACAACCTGGACATCCCTGCTCTTCATGCATGGGTGTTGTCAGTCTAAAATGTCTAAAAGTCTAAAATTGCGTACGTGTAGTCAGGCTCCGACCACAGTCTGAGCTTCACATTATGCAGCTGATCACGGGGCTCTCAAGCGAGCGCCCCTAAGCTGACGGCTCGCAGAACGGCTTTCGTTCTGCTCTCGTAGCATGGTGCTATTAGATTAAGTTCCCCATAAGCGTTTGTGAACGAACACATTGCGAGTAAAACTTATCGAAAGGGAAATGTTAATGGTTACTTATGTAACCCTGGTTCCCTGAGATAACGGGAACGAGCATTGCGTAGCTTGCCGTGGTACTGCTATCCGTGGTCATGCTATCCGCTCCTCAGTCGTAAGATTCTGACGAATGAAGATTTTACATGGCTAATATAAGCAGCCCCCACCCCCCCCCCTTTCCGTGGGCTGAAATGCCATTTTTCTGTGAACCATTCAGGATTCAGGATTCTGAGAAAACTGAGTTTTCCCCATAAGCAATGCTCTTTCCCAATATCTCAGGGAACCAGGGTTACGTGAGTAACCATAAACGATTTCCAAAGTCTGCTATAGCCTGTCAGAGATTAGTAATTACGTGATGATTATTGTTGGAAGTTATATTGTTGTACTGTGCTGCACTGATCCCAAGAGAAAACCCCAGGAAATAACTAAAGAAGTTATCGTATTTTTTCTATTTCACAGAAACTCCTGCATCATTTCACCATTTGAATAGAATGTCATTTATGGAGAACAATGCTCACAGGGGCACAACTGCTTGTTTTCTCTAGCAGTGGATGTTGATTACAAACACCTAGTTAAAAACTGCGTCAGTGAATATCCTCCAAACTCATCATTATATTTCTGTAGCTGTTGGGTAACAAGTGAAAACAATATAACCACATTGAAATACATTCAGGCCAGTTTCAGGTAATAACTTTAAACAAAAAACACTGAATTGAATTCAACTGTTAATAAGTGTTTTATTTAAAATTTCCTGAAAAGCCTTTAAGGACCATATAATAGACCTACCATTTTTCAATACAGATGTGTTGGGTAAAATGTCTTTTTTATTACTTTATAGTAAATTTCACATTTCCCCAAAAGGTATAATACTCAAATCAGTAGGTCTATCAATAAACAGCAGGTTTCCACCATGATAACTTTCCACATATAGAGTGACAACATACAGTTAAATGAACTACATTTGATCCATAAAATGAGCACTATGGTTCAGAAATGCTACCATCAGAAGAGTCACATGTCTGAGCTTTATTTACAATTGGCTTTTTATTGAAATAGCCAGTCCATACTGTTGCATGACATGGTTCATGTTAGTTAGTTCATAATAATATGATAACTAATGAGCATTAATGTAAACAGTTTTTAAACATGTCTCACACTTTACCTGAAACTATTTACTGTAAAATGTCAAGCTAAAATGGGACAGGACAATATAATTTAGGTTAAGGTCATTGACATTTAGATTAAAGGTTTAACGTTGTTGAGTTATATTCTCTATAGAGGCTTAAGAAGGGCTTTCATATACAGTATTAGTGAATCCCATGTATTTTCTTAGATCAGTTAGCCTATTTGATCAAATCCACCATACTGATGTCATGCAAATTAAAACATTTTCAGAATGACAATAATAATCGTTGACTTTGACATTCTCCTGATAGTCAAAGACCAATCAGTCGGGAAACTTTTTTTACCGCTTTACCTTACATCATGGTTCAGTCACTTCCTCGTAATTTGATGACGCGTCATAGTTGATCATTTGATAGGCTAACTAAAACATTTAGCAAATACCGACGTGTGTAGCAGTGGCCAACAGAGGGAGTACAATAACCAGATGATTTTGCCTTTACCCTGATCAGCCATGGTGCTCTGACTCTGATCTGAAATATATGCAATAACCTCTCTGTTAAAAATCACTCACACTGTATCTGTGATCTTGAGCTTTGTGAATTTAATTGAAAATTAATACACAAGCACTAAACAGATCACAGTAATTACGTGCATCATATTAATAAGTCACAAGACTAAATCTTGAAAAGTTTCTGAATGCATCCAAAGAACAGCAAATTTAGATTTAGACTCCAAAAAAAAAATTACACCAAATTTCACTTTCAGTCATTTCAGTAGTAAGTAATGCAGTGAATATTGCCATGTATGCGTGTTAAGATAGCCTATCTGACTCGCACTATACTAGTGATGAGTCTGACCCACCCATCAGTAGGCTACTATAGTGCGATTCAGACTATAGTACTAATATCTTAACACGCATGAATGACAATATTCACTGCATGACTTACTACTGAAATTACTGTATACATTTTTTTAAAGAAAAAACAAATCTGGTGTAAGAACTTTGTTATTTTTCCTGACAAACAGACCGGACACATAACACGTCAGACAGTTGACTTAATCGTGACTTTAGATTCTTTGCCAGTTTTTTTTTAAATATATATAAAAAAATATGCATCAGTTTGATCAAAACGCACATGAACTGTTCAGTGGAGGCAGTTCGCTGTGGACTCGTGCACGCTGCTGATCCGTGTCGCGCGCGCCTCAGTCTCAGTCAGTCTCTCGCTCTCAGCGCGTGGAAGCAGCAGCAGCAGCAGCAGCTGTGCCGTCAGATGCAGCAGCACTGAAGAGCAACGACGGCCAGGGTTTCGCCATTCAGCTTCATTCACCTTTATTTTGCAGGATTATTCCACCGAATCGCACCGAAGCTCGGAAGAGGCTTGATTCAGACCGGTAAGAGTCGTTCTTCATTCTTCAGTGTTGCTGTTGTCTGTATTCGCTCCTTGTGTCCGTCCCAGTCCTGATAGCGCCTGCTAGTTCCCATTCTTCTCATTTCATCAGACTGAGCTGAGCTCCATCACACTGTTTCCCCCTATCGAAGCATCAATAACATTTACGAGCCGCGTGTTTACTACATTTAGTCAACATTCTCTATATATCATCTAAATTGCGCGCGTTTCACTTGAGACGGAATTCATATTATTACTTGTTGAAATACTTGTTGAGACAGAATGATTATTATAAGCGGTTGTATGTTGAATATTATATCAGTTTTGAAAGTTCAACGCGCAAATGTTTTGTTTTGGATACAGAGTTCACTGGAAAGAAAGCTACACAGACTCAATGAAGGACCTTATTTAGTGATAAGAAACGAAAGACGGTCACAAACAATAAGTTTCTCGGCTTTGATATGTTTTGAAATTGGCTGAAGACAAGATACGTTGGTTAAATTCTGTTGAGAAGTGTTGAATGTCGTGACATTTGTGTAGTTTGTGTATTAATCGCTGGGGTTTCGCGAGCGTCAGATGGTTAGAAACGCCGATGCCCTTGATATCGTCATGTCACCTGGGCAACCGCTTCAGCACCATGGAGAGAGTTCGCGGCTCAACGCTACAAGAAAGCAAAGTTATTTACTCTCATCTGTTCGATCTCTCTCAGCGAGCTGATTATACACGTTTGCATTATGTTTGTTCTTTGTTTATAAGTACGTTTCATATGACACTAATCTTACACCAAACAAACAAAACAATTTCTTTTAAATTAATTTATATTTGCTATGAAATCAAAATGGACAATTCTTATTTTTTATGGAATATAGCAGTTTATTATAAATGTTTTATCTGTGCACATCATCATTTTTTTTTTGTTTAAATTCATGTGCCCTTATAATCTTTAATCAAATAACTTCCCCTCCCTCTTGCAGTGACTTCTCTTCTCTTCTCTTCTCTTCTCTTCTCTTCTCTTCTCTTCTCTTCTCTTCTCTTCTCTTCTCTTCTCTTCTCTTCTCTAATGACGTGTTTACTCAGCCCGTTCTCATCCCAAGGCGTCATCGAACTGACGCTTTTGACCATGTGTCAACATGCCGACGCACATGGTACCCCAATGCGTCAATATGAGACGCGCCTCCTAGTGGTCTAACCCTAACCCTACCCCAGACCTAAACCTACCCATAACGGAAGCGTCATCTAACTGACGCTAAAGGGTGCCATGTGCGTCGGATTTAGGCATGGTCAAAAGCATCAGTTAGATGACGCCTTGGGATGAGAATGTGTTGGTTTACTGGTGCGAGGGCGGGGCAACCTGTCACTCACATGACATCACAGCAATAGCAAAACACAACGATCCAATCAACGATGGACAAAATCAAGTCCACCCATCTTTTCTTGTTCGAGAAGCCGTTTTACTCATATATACATTACAATAGAGAAGAAACGACTATCACAACTTCTGTTTCATGCTGACTTTAAATTAACATCCTAAATATGTGGCTAATGATTTCTTTTAAATGACACTTTGTTTTGGTTCTCAGATTTGGTTGGCTCAATGAGTAGCCGATTTGTCTTGAGTAAAGGTGCTGTCACATTTATTTACCTTTACACAGTGAAAGCAGCAAGTATCATTCTAAGTGCGTGTATTATGTATGTATTGTTATGTTTATATCGTTTCGCGATCACTTCTCTCACTATTGTGCGCTGAGCAGAAACCAGGAGTGGATTTTGAGCCGAGTGATTACAGAGCACTTTCAGCGGTGAAGGCCGAATATCTGTCACTCCGCTCCACTCATGTACGCTGTTCCAGTCCATATTTCAGCCTGTGCGCTGATTAGTTACGTGCAAACTTGATGGTTTCATTGGCTTCTTTTGGAAGCATTTTTGTTGACCGATAAGAAATACAAACCAGCTGCACAATTTCTGTCCAAAATGTAAATTGCTTGATTTTAATTACTTGCATGTTGAACCTTTGTGTAAAAGCAGTTGTATAAGCACATTGCTTTATATGCAATGGTTTCCATTTAACACTTAATGCAACTGTAGTAATACAGCATGTAATATCACAAAGAAGCCAGTCTTCTGTTGAAATTAAGGATTAGAAATGGTTTGATTTCATTCAGATTGGAATATAAACAAAAATCAGCCTGCACATTTCTGTTGACCTATTAGTTAAAGTGGGGGAAAGTGCTCAAGAAACCTCAAGGGGCCGTCATTGTTATACGGCACTGAACTTTGAATGTGTTATAGTTATAACATTATTTTCCATTCTGGGTCAGTGAAGTACCTCAACAAGAACCGGGTTTGAAATTATTGCAAATTAGTTCTTTATGGATGGCCAAACAAAATCAGGGCAAAATAACCAAATCCACACTTTTATCAGAGCTGGCAGTTGGACCTAGTAAAAAGCTGTGAAGACAAAAGAAATAATGATATCTAATACTGACTTTATGAATGCTTGGCAAGCTATTTATTATGATACATGAATAATACTTGTAGTTAGGGGTGCAAAAAGCACAAGAGATTTGACTCTGGGCCCAAATCGGCATCTGTCATCCATCCCTTTTTATTTGAGGGATATAATGCACATTACAGTGAATATAATGTGAATACTGATTTATTTATTTTATAAGGGTATATATTTTTAAAATGTGTTGCTTTTAGTCTTACCAGGGCCTAAAATCCATGTATGAAGGTCATAATATAATGCAGTCAGATTAATGCAAACAAAACCAAAATTGACTGATGCATTAGATGAAGAAAAAGGAGATCCTCAAGTGAGATCCTTAAGTGTCCCATAAGAATGATGCAGTTGGCTGTTTTAAGCAATCTTCTTCCTAAAAGCCTCTGATGATAGCCATAGCATTTTTATTGCTGCTGCTTTTCTTTCAAAGGCACTATGTACCGAGAACGACATGCACTGATTGACATAAACTGGTTGTGGAATTAGAGTATAGAAATATCAGGCAAATACTTCGTGTGTCATGTGTCCATATGCTCCACGTGTTCTGTGTACCCCGTATTTGCTCCATTTGTAGCTTTTACTTAAAAAGATTGCACATGTTTCTCTGAAAGTAATGGTAATAAGCATTCCCATCTGTATTGACTTCATTGCAGATCCATGAAAATGAAGCAAAGCATCACTTTGTGATGATTTAATAGCATTTTGCCAATAATACAATTTAGATCTGAAAGCTATTACAAAGCGTAAGTAAAACCTGGGAACATTCCCTCACACATTTATATTGTTTACAAATGCAGTCATACTATAAAGAATGCCATGATGTCTTCCCTCTCAAATTAAATAACCCTCAATAACGGAATGGGCATTGCAGTGTGGTCCAATTACTTTCCACAGGCTCTGTTTTTCAAATGGTTTGAGAGTGAAAGGTCTCAGTGCTGGCCAGTATTTTTTTTCCATCTATCAAAAGTGAGTCCAATTAGGCTCATGTGCAGATAATTCTTCTACAGTCGCTTTTCTCATTATCCTTTACTTGTAGCGGAGCAGAGATTGTAAAGATCAACTGAGGAAAATTATAGTCACCAGGTGTCTGTTGCACAGATATATATATATACGTATATAGGTCGGCTGTTGATGCAAAGACATTCTGAATGCAGACACGCCGGGCCGTCCCAAGCATGGGGTGGTCGCACCAATTGCACTGCTCTAAGTACAGCCCTGCAGACACACAATCTGTTTGACTGTGTGTTTGAGTAACTGCTAAATCTTTTCTCCTCTCATATGTTATGTCACACTTTCACTTACAGATTTAGAACACTGTGACGTTAATGCATGCTTTTCCTCAGCTGGCCCCCACACCAGCTGTCTTCTCAGTTTAGCAATACTAAGCGTTTTTAGCATTATCTAATCTAGACCCCCTGCACTTTAACACACGATCATGACCGCCGTTGACGAGACAGTATAGTTGGCCCAATGTGGCGTGTCCGAATGGCTGTGGTCACACTTGTCTTCTGAAGCCACTGTATCTCACTGCATCTCAAAGCAGTAGTTATGAAAGCCTCCTTTGATGTTAGGATGTTTTTCTGGGACGGCTTTTCTGCCACAATAAGCTGCGTTATCCTTTGGATGGGGCTGTGAGCCCCGAAGTAAGGCTTGGCAATAAATCAAGTTATAATTTAATTTATATGGAGATCCATGGAATAAAGCGAACAGGAAATGCAATTTGCTGCCTTTCAGATCTCTGAATAAACATGGCTGGGTTAGTGCAGGACATGAGGAGCCGCTTCAATGAGAGTCAAACTGGTGGGTCGCAAACCGAAAATGGGTTGCAGACTTGCTTACTGGTTGCAAACTGAAAAAAAAGAAGAAGGTTTCAATAAGGTCTCATTTGTGATGTATTAGCTTAACATAAACTAACAATGAACCATGTAACATTTTATGTTTGTTATGTTTTATCTTTGTCAATATTAGTAAAAATGTAATGTTCATTGTTTGTTCATGTTAGTTCACAGTGCATTAACTAATGTTAATAAATACAGCTTTTGATTTAAAAAAATATATTAGTAAATTTTGAAATTAACATTAACACAGATTAATAAATGATGTAGAAGTGTTGTTAATTTTTAGTTCATGTTAACTAATGGAACCTTATTGTAAAATGTTTGGTGTAGGGTTTAGTTTTTGCTCAGAAATTGGTAGTAAATTTCACTAATAATTACAAATAAATTGTAAGTAACACTGAATGAAAAGTAAAATGTTGTAGTAGAAAGAATTCAGTAGTATTTTCATGTAAAACTTCTAAAAATCAGACAGCATGAGGGAAATGCTAAATGCAAGGAAATAAATGCAACTAAAGAACTGACTATGAAAGCAAGATAATATATATATATATATATATATACTGTATTATAGTATGTGATATATATATATGTATATATATATTTGAGGACATTTTTGCTTACTTTTACACAATAAAACAATTTTAATGTTGGGTTGCCACGCCAGTTGCCACTTGACGTCCATGTAAAATCTTATATCTCAATTAAATCCAGTAAAGAATCACAGCTATACTAATTAAACGGCAATGAGGAGAAATGGGGAAATGTTTTTCTTTTTTAAAGAGAGCTATTTACAATAATTAACTGTGAACGACTGTATGCGCCTTCTATTCAACTAGCTTTTGTTGTAATTACACATTTTAAGTGCTAAAGTTAATTGTCCATGTGTGGCGTTTACAGTGTTTTTTTTCATTCTCGTTGATTGCTGAACGGCAGGGTCTGGCTGTTAAAATGGACGATTCTTTCCTCCATCTCTCTTGGGTTTTCATGTCAGTTAGAAAGTCAAGATTTTGGCGACTGCACTGGAATATTTTTTCTTTTTTTTATTTCAGGAGAGAGTGCTGCGTGACTTCAGCTATGTTATTTTGCCTTGAGAGGTGCATTTGCTTAGTCTCTCACTGACAGGGGTGCTATGGAAAAGGAACATACCGTCTGTCTCCCCATTAGCCTGTGGCCAGAGAGAGATTATCATACACACACACACACACACACACACACACACACACACACACACACAAACCTCTGGCTGCAAACAGTGCAGCAGGCAGTGATGCAGAAGCCTTCAGGAATGGGGGTTAATGGTTTTTGCTGTGCGCGCGTCTCTCTCCTTTGGTTATTCAATCCTTCCATTCTGCATGCTTTACTACAAGAGGACTGTGATGGGGGAAAAACATACTCATTATGGGTTTGCATCTACACTGTTGGGAAAATTATTTTTTTGACTTTTTTTGACATCATTATTTTCACTGCATTCTGCATTTATTCAGCTGTTTGTAATGCTTTATTTTTACCGTGGTAGAATTGCACTGAAATCATCGCAGGCTTGGTCTTTTCTGTCATTACCTTCTTGTTAGGGCCAGAGCACCGATGTAATTGCTCTGTTTTTAATTACTGTGTTTTGTTTAAAGTTCGTTTTTATTTTGGCTGGGAAATTTGACTTTTTTGAATTATATTTTCTTTTCTTTTGGTTAAAGGAGAACTCCGGTGCAAAATGAACCTCGGGTGTAATAACACATTGGTACAGACTAAATCGTTCCCTGAGATTTGTTTTCATGATAATCGAATGTAAAGAGTTTTATCTCTAAAAACAGTTTAGCTTATAACGCTAGTATATTGGCATAGAGTAAGCAAAAAGAGATCGCTAGTTAATACCACCAACAAGGCTCAAATTAGCCCCACACTAACACGGCAGCATAATGAGGGTCCTTACATGCAAACCGAAGCATTGAGAACTTTGTAAGTGTATAGACAATTTAATAAGAAGATACTTTACACAGACAGTACAGTTAGCCTATACAGACAGGAGCCATCTTGGAAAACAGTCTCGACCAATCGAACCCCGAGGGTGAGCGAACAGTACGTGTAGATATTGAAGATAAGATAAATTATATATATATATATATTTTTTTCTCTGTTGCGTTAAGTGCTTCTCTTATGCGCTCAGTGCTTTCTTCCGGAAACAACGGACCATATGAGATTCCAAGTCACAGTTCAGCTCACGTATCACCGTGTTCGTGGTTTGACTGATCGAGACTGTTTTCCAAGATGGCTCCTGTCTGTATGCGCTAACTGTACTGTCTGTGTAAAGTATCTTCTTATTAAATTGTCTATACACTTACAAAGTTCTCAATGCTTCGGTTTGCATGTAAGGACCCTCATTATGCTGCCGTGTTAGTGTGGGGCTAATTTGAGCCTTGTTGGTGGTATTAACTAGCGATCTCTTTTTGCTTACACTATGCCCAATATACTAGCGTTATAAGCTAAACTGTTTTTAGAGATAACACTCTTTACATTCGATTATCATGAAAACAAATCTCAGGGAATGATTTAGTCTGTACCAATGTGTTATTACACCCGAGGTTCATTTTGCGCCGGAGTTCTCCTTTAAGTAACACATTTGGTTACTCTGTAGCTATGTTTCCATCCACACGTTTTTATCCGCATTAAGTGATATCGAATGAAAAATGCTTTATGGAAACAGTAAAATTCGATTGAATTTCATGAATATCGACTCAAATGAAATACGATCGGTCTCATCGGATTTTATCTTGATCGATATACGGCTTATGCGATAAACGCGGATGGAAACGTTATTATGGTGCGATCCATTTTGCCTAGTAAAACTTTGTTCGCAAGTGTTTGAATGTTGTGCAATTCGGTGAGAAAATGAATGGAAACACCTTATCATGTCTCAAATCAATTCGATATACCAATTTGATCGCAAAACAGCATGTGACGTCATTACGCACAGGTTTTTATCCGCTTTAAAGCCGTTTGATGGAAACACACTTTCACCAGCTTTATTCGCATTAGGTTTTTTACCGACCATCAGATAATTCGATTGACAAGTGGATGGAAACATGGCTAGAGTTATATGGAGAAACTAAGCTCAGCTTAATGACTCTTAAGCCCAAAGTATACTGCGTTTTTTTACACGCACGCTAGCGTATGCGTAGATTATCAAAGTATTTTCTATTTGATAGCGTGCACAGACACAGGCGGTCGACACATGCTATCTAGAAAGTTTCATCTTTGTCCAGTATCTGCGCTATTTTTCTCCAGAAGTTATGACTGATGAAAATTGTCAATGCGGACATCTGTTGTTGTTGCAGTCTCCTGTATTTTGTTGTTGTTGTTAATCTCTTTAGTTTCTTTTTCTACTGTGAAACAATGACCCGGGCCAACTGATTAGTGTAAAACATATTTAAAACAGATTTAATGCGCATATGCGACACGCATACTATTCTGGTGATGAAATTTGCATCATTGAAATTACCCTCTCGTACGTGTAAAAACCAAAGTAGACTTTTATTTGTGTGATAAAGTATGGAAGCTTGTTTACGCTGTAGAATTAAAAATGAATAAGGTAATTGCGAGTTTACATGTCGCAATTCTGATATTAAGTCGTAATTGGGAGTTATAAAGTCAGAATTGCGTGATATAAAGTTACAATTGTGTGTTATAAAGTCAGAATAGAGATATAAACTCACAATTGTGAGAAATAAACTGGCTTTGATAATAAACTTGCAATAAACTACTTTTTTTTCTCGCAATTGCGAGGTTTATATCTCACAATTCTGAAAAAAAATGTCAGAATTGCGAGATATAAACTGGCAATTGCGAGAAAAAAAGTCAGAAAAAATGTTTTATTCTGTGGCGGAAACAAGCTTCCATAATAAAGGGATAGTTCACCAATTTATTTTTTAATTCTGTCATAATTTACTTACCCTCTTGTTGTTTCTTTGTACATTCAACGAAAATGTCTCAATTGAATAGAGCCCCTAAATGAACATTGTGTGTTGGGAAAAGATGGAAGGACAAATTTTATGTCAATTCTCTTGCGTTATCTTTCAAAAGTTTTGCGTTCGCGCTCCTCCGAGAAACTTTGCACAAGCATATATTTTTTCCTCCCATCTAACGTATCTTTAGTGTCCTTTTAGGAGCTCCGTACATGTAAACCCTATAATATAAATATAAATATAATACAATATAAAACCAATTACCCACACCCCAAATTCAAGGGGAAGAAAAAAAAACACTGCATGAATTTCCTTCTCATTCACACACACATACACAGACGTTTTGAAAAATTGGCCATACAATGAAAGGTGTTTTGGACCCCATTGACTTTCATTTCTATGGAAATCTTCTTTTGGACAGGTTTGGACAGAATTCACACTAAAATGTTTTTAATGTGTATTTAGTTTGTGCTCCTTTTCTCCAGCTTCATTTGCAATAGCAATACAAAGTATTCCACGCTTGTGTTGTGGCAGCCACTGTCCTGACCTTGCACTGCATCATTGGACATGCATAGATTGAATAAGATACTATCTCTTCAGGCGGAGAGTATCAGATTGTGCTATTGCCTTGTTTTACATTAGGTCTTGGTTTTACTCCAAGTTTTAGTGCTTGAAACACAACTCAAATAATCTGGTTTGAGCTGATTTGGAAGATACAACACAAAGTGAAAAAGTGAGTTCATTCTAAGTGCACAGAACGTAGTGCTGGTTGATAGATATTACAATATATTTGCGCTGATGCAGAAAATGATGACAACTAAGCAGCAGGATTTTAATATGCTATTTATTAGGAAATCTCCATTCGGTGATACTGTACGGTGTGGGGAAACACACACACACAGTTGTGTTCAATCCAAATGCTAAATGGGGCCACGAACAGTGTTGCAGTCCAACACACCTGGACTCATTGTGTCCAAAGCCAACTTACATTGCTCTCCAGATTTTAGTATTTTTTTTGTTCTTTAAATGAACTAATAGACATGGATTAAATGTTTGCTTTATCATGCATCGATGTTCAAATGATGGCTGTAAATCTCTCACGACCTGAAATGATTTAGATGTTTGCCATGTATGATGGATAAATGGACAGTCACTGCACGATTGCACAGATATCCTAAGGTATGAAACCCTTTCAAAGATGGCTTTCATCTCCTCTGTCTCTGTCCTGTTCAAGGACAAAGGCTTGTAAAGGTGGGGGAGGGGAGACAATGGAGATATAAGAAGCGCTGGACCACTGACACGTGCACACCGTCTGCTTGTAACATACTTATTCGCAAATGCTTCAAATGCCCACACACTTTTATTCAGCAAGGATGCATTAAATTGATCAAAAGTGACAGTAAAGCAAATTATAATGTTACAAAAGATGTCTATTTCAAATAAATGCTGTTCTTTTGAACTTTTTTGAAAAAATGTATCTCAGTTTCCACAAAAATTATTAAGCACAACTGTTTTCAACTTTGATAATAATGAGAAATGTTTCTTGAGCAGCAAATCAGCATATTAGAGGATCATGTGTCACTGAAGTCACTGTGTAAAGTTTTTTTTTTTTGTTAGACATCAACCTTTTTAGTATTCCTCAATCTAATCATTATAAACTATACAACAAGAAAAAAATATTGTCTGTTTTCTAATTATTTTTTTTGTAAAAAGGGTATAGGTTCGCTAGTGTCCCGAGCTAATAGTGCAAGTTTATTTTTTCTGTGCAACAATAAGTGAATCTCTGATGACTCAATAAATTCAATTCACCTTTATTCCTCAAGAAGGCAATGTCTGATACCCAATGATAATGTGACATTTCACTCATAATTACTGCATGCATAAAACAAAAGAATACACAAGTATTCACAATGATCAGCAAACACAGAGCAAGTACTGTGCAATCAAATATTAGTGCCACTGTCACTTGATGGTGGTTCTGGTGACGAAGCTGTCAGAAATCAAAATATTGATTTTGGAGACGTAAGAAAATTATAGTTTTGAGAATATTTTTGAGATCGCGACGATGAGCCAGGTGCTGAAGGTACTGGGGAAAACAACTCTGATGATGACAGTGATGATGGTAAAAAAGTATCTGCTTAAATGGAGCAAGTCAAAATATATCAGGAGAGTTTTATAATATTACAGCTGTTAGACACCCACCCGTGTAAGATATTGATTCGGGTCACTAAAGACCCGAATATGTAATAACGAATGGCAAAACATTTAAAAATATTAAAATTAAAGTTATTTTAATTTGTAATAATATTTTATAATATTACATTTTTGATCAAATAAATGCAATCTTGGCGAGCATAAGAGACTTTCAAAAACATTTCTCGAGTCAGCCTGCCCATTCAGTCTTAATAGTTAATAGGGCTGCACGATTAATCGCAATTTCCATGTAATTGCACTTAAATCGAGTAGGCTTATCCCGATTTTGAAATCGCAAAGGCTGTGCATATCTTACAGCATTTACTACTGATCAGTAGGGGTGGTTAATCGGTCTGATTTCCCGATTCGATTCGATTACGATTATTGAAGTCCCGATTCGATTACAGTCGATTTTCGATTATTAACGATTCTCGATTAGCGATTAGCGATTATTGATTTTCCATTTCACAACAGTAAACGAAAATACACTACAAAGTGTTTGCAGTATTAAAAAAAGTCAGCTGCTGAATTACTTAACTCTTTTATTGAGTAACAACAACTCAAAGCACTTTCTGTGTCATGTAGTTATAACTTCAGAATTATTTGTATGTAGCTTATGTTCTGTAGAACACAGAAATGAATACATCACATTGTGTTGTGACTCATCAAGTTGAACTAAACAATAACAAATAAATGAAAGGCTTATTTCCTTTAGGAAGTAGATCAGAACCAACATACTGTAGAAATTGGACAATTTTCTTCTAGAAAGACAAGGTGTTGTAGCAAGCAACGCTCGTTAGGCCGGAGACACACTGGCTGCGTGGCGTGAGCGTGGCGTTTCTGTTGCGTGTCAGCTGCGTCGTGTTTTCTGTGTCTTTGCACACCAGAAACGTGTCTGCTGCTAGGTGACATAGAGGGACAGTCTACATTTGGGTTAGCGGTGTGTTAATCCTTACTACAACAATTTCAACTCTTAACTTTACGACAACAATTTCAACTGTTATCACACATCTTCCAAAATCCGAAAAATAGGGAAGTGGGCTGTCTGTTTATTTCAATAACATTTACAAATTTTGTGTAGCTTTAAAGAGCCTATATTTAGCCTGATGGTGGACCGTCACTCAGAAGACACACTATGTTGTTATTGTAGCTTATTATCATTATATCCTCCTGAGGCCCAGAACGTTTTTTTCAAAAGTTTTTTTTCTCTTTTTCATGTAATCACATTGTTAAGAGCATAAGAAACAAATGAAAAAAAAAGAGATATTTTATTCATATGTTATGCTATGACCTCTGTAGTGAACACCAGGACTCGATTGTTTAAAAAATAAAAATGACATAAATTTGTATATAGGCAAAAATAATGGCAATATTTGAAAATCGATAATTATTATTATTATTATTTGTTTAAATTACATTGATATCTGAATTTATATCAAAACCTAGACTTTCAAACATCAAAATGTAATTTATTAATATGTATTCGTGTACAAAATGACATATAAACATCGTTTCCTATTCTATTTTGCCTGGAAACGCTTCCAACACGCTTGCGTGT